>NC_054474.1:67551958-68251490 GCF_017639515.1 Carcharodon carcharias | reverse complement strand
ATTTCAATTATAAGTTGCCTTTTTATTCTTCCAAAATGGATAACCTCACACTTATCCACATTAAACTCCATCTGCCAAATTTTGGCCCATTCACCTAACTTGTCCATATCCATTTGTAAATTTCTTATTTCTTCATTGCAACTTTCTTTCCCACCTATTTTGGTGTCATCTGCAAATTTAGCTATAGTACCTTCTATCCCTGAATCCAAGTCATTAATATAGATTGTAAATAGTTGTGGCCCAAGGACTGAACCCTGTGGCACCCCACTAGTTACAGCTTGCCATCCAGAAAAAGACCCATTTATCCTGACTCTCTGCTTTCTGTTGGTTAGCCAATCCTCTATCCAAGCTAATATATTACCCCTAACTCTGTGTGATCTTATCTTGCGTATTAATCTTTTGTGTGGCACCTTATCAAAGGCCTTCTGGAAGTCCAAATATACTAATTCTACAGGATCTCCATTATCCACTTTGCTTGCCACATCTTCAAAGAACTCTAACAAATTAGTCAAACACGATTTACTCTTCATAAAACCATGCTGACTCTGATGGATTGCATTTTGACTTTCCAAATGCCCCATTACTACTTCCTTAATAATGGATTCCAACAATTTCCCAATGACAGACGTTAAACTAACTGGTTTATAGTTTCCTACTTTCTGCTTCCCCCTTTTTTGAATAAGGGTGTTATATTAGCATTTTTCCAATCCACTGAAACCTTTTCAGTATCCAGGGAATTTTGGAATATTATAGCCAAAGCATCCATTATCTCCATTGCCACTTCCTTTAAGACCCTAGGATATAGCCCTACTGTTGAACTGTTTGGGGACCTATAGATTACTCCCACCAGGGGCTTCTTTCCCTTGCTATTTCTTATTTCTACCCAGACTGACTCTACGTCTTGCTCTATATCATTCCTCACTATAGCACTGATCTCTTCCTTTACTAATAAAGCTACACTACCTCCTTTTCCTTCCTGCCTATCCTTCCAAAACACTGTGTACCCTTGGATATTCAACTTGCAAACCTGTTCTCCCTGTAACCACATCTCAGTCGCCACCAAATCATACTTATTTATTTCCATTCGCACTGTTAGCTCATTAGTTTTATTCCGAATACTACACGTATTCAGATACAAATCCTTTAAATTTGCCCTATTGTCAATTTTCCCTACTCTTATATGATTCTTTGGTGCAATATGACGTTCACTCACTCTGTCCCTTTCTTTCACTTTTCGGTAACAATCAGCCTCTTCACTAACCTGCATTCTTACCCTCTCCTTAAACTTTGATTTTTTATATTTCCATGCAATTGAACTTGAACTGAACTGAAGGCCTTATGCACTACTTCACAGGGTAGATACCCATGAGAATGGATAAGTGGGGAAATGAGAGGGATTGTGGGGGTGTCCAAATCGCATGGGACATTAAACCATAAGGCCATAAGACGTAGAAGTAGGCTATTCGGTCCATTGATTCTGCTCCGCCATTCGTGGCTGATCTGATAATCCTCAACTCTACTTTTATGCCTTGTCCCCATAACCCTTGATTCCATTCCTGATTAAAAATCTGTCTATCACAGACTTGAATATACTTAACAACTCAGCCTCTATAGCCCTCTGTGGTAAAGAATTCCACAGATTGACTACTCTCTGAGAGAAGAAATTCCTCCTCATCTCTATTTTAAATGGACGGCCCCTTACTCTGAGATTATGGTCCTAGACTCTCCCACAGGGGGGAAACAACCTCTCAGCATCTACCCTGTCAAGCCCCCTAAGAATCTTATGGCCTGAATCTTCTGGTTGGCGTGCGGAGACGAGACCCGCTCACCGACCTGTAAAATGACGCGCGCTGACATTGGGCGTGCATCCCCATGTCACCGCGCATCATTCCAATCCTCAGTTCGGTGGGCGCGCAGCGGAGTCGGCTGCATGCCCGCCAAACTGTCAAAGGCTTATTAAGGCCATTAATGAACTAATTAAACTGATTCTCAAGGCTGCTTGCCCAACCTTATGTCACATGAGGGGACATGCCTGAGTAATTTTTATTTTTATTTTTAGCGATGTTTTATTATTAAACTAATATCCTAAGGTAGATCTGTGCCTCAGGGAGATTTCTGTGCTCTTTCGCATGGCAAAATGGTGGCACCCATTAAAGGAAGTGGCAGCAGAGATAATGGATGCATTGGCTATAATATTCCAAAATTCCCTGGATTTTGGAAAGGTTCCAGTGATTTGGAAAAATGATAATATAATGTCCTTATTCAAAAAAGGGGGGAGGCAGAAAGTAGGAAACTATAGACCAGTTAGTTTAGCCAATCGCGGGTGGTGATTGGCTACAAGACCACCTGCGCCCACTGCCAAACCACCCACCCAACAGGGAGAAAATTCTCCCCTATATGTTTCAATTAGGTCACCTCTCATTCTTCTGAACTCCAATGACCACAGGCCCAACCTATTCAACCTCTCCTCATAAGAAAATCTCTCCATACCCGGGATCAACCTAGTGAACCTTCTCTGGACTGCCTCCAATGCCAGTATATTTTTCCTTAGATAAGGGGACCAGAATTGTTCACAGTATTATAGGTGTGGTCTAACTAGTGCCTTGTATGGTTTTAGCAAGACTTCCCTATTTTTATACTCCATTCCCTTTGAAATGAAGGCCAACATTCCATTTGCCTTCCCTATTCCCTGTTGAACTTGTATGTTAGCTTTTTGGGATTCATGCACAAGGACTCTCAAATCCCTCTGTGCTGCAGCTTTTTGCAGTCTTTCTCCATTTAAATAATATTCAGCTCCCCTATTCTTCCTGCCAGTGCATAACCTCACATTTTCCCACATTACATTCTATCTGCCATGTTTTTGCCCACTCATTTAACCTGTCTATATACCTCTGTAGTCTCCTTATGTCATCCTCACAACTTCCCTTCCTGCCTATTTTTATGTCATCCGCAAGCTTGGCGATGGTACATTCGCTTCCCTTAGCTAAGTCACTAATATATATTGTAAATAATTGAGGCCCCAGCACTGATCCCTGTGGCACTCCACTAGTTAAATTTTGCCATCCCAAAAATGCCCCCCTTATCCCAACTCTCTGTCTTCTATTAGTTGTATTCATGCTAATATACTACCCCCAACACCATGGGCTGTTATCTTATTAAGCAGCCTTATATGCGGTACCTTATTGAATGCCTATTGGAAATCCAAATTTATTACATCTACTGGTTCCCTTTTATCTATCCTGCTTGTCACCTCCTCAAAGGATTCTAATAAATTTGTTAGGCATTGGGGCTGTACTGTTACAAGAAGATGACATGAATTGAAATACCAACAGGGTATTTTTTCACAGAAGCAGAATGTATAACAGGGAAGATACTCAACATTCGAAAAAGAGACTTTGAGTTTGCTGTTAGCATTGCAGCATTTTGAAATTTATGTTGCAAACAATTCATCAGAAACAATTGTTTGCACAGACCATAATCCTTTAAAGATTTTGGACAAATTGAGACAAAAGTGGAAGACTTTTCAGATGGAGTCTATTATTACAACCATTTAATTTACGTATTATACATATTGCTGGAAGAGAAAACCTGTTCGCAGATGCATTATCAAGGGTTTGAAGCTTAAAGGAAATTGGGACACTTAAAAAAAAAAACCTGGACACTGAACTGAAGTGATTTCTGTTGATATTAAGAACTTGTGTATATATATAGTTATGTTAATGTATGCATCTGGTAATGTAATGGTGTGAGATGGATTATTAAAATGAAACTGTCTTTTAGACTTATGACGGTTCATTTTCTGATAAGGAGGGGGATGTCATGAAGCTATTAATGTATATAATATTTAGGAAAATATTTTTCTTTTAAAATAGTCAACTAGTCTGGGTGCTTTGGGTACTATTTTTGAAAAGTAAGGGAGATAGCATGCATTTGCATTTTTTGAATAAAGCATTCAAGAAGTGGGGTGAAAACTGATGCCTTTCTAGCAGCTACCAAGCATTTTGTTTATGTTACTAATAAAATTGGCACTATGAAAGGGTTTCATTGTTAAAACATGAAGTTCAAAGATGCTGGTGAGGCAATGAGAATTTGAATTCAATCAGTGGTGTTAGGGATAACTTCAGTAGTTTTTGGGTGTGCAGAGCAGAGGCAATGTAAGATCAAAAGGCAGCTGTAAGCATCCAACTGGTCCAACTAGCTCCACAGTGAAAAGAACCTCATTTTGAATTTGTACGGTGAAAATGATTTGCTTGGTGTCTGGTTAAGTCTATGGGTTGCTGTTGCCTTAATGGAGATTAGTTTGGGAATTTGTTAGAAGTTATGATAGTAGTAATTTGTAGCCATGGGTACATATATTTTAACCTGTGTAAATTAACAAAATGTTTCCTTTAGGTTAATGTAAAACCGTGAGAACTGGGGGTCTGATTCCTGAATACAGAGTCACATCTCAAACATAACACTTAAAATTATAGGTCATGGACGGTTGTTTAAAGTTTCACTCTGGGATTTTTAAATAACTCCACTTTACCAACTGCAACGGTCATAACAATAGCTCCCTGGTGCAATTGCCCTGGCAACATCTTGACCAATCAAGTGTTAATTATAAAACATAACCTCATCTCCTTTTATACATGTTTTATGTGTAAGAAGAAGGAATCCTAAGATCTAACAAGTATGAAAAGCCTCCAACCTCTATGTACCAAGCTGCTGCCTATAGGAACCGAAGAGAATTCACTGTGAATATGCCTGTCCAGGATATTGTGTGCTTTGCCTCAGTCTGTTAAGATCTATTTTGTTTTTACTGTTGCTTTAACAGGGTTTGGGTGGGGGGTGGGGGGGCGGTAACTGGGAGTCAGATTAATTAGGGGAGCTAGGAGTTATCATAGTAGTAATTTGTAGACCTATGTATGTGCTAAAAATCATTTATTTTATTAATAAATGTTTAATTTAGCTTTGGATAAAAACCTCCAAGACTCAGTGGACTTATTACTACTGAATTCAAGGCACACACCTTGAAATAAAAATACAAATTACAAAACAGTTGTGCCAGTTGTTTCAAGCTTCCTTCTGGGATTTATGCAGCTTAGCATTTAGCATCCACTATGTCATAACATGTAGGTTTGTAACATTTACCTCCTGATCTTTCCAGTCTTCCAACTCTGGTCCTAGTATACACCACCCTCCACCCTCCTCCCTTCACCCACTTCCATTCACTCCCTTCCTTTCACTCCTTGTCTTCACCTCTCTCATTATCTCTCTTCCTTCAGCCCCCATTTATCCCCTTTAGTCCCCTACATCACCCCTTCATTCTCTCCACCCCCTTCCCTTCACCACATTCCCCCTCTCATTCTTTCACCTCCCTCAAAACCATTTTCTCTTTTCCTTTTCCCCTTCCCTTTGCCCCATCATCCCTTCCCCCTTCCCTTTGTACCTTTTTCCTCCTCTTCCCTTCACCACCTTCCTTATTGTAGTTGTCTTTACTGCTTCCCTTCATCCCTTCACTGCTCCCTTCATGCCTCAGTGTCTCCTTCCCTTTGCCTCTCTCTTCACCTTTCTCTTCACTCCTTCCTTCACACACTTTCATCACTCCTCTGGGAGAAGTCATCGCAGTCACCATGACTCAGGAGGCAATCGAGGAGGACCGACTGTCAAAGAACAGAATAGCCCCAAACATTATTGTAGTGTTTCCATCCCTCCCTCCTCCTCAAACCTAAAAAAAAGAGAAAGGAAGAGGCAGTGCCTTCAGGATTGCACCAGACCTGCGAGGGACACTCTTCTGAAAGTGGATTTTAAAGAAAAAGCAGCTGATTGGTGAGTAAATCCTGGGACCAGATTCGGAGGGAGGAGCACTGGAATGGTGAGTATAAACCTAGCTTACCTCGGGGATTCACGGCCTTGTCTCTAGGGAGCAGACCCGGAGGGAGGAGCACCCGGAGCGGTGACCTCAGGGCACAGAGTAACTGAAGCCAACGTTGAAAAAGAGAAGTCACAGGAAAGCTGTGACCTGATTGGTTGGTCTGCACCAATTTTGAAAAAAAAAACACTGCAAAGCTAATTAATAAATTAATTATCTAAGTAGAGATGGCTGGGCAGGTGATGTGCTGTAGCTGTATGATGTGGGAGCTGGCAGATCCCACTGCGAGCCGCAGTGACCGCATCTGTAGCAAGTGTTGGTTGCTGGAGGAACTATGGCTCAGAATTGATGAGCTGGAGTCTGAGCTCCGGATGCTGCGGCACATCCGGGAGGGGGAGAGTTATCTGGACCCTTTGTATCAGGAGGTGATAGATTAAGTACCTCAAGTCCGGTCAGTGGTCAGGGTCAGCAGGGTGTGACTGCAAGTGAGTCAGGTAGAGGGATCCTGTGTTCAGGAACAGAGGAGCCTCAGCTCTTGACCTTGTCCAACAGGTACGAGGTATTTGCTCCCTGTGTGGATGAGGAAGAGGGCTGTAGGGAGAATGAGCCAGCTGACTATGGCATCATGGCACAGGAGGCCATTCAAGAGGGGGGAGCAAAAAGACAAGTGGTAGTTGTAGGGGATTCTATAATTAGGGGAATTGATAGCATCCTTTGTAAGCAGTATCGAGAGTCCCGCATGGTATGTTGCCTACCCGGTGCCAGGGTGAGGGACATCTCTGATCGGCTTGAAAGGATATTGGAGAGGGAGGGGGAGGATCCAGTTGTTGTGGTCCATGTCGGGTCAAATAACATAGGTGAGACTAGGAAAGAGGACCTGTTTGATGATTATCAAGAACTAGGAACCAAATTAAAGAACAGATCCTCAAGGGCTATAATCTCCGGATTATTACCCGAGCCATGTGCAAATTGGCAAAGGGACACGAGAATAAGGGAAGTAAACATGTGGCTAAAGGAGTGGTGCGGGAAAGAGGGGTTCCATTTTATGGGGCACTGGCATCAGTACTGGAACAGGAGGGATCTGTACCATTGGGACGGTCTCCACCTGAACCGATCTGGGACCAATGTTCTAGTGAAAAGGGTAAATAGCGTGGTCAACATGACTTTAAACTAGAAAGTGGGGGGGAAGGAAGGGTAAAACTCTAAGAAATATGACTAATGGGAAACAAAGCAGCAGGTTAGCTTGTGGGAGGGTGGATTCAACTTCATGGAAAATTATGAAAAAACTAAAAAGAAAGGAGAGCCCAGGAGAGGCTATTAAAGTCTCCAGAACACAAAATAGGACAGAGTGTTTGGAAAGGGCGAGGAAGCTAACTTCAAGCACATCAGATAAAGGGATAACAATGAGAAAGGGGATGGGAAATACAGGACTGAAGGTGTTGTATCTGAATGCATGCAGTATACGAAATAAGGTAAATGAGCTTGTGGCGCAGATTGAAATTGGCAGGTATGATGTGGTAGGCATTACGGAGACATGGCTGCAAGGGGATCAGGACTGGGAGCTAAATATCCAAGGATATACATCCTATTGAAAAGATAGGCAGGTTGGAAGAGGGGGTGGGGTTGCTTTGTTAGTAAGAAATGAAATTAAATCGATAGCAAGAAATGATGTAGAGTCAGATGATGTAGAATCTGTGTGGGTAGAGTTGAGGAACCGCAAAGGTAAAAAAACCATAATGGGAGTTATGTACAGGCCTCCGAACAGTAGTCAGGATGTGGGGCACAAGATACACCAGGAGATAGAAAAGGTGTGTAAGAAAGGCAAGGTTACAGTGATCATGGGGGATTTCAATATGCAGGTAGACTGGGAAAATCAGGTTGGTAGTGGATCCCAAGAAAAGAAATTTGTGGAATGTCCAAGAGATGGCTTTTTGGAGCAGCTTGTGGTGGAGCCCACTAGGGAACAGACAATTCTAGATTTAGTGATGTGTAATGAGGCAGATTTGATAAGGGAGCTTAAGGTGAAGGAACCCTTAGGAGGAAGTGACCATAATATGATAGAATTTACCCTGCAATTTGAGAGGAAAAAGCTGGAATCAGATGTAACGGTATTACAGTTGAATAAAGGCAACTACAGAGGCATGAAGGAGGAGCTGGCCAGAATTGACTGGGAGATGAGTCTAGCAGGAAAGACAGTGGAACAGCGATGGCAGGAATTTCCGGGACTAATTTGGGAGACACAGCAAAAATTCATCCCTAGGAAGAAGAAGCATACTAAAGGGAGGATGAGGCAACCATGGCTGACAAGAGAAGTCAGGGATAGCATAAAAGCTAAAGAGAAAGCATAAAATGCGGCAAAGAGCAGCGGGAAACCAGGGGATTGGGAAGCCTACAAAGACCAACAGAGGACAACTAAAAAAGAAATAAGGAGGGAGAAGATTAAATATGAGGGTAAACTAGCCAGTAATATAAAAGAAGATTGCAAGAGTTTTTTTTAGATCTATAAAGGAGAGGCAAAAGTGGACATTGGGCCGTTGGAAAATGACGCTGGAGAAGTAGTAGTGGGGAACAAAGAAATGGCGGAGGAACTGAATAGGTACTTTGCGACAGTCTTCACAGTGGAAGACACGAGTGACATCCCCAAAGTTGAAGAGAGTCGGGGGGCAGAGGTGAGTATGGTGGCCATTACCAAGGAGAAGGTGCTAGGAAAACTGAAAGGTCTGAAGCTGGATAAATCACCTGGACCAGATGGATTACACCCCAGAGTTCTGAAGGAGATAGCTGAAGAGATATTGGAAGTGTTAGTGGCGATCTTTCAGGAATCACTGGAGTCAAGGCGGGTCCCAGAGGACTGGAAAATTGCTAATGTAACCCCCCTGTTTAAGAAGGGAGTGAGGCAAAAGTTGGGAAATTAAAGGTCAATTAGCTTGACCTCGGTCGTTGGTAAGATTTTAGAGTCCATTATTAAGGATGAGATTTCAGAATACTTGGAAGTGCATGGTAAAATCGGGCAAAGTCAGCATGGTTTCATCAAGGGGAGGTCATGCCTGACAAATCTGTTAGAATTCTTTGAGGAAGTAACGAGTAGGTTAGACAAAGGCGAGCCAATGGATGTTATCTATTTGGACTTCCAGAAGGCCTTTGACAATGTGCCGCACAGGATGCTGCGTAGAAGACAGAAAGAGCCCATGGTGTTAGAGGCAAGGTACTAGCATGGATAGAAGATTGGCTGTCTGGCAGGAGGCAGAGAATGGGGATAAGGGTGTCCTTCTCAGGATGGTGGCTGGTGACTAGTGGAGTTCCGCAGGGGTCAGTGTTGGGACCACAACTTTTCACTTTATACATTAATGATCTAGATGAAGGAATTGAGGGCATCCTGGCTAGGTTTGCAGATGATACAAAGATAGGTGGAGGGACAGGTAGTATTGAGGAGGTGGGGAGGCTGCAGAAGGATTTGGACAGGTTAGGAGAATGGACAAAGAAGTGGCAGATGGAATACAACGTGGGGAAGTGTGAGGTCATGCACATTAGTAGGAAGAATAGAGGCATAGACTATTTTCTAAATGGGGAGAGAATTCAGAAGTCTAGAGTGCAAAGGGATTTGGGAGTCCTAGTCCAGGATTCTCTTAAGGTTAACTTGCAGGTTGAGTCGGTAGTTAGGAAGGCAAAGGCAATGTTGGCATTTATTTCGAGAGGACTAGGATATAAAAGCAGGGATGTGCTGTTGAGGCTTTATAAAGCTCTGGTCAGACCACATTTAGAATATTGTGAGCAATTTTGGGCCCCGTATCTCATGAAGGATGTTCTGGCCCTGGAGAGGGTCCAGAGGTGGTTCACAAGAATGATCCCAGGAATGAAAGGCTTAACATATGAGGAACGTTTGAGGACTCTGGGTCTACACTTGATGGAGTTTAGAAGGATGAGGGGGGATCTGATTGAAACTTACAGAATACTGAAAGGCCTGGATAGAGTGGATGTGGGGAAGATGTTTCCATTAGTAGGAGAGACTAGGACCTGAGGGCACAGCCTCAGAGTAAAGGGAAGGGCTTTTAGAACAGAGATGAGGAGAAACTTCTTTAGCCAGAGAGTGGTGAATCTATGGAATTCATTGCCACAGAAGGCTGTGGAGGCCAGGTCATTGAGTGTATTTGAGACCGAGATAGATAGGTTCTTGATTGGTAAGGGGATCAAAGGTTACGGGGAGAAGGCGGGAGAATGGGATTGAGAAACTTATCAGCCATGATTGAATGGCAGAGCAGACTCGATGGGTCAAATGGCTTATTTTCTGCTCCTATGTCTTATGGTCTTATGGTCTCCTTTTGCCCCCTCTCCTTCGATCCCTGCCTTTATACACCACTGGTGGAAGATTTCTTAGGTGCACTTTAGAACTCCCTTCTTAAATCCAATAGCTCTCTTTCCTCTCTTTAAAAGTCTTTCTCATCCTAATTCCGCCCCTCCAAACCCCCTTCCCTTGGCTTAGTGCTCACATTTGCTACTTTCTAAAGTGCCTTGGGATTATTTTAAGAACAGGTTTTGAAAACCAGGAACAAGTAGAAAAATAATATAGTTGTAAATGCATCAAAACATGTCAGTAATTGTCGGTACATACTGGTCGAAGGTCAAAAATAGTATTTGAGATTCAGCAGTGAACTGCTTATCTGCAGTGACAACTGTGCACAGCTATTTACCTCAGTCAGAATCTACTTGGGTCTGAGCTCACCATAACCTGACTCACACTGCCTGACGTCATAATGTGCATGATTTTCCGAGGAATTACTAATTCCTCTAACGTGATTCTTCTATGAGGAAATGAGTTGCAAAATCATTTTTCACAGCTACCTAATTTGAAATAAAACTACAGTGAGCTGAATGGGCTGCTTTCCCCCTTACATTGTGCAAGTCATTTTTTAACCTACAAAGTGCATAATGGAGCTCAAGGGCAATAGATTTTGTGCCACTAATTCACCATAAAATATGTGAAAATATGTTTTAAAAAATAATCATTTATAATTGTTAAAATTTATCTTCAAGGTGTGGATTTAGATGATCAGGTTACTTGTTTTGACCATCCCTGGTTGGTTTCCGAAGGTCATGTGCTGTTTCCTTGGATGACTGAAGCCCTTGTGGAGATGAGTCACCATGTTGCTGTTGGGTAGGAAATTACAGGATTCTCACTTAGTTATGACAAAGGAGTGATAATATATGTGCAATTTAAAGAGGAGTTTGGAGATGATGGTGTTATCCAGATGGACTATATTGTGGGAAAGTGTGAAGTTGTTCACTTTGGCGGGAAGAATAAAAAAGCAGAGTACTGTTTAAACAGAGAACGACTTGAGAATTCCGAGATGCAGAGGGATCTAGGTGTGTATGAGTCACAAGAAGCACGTGCAGCATGTAGTCGGGGTGGCTGATGGGGTGCTGTCCTTTGTTGTGAGAAGAATAGAACGTAAAAGTAAGTTGTCCAGGGCATTGGTGAGACCACATCTCAAATACTGTGTGCAGTTTTGGTTTCCTTATTTAAGAAATGATTTAAATGCATTGGAGGCGGTTCAGAGGAGGTTTACTAGATTGATACCTGGGATGCGCGGGTTGTCTTATGAGGAAAGGTTAGACAGACTGGGCTTGTTTCCACTGGAATTTGGAAGAGTGAGGGGTGACTTGATTGAATTAGAAGTAAGATCCTGAATGGTCTTGACACATCGAGGAACTGTGGGGAAATATTACGACCAGCACACGAAATTCTGATGGCTGGGCACATTGGTATATGAAAGACCCAAGCCTGCATCAGCTAATGTTTTTACTGACCACACCTCCACAAGGATGTAGCAAGATTTTGCAGAACCTGCCACACCTGCCAGGCTGTGGGGAAACCTCAACTCGCAATAAAACCTGCACCACTATTCCCGTGACAGCTTTTGGGGAACCATTAAGCAAGGTGCTAGTGGACTGTGTGGAACCTCTGCCCAAAACGAAAGGGGGCTACTAGTATATCTTTACCATCATGGACGTGGCTACCTACTTGCCAGAGGCTGTTCCCCTGAGAAAACATATCTACCAAAACAGTGGTGGGGAACTAACCCATTCTTTACAAGGTATGGATTACCCATTGAGATCCAGTCACATCAGGGATCAACTTTCATTCCAAAATATTCCAGGAAGTCATGAGTAACCTGGGCATGACCCCAGCTGAAATCTTCAGCTCAGCACCCACAGTCGCCTGGGGCGCTAGAACAGTACCACCAGACCCTAAATACAATGATCATGGCATACTTGCCACAAGTACCACCATGACTGGGATAAAGGACTAGGTTTTCTTCTGTTTGTTACCAGAGTCTCACCCAATAAGTCTACCAGTTTTACTCCGTATGAATTGGTTTACGGACACCAAGTGAGTGGTCCTTTGAAACTAATCAAGGAGAGCATTTTAGAACAGAAGAAGGAATCTCCATTTTAGATTACGTGACAGTGTTCCGTGAGTGACTCACGAGAGCCTGTGATGTGGCCAAAGAACACTTAGAGATCTCCCAGTCAATTGTGAGAAAACAGGCAGACAAACATGCCAGGTCCAAACTTTTCAGCAAGGAGACTACATTCTAGTGTTCCTACCAATACCAAGTGAACTGCTAAAAGCCCAGTTCAGTGGCCCCGACAAGAGTAGTGAAGAAGTTCAGGGAAGTAAACTAATTGACACCAGGGCCGAGAAGGGGTCAAACAAGTACCAGTCTGTCCCATAGTCAACAACCTAGAGGAAGAGGGTAACTGTGGGGATGAGATGTGGGTAACGCCTATACTGGACCCCTTACTCTCTAGCTAACAAACACAGAAAGACTAGCGAACTTGGACTCCTTTTCACCCACCTACGTGCAGAACAGCGAATAGACTTGACAAGGCTCTTCACTGCATTTAAAAGCTGATATAGGGACAAGCCAGACTATACCATGTTAGTTCTGCATGATGTGGATGTGGGAAAGGCCCCTTCCATAAGACAACATCCATAGCGTCTAGGTCCAGAAAAGCTAGCCCAGGTTTAGGAGGAGATTAACTACATGCTGGAGCACCAACTACTAGCAGCAGTAGCTGGAGCTCTCTAGTTGTGCTCATGCCCAAACCAGATGGCCCCACAAGGTTCTGCATTGACTGCTGAAAAGTTAATGCAGTAACCAGAGCCACCTAGAAGACTACATAAGTAGGGTAGGTAAGATTACCAAGATAGATTTATTCAAGGAATACTGGCAGATTCCCTTGACCACCCATGTGAAGGAAATCTCTGCGTTCATAACTCTGGATGGGTTATACCAGTGTCGAATCATGCCTCTGGGACTCAGAAATGCCCAGCCACCTTCCAAAGACTGATGGACCAAGTAGTGACAGGCTTATCCATTTGAGTTGTGCACCTGGATGACCTAGTGTACAGCGACCCCTGGAAAACTCACTTGCAGCAATTGGAATTCCTGTTCCAGAAATTACAGTCAGCTGACCTTGTGGTCAATTTCGCAAAGTGTAAGTTCGCTTAGGCTCAGGTGATCTACATAGAAACGTGGTGGGTCAAGGACAGGACTGCCCAGAGTTGCAGAGGTAAAAGCAGGAGCACAGTTCCCCATTCCCACAACAAAATGTGAAATCATGAGGTTCTTAGGGATACGTGGGTTCTACCGCAAGCTCATCGCAAACTTCAGCACTGTAGCTGGCACCCGCTGACAACCCTACAAAAGAAAAAAGAAGAAGTAGTATGGACTGAGAAATGCCAGACAGCTTTCGAAAAGCGGCAAGCCATTTTAATAAACAAACCAGCGCTAGCAGCTCCAGACTTTAATCAAGCATTTAAAGTAGCCATCGATGCAAGTGACATCAGGTTAGGGGCTGTCCTCCTTTAGGAGGACGATTCAGAAGTAGACAGACCAATTTCAAAAAAACTAAACAAATCATCAGAAACAATAGGCTGAACCTTCGACTCTGGGACTAAGGGCGGGATTTTCCGATCCTGCCTGTGGCGGGCAGGACGGGAAATTTTGGAATGTGACCAAAAGTCAGTTTCCCGCCAGCGTGAAGATAGGTTTAAATTTTCTGCTCCCTACTTTCATGATGGGTCAGGTACCCGCCATGCCATGTCAGGAAACACACTTACATGCATTTGACCATCATGAATAGTCATTAAAAACCCAGCTCGCCGGAATAACGGCCCCTCTTCCAGATCAAACAGCCAGGCTGGCATCAAATTAGACTGGTGTGAATCACGAACAGACATAAGTGCACTTCACTCGCGATCTCGAGGTTTGTGCGCGCAGCGCTTGCCTACCTTTCACTGCACTGTGCTCACTGCAGCTCTGACTGCATGCCAAGGCTGCTCAGGCAAGACCAGCGGGAAGGCTAGAAAGCATAGACTGTCCTGGGCAATTGCGCATCAATTTAGAAGGTTGTGCTTGGCAAGTCTGTCCTGGACCCAGTACAGGAAGGACCTGTCCATCCTGAGTCAGTCATGCCCAGCACGCTGTCCAGGGCATGGTCAGTCCCTCACACAAGATGGTCCTAGGGGTTGTTGGATTGGTACTGTGACACAGATGTCACAGTCAGGGGAGGCATCTTCAGCCTGTAGATGGGGAATAGGTGATACAGTGGGGGGTACTCAATGGTCTCATGGGGGATGACTCGGTACGTCACTGTGCATAGGGTGCCTCAAGATGTGGAAGGGTCAGGTCAACATGGGACATCAACATCATATGGTTTGGGGGGAGGACAAGGATATCAACAACAATCATGATGGGTGGTGGAGGACGGAGAGTGATTGGACGGAGGGAAACCTGCACGTTATGCTCTTCCAGCACAATGGGAACTTCAGCAATGATGGAACTGCTTGGAAACTAGCCTGATCCAATGATGCAGTACAAAAATAAGCTATGAAAAAGAATTGCTGGGGAGGGGTCTAAGGGCATGTGGAAGGAGCCGAATACTCCACTTTTGGGCTGAGTGAATGGGCACCCAACTAATTTGCACTTTGCCAAACAGAGATCACTGCACAGCTGAGACATGATAGGAGCACTCAAATGCCAATCGAAGGATTTGGGTACTTTATCTCATGGTGTGCGTTCTTACGAGACTCCATTCCACCCACAGGCCAGATTTTGATTGAGTTCCAATAGCCATTTGACCCTCTCATAGGAAAGCGTAACCCTCGGAAGGATCAAGCTGTAAAGGGACAATGGCCAAACTGCATATGCCTAATGGCCCAAAGACCTCCATACCTGGACACTAAGCTATTAAGTGGGACTTGAAAAATAGCCTTCTGAAAATCCAAACGCACGACATCCACTGGTTCTCCCTTAACTCTTCTGCTAGTTATGTCCTCAAAAAAACTCTAGCAGGTTTGTCAAACATGATTTCCTTTTCATAAATCCATATTGACTTTGTCTAATCCTGCTGATATTTTCTAAGTGCCCTGTTATCACATCCAATTAATTTGTGTATTTAGGCATAGAAATCTCTTTGCTCCTCTACGGGTCCTAGTTTCTCATCATTTAGAAAATGCTACCTTTCTTGAGTCCACAGTGCACAATTCACAATTGCCCATATTGAAGCCTGACTTAGTTTTACCGACTCATTTAATCTGTTATGTCCCTTTGCAACTTCCTGCTCCAATCTGCATTACTTAGTGCCCACCTAACTTACTATGATCTGCAAACTTGTATGTAAAAATTGCCAACATGATGGTGAATTTCAAGCTTGACACAGGTTCACAAGCAAATATCATTCCCATAGGCCTGTATAGTAAGATAAGCAAAGAAAAACAGCTAACTGAAATAAAAGTGAAGCTGTCTACTTACATAGATGAAAAAATTGCTGTAGAAATCAAGTGCACACTTAAAGTGAACGACAAAAACAGCCTCAAGCACTTCCACTCATAGTGGTGAAAACTGATGCAAAACACATTGTTGGAATCGAAGCTTGTGAAAATCTGAAGCTAATCAAGAGAATAAAAGACCATCACCACTGATGACATCCTGAGTGAGAATAAAAATGTGTTCCAAGAGATTGGCTGCCTAAAAGGAGAACACACCATCAAGATTGACGAAACTGTGACACCCAAAATACACCCGCCCAGGAAAATAGCAGTAATACTGAGATGTCAACTAAAAGCAGAGTTGGACAGAATGGAGGAACTGCACATCATCAAGAAAACTGAAGAACTGACAAAGAGGGTTAATCCAATTGTAACTGTAGAAAAATCAGATGGGAACCTGCAAGTCTGTCAGGATCCCAGAGACCTAAACCAGGCAGTACAAAGAGAGCATCACCAGCAGCCCACATTAGGAGAGATCACGTGCGTTGTAAGGGTGGCCGAGTTGCTACTATTGTTGGTAGGGTTGATCTGCAGACACTTCTTGGGTGCAAACTTTAGGTTCATTTACAATATACTCAGCAGCAACTATACACATGCTTTCAACTCAAACTAACTCTACACTGACTGCTGAGATAGCCTGCACTACTCTCCTATTGGTTACTACAGATCATGTGGTCTTCCTTAACCAGTATTATTCTGAAAGGTACATTACATACTAAATAAAACCATGGGGAGAATTTTCTTCCAGTCGGGCGGACGGTTCAGGAGCGGGCATGGGCAGGCGGGTAGCCGATCGCTGCCCGCGATCGGCTGTGCGCCGCCATTTTGTGTGGGTGGGCCAATTAAGGCCCCCGAGAGTGGTGCACATTTGGAAGTCTTTAGCGCTCCCTGTGCAGGCGGGGGGAGGAGGCTGAGTTGGGGCCTGTGCTCTTTTGTGAGAGAACGCAGAAATCTCCCTGAGGCATGGAGCTGCCTCAGGGAGATTAGTTTAATAATAAAACATCACTAAAAATAAAAAAATTACTCAGACATGTCCCCTCATGTGACATCGTCATATGAGCTGGGACATGTTTATGAATTTTCAGAATACATTTTATTTAACTAATAAACACTTGATGAAACCTCATCCCGCCCATGGAGTTTTCATGAAAAATGTGAAGGCAGTCTGGGCATAGAATATAAGAGCAGGGAGTTATGCTGGAACTGTATAAAATGCTGGTTAGGGTATTGCGTGCAGTTCTGGAATGCGCATTATAGGAAGGATGTGATTGCACTAGAGAGAGTGCAGAGGAGATTTACCAGGATGTTGCCTGGGCTGGAGAGTTTTAGTTATGAGGAGAGATTGGATAGACTGGGGTTATTTTCCCTGGAGCAGAGAAGATTGAGAGAGATATGATTGAGGTGTATAAAATTATGAGAGGCATAAATAGGGTAGCCAGGAAAGAACTTTTCCCCTTGGTGGAGGGATCAATAACCAGGGGTCATAGATTTAAGGAAAGGGGCAGGAGATTTAGAGGGGATGTGAGGAAGAATCTTTTCACCCAGAGAGTGGTGGGAATCTGGAACTCATTGCCTGAAAGGATGGTAGAGGCAGAAACCCCCATAACATTTAAGAAGTATTGGATGTGCGCTTGCGATGCCATGGCATACAAGGCTATGGGCCTAGTGCTGGAAAATGGGATTAGAATAGTTATGTACTTGTTTGACCAGTGCAAACTTGATTGGGCCGAAGAGCCTTTTTCAGTGCTGTAAACCTCTTTGACTCTGAAATATACATTGAGAACAGACTGGACCAAAAGGAGAAATCGTGTAAATTCTGATTTGGAATTTTCACTAAATTTTGTTCTAAAATCCCACAATTTACTATAAAATTAATGCCTCAATAGTTTGAACCACTGTGTGCAATCTGAAAATAAAGCAAATTTTACTATTGTTTGAACAACAATATATAGCAAATTCAAAATAATCCCCCAAGATCCTTCACAGGAGTGTCATAAAGTAAAATCTGACACTGGGTTATATTAGGAGATATTTGTACAGATGGTCAAAAGCTTTTATGTAGATAACCCTTCCCTTTTTATGGCTAATTTCCCTATAATTTTATCAGCAATGACCTTATTGAGCTAACTCAATTAAATACTTTGAATATTTCCACTTCTCCACTGAGTTCCTTTCTCTTTTTCACACATTTCCTGAGTCCCACTTTGCTGGAATTACACTGAAATTTAAATTGGTTTCGGTGCTAATTCTGCTAACCAGAACTTACACCTAAATTTCCTATGAAGCTCATTTGCTGATGTCAGAACCCAAACTCCAGCGATAAATAAACGCAAGAATGCACCACCAATAGAGGTAATAGTGAATGGATGCTGTCTTCTGTCACAGAGTCTCCATGAAAGTCACAAAATTATTCACAAAGAAAACAGCAGCCAAATTTGAGAACTATCAGTTACAGCAATATCAAGAGACATTGGGCCATGCTGCACCTAAATTTATAGGCAAAAATCTACAACAGTTCATAATTGCAGGAAACTCACAGGGGTTGGTCCTCCATTAGAGGGGCAGGATTATGTAAATGAGTGGTAGAAGTGGTTATTCAATGGACAATCAATGTAAATATGTGCAAATTTCCTTGTGATCCACCACTCTTATGGGAAGAGTTTACAGGAAATTCCAGGCCATTTGTTCTTTTTGCAAATCTAATCTTTGCACACTAATCTTTGTCAACTTGCAAAGCATTAGTGCTTGAAATTATGCCTTTAACAACCCAGAAGGAAAAAAACAATAAAAACTGGAAAATAAGAATACTGGTCTGAACTGGTCTTGTATACTTTAAAATGGAACACCAGTAAAGCTGGGAAATGAGAGTACTGGTCCAAACTATTTCTTCCTTCTGGGAAGGAAGCATCTACTTTTCTCTGTAATTAATAGAATTAATAGAATGCAGGGCCCTGAAACATGTAACTTTTGAGAATTAGTGTTTTTTAATGAGTTGCTAGTCATAGAATAAGACCTATTTTGCAACTTTTATTAAAAGGATAGTTTCAAAGAACATAGTCTATCTTCAGATTTTAAAATTTTTACTTTTTTCCCTAGCGTTGCATTTCAGCAGTAGTCTAACCAGAAGCTTGACGCCAATCAGCAACAACTGCAGCCTGAAAGGAGATCTAACATTAATGAGCATTAATCCATGCCCATCATAACATCAGGAGTTAATTAGCAACGAACTCTATATAATTAGGGGTCTAAGGTCAGTCAGTGCCTTTTCCAATCTGGCAATGTGTTGAGTGATAACTCCAGCTAACATCAGGTCTACTGTGAAATTCACAATCCTAGGACGACAATAAGCCTCAAATTTGGAAACCCAAACAATTCCATTAGTCAATGTTAACCCCAATCCAAAAGGATAATGAACAATAGGTTGAACATCAAAGAACAATGAATTTCTGATTATCTGAACATTAATCAAAGACAGTCACCACCCAATAGAAGATCAAGGATTAATCAGAGAATCTCTGATTAACAGGGGGTTTTAACATTAGTCAGTGATATTCCCGGTTTTATGAGGAGAATGACACTGGTGGCAATCCCTGTCTCACAAAGAATCTAACTTTGGTCAGTGATATTTCTAGTGGAAATCCAGCTGTGATAAGAGATCTACTGTCAGTCAGTGACTGTCAGGTTAATAAGTGCCTGTATATTTGTCATTAATAAAACCAGCTTTACAGAAAATCAAACAGTTGAATATAAGAAGAGTTCTACCATCAATCAGCAAAATACCACATCTAACAGCACATCTATCAGTCCCAATCCCATTGTAATTGAATGCCTAATGACAGATTGTGGCAATCCCAACTCAAGAGGCCAGACATTATTGGAATAAGCAAGAGAATCAACGTCCATCAGAAACAATTTCACATCTCTACAAGAAGGAGAATTGTCCCATCAATGATGATCCCAGTCCAACAGGACATCTAGTATCAAAGAGTGACATTCCAATTCGAACTGGGATCAAATATCAATCAATGACAATTCCAGCCTCACATCGATTTATGATATACTCAGTCCTGCAGCTAGTGTGATGATAGTTAACGGCAGTCCTAGTTTGAGAGAGAGGGTAATGTGAATCAGTGACAGTTACTTTTTAAAAGGACATATGACATCTTTTCATGACAATCATTGTATAAAAAGAAATTGAATGCTGATCTGCACAATCCTAATGTAATGGAAAATGAATTATTGCATGGGGAAAAAAAACTACAAGGTAACATAAATTCCAGTGAAACAGGGCTTCAAAGATTAGCTAATGTTGATGCCAACCTCAGAACAGAAAGTCAAACATTAGTCATAGATCCTTCATTTCAAGAAGATCAAAATATTCTCAATGATAATTCCAATCTAACAGAATTTCAACCATCAACCAGCAACCAGTTTCTATCAGGACAGGCATTGTCAGTGACAAACACCACCATTACAATAGGATCCCAAAGTCATAATGGTAGTTCAGACGTAAGTATTACTTCTACTTTGGCGGATGAAACTTCTAGCAGTGAGATAGGACTTCATACATCTACCAATAGTGGCATTCTAACAGATGGTCAAATGTCTCTCACACACAGTGTCAGTAATAAAGGAATTAGATTAATCAATGATGGTGCCATTTCAAGATATATACAGTCATCTTTCAAATCCTCCAGTCCAGTTCATTCACAAGTCAACATCAGCACCAAATCTTCACTCACTGCCAAATCCTCTCTAACAAGACCCCATATTTTTGTTAATGACAATTCAATTTCATCAGTTAAACAAGATATTGCAGATTCTAGTTTAACAGTTCAACCATCTAGTGAAGATGGCTTTCTAACAGAACAGCACATGTGGATCACAGACCGTTTTCTCTCTGAAAATTCAAGCATTGGAAAAGAAAGATCAGAGCTCTATGGTGCTTTAGGCAGTGACACATCCATTGGGGAAAAAAATCAAACTCAGGCCAATGACACCCAAACAGAAAATATAGCACCAACCAATGACAATCCTGATCTAAAATCAGTTCCCTTGGTTGCTGATTATACACCCTATGTAGTTATACCCCAAATAACAAACAAAATTTCTGAAAAAGCTGAGATAATTAAAGGATCCAACGTATTAGGTCGTTACACAGCAATGAATGTTAGTTCCAGCCAAGAAGAAGGTCACTTATCACGCCATGCCAGTATATCACTGACTAAGAGTAATGCCAGTTCCCTATTTCGTCGTTCAGTAGCCAGCACCAATTCCAGTCCAACAGAAGATGCAATGCAGCTCGAGAGCAATCCTGTTTCAGTAGGAAACCAATCGCTAGACAGTAGCTATCCCAATTTAATGGAAAATGAGACTTTGTCCATGACCCATCACAGTCAAAGAGAGAAGCAATCGCTAGCCGGTAGCAATGCCAATACAATTGATTATGAGGAACTTGGTAGTAGCATACATAATTCAACAACACATCACTTGCCAGCCAGTAGCAATCCCAGTCTAACAGAGCATGAGACACTGGACAAGAGCCATCGCGGTCGAACAGGGATCCACCCATTAACCACTAGTGAGCCCAAGATAATAGAACATGAGACATTGGCCAGGATCATTCACCCAGCAATAAGTCCAACTGGAATCAATCCCAGCCAAAATGAACATGAGATACTGCTCAAGGGCGGTCGAATAGGGAGACGATTGCTAGCCAGTAATGACCCCCATTCAACAGAATATGAAACAGTGGACAGGAGGAATTCTCATCAAAGAGAAAGTCAATTCTCAGTCAGTAATATTGTCAATGCAGCAAAAGATCATGATGTTCAGTGATGACTCTGAATCAGTCATAATTCCTCCTCCAGCAGGATGCTGATTAGTGATGATCTCAGCCAAGTAAAACATTGGTCAATTAGAAACAATCATGGACCACCAGAAAATTTTGCACTGGTGTGGGAAAATGAGTTAAGAGCATTCAGCACTGATGCCAGTCTAATTTACTGTTGAATAATAAACATACAGTACTCCAAAGCTAATTGTTCCAAGGCCCATCTGTATCAGTGTTCATTTAACATTAGTTGTAACATCTGCTGATTAAAATCTCAATCCAGCTGAACATTAAAAATTATTCAATAACAGTCACATTGTACATTATTTGTAATCTTCTTCACTGATTGCCTGTCTAATAGCATGCAGGAGGTTTTGTGGTGTAGTGGGTAGCATCTCCACCTCTGAGCAAGAAGGTCCAGGTTCAAGTCTCACCCCTGGAAGATGCATTCATAACACAGCTAAACAGGTTGAACATCAATCTACAACTCCTTCCAACTTACACCATAGGAATGCATTTCTAAAAGGTGACAAGAAGTGCATCAGAGGATATGAGTTCTGTGGATGTGTAGAAAGGTTGATGCTGAAATTCTAAAAATGAGGCATATTATAAAATAAAAATGCAGGAATTATAACAGGGTGGAGAAAATTCAACATTGGAGAGGACCATGAAGAAAACTAGCAGATAAAAGAAATAGTAAGAACTTTCATGCGCATAGTGAAACCAGGAATAATAATGATGAAAGGGGAATCAAGCTATGATGGAAATAATAAATATTATGTCTCAATTATTATAAATGCAAGTGAAATTAAGGATGCACATGCATGAGTGGAGGATGTGGAAAAACTTCTAGAAATAAATATGGATAACAAGTTAGAAGGGATCTGTGTCTCTTTGCATTACTCATGCAATTTATCTGATACCATTTTTCTGCATTTACTTTTTCCAAACCATTAACTATTTTAGATGCAAATGGAATATTCATCCAGCAATCCTAAAGGCGTTTTCAACTTGGACTCATGAGGTTGGATTTTACTCTCCCCTGCTGGCAGGTTTCAAGATGGGAGGGGATAGGGTCATGTTTAATCCAGCGGGCACTGAGCTCGCTATCTATCCACCCACTCATGGCCCCACTGCAATTTTACCAGTCGTGAAGTGGGCTTCAGGCAGCCTGCACGTGTATGGTACAGTTGAAGCTCTCATTCAGCCGTCGCAAAGATTTAGCCAGTGGCTGGAGAGATCCACGTCGAGTGGCCAGCCAGGCAGTCTTCTCTGTATAGGCTGATGGTGAACGGGGGTGTGTGGATACCCTTAACAGGCCCCTTGGCCATTGGAGGTTTCCCCAAGGTGTAACTTCCAGCACCCTCTTTCCCCTCCACCCCACCCCCCCAACCCCCCCCAACAAGTTCCTCTCTCCCTCAGCCCCCAACACCCTCACCTATTCACAGGGCCTGCCAGTTTGGCTCTGGCTAGACCCCATAGTAGCCTTTCCGGCTGGATCTAGCACCCTGTGCCTGCTTGCAGCTTTGCTGCAGTTCTGACAGTGGCCACTGCTCTCTAAGGCAGTAGTTCCTGTTTGTGGGGGGAGTCAACGGCTGTAGGGCAGCTGTCTGGGTTGGGGAGGGGCTGGGGAGGTGATGGAACATTTTCACCCCGTTAAATTCAGCCCCATGGATTCATTTGGGCAAAGGCGGAGGCCATTCGGTCCACTGAGTCCATGTCACAAAACAGCAAAGAATGTTTCATTTAAATATGGAATGTGAATGGAGCTTTTGCCTTCATTTAAAAATCCACATCACAGAGGAACGAATCAGTCTGTAATATTTCTTTACAATGAATCACATCATCAGAGATAATTTTTTTATCTTAAATATTCAATGACTAATTGGTGGTCTAGACCATAAATAAGATTTTTAATATTTTACCTTTATTTATTGGTTTGAATTTATTGAATATTTATTGAGTAGGATATACCTTGAATATTGTTCACATGTAGGGTAGATGGCACTATTATAGAATCATCGAACGGTTGCTGCATGGAAAGAGGCCATTAGCCCTGTCGAGTCGATGCCAGTTCTCTGTGAGAGCGACTCAGATAGTTCCACTCTCTCAACTTTTTCTCCTAACCTTGCCAATTTTTCCTATTCAGATAATTATCCAATTTCCTTCTGAAAGCCACAATTGAATCTGCCTCCACCACTCTCTCAGGCAGAACATTTCAGATCCCAACCATTGCTGCGTAATAAAGTTTTCCTCATAGGTGCTTTTGCCATTCACTTTAAATCAGTGTCCTTTGGTTTTCTACTCTTCTGCCAATAGGAACAGTTTCTTCCAGACCCCTCACTCTTAATGATTTTGAACACTTCTATTAAATCTTCTCTCAACATTCTCTTCCCCAAGGAGAACAAGCCCAACATCTCCAATCTATCCATGTAACTGAAATCCCTCACCCAGAACCATTCTCATAAATCTTTCCTGGAGTCCTCTCTAATGTCTTTGCATCTTTCCCAAAGTGTGGTACCCGCAGAATTGGCCAGAGTATTCCAGTAAAGGCGGAACCAGTGTTTTGTTAAGGTTCATTCTAACCTCTTTATTTTTGTACTCTATGGGCCAGCATTTTATGGTTGAGGCAGGAATTAGGGGTCTGGTCATCTCCCAATGTCACAATCCTGCTCCCTGAGTGGCCTTGCCTGCTAACTGTATTTTAACACTGCAGAGTCAGACACAGACTGAAGTTGACGCCACCATGTCTCGAAACAAGACGGAGGCATAATGAGGCGTGCAAATGGTGTCCAGCATGTAGGCGGGCCCATCTTGTCTCAGGAATGATAAAAGGCCCATCTCCAGCACTGTCTTGATATCGTAAGAATTGAGGCAATCCCTGTAAGGTGATTATCAGCAATACTGTAACAGTTGGCTAAACCTTTTGAGTACCTATTGTCATTGCTGATGCCATTGCTGGCTAAATATATTGCTGCCCTGTGAAATTTGGCCCAATGCAAAGACCCTAGTGAGCTCCCAACTCAATGTACGATCCATTGCTGTCCTCATCTGCTGCCTGTAAAGACCCAGCTCTGAGAAGTCTGGTAGACCAACCTTTTGCTGTTCTCCCCTGCACAGCTCTACTATTGAGCACAGCAGCCCAGCACAGGTGAACCCCACCCTCAGATCCTCACAATGCCTCTCTCCCTGCAACCTCAACAGAGGAGGCCAAACATTGGGAAATCCCTGGTGACTCCCAGCCTTACCCCATACCAAGGCATATGTGCCCCTTGAGGTGCTCTGGCCCCTTACAACATTACCACACAATGTCAACGCATGCCTTCTGAGCAACGGTGAGGCCATCACATCTCCACACAGCAAATGATCTGTAAAACACCATCCTCCGCTTTCATGTCCTTCCGCCAAGCTAATCACCCACCACACACATGAATAAAACACATACTGACCCACGTACGTCATCTGCTCCAAATCCAGGATGGCTAAAAGTAGAAGCAGCCAAGGTATACTGACAGAGACCTCATAGTCCTAATGCAGGCAGTAAATGAGTAAATGAGAGCAGGGGCATCCTCTTCCTGCCTGGCCACAAGCTTTCGCCCATGGTGGCCATGGCAGGAGATTGCTAAGGTGGTCCATGCCTCGCGGGAGCACTGGTGTGCATGTGTGCAGTGCCGCATGCAGTTCAATGACCTTCTGCATTCCAGCACGGTGAGTGAGATTTTCACCAACCGGATCACAGCTAGTAACATGCAAAGCATCTGAGGGACACAGGGTATATAATACTCCTCAACCTTGGAAGAGAGTGTGCCCAGGTCACTGACACAGTGCCCAGTGCTAATGGGTAAATCTGCCAAAGAGGTGGTGTTGTTTCAATGCAGATAAAGGAGAATCCCTTCACTAAGCAGCAACAGCCTCACCACACTCTCCCTATTATCCTTACAGGGGAAGGACCCGTGAGCAGGAGAGGATTGGAGAGATGGGTGGGGGCATGGTGAATTGTACTGCTGAAGGCCATACGGGCTGTGAAGGAGAAAGTCTTGGGGATTGCAAGGGTCCCATCGAGAGAACATGTGGGTGATGGCAACCCCCATCCCTCTCGATATGCAAAGGGCTGTGGAGGTGGCATCCTCAGGAGCACGCTAGTGGTGGTTGTAGTGCTGGTGGACCTTGGGGAATGGTGGTGCTGAGTGGTATGGGGTGGGTGGTGGCAGTGAAGTTTGATGGTCGAGAGGTGGTACCCGATCCGCCAGGAGAGCCTAATCTGACAGCATGCTGAGTAATAGGTGCACTGTGCTGAGTTGCCACAAAGCAGTGATGAGGTTCTGCATGTCTTCCTCTCGAATGCTTCTCTGGTTCCTCCCACAGGTCCCAGCAGTGTCGCCCCACCTCCAGAAGCTATGCAACACCTCAGACAACAGGAAATGGAAGCATTGCCCAAGGAAGCAACATCACTTCAGACTATGCCAGCAGGTACCAGGGCAGACACATTCATCTTGCTGGGTCCATGTGTGGTCTTAGAGCACCGAGTGACAAGACAGCACCTGTGTGCAGGAGGAGGCGTCTGAGGCAGAGGCACCTGGAGGGGGGAGGACAGTCACAGAGATGCTTCATGAGGCTGCGAGTGAGGGTCTCAGGAGTCACATTTTGGGACTCAGTACTTGTCCTTGCAGCAGCAAATGTTTGGCCATCTGGCAGATTTTCCTGAGGCATTGAGAACTCATGCTCTGTGAATGGAGGAGTCCACGGTGCAGAGCAGCGCGATCATATCTCAGGGTTTCGAGCGCATGAGCTCCACCCATGAGAGAGAGGCCAGCCTCATGGACAGCCATATGCTGCAGCACCTGGAGTGCAAGCAGGAGCAGCGCCATGCCATTCACAGAGCATATGGCTCGCTCTGTGGCCTGGACCAGCAACTTCAGAGCCTGAACCAGTGTCCAAGTGCTAACGTTCCTAAAGTAGCGAGGAGCTGCAGACCAAGAACTGAGACAGCCTGCTCACCCTGCTGCCCTGTTGGCCTCGATGGCCTTGGCTGCTGTCCTCTGGTCCTTGGAGCCTGTGCTGGCCCTGCCTGGGAAGGAGCTGCCAGTTCCACAGCTGGCATCTCCCTAATCATCGGAGCCTCATCGGATGCAATGGTCACTGGCAGAGGGGCGGAGGAGCTGCCACCCTCATCCAGAGCGCCCTTAGGGGAGCCCGCAGAGATGACAGGCAGCTGCTGCACTGATGTGAAGTCACTTTGGACCTCCCTGCTCACCACTGATGGATAGGCACCGAGCTGGGAAACTTGGTACCCAGACCATTTCCCACACTGGCACTGACCAGCTGAGGTCAATGCTGATTTGAGTGCTTTCTGGTCAGAGCGCATTCCCAGGAAGCCCTGATTGGTCTCCTGGAGGAGCCTCTCCACGAGAGTCGCCACTCTCTCCATGGAGAATGCATGGTGCTTGGCCATGAGGCTCATTCCATTGGTGATGCTCCACGTAGACTCCTCCACCATGGACACCAAGCCTAGCATAGTCTCATTTATCTCCACCAGCTGCTCCCGCACACCCAGCTGCATTTCCTGCGTTTGCTGCATCGTGGACGACTCCAGGAGCACATCATCAGACACCGCCTGAGCATGTGCCTGGTCCCCTGCAGTCCTCTGACTGCTGGTGCCATGGGTACTCTCTGTCTCCACCAGCTCCTCCAGCGACTGTGAAGTGCCCTCACCATTGTGCCCCAGGACACTAGCCGATGATCTAATTCCCACCGAGGTGCTAATATCTGCCTGGCAGAGATGGTGTGACAATAGTGAGTCTGAGACTTCAGGGCCCTCAGGCCTGAGGGGAGGCCCTGCTCCGCTGATGCCGAAAGGAAGAACAAGGACATTTGATTAGTTAACGTGGAGACAATGTCAATGTGCATCCCTGTCCCCCGGATCATTATGCGCTCATCCTTCCATAAGCAATAGTCAAGCCACGTTGCAAACTTCAATCACTGAACTTTCAGCACTGCCATGGCTGCTGGGAGAACAATGGTGACCTCATGGCTGGGCATACATACCTGCACGTGGCACCCCAGCCTCACCGACACCGGTGGACCTGGGCACATGGCGCCTCTCCAAATCTAGGGCCTCCTGCTCAAAGCGGCTGAGAATCACCAACTGTGCCGGGCCGCCACCAGTCCTCACCTGCTCAGCGGCATTATGTGCATTCTTCTCCTGAAAAGGAGAGAAGAGCATTGATTAGTGCTACTTGTACCTGGATTCTCTTTGCGGATGGCCCACCCCAACCAGAGTGGGACATTGCAGGGCTCCAGTGCCTCCTCATCACGCTGCTGCCCAACACTCACACAAAGAAGCTGGGCCTGTTCCCCACCCCGACCCCCAACCCCCTTGGCCAAATGCTGCCTACATCACATTTGGCACCACACGGTCTAACCTTCCAATATCAAGGAGGTGCAAGCATGTGGAGCGTAGAGGACAGCAGATCAACTGATGCCACCCCACCTTGAAGCTCCCCTCCCAGCATGTCATCACCCTGACCTTGACATGTCCTGGAGTCCCAGCACTGCGCCTAGGTGCAGCTCCTCCAGGTTGTCCCTAAAACAATGATATGGGACTCAGTGTACCACATGCTGCGTGGGCAGAACCCATCTTTTCACTAACCTCTCAGGGTGACCTCGGCATGGGCAATATCTGGTGGCCCATCCAGCGAAGGACACATGCCATTCAATGATTCAATGCAATAACTGCACTCAGAGTTGGGGGGTGGTGAGGCCAGGGTGGAAAGCCTACCTGCTGGGTTAAGTGAACAATGCCAACATGGTACTCACCCTTCCTGAGAGCAACAGGTCATTGAAGCGCTTGTGACACTGGATCCAAGTGCGCCACACCACGTCGCGAGAGCTCACCACTCCCGCCACCTCCTCCCAGGCACGTTTGGTCATGTGTGGGGGGGGGTGGGGGCCTCCTCCTCCTGTCCTGGGGTATGAGGACCTCCCGCAGCGCTGCCAGCTCCTCGAGGAGGGCAGCAAGACAATCATCAGAAAAACAAGGGGCACATTGCCCTCCTGCCCTACCGTCCTGCCTGGCCTGCTCACCAGCAGCGCTCTGGGAAGCCCTTCCACTGGCCCTGATTCATAGCCTTTGAAAGGCTGCAGGAGCTTTTTAAAATAGGCCACTGGGTCACCATTGGACGCCCGCCCCCCCACTCCAGTCATCGCAGTCCCGTTGCTGCCCATCCACTCCCGCTGTCCTCGAGAGCCGTGTTTCACACTGGGCAGGCCTTAATTGGCCCGCCGCATAAAATGGCGGCACGGACCCAACCGTGAGTGGCGATCAGTACTGCACCCGCCCGTTCCTGCTCCACCCACCTGCCAGCCAGAAAGTTCTGCCCATGGAGTACAAAAGTAAGGAAGTTAGAATAAACCTTAATAAAACATTGGCTTGGCCTCAACTGCAGTATTTGTATAATTCTGGGCACCACACTTACGGAAGGGTTTGGAGAGGGTGCAGAAAATAGTTAGGACAATGGTTTCAGGGATGACAGACTTCAGTTATTAAGGATAGGCGGACAAGCTGGAGTTGTTCCCCTTAGAGAAGAGAAGGTTGAGGGGGGATTTGATAGAGATGTTCAAAATTATGAGGGTTCTAGGCAGAGAAGATAGAGGGAAACTGTTCCCGCTGGTGGAATGCTCAAGAACCAGGTATTTAAGGTGCTTGAAAAGAACCAACAGCCTCATGAGGAAAACTCTTTGCCATGAGTGGTTATAATCTGGAGAGTGGAGTGGAGCTAGTTTCAACTGTGGCTTTTTCTAAAGAGAATTAGATAGGTACCTGAAAAGAAAGAAATTTCAGGGCTACAGGGGAGTGGGATTAGCTAAATTGGCATGAAGGGCCAAATGGCCTTTTTCTGTGCTGTAGCCATTCTGTGATTTTAAATTCAATTAGGTCAGTTGGACAGAAGTTGCAGAAATTACCCTTTAAAAACCCATGCTGGCTTTCACTGATCAGTTCCTATTTGTCAGGTGCTCAGTCACTCTGTGTCTATACAACAGATTCTAGTAAATTTCCCACAGAAATTTTAAATTAAAAGTCTATAGGTGGAATTGCCCTAGAAATTGACAAAGTTCATCATTGGGCGGAGATATCAGTGTGTGATCCACTGACAGCAATGGTGGCTTTTCTGGCTGTATCGTGCATCACTTTGTTTAAAAAATTGACAGTCATGGATTTTATGTTGGGTCGCTGGCAGGATGGCCTCTGATTCAACTGCTCTGCCGTGACCTCAGGCCTTCAGTTAACCGGGTGCCATATTTAAAGGCCGCCCCTGCACAGAGCTAGCATTCTTCGTGGGATAAGAAACTGCTGGGAACCAGTGGTTGCCTAAGGGATGAGACATGCTGCCCCAGATCTCCTCGAGCACCTACTGGGCACAGTGGAGGCCTGCCACGATGATATCTACCTCCGCTCTGGGCAAAGAACCTCATCCAGGGTCACCAATCCAGGGGGTGGTGGCAGCGTTGGTCAGTGCCAATGCCCTCCAAAATAGGATAGCCACCCAGTTCCGAAAGAGGATGAATTATCTCCCCGTTCCATCTTAAAAGTGGAGAGATATTGGCAATTTTCTAATGCAAGAGAAAAATTCCTGAATCAAGAAAAAAGGAATCTGCAATTTCCTTAGCACTTTGGAGGGGAAACCATCCGAGTCTGGAGATTTGTCAATCTTCAGTCTCAGTATTTTCTTAATTGTCATTATTTTACTTATATTAAACCTAGTATGTCCCTCCCTTAGCTTGTTTTTAGTTTCATATCTCTGCTACTTTATCCCCTTCCTCTACTGATTGAAGCAAAGTAATGAACTAATTAAGTAATTAAGCTAGGGGGAGGTGGTGGCAAAGTGGTAATCCAGAGACCCAGAGTAATGTTCTGGTGACCCAGGTTCGAATCCCACCATGACAGATAATGGAATTTGAATTCAATCAATAAGAATCTAGAATTAAAAATCTAATGATGACCATGAAGCCATTGTCATAAAAACCCATCTGGTTCACTAATGTCCTTTATGGAAGGAAATCTGCTGTCCTCACCTAGTCTGGTCTGGTCTACATATGACTCCAGGTCCACAGCAATGTGGTTGACTCTTAAATGGCCTCGCAAGCATTCAGCTGTATCAAACCATTAGAAAGTCTTTAAGGAATGAAACTCTGCAAAGTCCTCCTTACTAACATCTGGGGGCTTGTGTCAAAATTAGGAGAGCTGTCTCACAGATTAGTCAAGCAAAAGCCTGACATGGTCATCCTCTCATGGAATCATATCTTACAGACCATGTCCCAGTCACCATCATCACCATCCCTGGGTATGTTCTGTCCTACAGGACAGGCCCAGCAGAGGTGGCAGCACAGTGGTATACGCTCGGGAGAGAGTTGTCCTGGGAGTCCTCAAAATCAACTGCAGATCCCATGAAGCCCCATAGCATCAAATCAAACATGGGAAAGGGAACCTCCTGCTGATTACCATGTACCCACACCATCCCCAGGTCCTGCAACGCATTCCCCACAAACCCCCCCCCCCCACCCCCCGCCAACAGCCCCCCCCCCCCGCCCAGCCTCCCTCGCCCCACTGATAATATTCTGGCAATAGTACTGAAGACTTATGTTCCAGGACTTGCTGCACCCCTAGACAAGCTGTTCTATTACAGCTACAATACTGGCATTTACCCAACAATGTGGAAAATTGCCCAGGTATGCCCTATGCACAAAAAGCAGGACAAATTCAACCAGACCAATTACTGCCCCATCAGTCTACATTCCATCATTGGTACAGTGATGGAAGGGGTCATCAGCAGTGTTATCAAGCAGCACTTGCTTAGCAATAACCTGCTCACTGATGCTCATTTTGGGTTCTGCCAGGATCACTTGGCTCCTGAGCTCATTATAGCTTTTATTCAAACATGGACAAAACAGCTGAACTCCAGGGGCGAGGTGAGAGTGATTGCCCTTGACATCAAGGCCGCATTTGACCAAGTGTGGCATCAAGGAGCCCTAGCAAAACTGGAATCAATGGAAATCAGGGAGAAAAATCCCTGCTGCACAAAGGAAGATGGTTGTGGTTGCTGGAGCTCAATTATTTCAGTTCCAGGACATCACTGCAGGAGTTCCTCAGGGTAGTGTCCTTAGCCCAACCATCTTCAGCTGCTTCATCAATGACTTTCCTTCCATCATAAGGTCAGAAGTGGGGATGTTCAGTGATGATTGCACAATGTTCAGCACCATTCGTGACTCCTCAGATACTGAAGCAGTCCATGTCCATATGCAGCAAGACCTGGACAATATCCAGGCTTGGGCTGATAAGTGGCAAGTAATATAAGCACCACTCAAGTGCCAGGCAATGACCATCTCCAACAAGAGAAAATCTAACTATCACCCCTTGACATTCAATAGGATTACCATCGCTGAATCCCCCTCTATCAACATCCTGAGGGTTACCATTGACCAGAAACTGAACTGGACTAGCCATGTAAATACTATGGCTGCAAGAGCAGGTCAGAGGCTAGGAATCGTGCAGCAAGTACCTCACCTCCTAACTCACCAAAGAATATCCACCATCTACAAAGCACAAGTCAGGAGTGTCATGCAATACTCTCCACTTGCCTGGACGAGTGCAGCTCCATCAACACTCAAGGAGCTTGACACCATCCAGGACAAAGCAGCCTGCTTGATTGGCACCCAACTCACAAACATTCACTCCCTCCACCACCAACGAACAATAGCAACAGTGTACAGAATTACCTGGACAAACTCAGCAGGTCTGGCAGCATCAGCGGCGAAGAAAAGAGTTGACGTTTCGAGTCCTCATGACCCTTCAACAGAACTGATCTTTCTTTACAAGGAGAGAGAAATATAAGCTGGTTTAAGGTGGGGTGGGGGGGTGAGAAGTGGAGGGGGGGTGTTAGGATAGGAGCAGATCATCAAAAGATGTCACAGACAAAAGAACAAAAGAACACAGAGGTGTTGAAGTTGGTGATATTATCTAAACGAATGTGCTAATTAAGAATGGATGGTAGGGCACTCAAGGTACAGCTCTAGTGGGGGTGGGGGGGCATAAAAGATTTAAAAATAATGGAAATAGGTGGGAAAAGAAAAACCTATATAAATTATATTTATAAATTATATTTCCCTCTCCTTGTAAAGAAAGATCAGTTCTGTTGAAGGGTCATGAGGACTCAAAACATCAACTCTTTTCTTCTCCGCTAATGCTGCCAGACCTGCTGAGTTTGTCCAGGTAATTCTGTTTTTGTTTTGGATTTCCAGCATCCGCAGTTTTTTGTTTTTATATTTTTATAATAGCAACAGTGTGTACCATCTGCAAGATGCACTGCAGGAATTCACCAAGGCTCCTTAGGCAGTGCCTTCCAAACCCACAACCGCTACCATCTAGAAGGACAAGGGCAGCAGATACAAGGGAACACCACCACCTGGAAGTTCCTCTCCAAGTTACTCACCATCCCAACTTGGAAATATGTTGCTGTTCCTTCACTGTCACTGGGTTAAAATCCTGGAACTCCCTCCCTGACAACACTGTGGGTGTACCTACACCACATGGACTACAGCAGTGCAAGAAAGCAGCTCTCCACCACCTTCTCAAAGGCAATTAGGGTTGGGCAATAAATGCTGTCCTAGCAGGTGATGCTCACATCCCATGAATAAATAAAAAAAAAAATTGAGTAATCCCCAAGGCCTGTCCAGTATCTACAATGCACAAGTCAGGAGTGTGATGGAATATTCTCCACTTGCCTGGATGAATGCAGCTCCAACAACACTCAAGTAACTCACTAGTATCCAGGGTAAAGCAGCCTGCTTAATTGGCACCTCATCCAAAGCCTTAAACATTCAATCTCCACCAGCCATGCACAGTGGCAGCGGTGTATACCATCTACAAGATGCACTGCAGCAATTCACCAAGTCTCCTTTGACAGCACTTTCCAAACAGGTGATCTCTACCACCTAGAAGGACAAGGGCAGCAGATGCATGGGAACACCACCACCTGGAAGTTCCTGTCCAAGCCACACACCATTCTGACTTGGAAATATATCACCGTTCCTTCACTGTCGCTGTGTCAAAACCCTGGGGCTCCCTCCCTAACAGCACTGTGGCCGTACATATACCACATGGACTGCTGCAAGAAGACAGCTCATCAGCACCTTCTTAAGGGTAATTCAGGATGGCAATAAATGCTGGCTTAGCCAGCGATGCCAATTCCATGAACAAATACATTTTTAAAAAACTGACCCATAATTCAGTTTTCCCTCTCTTTACCTTGCTTAAATATCAGAGCGACATGAGCAATTTTCCAACCCAAAGTAATCATTTCCGAGTTGAGAGGATATTAGAAGATTATAATTGGGGCATCTAAAATGTTCTCACCTATTTCTTTTAAATGCCTGAGATGGAAAGCATCTGGTCCTGGGGGGTTTGTCACTCTTTAGTGCCATTAGTCTCACCATTACTGTTGCTTACCCTAATTTTGTTGATTCACTAACTCTAATTCAATATTAGTTCCCCTGGGATGTCTGGCACACTGACCTGTTGTAAATACTGACAAAAAGTAATTACTTAACATGTCCACCATTTCCTTATTTTCATTAACAGTGTCACCAATTTCAGTTTCCAAGAGGCCCATGTTGCTTCTGACCAGGCTCTTTTTCCTCATGCAATTGCAATGTTTTTCTGTTGATCATGATATTCCATGTCTTATGATCTCTTTTGTCACCCTTCGCTGCACCAAATCTTTCCCATTAGCTAGAATTTGTGTTTTTTTTGCATCTTTGCATGTTTTCTCTTTTGGTTTTAGGTTGTTTCTTACCTCTTTAGTTGTAGAACCCTTTAGGTTCTGTTTCTGTACCACACTGAATTTTTTTTCGGAAAAACATACTTTATTCATAAAATATCTGAAAGAACATTACAAAACATTTCCAAATGGCCATCACAAAAAGTGCAATCATATTCAGCTTCTACACATGGACCATGAGATGCTTCAATACAATCATTGAATGTTACAGTCATTACAGACAGTCAGACAATGCAATGAGATTGCAGTTATCGACATATGTCATGTTGCACTCTGAGGTGCTTCAATATAATTATGATACATTTAGTATTCACTACATACATTTATCATGAGTCGCACATCCTGAGGTGTCGATACAATTTCCAGCCCCTCGGTGCACTATGGCAGAAAGGTCTTAGACAGCAACCTTCCCCCATTGCGCCTTTGCGGCAGCTGCCCCAAGCTTTAGTTCATCCCCCAGCTTGTACTCCTGGACCTTGGAATGTGCCAGTCTGCAAACTCGGTCGGGGACAACTCTTTGCACTGGAAGATCAACAAGTTTCGGGCAGACCAGAGAGAGTCTTTCACTGAGTTGATGATCCTCCAGCTGCAGTTGACGTTTGTCTCAGTATGTGTCCCTGGGAACAGCCCCTGGAGCACAGAGTCCTGTGTCACAGAACCGCTCGGGATGAACCTCTACAAAAACCACTGCACCTCTCTCCAGACCTTCTTTGCAAAGCACATTCCACAAGGAGGTGAACAACGGTCTCGTCCCCACCACAGCCACCTCGAGGGCAACGTGCAGAGGTTTTGAGACTCCTGGCGTGTTGGAAGGATCTGACGGGGAGGGCCTTTCTCACCACCAGCCAAGCTACATCTTGGTGCTTGTTAGAAAGTTCTGGTGATGAGGCATTCTGTCAAATGACGTTGACAGTCTGCTCGGGGAACCATCTGACAGGATCCACCATCTCCTTTTCCTGCAGGGCCTCCAGGAAGTTACGTACCGACCACTGCCTGATGGACTTGTGGTCAAAGGTGTTTCTCTGCATAAATTTTTCCACGAGGGACAGGTGGTACGGCACAGTCCAACTATTTGGAGCGTTCCCTGGCAGCGTGGCCAGACCCATCCTTGTCAACACCGGGGACAGGTAGAACCTCAGCACATTGATGTCAGCCTTACCTAAATCTATAATCTTAGTATCTTTTACATGATACTCCCTTTCAAACATTACATTGAACCCTGTGGGATAAATGCTCATGCACCATTAAGACTGTTAAGTGAATCGTTATTAATTTGAATACAGCCTGTCTGTCTCACTGTCACTTTGGCCAGAAACAATTCTAGTCTAAAAATGTCTAATTTTTTATGAAGTGACAATAGATGTCATGATATTCAGGCACATTGTCATTCCAACAGAATCTCTGGGGTCAGGCAGTAGCAATAATAGTCTAATGCAGTTTGTTAGCAGCAATTGTACTGTAATCAATCAAACACAATCCCGATCTAACAGAAGTTTAAACACAAATCAATCAGTCTAATTTCAGTCAATGTTGATCTATCTCAGCACAATGCGAGGTAGGATTTCTGATAAATTCAGATTAACAGGTGGTGTCACATCAATCAGCAATTGATGGTCAATATGTTCAGAAGAGATCAATAAAATGACTAGTTTATTTTGTCTCATTTTTATTTGAAATATATTCAGAATTAGATCATGCTTAACAGGGTTTCATTCTTTCTCCTTAAACTCGTCTTGCTTCCTCCAAATAAAAGGTGTGGCTATGGGTACCCGCATGAGCCCCAGTTATGCCTGTCTCTTTATGGGATATGTGGAACATTCCTTGTTCCAACCCTACTCCGGCCCCCTCCCACAACTCTTTCTCCGGTACATTGATAATTACTTTGGTGCTGCTTCATGCTCTCGTCTGGACCTGGAAAAATGTATTAATTTTGCTTCCAATTTCCACCCCTCCATCATTTTCACATGGTCCATCTCTGACACTTCCCTTCCCTTCCTTGACCTCTCTGTCTCAATTTCTGGTGATAGACTGTCCACCAATATTTATTACAAGTTCACCGACTCCCACAGCTACCTTGACTCCAGCTCCTCACACCCCGCTTCCTGTAAGGACTCCATCCTATTCTCTCAGTTCCTTCACCTCCGTCACCTCTGATCTGATGATGCCACTTTCAAAAACAGTTCTTCTGACATGTCTTCCTTCTTCCGTAACCGAGGTTTTCCACCCACGGTGGTTGACAGGGCCCTCAACCGTGTCTGGCCCATCTCCCACGCATCTGCCCTCACACCTTTCTCTCCCTTCCAGAACCATGATAGGGTCCCCCTTGTCCTCACTTATCACCCCATCAGCCTCCGCATTCAAAGGATCATCCTCCGCCATTTCCGCCAATTCCAGCATGATGCCACCACCAAACACATCTTCCCTTCACCCCCCACCGGCGGCGTTCCGCAGGGATCATCCCTTCCGGGACACCCTGGTCCACTCCTCCATCACCCCCTACACCTCAACCCCCTCCCATGGCATCTTCCCATGCAACCGTAGGAGCTGCTACACCTGCCCCTTTACTTCCCCCCTCCTCACCATCAAGGGCCCAAACACTCCTTTCAAGTGAAGAAACACTTCACTCGCACTTCCCTCAATTTAGTCTACTGCATTCGTTGCTCCCAATGCGGTCTCCTCTACATTGGAGAGACCAAACACAGACTGGGTGACTGTTTTGCGGAACAGCTTCAGTCTGTCCACAAGCATGACCCAGACCTCCCTGTCGCTTGCCATTTCAACACACCACCCTGCTCTCATGTCCACATGTCTGTTCTTGGCCTGCTGCAATGTTCCAGTGAAGCTCAATGCAAACTGGTGGAACAGCACCTCATCTTCCGACTAGGCACTTTGCAGCCTTCCAGACTTAACATTGAGTTCAACAACTTCAGATCATGAACTCTCTCCTCCATCCCCGCCCCCTTTCCGATCCCCCCTTTTCCAATAATTTATATTTTTTAAATATATTTTTCTTTTCCCACCTATTTCCATTATTTTTAAATGTATTTCCATCCATTGTTTTATCTCCACCTTTTAACCTATTTTGATCCCTTCCCCCCACCCCACCCCCACTAGGGCTACCTGTTACTTGCTTGTCCTGCTTTCTACCCTTAATGTCACCATTAATACATTTTTTAGCTAATATCACCACCATTAACACCTCTTTGTCCTTTTGTCTATGACATCTTTGGCAATCTCTCCTTTGCCTCCACCTATCACTGGCCCTCTACCCAGCTCTACCTGTCCCACCCCCCCTCAAACAGCTTATATTTCACCTTATTTCTTATTCCGTCAGTTCTGATGAAGTCACACAGACTCAAAACGTTAACTGTGTTCCTCTCCGCAGATGCTGTCAGACCTGCTGAGTTTTTCCTGGTATTTTTGTTTTTGTTTCGGATTTCCAGCATCCACAGTTTTTTTGCTTTTATTACATTATGTGACTTACGCTTTCTTTGTAAAATGTGATTCTCTGTACAGTCTTATCGTTGTCTTTAAATGTTAACGGCGTTTTGGTGTGAAATAGATAGTGATGCGTTCATAAATTCATATTCTGTCGGTTGTGCTTTTCTACTCTCTTTCGACATGCTAACTAGTTGGTATATTGGTATATCCAAACTCTTGCAGCTGTATCATAGCTCATGGATGGGGTTGGTATCAGGTAATACTTAAGTAGCTCATTTCCCTGATCATCTGGCTGTCCATTGTGGCATCATCATCAGTGTAATAATCTGAGCTGTTTAACACCCTCCCCCTTAAGCAGTGACCGCACTGACTGTAGTTGCCTGTGAAGAGGAAGCAAATATTAATTGACAACCACCCCCGCCCCAAAGTTTGTAGAAATTCAAAATCAACGAGTGCCTTTTCTCAACGTGCTTGCATATCATTGTGTGTCCAGAAACATGATCAAAATGATGTCTAACCCTGCTGTGATTATTGACAATGGATCTGGGCTCTGCAAATCTGGAATAGTCGGTGACAGCATCCCTACATCAGTTATACCATCCATTGTGGGCTGCTCTAAATCTACAAAGGGGTCACGTAATCGCAACCTAAAAGACTATTATGTCGGCAAAGCAGCCCAAGCCAGAAGAGATGTCTTGTCTTTGAAGTATCCAATTGAACGTGGCATAGTGACTTCTTGGGAGGAGATGGAGATGATCTGGAGATATATATATGGTTTTGAACTGCATGTAAAATCCAAAGAGAGGCCAGTTTTGTTGACTGCTGCCCCATTGACTCCTTTCTTCAATAGAGAAAGAATGGCTGAAATCATGTTTGAAGGTTTTTCCGTGCCAGCTATGTTTGTTGCTATCCCAGCTACATTAGCACTTTATACATCAGGCCGCACTCGGGGCGTAGTCTTGGATAGTGGATATGGAATAACTGATGCCGTGCCCATCTATGAGGGCTACTACCTTCCAGATGCTGTACAAAGGCTTAACCTGGCAGGAAGTGATATCACTGAAAATCTTTGGAGGCTCATGTTGGAAAATGGGCACTCTTTTGCTGAAAAAATGGAGACAGAGATTGTCCAGGAAATCAAGGAAAAACTATGCTATGTTGCCCTTGATCCTAAACAGGAGGGCAAGAAACCAGCTGAAGAACTCCAACATGAGTACCAGATGCCAGATGGTACGCAGATTGTGGTCAAACATGAACTGTTTGGAGCACCGGAGCTGCTCTTTACACCTGAAAGTATAGGATTGAAGGAAACTGGAGTTCACAAGCTAATGTTAAGCAGTATTGCAAAATGCGAGCAACGACTACATAAAGAACTTTTTAGCAACATGTTACTATGTGGTGGCTCGACCTTCTTCCCAGGAATGGAGGAACGTTTGCTCAAGGAGATCAAGTTGCACACACCCAGTGGAGTACAAGTCAAAATCATCGCTCCACCAGAAAGGAACTATTCTGTTTGGGTGGGAGCCTCAATTTTAACAAGTTTGGCATCCTTCAAACATATGTGGATCACTCTTAATGACTACAATGACTTTGGGCCATCTGTGGTGAACAAGAGGTGTTTTTAAAAACTGTTTGTCACAAAGTGTGGCTATAGTGGCCAAATTTTAAAATGTATGTGATCAAATACTAGTTCATAGCTCACAATGTCTTGAATGTTGGTCAAATCAACAAAAGATTTGGAACTAATATTTCTTGCGGGTAATTCTGATTTGGTTTTATTTCTTGGCACCCTTTCTTTGTAGAAATGGGACCAGTCCTGTATTGTAGTCAAAAAATTGAGCTTAAAAACTATCTGTAATAGAGTCACTAACTTGTGAAAATGAACCTGTAAATTTGTTTTGGGCCTTTTCTTCATTGTCAGGTCATATGGTTAACAATCACCATGGTTCAGGAGTCCATAACTTTGCATGTAAACCATTTCCTCCTCCCTTCCCCCAATCAACCTCTTATTTGGTTACAGCATGCCATTGAGTAATCTGACAGGTCTCCACTATCATTGTTCTTTGACCATGAATAGGGAAGGGTTCACTGTGTAAAACTAATTGCCCTAACTACCCACAGCAGAGTGTCTCAGGTTTGATTCATGCTCTGTGGCATTGGCCATTACTTAAGGTGTTAATCCTAAACAGTGGAGGAGGCAGGCCAGCACATTGTTTCCACTTCTGATTACAATTTGCTGACACCTGCTGGAAAATGTACATATGGACGTAAAATACATTAAAATACAGTTAAAATACAGTTCTGTTGAAGGGTCATGAGGACTCGAAATGTCAACTCTTTTCTTCTCCGCTGATGCTGCCAGACCTGCTGAGTTTGTCCAGGTAATTCTGTTTTTGTTTTATAAAATACTTTAGATGAGGAATAGATGAGGTTTAACTCTGATACTCTCCATGGCTGAAGTGTCTGCAAATATATCACACACATATAGTGTTCCTATTTGAGCATGGAATGTCATTAAGTTTGAACATTCAGGGTAAAAATAGGGGACAAAATTATGTCTATAACTTTAGTAGAAGCATTTGGAGCAGCATTTAAATTAGCTCTTTATGTTTTGAAATGTAAAAAGAGAACAGGATAAGTGAGGGGAAAGGATACTTTGCATATGGAATTTTCATCCTTTTGTGCTCCATGTCCCTCATAACATTCCAGCAACCTTCTCACAGACGAGCTCCAGATTGATAGTGTCATACCCCCTAGAGATCTGATATTTCAGGGAAAGTAGAATCCCAGATTTGAGCTCAGCTGATGGCCTTATGATTAGTCACAAGTGACTACATTCATGCTGTGATACCTTTGGAGGCCAAGAAGAGACTAGTGTATGCACATGGAGTTCAAATATGCAATTTAAACTAGTTTAATCCAGTTTTGGTTGACATACATCCATACATCATATACAAATATCCACAAGAGGGTGCTATTACACTCCTCCCCCTTAATGAATAAGTTATAGAAAGTTCAAATTCCATACAACTTATACACATTTCTTGTTTTTCATTTATTTACAAATTCAAATTAACCACTGGTTTTCTATTCCCTCCTTTTTTGACCCAAATTTTCAGAACGTGGGAAAGGACTTTGATCCATTTTGGCCCGAATCTGAGGAGAAATTTTTTTTAACAAAGACTGATTTTGCCTTGGACCTTCAATTGAATTTCCTACTTCATCAGACATGTCTGTTTGACTCTGACTCAGTTCTGAACTGGCTTCAGTCACAATTTATGTTGGTACTCCACTTGTATCAACTATCCAAATTATCAGGCTCATTTGATTCTTCCCAACTCCATTCTTCTTTATGAACCTCTGATGGTAAAGCATGATCTATATGTACAAATCTTTAACCTTTCCATTACCAAACATCTTAACCAAATATGTGCAACCACATATTTTCATGATTCTTCCTGGTAGCTACTTCAACCACTAATAATTTCATCTTTACTTTCTGGTCCAACTTTAGACTTCTTTCTCTCACTCTACTGTCATGATTGTCTTTCTGCCTGGATTGTTTATTTCTACTGACTGTACTAAATGTGGCTTCAGCAATGAAATCCTTGTTCTAGGCTGTCTTCTAAGAAACAATTCAGCTGCTGTTCTGCTGGTAGCAGTGTGAGATGTGTTATGATAAACAAAAAAAAAATCATCAATTTGTGATTCAATGACAACTGACATTTATTCCAATTTGTTTCTAGCATTTGTTTAACAAGTGCACACTTAACAATTTGTACTGTGCACTCTGCTGCTCCATTTGAAGCAGGGTGATAAGGTAGAACTCTAGTGTGTTTTACCCCAATCATTCTTATGAAATGTGAAAACTCTTCTGAACAAAACTGAAGTCCGTTGTCAGACACAATTTCTTCTGGGAACCCATAAGCAGCAGACTACGCAAAATATCTAGAGTTTTGATAGTTGTTGTTCAATTCATTGGAAACCTCTCAACCCATTCCAAATGACTATCACAATGAACAGCTGTTGCCTTTCAAATTCTGAAAAATCTATGTGTAGCCTCTGCCACACTCTAATTGGCCATTTCCATGGTTGCAAATGTGCCGATTGTACCTTCATTTCCACAGTTTGACATATTCTGCACTGTTTCACTGTGTCTTCTATGTACTTATCTAACCCTGATCACCAAAGATAGCTTCTTGTTAGCCCCTTTGTCAAGCTTATCCTAAGTATTGATTATGAAGGTCACATAGCAACTGTGGCCTGTACCTTTCAGGAATTACAACTCTGCTTCCTGACATAACACAACGTTTATTGACTGACAACTCATTTCTACACTTAAAAAAATGGCCTGATTTCTAAATTCAGTATCTCTGTGTAGGACACCCATTTGCGATAAAGTTGTTCAGCCTTGCGAATCCAGGGTCCCGACGAGTTGCCCTACCAATGTCAGCTGCTGTGACTGGCAACCCATTTACATGCAAAAAGAAAGAGACATCTTTCCTGTTGGCTCTATCTTTGACAGGAATAGTAATCTAGACATTGCATCGGTATTACAACTATCTGCTGATTGTCTACTTAATGTCATGCTGATTGATAAGCAGACAAAAATCAAAGGCCATCTCTGCATTCATGCTGAGGCTGATGTGGGTATTGGAGACTTTGGGTTCAATATAGCCGTCAGTGGCTTATAATCATTTTTGATCATGAAACTATGACCATACAAGTATTTACTCCAAAAATCAAAGACAATGCTTCACGTTTTTTTTGAGCATAATTTCGCTCACTGGCACTGAGGGCGCATGAGGTGGGAATGTGGAGTTGAGACCACAATCAGATCAGCAATGATTTTATTGAATTGTGGAACAGGCTTGAGGGGCTGAATAGCCTACTCTTGCTTCTAATTCGTATCTTCGTATGTATGTTCACTAAGCCCCAAAAAAGATCTGAGCTCAAAGATATCCAAAGGGGTGGCACATTTCTTATTGCTTAAAGCTTACTCTTGGTAGGATGTAACCCACCTTTGTCTACCCTGTGACCCAAATACCCTACAGAGTTTTGAAACATTTCACATTTGTGTCCCTTTGCCTGAACTCCAAGCTTTTCCAAACATTGTAGCACCTTTTTCGGCCTGTCATCATGGGTCTGCCTGTTCAGAGCTAAAATAAGTATGTCATCCAAATAGCACACTGCTCCCTGAATTCCTTGCAAAATTTGGTTCTGCACCAGGGGCAGAAGAAACACCCAATGGCAGCCTATGAAACTGAAATAGACCCATGTGAGTATTAATAGTCAAATGTGACTTAGGCTCATCGTGTAACTCAAGTTGTAGACAGCCATTTGTCGGGTCAAATTTTGAAACGCCTGGCTTCCTGACAACAATGTGAATAGATCCTCCATGTTTGGCAAAGTATCAGGTGGATTACATTCCAGTATCTGATTTACAGTTGCCTTATAATCACCACATATACTTACATGACCATCTGACTTTGGTACTACCACTATGGGAGTAGCCCAATTACTCTATTCTAGATCAGAGGTAATGTTCTCAGTCTCAAGTCTTTTCTGTTCTTGCTTTACTTTCTCCCTTAGAGCATAGGGTACTGGATGAGGCCTGCAGTAAACTGGTCTGGCGTTCCTCTGAACCCATATATTGGCCTTAAATCCTTGAATCCGTTTGCTGGTTTGACTAAATACCTGAGGGTAATTGATCATCAAGTCGTTTTGCATTGTGAATTTCAATTCTATGTGAAAAAACTCATTCCAATTTAACTTAACTGCTTTTAATTAGTTTTTTTTCCCAAACAAGGCTGGTTTTTCACCCTTCACGACAATGTTGGGCAATTTTGTACATTGCTTCTTGTATGTGACTCGAGCCGACACACTTCTCATTGTGGGTCTCTAAAGTACATGTGAAACATTTCAAAGCTCTGTAGAGTATTTGTATTTCTATGTGTGATTTATCCAGTTGACGTTGACTCAGCTTTTGATGGTATAGCAATTCAGGAATCATGCTAACTGATGCACCCATGTCCCCTCCATGTTTGCCGGAGCGCCAACCAACATTATTTCGGCCTGGATTTGCAGAGTCAGGAACTTTCACGGCTCAGTGAGTCTGACCTTTAAAAATGGTCGCCCAAAGGTCAGATTTTCAGTCAGGGTTGGGCTGAAATAGGAGCCAGGGCAGGTGACCCTGGAACGAGTGCAGAGACTGCAGGGTATGGAGATGGGCTGTGTGCAAGGCCTACATCTGTGCTCCGGCACTGTTTAAATTTAAAAAAAACATGAAACATCCCTCCAGCTCTCACCCCTCAACCCCCTTCAGCCCCCCCATACACTCCTTATGCCCCATCCATGCCAACCTGTCCCGATCCATGCCACTCTCCCACCCTGCATGACCCCTCATTCCCGCATGCCAGCCCATGCCCCTCTACCCACCCTTGCACCTCTACCCATCCTCATGGCCCCTCATTCCCCATACCAGCTTAGTGCCAATGCATGGCACCCCATACCCCCCACTCTTTGCCCTTACCCCCTCCATGTCAACTCTCTTCCTTTGACACTTCCTGGGCAGCCTTGGCACTTACTGGACAGCCTGACAGTTCCTTGACAACTTGACACTTCCTGGATAGCTTGACAATTCAAATGAGTTTGTGCTTAAAAAATGCGTAATCATGTTTAATTTCAACAAGCCCAAAAGGTGACTTACCTTTTTCAAAGGGTGCCTTACCTTATGGCAAAAATCCAGGACTTGGACTACAATGCTCTGTGAATTTCTGCTAATGCTTCAGGATCAAATGGGTGTCAACTGTCTTGCATTGACCTGATGCTATTTGATAGCCATTTGCAGTGATTGCTGTTTCCTCCAGCCAGAATTTTCTCCATTTACATTCTTTCAACATGCCATAGCAAGGAGCTGTAGCACTCTGCCTTTACAAATGGACAATTGTGTGCCTAGTGTTGGTCTAAACACTGGTAACAGGATTTTGTTGCACTTTTGCTACTACTAACTGCTGTCATTGGGGCCTTTTGCTCACTCAGCTGCAGCTTATTTACTTCAGCAGGTGACTGGCAGTTGTTAACTCTGACTTCTCTTGAGTCACAATCTGCCATGTCCATGGGCAATGCTTTTTGGCAAATTATGTCGACAGCTAGCTTTGGCAATATGAGTGACTTACTGTAAATGCATTCACTTTCTAAACTGCACACAAATCTAACTCAAAGTGCTCTCTCTTGAATGGAAAGCTTTTTCAAAGCCATGGTAAACTCTCCAATGTCTTCACTGGGCAACTCTTCCAAACCAATAGCTTTCTACAATCTTCATTGATTTGGACTGTAGTGTTGCTGAGGCTTACACAAAATATACAAAACTGGCATGTCTTTTGGCTTAGCAGAGGCAAGCAAATTCTTGAGCGTTTCATACTCTTGTGGACCTGTTTCAGTCAAAAATATTGTCCTTTTCATTTCTCCCACTGCCTGATTAACAGCTGGATTATCAGAAACATCGAGGTTATTATTAGCAGTGAAAAACACATCTAGCCAATCCACATCTTTTAATTCATTCATAGGACGTGGGCATTGCTGGCTAGGCCAGCATTTATTGCCCATCCCTAATTGTCTCCGAGAAGGTGGTAGTGAGTTGCTTCCTTGAACTACCGCAATCCATGTGGTATAGGTACACCCACAGTGCTGTTCGGGAGGGTGTTCCAAGATTTTGACCCAAATACGAACTGAAAGACTCAGTCATGACTATACTCTCCATTCAATAATAGCTTTTGATGTAGCCATCTTCAAAGGTCAATCCACCCACATGTACAAGCAACCTTTTCTCTAAAACTGGACGTTTAAGCCTATTTCTCAGCAATAAAAACTCACCGTTCCTCTGTTGGTTTACTAGAAGTTTCTCCAATCAAATTTATTCAGCTAGAGAGTCCATAATTCTATCCTCATTGCTAGGCTGATAACCTTTGCAGGACAAAAAGAGACTGGTGCATGCATTTGGATTTCAAATACCCAACTGAAACTAATTTAATCTGGTTTGGTTTATATACATATATGCAGAAATGGTCACAAGAGGGTGCTATTACAAATACAAAAGGGAATTGACTTTAATTTCCTATTTTGGCCTGTGTACTACTGGCCTGAGTATCCTGTCAATAGTCTGTTACAGACTAGAATTTCAGAACAAAGAGGACAGTTATCCCTTTTCATTGCACAAACCTACATGGGCTTGTCTCAGAAGCTCTGGAAATGTTGCAGGGAGTCTGACACAGGGACAGTTTTTTCTGCCTGGTAACATGATTTTGAGTAAGTGTGTAATAAAGTTTGTACTCTGCAATATACAGTATAATACTGTGTTAAACTACACAGTGTAATCTCTATAATACACTTCATTACAGGGTAAAATTTTTATATTATACATTGTAAACTTAATAGAGGTGTTCAAAATTATGATGGTTTTGATAGAATAGATAGAGAGAAGCTGTTTTCACTGGCAGGAGGATGGAACTCATATTTAAGATAATTGGTAAAACAACCAGTAGAAAAATGAGGTTAATTGTTTTTGATGCAGTGAGTTATAATCTGGAATGCACTGTCTCATGGGGAGGTGGAAGCACTTTCAAAAGTAACATTCAAAAGGGATTGGATACATATTGAAAAGAAAAGTTGTTCAGGGCTATGGGGGAGGACTGGAACTAATCTGATAGTAATTTCAATGGACTGGCACAGGTACAATGGGCTGAACGGCCTCCTCTGTTGTATGATTCAGTGAGATTTTTTGATTATCAGACACATGCAGTGGTTTTTAAATATTACAGGAAAAAGGGATTGAGATTTATGTTTGTTTCTACGGATTTTACTTGCAATGCTGAATTTAACTCTTGTTCATTCCAACTTCAACTGAACCAATTACAAAGCACTGGCCAAAAACTCATGTCTTGTCCCCAAAATGTCAAGGACTAAATGACACACAACATGATGGATTGACTAACAACTACTTTATTTAAGTGCTTCTCTGCAGTCAAGGATAACACAATCATCAGTGTGGTCATAAACAGAACAATAACTTGCTTTTTGGACTACACTGGTTGAGTTAACATTGATGATAAACATCATTAATGTTGGAGTTTCTCCTAAATATATACAAATCTATCTGACAAGCTAAAATTAAATTGAAAGTTGCCAATATCCAATTTTCCTAAGAGTTGCTATGTCATTACTTGGTGACAGACTTCTACGTGAATCTATCATTTATGGATATTTCCAATACTTCAGTAATTCTATAATACCAGGTTTGCTACAGCTTTTCCTGCAATTACAATACTACAGATTCAGACCCAGTAAGAAGTTTGTTGGATACAGTGTCAAATGAGTAACCTTAAGTATCCAAGACTTGGCTGGCTATGAAATGTCATGATATCTCTGTAAGTGACAATGACCAGCTAATAATCATCAGTGGGTGATGATCTATTTCACAAATGGGTTATGCTTATGGCAGGTGGCTGTATGCTAATGTTATATTTCAATTTTGATGAGCACTTCCATAGTTCTTTGTAGGTCAAGAATATCATCTGCTACGTAAAAATAGTAAGGAAAAACATTAATTTATAAAGCACTTTGTCACATTCTTAGACTGTCTCAAAACATTTCAAAATTAAATGAGGTACTTTAGCAGTCATCATTGTTACACAGGTTCCACAAGCATCCAATGAGGTGATGACCCGTAAATCTGTTTTTGGTGGTACAGATACCAAATATCAGGGTAAGTGGGCAGTTCTGCAGTCACTTCGTAATGAAGTGGTTCACTGAGCCCACATCCCTAATGGGCACCAGTAGGTTGACAGCCCGGTCCTAAAGCTAGTGTATCAGATGACATGGCCTTGTTTGGTTCAGAATGTGAATGCCATTATTAAAGACTGCCTCACATATATCCAGTATGATCCCGGGCACAGGGGTAAAAATCATCCTCTAGTCATATCCTAGCATCTGTGGCTCACGGAGAAATGTTCATATTAATTACATAGGCCCTTTAAAAGAACTCACAACAGTCACTAAATATGTCTTCGTCATAAGTGACTGTTTTTCCAAATGGAGCCAAGGAGAAATCATCAGAAATTATAAATTGGTTCAACATAAAAAGTGCTAAATATGATGGAATAAAGACCACTTTATGAAGGATGAATGTTGGTCAAGATACCAAGAGTGCTCCTTCCTCTTCTTTGAATAAACTAAAGCCCTTTAGACATGTTGCCATACTTGTGTGGATGTTTTATTTCCTTGCATTATTTATATTTGAACCTGTGTTAAAAATTGTTGTTACTTACAGTAGGTCATCACTTGTATGAATTGGTGCCAATCTTACACCAAGAATTACCTACCAATCAAAATGATATCTTCAGACAAAAGCAAATCTCACATCTGATATACAAGAACACAGATAGGAGCAGGAGTAGACCACATGGCCCATTGATCATGGCTGCTCCTTGGTTTCAACTCCATTTTCCTGCATGTTCCCCATATCTCTTGACTCCATGAAAGACCAGAAATCTGTCTGTCCCAGTCTTAAATGTATTCAATGATGGAGCATCCACAACCCTCTGGGCTAGAGAATTCCAGAGATTCACAACCCTTTGAGTGAAGTAATTTCTCCTCATCTCTGTCCTAAATGATCGGCCCCTGACCCTGGGACTGTGCCCCCGTGTTTTAGATTCCCCGACCAGCGGAAATAGTCTCTCAGCATCTACCCTATCAAGCCCCTTCAGAATCTTGTATGTTTTATTGAGATTGCCTCTCATTCTTCTAAACTCCAGAGAATATAAGCCCAATTTACTCAGCATCTCATCATAGGACAACCCACTCACCCCAGGGACCAATTTAGTGAACCTGTGCTGTATTGCCTCCAATGCAAATATATCCTATCTTAAATGTGAGACCAAAAGTGCACACTGTACTCCAGATGTGATTTCACTAAAACCCTGTACAACTGCAGCAAGACTTCCTTATTCCTGTAGTATGACCCCCTTGCAATAAAGGCCAACATGCCATTTGCCTTCCTAATAGCTCACTGTACCTGCATTCTAACTTTCTGCATTTCTTGTATGAGCACACCCAAGTTCCTTTGAACATCAACACTTACAAGTTTCACACATTAAAAAGATATTCTGCTTTTCTATTCTTATCAACAAAGTGAATAACTTCACACTTCCCCACATTATACCCCATCTGCCATCCTGTTGCTCATTCACTTAAGCCGTCTATATCTCTTTGCAACTCTGTGTCCTCCCTCCAGGTTTTTTTTCCACTTAGCTTTGTATCATCAGCAAACTTAGATACATTACTCCCTGTCTCTTCATCTAAGTCATTAATACAGATTTTAAATAGCTGAAGCCCCAGTACTAATCCTTGCAGCATTCCACTATGTCTTGTTGCAATTGTATAGATCCTCAGTGAGACTGCAGCTGGAGTATTGTGTACAGTTTTGGTCTCCTTATCTAAGGAAGGATACACTTGCCACAGTGCGAGTGCAATGGAGTTTCACCAGACTAATCGCTGAGATGGTGGGATTGTCTTATGAGGAGAGATTGGGTAGTGTGCCTGTATTCTTTAAAGTTTTGAAGAATGAGAGGTGATCTCAATGTCTGGGATTTTCTCTGAAATGCGCATAGTCTGTTAGAGGGAGGGTAAAACAACATTCCACCCACCAGTCGCAATGGCAGCTTTTTGCGGTGAATCGTCTGCAACGCAGCTGCTTAATTAAACGAGGAACAGGCTGTTTTGCTGGTGGGCAGCATTTGATTCGCCTGCCCACTGTGACCTTAGCGCTCCCTAACTCCCTAATATTTAAATGATGCCCCTGCACAGCATTCACACTCTTTGCTGCAGCTACAATGAAGATATGGTTCCCAAAGGCAGGAAGTATGCAGCACCCAAATTCAGTGACGCCTCACTGGAGCACCTGTTGAACACAGTCAAGGCCCACCGCAGTGTCCACTGCACCCGCTGTGGCTGCAGGTCTTCCACCAAGGTGACCGATCTGGCTTTGGAGGTGGTTGCAGCGGTGGTCAGTGTGAACACCCTGCAGAAGAGGTCAGCCACCCAGTGCAGGAAGGGGATGACTGATCTTATCCATTCCACCAAGATAAGTCAACCATCTCATCACTCTAAACTCACACACTCTCAAGCCCGTCACACATTCACAAGGATCTCACTTGTTGCCACCTCAAGGGGCATCACTACTCACTCTCACACACCCTCACATCTCCATCTAGCCTCATCTCCTCTGGAGCTTGCATCCTAATCCTGTCCAGGCATTCTTATCATCTGCCCTCATGTGTGTCTTGCTCACACTCCCTTCATCTGTCTTCATGCAGGACAAGCTGGGTCACAGCAAGAAGGAGGGGTACCAGACTGGGGGTGGAGTTCCCGAGATCAAGGTTCTCACGGATTTCGAGAACAGAGCCAGAGAGCTGGCTACAGAGGATGTGGACCATGCCTGCGCTGACGGTGAGGTCGACGGTGCACACTCAAGTGAGGATCCTGCACTGCAACATCCATCAGACAACCATACTGTGAGTGATTTCTCCTGTTTCAGAGTCACCTGCCAGGCACTAATAGTCTCTCCTTTCTTTCATGGGCACCTCTGGGAAGCTGCCCAGGGCATCCATGGGCCAGGCCCTCAACTCCAGCCCCAAAAACACCTTGGATGAGGAACCTGAGGACAGCACCTTTGAAGACCCGTCACAGCGCTCACCCACACCCTCCACCAGCTCAGAGACACGCCTCAGTGGGAGCTAGTTCTAGAGTAGCCTCGGGGTCACAATCTGATGAGCACAGCGCACCATCTACTCCGTAGCAGGCAGGGGCAGGGACATCAGAAGTCGCCAGGACTTGGAGGACTGCTGGAGGCCATGATTCCGTTGAGTCCAAGGTAGATGATGAGCCTCTGGACTCAGTCATACCTCGGTTGCTGGAGTTGCAAAGGCAAGTTTGGTGACATCAGGAAGTGATGGCTGCTGCACTCCTTAGATTGCAAGGCATGATGGAGGAGTCCGTCCGTCTTCAGTCTGAGGTGATAGCGCTGGCATGCAAATGCACTGAGGTCAACATCGACATGAAGGCAGCCATCGTGGAGACCTTGGTCCAGGACATCGGTCCAGAACTGCTGCAGGGGCTGCACTCCATTGCTGTGGCCTTTGGTAGCATTCATCAGTCTCAAAGCAGGGCTGAGAGGCACCTTGATCTCAATCCAGTTCCCCTTTCTCCTCAAGGAGTTAGCCAGGTGCCCACAGCCACCATAGGGAGGAGGATCAGCAGCTTGACACCCCGGGACCATGCACCCAGGTGATTCCGGGTGTGTCCGGCCGATCCAAATCCCCTCTTCCTGTCACCCCATCAGCACCAGCTCTACATGCCGAGGAAGATGCATCTTCCCCACAGCAGGACACCAAAGCTGGCTGGGGCCCATCAGGTCTCCGCCTTCCAGAGGACACCCGCAAAGTTCATCACAGACAACAGGGTATAGCAGTCAGCAGGCACCTCCAACTCCGCTGTGGATGTCGGGGAGTGCCAAGATGTAGCGGCAGGGTAAGGAAAGTGAAGAAGATATAGTTGCACAACGTTGGCATGGGTGTTAACCACATGTATATAATGTTGATAAATGTAAATAGACTCACAATCATTTAATATCTCCGTTTGTCTATGCCTCCTTCTTATGATGAGCTGTGCTACTGTCAATCACGTGTGTTACCTTGGTTCCTAAACCCACTTATGGTGATGTTCTCTATCCTGGGCCTCTCTTTTGTGCAGTGTGCTACCATCTCACCACAGTGTGTGTCTCGTTTCAACATAATGCTCCATATTAGTAATGCCAGCACCTCCATGTTAAGTGAGCTTGTGGAACGAACCTCGTTCCCATTCCTCGTTGGGTCCCGTCATATCCATTCTTGGCTCTGAAAGATTGAGGCAGGGGTATGCCCCATTTCATCTGTATTCTTGACAGGTGGCGATGTGGTGTTTAAGGAGCAATGTGCTTATGCATGGAGAAGGCTCATGTACCATCCACCTCCATCTGCCTGCTCTCTCAGCAGGGTTTTGATGATACGAGCCTATACTCAGAGCTTACGTGGGCTGCCCTCAGCCAAACAGGTTTCCGATGGTCCCAGGTCAATCTGCTGAGCTCAGTAAAAACTAGGACAACCTTGCCACCTCAATGATAAAGCAATCGCACATTTGTCTGCAGGTGCTGAAACGTCCAACCTTAAATGTTTCTCACCCTGTAGTTGTGACTGTTGCAGGGAGAAGTATCTGGTCACAATGCTGGTAGACAGCGTGTGTGTCCCATTGCCTTGACACTCCAAGAAGTTACTGATGCATCTTCCAAACAGTGATTTCTGGAGGCCAAAACAGCCTTTAAGCATGCTATGGAATTGCATATCTTCACTTCACACAATGTGGAGGGAAGCAAAGGGATAGGTGTGAGTATGTAATGAAACAGAACAGTGCTCCTCATTAGCAATGGTGCGTATCCTTGAGGGCTTCATGTTTTCTGATCATGTTGGACTTCACTAGGGCCAGGGCTGGCCATGAGAGCACACTGGCCGTGTGTTAGAGGAGGCATCTCAATATCAAGCAGCCAAGTGTCTGACCTCATCATGCTCAGGTGCTCCGCCTCCATAGTAGGGTGAGGGGGAATGCAGCTCAGGATCCCTAACTTTAACTGTTGGATGTCACTGTCATTTTGGAGAGTGTATCACAGCCAGATGAGTCATCTCTAAGTGCAGTCACAGCAGTGGTACCTCATCAGCTGCCTTGTCCCATGTGCTATGTTTCTGTTTCACCATCGATGTAACACATCGTGTGTGACTGGGTTGGTTCTGATGGATCTCCACGAGGAGCCTTGCCAGATTGAAGGCATGCAGACACTTGGCCACTGAGGATCGTGCAAGTGCCCCTGCATCTTGTCCGGTGCTGTGACTGGGATGCTGGATGGACATGTGAAAAGGCAGCACTTTCTGATGTCTGATGCTTGGACACTCTCCTCCAGGTGGCACCTCATCTCAGGATGGACACATGCCCTCGAGGCTTACTCATCCTTCACAGCATGAGGGCTATGTGAGCATTCTGTGCAACGATGCACTATCATCTGGAAATTCATGGGTGAACTTAGAGGAGTAGCTATGCTGGTGATCATGCTGGCCCATGATGGAGGAGAGTTGTCCAGGAGGATCCTCAGTGCATCTTGTCATCCTCCTCCTGAAATCTGCTGGCAATGAGGGCCTCATGAGCACACCTGCCTCATCTGACCCGTGCAGTGGCCTCTTCATCTGCAACCTCAGCTTCCAAGGCCTCACCATCTTCATCCTCTTCAAGGTCCTCTTCATCAGAGAAGACGTGCAGCTCCTGCATCTGGTCATTTGTCAAGTTCTCCCCCCTTTATAGCGCTAGGTTGTGTAGAGCACAGCAAGTCATGGTGATGTGTGAAACCCTCTGGGGAGTGTACTGCATTACTCCGGCAGATCTGTCCAGGCATCAGAATCACATTTTCAGTATCCCTATGGTCTGTTCCACCAACATCCGGGTTGCAGCATGAGCCCCATCGTACCATCTGAGTCTGAGGCCGCCACACGTGCGTCATCAGCCACGTCCTTTGCAGGTAACCCTTGTCCCCAAGGAGCCAACCCTGCATCTTGTGTAGTCCCTCGAAGATGTCAGGGATTTGAAACCTACTCAGGATGTACAAGCGGTAGACGCTTCCTGGGTACCTGGCACACACCTGCATGATAAGTTTGTTATGGTTGGACACCAGCTGCACATTGAGTGTGTAGTAGTATTTCTGGTTGACACACTGGACTGCCTGTTGCCAGGGAGGTTTTATAGCCACATGAATGCAATCGATGGCACCCTGCACCTGTGGGAAACCAGAAAGCTCTGCAAAGCCCAATGCTTTTGCGTCCTAGCTTGCTTGTTTTCTCTGTCAATGTTGGCAAATTGTGGACCTTTGCAAAAAAGGCGTCATGTCTTCCTGGATGCAGTTGTGTGTGGATGCTTGGGAGATGCCGCAGATGTCCCCATTGGAGCCCCGGAAGGAGCCACTGGTGCCAAATGCTGAAGAATATGGTAAATGTGAGTCAACAGGCCCTTGACATGTGGAGGCATCTGTGACACTGGTTCTTGCTCATCTGCAGATGGCACATGCGACATCTATACACCCTGGGTCTAACGAGGCACCTACGAATGACTGCTCTGTGAGGATCACCCTCTGCGTCCGCAGGAGGACCTGCTGCCCCTTGGTCTTAGGGTTCTGCTTCTTCCTTTGGTGAGCCAGGCGCCTCCACCGCCTTCTTCTCATTCTTCTTTGCAGCCTATAAGCAATAATACAGCAGCGATAACACCAGATTCCATCTTCCTGATGGTCTTCGCACTGCAGTAACAATGAGAAATACACAGGAGTCAACATTTGCTGCCAAAGGTCCATTTTCTGTCTCTGATTGTGGGCTCGAGGACTTTTCACGCATGCCAGAGAGTACTAGTCCCTGAAATGATGCCCAGTGTGGGGTGCGCACGCATGTTCACCACAAATCCCCTGCCCCCCACCCCAGCCCACGTGACCGACTGCCAACAGCTTCAGCAATGCGACTGGATGTTCTGCTATCAGCCCAGGTGTTGGGATCATCATTACCTGCAATTCAAGTCTGCGCTGTTTGGACTAAACATGAGGGTGAATGTTCTGTGAGTACATTAGATTAATTTAGTGGGTCTGGAGGCTTCTGTGAGAGGTCAATGGCTACATTTCCAAGGGGGTTCCCAAGCTTGTCCAGTCATCCTGTAGTTTGCAGTTCCGTAACACCCTAGTGAATTTGAAGGCTTGCAACCAAGGGGTTAAAACTAGGAAAACAATTATTGCCACTTTGAGGGATCAAAGTTGCATGAATGGGCATTATTGCTTCACTTCCCTGACTCCTTGCGTGTCAATTAAACAGCTGCTAACCTGTCTCAGCTGTGCCACTGTCCTCAAGTTGTAACCATCAATTCAGTTGGATGGCCCTTTAGTGCCCCCAAACCCCCCCAAGTTATGCATCTCAGTGCAACCTTCCCTGCTCATTGTCCCCAATAGAACCATTGCCCTGCAGCCCCCTCCCTTCCCTCAGAACCTTTTGGCCCCTTCCCCAATAGAGCCATTGTCCTGCAACTCCTTCCCTTCCCTCAGTTCTGTCTGGCCCCTTCCCCAGTAAAGCCCTTGCTCTGCAGCCCTTTCCCTTCCCTTAGAACTTTCTGGGCCCTTCCCCAATTAAGTCATTGCCCTGCTGCACAGAAGAAGCTACACGCGGCTTAACCCTGGTATCGTAGCTGTAGAGCTTTTTCAGTGAGACCCCCCTGAAACTGATGTGGTGCAGCCTGTGAAGCCTGGCGTTGACCCCTGCGAACGCTGAGCGCTGTGAGATGCAAGGTATGTGAACTAACATTAGAGTCTCAAGTGAAGTGCAGGTCGCCAGCTGCACGTTGTTTAAATCCTGTTGTGAAACACATCATTCTAATTGCATACCGACGTAGGCTCTTAATCCAGCATGGAGGGATGAAAGCGGTGAGCAGGCATCATAATGAGATGCTGATTTATGCTAATGACGTTTGCGTGGTTCGGAGGTGGGAAACGTGGCCGGTCAGTGACAGCTGAAGCGCACAATCGCTTCCTCGTTTTACATCATCGTAAAATCGGTTTGGGGTCTTCTTGTGAGATCTAACTCTTGCGGCCGTTATGATGCCCACCGTGATCGGGAGCAGAAAACCCCGGCCATAGACTCACAAAATTCTTCCAGGGTGTGACAGTGTAGATATAGGAAGGATATTCCCCCTGGTTGGTGGGTTCAGAACCAGGAGACACATTCTCAGAATAAGGGGCAAGACATTTAAGGAAGATGAGGAGGAATTTCTCCACTCAGACGGTGCAAATCTTTTGATTTCTCTACCCAGAGGGCTGTGGAAGTTCAATCATTGAGTATGTTCAAAACATAGATCGAGATTTACGGATACTAATGACATCAAGGGATATGTGGATAGTGAGGAAAAGTGGTGTAGAGGTACATGATCAGTCATGATCTGTTTGAGTGGTGGAGCAAGCTCACTGGCCAAATGGCATACTCCTGCTCCTTTGTTCCTATTCGCTACCTGCCAACTTGAAAATGCTCCATTTATGCCCACTCTCTGTTTCGTGTCTGTTAACCAATCCTCTATCCATTCCAATATATTCGCCCCAACTCCATGAGTCCTTATCCTGTTTATTAATCTTTTGTGCGGTGCCTTATCGAACGTCTTTTGGAAATCCAGATACACTACATCTACTGGTTCCCTTTTATCTTCTCTACCGGTTAAACCTTCAAAAAATTCTAATTTGTCAAACAGGACTTCCCTTCAGTAAAACCATATTGACTTGTTCTAATCATACAATGCTTTTCGAAGTGCATTGTCAAGACTTCCTTAATAACATATTTCAGCATTTTCCCAATGACTGATGTTAGGATAACATTGGATGGGATAGTGTGTTGCACTATAAAAAGGAAGGTCACATCACTCTTAATCGCCTATCTTAAATGGGTTAGTGTCTCTCCGAAAATGCTGGTCAAAATAATTTTATGCAGCCACATTAGGGAGGTTGAATTGGATACATTCTTAAAACAGGCATAGGGATCTTAGTAAGCAATTAGCCCATGCTGGTTCATTACATTGCAGGTAACATTGTTAAATTTGTGTATCAGCATCAATTTCCACATGTATTCCAATGACTGATCTACCTCACTACCACTTCTCTCAACTATCACTGTCTCTAAGTTGTCGAACCGTTTATCCAACATCCAGTTTTGGGTGGACAGAAATTTCCTTCAACTAACTGCCGGGAAGACCAAAGCCATTGACTTCCGTTACCATGACAAATTTGGTTCCCTAGCCACCAACTCCTCCTTTTTCCTGGTAGCTGTCTGAGGCTGAACCAGACTGTTCACAATCTTGGTGTCATGTTTGATCCCAAGTTAAGCTTCCACTCACATATCATGCCATCATTAAGACTGCCTATTTCCAGCTCCATAATCAGAGCCTCCACTCATCTTCTGCTGAAACACTCGTCCATGCTTTTGTTATCTCTAGACTCGGTTCTTGCAATGCAATCCTGGCTAGTCTCCCATCTTCTACCCTCCCTAAACTTGAGGTCGTCTAAAACTCTGTTGCCTGTGTCCTAACTCACACCAAGTACCCATTCACCCATCACTCCTATGCTCACTCTCACCTACATTGGCTCCCGGTTAAGCAATGTCTCGAATTTAAAATTCTCATCCTTGTTTTCAAATCCCTCCATGACCTCACCACTTCCTACCTCTGTAACTTCCTCCAACCATGCAAACTCCTGGGATATCTACACGCCTCCAATCCTGGCCTCTTGTGCATCACCAATTTTAATCAATCCACCATTGGTGGTCATGCTTTCAATTGTCAAGGCCCCAAGCTCTGGAATTCCCTCCATAAACCTCTTCACCTCTCTACCTCTCTGTGTCCCTTTAAGACACTCATTAAAACATACCTGTTTGGCCAAACTTTTGGTCACCTGTCTTAATAACTCTGTAGGTGGCTTGGTGTCAAATTTTGCTTTATAACATTGCTGTGAAGCACCTTGGAAGGTCACCCACATTAAAGGTGCTATATAAATACATGTGGTTGTTGTTATTGCTGCCTACTAGTTTAAAAGTCTGCTGTGCAGCTAGTGCTACTTGTGCTGTTTATTGGTTACATGCATTAGCAGGGAGCCAGAAATCAGAGGTAGCTAGCACTATTGAAAGACAGGCTGCACCTCTTAAAGGGAAGGTGCATTGTGGCTGCAAGAAGTAGTGAGAACCATTTCAAAACTGGACCTTGTGCCGTGATGATTTGCAGAACAGCTGAACTTGCGGGACAGTGAGAATCAAGGGTATCTGACAATACACTGAAGGTCTTAGTGCTGGATGTGGTGAGAAGCAGAGACCCCCTGGCTCCAAATACCTCCACAGGCCTTCAGTCACCATCCCCCTCTCTGATACCCCTGGTCTCATAATAAAGTCCCACTAGCTGAAAAATCAAAACAGGGTGATCTGGTCAGTTTGAAACGGGCTCACCCCCACAATTTATGCTGGGCTTGCAAAGAGTCCCCTCTCAGTGTATAATGCAGTCCATTAGGTTGAAGATGCAGCCTGCAGATTGGAGGATTTTAGAAATTAGCAAAGTTGATAAAAAGTGAAAAAGTAGAATTTGAGAGTAAGCTAGCCAGGAATATAAAAACATAAATATAAAATATATTATCTTTAACCAATAAATGTAAAATAAAATATAAAATATATAAAATATAAAATAATATAAATGTAAAATATAGAATATAAAGGGAATATAAAATATAACAACAGCTCTTACCACTATATAAAAACAAAAACAAAAACAGAATTACCTGGAAAAACTCAGCAGGTCTGGCAGCATCGGCGGAGAAGAAAAGAGTTGACGTTTCGAGTCCTCATGACCCTTCGACAGAACTTGAGTTCGAGTCCAAGAAAAGGATATATAAAAAGAAGTAGCTAAGATAAACATAGTAGAGGCAGAGGCAGGAAAAATTACCTTGCAGAATGAAGAAATTAGGCTTCGAAGGGTGAGGAATTTAAATTGATTGATATCAACAGAGATAAAGTATTAGAGAAACAGAGGGCTGAATTTTATGTTCCCCCGCCAGCAGGTTTGCAGGTGGTGGGGACGTGTAAAATTCCCCCACCAGCCTTCCCACCGCCCTCCCACCTGGCCTGACCCATCTCCAATTTTACAGTGGGATGAGCAAGGCCGAGAACAGATCCCCCACCCTTGCACCAAATGTGGCCCTTAAATGGGCAATTAGTGACCACTAAAAGATTGTTACCTGCCCAGCCTCAATTTTCAGGCTGGCAGGAGGAGCTCAGGAGTGGGGAGGGGGAAACCCGGAGAGTCACCCTGCTGAGGCTTCGGGCAGGATTTTCCGCACCCATCTGCCGCTGTGATTTTCTAGTCCCACCACAAGTCAATAGACTTTTGGCTGGGGCGCTGCGTCGCCCACGGCGGGTCCCGCCTGTGATGGGGCTGGAAAATCCTGGCCTTTGTGTGGGATGGTGGGGGATGGTGGGGGGGGGGGGGGCGTGCAGTGGGGGGAGCGGGGTGGGGGGTGGGGCGGCCTCCGTTCCACATCGGGTAACCCTCCCCCATAATGTCTTCCCTCTGTGGTTGCTCCCTTCTCCCCCCCACCCCCAACAGCTCTTCCATCAACACCTCCAACAACTCTCCCCACCACCATCTGAACACCCTCAGGCTCCAACTTCCCTCCCCATCCTGAGGTCACTCGCACTTACCTAGTCCTGGCCTCCAGGACTTAGAATCTGGGGATTGCTTGTAGTCCTAGTCCTGGCCTCTGCATGGCTGGCACTGCTGGGACTATTGAGCTGCTGGCCAATCAGATTGGCTGGCAGATCTCTGAGGTAGGATTTCCTCCAGATTGTGGCGGAAGTCCCATCTCCAGGTGTCGAGGTAGAAAACCCTACCACCCAAAAAATCCTGCCCATAGTAACTAAAAGATGACAAATTCCTATGTCCTGATGGCCTATATTCTCAGGTCCTAAAAGATGTAGCTACAGAGATAAGGGATACACTGGTTATGATTTTCCAAAATTCTCCAGATTCTAGAACAGCCTCAGTAAATTAGAAGCTTGTAAATGTAACACTGTCATTCAAGAAAGGAGGGAGAGAGAAAACAGGGAACCACAGGCCAGTTAGACTGACATCAGTTGTGGGAACATGCTGGAATCTGTTATTAAGGAAGTCTTAACAATGCACTTAGAAAATCATAGCAGGATCAGACAAAGCCAACGTAGTTTACAAAAAGGAAGTCTTGTTTGATAAAGTTAGTAGAATGTTTTGGGCAAGGAAGTAGCAGAGCAGTTAAAGTGAACCTGATGGATTTCCAAAAGGCATTCAATAACTTGCCACATAAAAGATAGAATAAGGGTTCATTTAGAACTGAGACAAGAGCAATTTTCTAACTCAGAGGATTGTGACTGTTCAGAATTCTCTACCCTAGAGAGTTATGGCTGTTTCATCATTGTATAAATTCAAAGCTGGGTTAATAGTTGATCACTCAGGAAATCACAGGATATGGGTACTAGGTGTGAAAATGGAGTTAAGGCAGAAGATCAGCCATGATCATATTTAATGGTGAAGCAGACCTGAGGGCCATATAGCCTATACATGCTTCTATTCTTTATTTTCTTAGGTTAAGATTTTAAGTCTTCTCTTAATCTTCAATTCTTACTATAGAACCTCTGATGATTACTTTCCCTTACCTATATCCTCTTTTTCAATTTTGTAATATTATCTTTAACCAATAAAGCTACCCCTCATCCTTTTCCAATTTCCCTGTCCTTTCTAAAAATCATTTAATCCGGAATATTGACAGTTCAGTTATGACCAGTTTGCAGCCAAGCCTCAGTGATGGCCACAGTCATTGTCAGAGGTGGTGTCCTTCTGCTAAGTTATTAAAACAAGTGTCTTTCTGCCTCTTTTGGGGGGATGTAAAAGAATACATGGCACTAATTTCAAAATACATTTCCCAGTTGTCCTGGTTAACCTTCCTAGCCAAAACAAATAAATAACATATTAACTGATCATTCATCTCATTTTTGTATAGGACACTTGCAATGTGCAAATGATAAGCTACTGTGTTCGCCTACATTATATCTATTTGATGTGAATGATTTTCACTTTATCTAAAGATACATAACTAAAACGCATGTTCTTTCTTTGGGGAGAAATGCTCACTCATGTTTGTGTGCAGCAGACATTAGGAGCAGGTATGGACTGAATGATTTTAGATCATCAGTGATGCTTTTGTGTCTTCTACTGTGAAGACAAATACAAAATATTTGTTCAAAGTTTCCACCATTTCCTTCTTTCCCCTTATTAACTCCCAGTCTCATCCTCCAAGGGATCAACACCAACTTTAGTTACCCTTTTCCTTTTTATATACTTGTAGAGGCTTTTACTGTCCATTTTTATATTTTTTGCTATTTTTTCTCATACTCTAGTTTTTCCTTTAATTTATTTTTAGTCATGCTTTGCTGCCTTCGAAAATTTTCCCAATCTTCTGGCCTACCACTGATCTTTGCAGCATTGTATGCCTTTTCTTTCAATCTGATAGCATTCTTAGCTTCCTTCAATAGCCATGGATGGTGCACCCTTCTGGCAAAATCTTTCTTTCTCAATGGAATATATCTTTGTTGAGAGTTATGTATTATCTCCTTGAATGTCTGCCACTGTTTCTGTACCCTCATACCTTTTAACCGCTTTTCCAAGTTCACCTTAGCCAACTCTGTCTTCATTTTTTTTATTCATTCATGGGATATGGATGTCACTGGCTGGGCCAGCATTTATTGCCAATCCATAATTGCCCTTGAGATGGTGGTGGTAAGCTGCCTTCTTGCACTGCTGCGGTCCATGTGGTATAGGTACACCCATCGTGCTGTTAGGGAGGGAGTTCCAGGATTTTGACCCAGTGACAGTGAAGGAACAACAATATATTTCCAAGTCAGGATGGTTAGTGGCTTGGAGGGGAACTTGCAGTTGATGATGTTCCCATGTTTTGGCTGCCTTTGTCCTTCTAGATGGTAGTGGGCGTGGATTTGGAAGGTGCTGTTTAAGGAGACTTGGTGAGTTCCTGCCGTGCATCTTGTAGATACTCTTACAAGTGCCTTTATTTAAGTTTCAGGCACTAGTTTTAGACTCACATTTCTCATCATAAAACTGAAAGTGAAATTCCTTCATGTTATGATCGCTCTTGCCTAGAGGGTGCTTTACTATGAAGCCATTAATTAATCCTTTCTCATTACACATTACCAAATATAATGTAGCCTGCTATCTGGTTCAAGAACATATTGTTTTATGAAACTCTCCCAAGTACATGCTATGCACTCCTCTGCCAGACTACCTTTGCTAATTTGATTCATCCAATCTATATGACGACTAAAATCTCCCATGATTATTGCCGTACCTTTCTTACAAGCTAGCATTATTTCTTGATTATTACTCAGTTCTACAGTGTAGCTACTGTTAGGAGGCCAATAAATTACTCTCACCAGTTACTTCCATCCTCTGCTATTTTTTACCTCCACCCAAACTGATTCTAAATTTTGATCCTCTGAGCCAAGATCATTTCTCATAACTGAACTGATCTCACTCTTTATTAACAGAACTATCTCACATCCTTTCCATTTCTTCATGACCTTACAGAATTTCAAATACCCCCAATCATTCAGGCCCCAGCGCTGGTCACCATTTTTCTCTACTCTGACCTTATTTGCTTGTGTGCACTCTTATGTTAATACCCTCTGTGCCTTCCTGTCACACTCTAGTTATTATTACTGAATGTCCTACACCGCATTATTGCCTCGTCCGTTCTTTTTAACTTTCCCAGTCTCCCCTCACGTGAACCCTCCCTCACACTATTTAATTTAAAACCCTCTCTACAGCCCCAGTTATATAATTCGCCAGGACACCAGTCTCAGCCCAGTTCAGTTGAAGACTGCCCCAGTGGTACAGCTTCCCCCTTTTCCCCAGTACTGGTGTCAGCCCCCTATGAATTGAAACCTAATGTTAAATATTTTGTAGGTCATACTGAACAGAATAATTTACAGCTAGATTATATAACAGCACCACAACTATGGAAGACCATTCATTAATTATAAAAGGCACACATTGGAAATCATTGAAGGTACTTGAATGGCAGTAAGCCTTGAGTTGGTCTTTTAGAATTTATGGTTGGAAGCATGTTACACAGCACACCACAGCTTCAATTCTGGAACAGAGATATATCTACATCTGCAGGCTGCTGCAATTCAGTACAGGATTGGAGTCACTGATGCACAAAGTTAATTGGTACAGTTTAACTCCAAAATAAGGTAAATTAACAAAATTAATTACTGAAGTCTGTGTCGGGAGTAAAACTATGAGACATTTTGAAATTTAGAAGTGTGCAAAGCTGTGTTACTATGATATTGGCAAATGCTTCCAAGACAATTTGCATTTGAAAAAAAAAATGCAAGCAGAGTCTATAATTATCTCCTGGATAGTACGATCAGACTGATCAAATGGATACCATCTGTCAGCATATTTACAGTGAATTGCACATGGGTAATCTATTCTTAACAGCAGCTGAGCTACCACAATAGGAATAAATCAATTTTAAAAACTGCTTAAAGGGAATAAAATTTATATCAGTCATTGTGACCAGGGTGGGTACAGAAGCAACAGGACTGCACCATGGCACTTTCTTCTCTGTCACCTCCCACAGCTGTCTGCCCATTGTCACTCTGCTGCTCAACTTTTCCCATACTCAGTCCATTTGGTTCAGTTTTGGGTTTCCAGGTTCTGCTTTCCCATTAACGTCCTCCCTTCTAAAGGTACAAGTTGTCACTCATAAAACGTCCATGACTTTTCCCAAAATTGTGACAAATAAAGGAATTCTGTCTTGTTAGATTTGCTGATGCTTAAGGCTATTATAACCCTGACCTAAACCTTCTTTAAAATGTTAAAATCAGAGATAATTGATCCCTGACAGCCTTGTAACCTTTTGACCCAGGTGTGAATTGGATTGTGCATCTTTGTTTAACATGGGCTGGATTAGCTTTTCTTTGGTAGTTGACGCAATGTGTGAATGAGAAAATTTTCTTAAAATCCTTAAAACTTCAAGCCGTTCCTCTTCAATGTTGGTTTGTCTGACCTCACAACTGAGAGCTGACATCATTCTCAGGTACTTTGTTCCAAAGGGATGTTTCTCTGCCTTCAGAGTTCACCACTGCGATTATTCTGTCAGAAATGCTTCCAGTTAGATCAATGCATCTGTTCACTTTGTACAATCCCTCACTGGCTATATTATATAACATGTCAAGTAAATAAGCTCATCATTACTTCCCTCTCTTCATCAAAAACGGCCACTTCCTTATTGTGCTTTCATGCTCCTGGCACTTTCCTCATACCATGGGTATAATTTTGATCCTTGGGAAACTGAAGAATTCATCCTGCTTATTCCCTCCATCACTCAACTCTTTAGTCATCACCATTTAAATTACTAGGGCCAGAATCTTTAGATCCGCATGTGGGGCGGGCCCCGCTCGCCAACACATAAAATGACGCGTGGTGATGTTGGGCATGCGTCCCGACGTCACCGCGTGTCATTCCGAGCTTCAGTTCGGCGGGCATGCATCGGAGTCAGCTGCGCACCCACTGAACTGTCAAAGGCTTATTAAGGCCATTTAAATATTAATTTAAATAATTAACATAGCTGCCCGTCCAACCTTAAGGTTGGGGGGCAGGCGAAGAGTGCAGGCGGCCTTCGCATTTATCATGAAACCTCATCCACTGGTGGGATGAGGTTTCATGAACGATTTACAAATCAAATAAATTTTTTCATTAAAAATCATTAACATGCCCCACCCAGCTCAGGTGACACTGTCACATGAAGGAACAAGTATGAATTAATTTTTTTTTCTTTATTTAAATTTTTCATTATGGAACTAATCTCCCTGAGGCAGCTCTGTGCCTCAAGGAGATTTCGGCGCTCTTTCACACGCTTTCAACCCTCCCCTGCCTGCACAGGGAGCGCTCAGTGTTTCTGGCTGCGCGTCACGCTGGGCGGGCCTTAATTGACCAGCCCATGTAAAATGGCAGTGTGCGGCCGATCGTGGCCACTGATCGGCTGTGTGTCCGCCCACGCCCGCTCCTGGTCAGCCCCCCGACGGGGAGGAATGTCTCGCCCAGGAATCCGCTGGGAATTGTAATATCTACACGGGTAGGATTTTCGTTTCGTCGGGCGGGCGTGGCGGGAGGGCCTGGGAGCGGCTGCAAAGCAGACCCCCGCCCACCACCGGGCCCTGACTGCAATTTCACATTGGCTGGCCAATTAACGGCCAGCCAGCGTGAAAGGCGCACTGAAAGGCTGAGCGCTGTTGGGTTGGGGGCAGGAAGAGGGCAAGTGCGGAAGTCTGCGCATGCACAGGGGAACATGCGCTGACAGGTCCCTGATGGAGCTTCCTTGGGGAGTTGAAGATTTGGACAAAGGAAAATAAAGCTTTAATAAATGATATATGTCTCCACATATGATTCAGTCACATGAAGGGGGAACATGTTTAAAATGAAGTGGAGATTTTTTTTTTTCAGTTTTTTTTACTTGCCTTCGGAAACCTCATCCTGCCTGTGGATGAGGTTTTGTAAAAAATGCAAAGGCCGCGTGGCCTGTTTGCCTGCCTGCCAACCGAATGGGCAGCGAAAAATACAACTTAATTAACACTTTAAGGGCCTTAAAAGGCCTCTTAATTGTCAGCGCGCACCCACTGACCGAAAGATTGCGAGAGTGCGCGATGTCATCAGGACGCTCACCCGACCTCATCACACTGGATTTTATGCCCGATCAGGCCAGGCACACACCCGCCCAACGGACGTAAAATCCTGCCCCATTATTCTGTTGCACCCTAAATCCTCAGGGTCACCACTTTCAAGCCTTCCACTTACCACATCCTAATAGTCCTCTCAATAACGAGGTGGGAGATAAGACACAGCCTTAATGAATTTAAAATCATTCTCCTCACAAGGAGAATGGTGAGCAGTCAAAATTCACCACAAAATGTGTAAATGCATCACCATCATCCTGGTTACTGTATGAACAACTGCCACATTGAAAAATTCTTCCTGCTGTAGGAAATTTGGTAGAAGGAAAAGCACTTGGATTGATATGCTTTTCACAACTTTAGGCTGTGCCAAAACAACTTCACAAAGAATACTTTTGAAGTGCAGTCACTACTGTAATGTGAAGAAACATGCATGCCAATATGCACATATTAAAATGACAAAATAATGTTTTTTTAATGAGGTTTCATGAAGGTTAAACATTGGCCAAGACAATGGGCGAACTCACCTGTTCGTCTTTAAATAGTGCCATAGGTTCTTTTCACCTTCTCACCTGAGAAGACAGAGAGGGCTTTGGTTTAATGTCTCATCCAACAGAGAGCACCTCTGACAGTGCAGCACTCTGGAAAGACTGATGTCACTGTCAAGGAGCATGGAGGAGTCCAGCAGCAACCTTGCTCATGGCTTTGCAAAGTGCTTGGTACCCAAGCATTCCAGCATGGAAGTAGTGGCCAGATTCATTAGCACACTTGCAAATTCAACCATAATGCAGCACCTCACAGCAATTGTCTTAGCTTTCATTGCCACAGCCATCCAACATCTAAATTCTATAGTGGAAGCTTGAACTGCTGCCATTGTGGCTGAGGATGCCAGTGCTCAATGAGGCTAGCAGGGTCTTACAACAGTCCAGCAAACTATTCTTCAACAGATTATTACAATTGCTGAGGTGCTGCCCCAGATAATGGCAATGCCTCTCAGGAACACCATCATGCTGTCCCCCCTCAGGATAACAGCGTTCAACCTCTTACCACTGCCACTCTGCCAGTGCCCTTGCTGTTGCCAGTCAGCCAGCCTGGAATGCTACTGCCCATACCAAGCCCAAAGTTGGTCCTTCCAGGACCTAGAGCTGAGTGAGGGCATCTTGTAAGGCCATCTGTAATCTTCCCCAGTCAGCAGCCTTTCACCAGTCCCGCAGTAGCCATTGGGGTATCACTGCGTAGAAGCACTAGTACAGGCAAAGACACAGACAGCAGGCACCAAGGGACTGATTAGTTGAATCTTGCATTGTATATTAGATGTTTTGTTTGATAACATTTATTTGGAACAATTGTTTTGTGGTGGCTTTTATTTTAGTATTGCAGGGACGGTCAGGTGTGGGATTGTTGCTAAATGGAGAACTGGGATTACATTCACTGGTATGCTGGATGAGCCAATCACAGACAGTCAGAAAAGAACTATATTTCTTGCCTTCTTTCTTCATCTGCCTTCTTAGCTTCTTCCTTCATGTCACCTTCCTCTGCCTCTTCCTCCTTTACCTCAACTTCTCCCTCCTCCCCTTCACCATCCTCGTCCTCCTCCTCCTTCGTCTCACCTTCCTCTTCCTCCACCACCTCCTTCACCTCACCTTCCTCCTCCTCCTCCCCCTTCACCTTGCTTTCTTTCTCCTCCTCTTTGTCCTTCACCTCACCTTCCTCTTCCTCCACCACCTCGTTCACCTCACCTTCCTCCTCCTCCACCAGCTCCTTCATCTCACCTTCCTCCTCGTCCTCCTCCTTCACCTCGCCCTCCTCCTTCACCTCACCTTCCTCCTCCTTCTCTTCCTCATCCTCGTCCTCGCTGCCTTCTTCCTTGTCCTCCTCCTCAGCTCTACACCTGGTGACAGGGGCTGTGCCCTCATGGTGGCAAGGTTGTACAGGGTGCAGCAGACCATGACAAATTGAGATATGCACTCTGTTGAATACTGCAGGTTTCCTTTAGAGCAGCCAGGCAGTGGAAGCATTAGGCAGAATTTTGCTCATCCACCCGCTGTCATAATCTTCCAGTCCCGCCGCAAGTCAATGGACTTCTGGCTGGGGCTTTGCCTCGCCCACTGCGGGTCCCACCCACAACGGGGCCAGAAAATCCTGGCCACTGTTTAAGCATCCCCAATTGGCTTCCTGCTTAATGACATTTGTGCTGCATGGCTCTCATTATTAGCGTACTGCTGTTGTGTCTGTGGATTAATCAATGGGGTCATGAGCCAGGTGGTCAGTGGATAGCCCTTGTCACTCAATAGCCATCTTCTTGTCTCTTGTGATGTCCTAAATGCTGATGGTACATCAGGCTGGTACAGAATAAAAGCAATATTATTGGTGCCAGGATAGTGGGCCTGGAAAGAGGATTTGCAATATATTACCCTCTCTTCGCATACAGTGTGTCGGTCACCTCTCTCTTATACCACAGTGGATAATGAATTATGAAATGTTGGAGGTGCCCCAGCCCCAGCCATGAAGGAGCCCGATGTGAAGAGGTTCACAGCCAAGGTCACCTGCACAACTGTTGCAATGCCATCCTTGCCCTGCTCTGAGGTTGCAAGTCTGCCTAACATAGGTGCCAGTTTTCCCTTAGCACCTCCTTAGTGAAATGAAACATCTAACACACTGTTCCTTGCTGATGTAGGAGAAATTCTCCCTGAAGACCCTGGATGTATATACCCTCCTGCTGAAAGACATTATTCTCCTCATCCTCCTCTCTTTCTGAGTACCTTGTCCTCTTTACCTCTGCTCAATCTCCTGTCTTGCTGAAGGTCAAGGAGTATAGAAACTACAGCACCCATGACTGGAAGCAAGTGGCTGAGACTTGAAGTGAGAATCAAGGACTTCACTATGTACCCCACCACTCTTGTAGTCTTCACCAACTTTGAATAGCAGTACAAGCCACCAAACACTTTGAATTACTCAGCAACAGTGAGTAGAAATCAATCAACACCTAACCTGAAGCGGTTATTGATCACTTTAATTAGTGTTGCAGGGTTTCCTTTCTGTTGCTGAGCTGCACAAGGTTAGCTGGAAAGCCAGCTTGAGAGATGAGAAATGGTGCCACTACAGGCAAATCACAATCTGCTTACTCTGCATACCTATGGCACATGCCTCTAGCCCTGGCAGTTCTGGACTAACCAAAATGACATCTGCCACAGCCCACACCAGAACTGTGCACACATGATTCAAATGTCATTTTGTACATGAATCATTCTGTAAAGTAAAGCATTGTATTTACCTAAGTGTTATCAATTAGCTATCATATTATATATATTTTATTATATATATTTGCAATACATTCATATTTTCAAGCAAATGAAATGTTGCTTTCATTTTATCCACATTATAAGGAGTTAAATTGAAATAGCCATATCAACAGTGCAGATCTTGTGACTTATGGGTTACCATAGCAACTGCATTGTGGTCTGTTCCTTTGACTTGGAGGTGGCACCAGATGCAATTACTGCTGTCACTGTGAAAAGGTTAAGCCCAGAGACTGAAATGGTGAAGGCAGACTGAAGCTGAGCTTTGAGGGACTCATGATTGTACATTTCCCAAATTCTGCTTTCCGACAGTTTCTCTCTCCCCTGTAAATATTTAACAGTCAACAGAATAGATGTTATTCACAGGAAGCCACTCCAAAAGGTTGAAATCTCCTTTGCTATCCCATCCCAAATAAGGCAAGAAAGTAAGGCGAATAGCAGAGAATTGAGAGGGGAGGCAAACCATTGCCTCTCCATCCCAACCTCAAATTCCCTTTCTCTTTCCCCCCGGAACCAGGTTCCCAGTCCGTTCCCCTTCTGTTCTTCATGGGACCTTGTTGCCCCTGGAACCACCAGGTTAAAGGTGATAGATCCGAGTAAAGGCCTCCTCACCCTTAAATTTGGCCTGGTGTTTTACCCTCTAAAGGCTTTGGTCTTGTCCAAAACCTTCAGTGGAATAATTTCTCCTGTTTGTGGGGGCATGTGGGCCTTTGGAAGACATTCGCTGGATCTTCCTGTACACCATTGTAGGCTTCTAATTTGTGGTGGGGATCCTCTTGGGAACCAAGCATGAATATATAATGGCCCCCCATACACGTGAAACAGGCTGAGGTCTCAACAGTGTCTGGGTAGCAGGCAGAATCCACTCCTCTAATTTTTTTCCAATTCATTCTCGGGATATTGATCTTCAATTCATTCTCTTGATATGCACATACTAGCAAAGGTGACATTTATTATCCATCCCAGTTTCCCTTGAGAAGGTGATGATGGTCCCATGCACATTCTGATCTCTAGAACCTGGATGAATCTAACTTAGACAGACAGGGGAAAGGTCTCTTCTTTGCAGCTTTGTGATATTTACCTGGGATGTTTGCAATGAAATTTCACCAGTAAGCTCACATTTGAAAGCTATCTGCAATTCAACACAAAGTTTCTGGTGGAGCTAGGAGTGGGAATGTGGGCTAGGAGTTTCCTTGGCTCTGTTCTATCACAATAACTTTATTAGAAGTGCAGTGAAAACATGTCCACACATGTAATTTCAGTGAGATATGGCAGCGGAACTGGAGCAACAGGCCTTTGTCACTAATGAAGTGGGAATGCTATTCTGACTGAGACTAGATTAATGGATATTGTTGTGTGTGTTTTATATTGCTTCTAACCTGTCCCTCCAGCTATCTCTTGTTTTACCTGGACCAGGAGTACTTGATGGGACAAGGCAGAGGGAATTTTTACTGAACAACCAACCCAATGCTTGACACTAACACTGGGAACCAACTAGTTGAAGATTTCAAACTTACAGTATTGGCATTGTTTTTAATTGCTCCAATGAATTACTTCTGAAATGCTATTCTTATGTGGGTAAAAGTGACAGCTAATTTGTGCACAGCAAGATGCCAGAAACAACAAAGGAGAAGAAATTAAATAATCTGCTTTTTGTTGATGTTGGTTAAATGCTGGCCATGTAGTGCTATTGGTTCTTTTGTATCTACTGAATGCCCAGAGCCAGCAGATGAGGCTTCATTAACATGTCATCCAAAATTTGCTGCCTCTAACCATGCATCAGTTCCTTAGGATGGCACTGAAGTGAAATAAGCTTCCATAGAGATTGATTTATGGTGACATTATCTTGTTCAGCAAAATACAAGGTTCCCTTTAAAATAGCTGTGTACTTGCTTTAGTACAGCGTGAGATGAGAAGCAGTCAATGCTTTTGTGTTTCAGGTTGTACAAATCCAGTCTTTTCTCTTGCACTGTAACTTAATCCTCCTCTGTCTCTGATGCTATCGGTCTTTGTCTCTATCTCCCTAATTGTTTTTTGACTGACAAGCTGCCCTCCACCCCCTGGGACTCATTACTTATCTGACAACGTTACAGTGACTGTATTACAACTTTGAGAATATACTCCTTCATCTTGCATGTAGGATGACAACCAATTTACAAATGTTGCTTAACCGTACTTAGATTATTTAATCTACAGCCTATTCAAAAACATACATTAGACCGTTGTAACTTTGCCATTGGGACATTGTCCTCATTAAGAACTGGCTAAAGCAATAAATATATTGGGATAGATGTCCTTCAGTCATGGATTTACCAGAAAAATAGCGTAACTCTGCAGAGAACCAGCTTTCCTTGGTGCACCTTCATTAAATGTTCATGGCTGATTCCCAGGACTATTAGCTCTTTCCAGAGGGAACCTATCTAGAAGGAACAATTCGGTGTTGCTCCAGTAATTGAAAGGGAAAAGGCACCCATTTTGATTCTGTAGCAATTGAGCCGAGTACAACGTCCAAGGCTAGCTTAGGGCATCGGATATTTAAAATCTCTTCAACTGAGGTGTTAATATCTATAAACTGACAAAGGAGTATCCAGCTTTTTGTTGTCAGAGGTCAATACCAAATACCTTGGGTCCATGGAATCCAGGCCCATGGAAAGAGGAATGAATGAGTTCCACTTCTAAAACCTATTCCCCTCATGGCTACTCAAAGGCAGTGAAGGATATGAGATGGCCATATCTAGTGCACTGTAAGGAGCACATTTCCTAGTCACAGCCATTTTGCTTTCTGTTTTGAACATTGTCTGGAACTGATCGCTGACCTGCACTTGGTACAACAATATCCTTCATAACTTCTAGTGCAAGTGTTTCTTCAGTCACAGCTGAGTGCGTAGGAAAGCAATGTGAAGACTCACATGATCGGCATTTCATTGTCAGAAACTGTTTTCATACCCATAAAAGAGTATATCCTGATATCTGGACTAAGTTCCATATGATAACGCATGGAATGTCTTCATTACCTGTTACTTCTTGTGAAAGGATAAATCACAATCAAACTTCAATCCCCCAAAGTTACTGCTTCAAGTCATCAGGCAGTCGATTCAGAACCTCTTGCTATTGTAATAGAAGCAATAGGACACTATTAAAGGGCAGACCCTTTAATTAAAGGATTAAAGGGTAAGCACCAATGGCAGCAACTGCACAACTTTAGATTTTTACTTGGACAGCCTTGACGGGTTTAATATTTAATAACTGTGTTATGATCCCAGCTGAGATTAGCCCTGGACAAGTCTGATCCCAGAGTGGAACCCAGCTTGATAGATCCTAACTTTTATTTTTTTGTTTAGATACATGGAGAGGGGCTACTGAACAGAGTCATCAGACTCACCTAATGAACTTTAACAAAAGAATAAGATGTTTATTCAACAAGAAAAGATTAACTATATTACAATATGCCTTCACCCACAACTATACCTTTACAGATATGTACAGATTTGTAAGGATAACACAAGTTACACAAAAGCTATCTTATACTCTAATGTCCACAGTAATACACAGTCCATGCGTACAATAGGCATCCTGTGGTTTGACACACCACACTCTGAAACCAAGTGACAGATGCCACCTCAAACAAATCCTATGGATCTCTCCTCAACTCCCCCAAGATGCTTGTCACACCGTGAGCCAACCAGTCTCACTGAACTCTGTCTTTCACATGAGGGTTTACAATCTCCACTCTCCAAGACCTCACCTTGGAACCTTTTCCCAAACTGACGCTTTCTCTCAGACACCTTCCACAAGGGTTCACCTCCAGATTTTCGTACTCTTCTTCTGGTGTTCCTCTTCGCTGGGTCGCCACATGTATTCAAGCTGTCTTCTATGCACTCTCTCTCACTTACTCAGCTATCAACAATACCACTGCTTCACATGCCCATAGGAAAGAGTTATAAACATTCAGTTGTCTCTTTGAACATTCTTGCCTCTTGCAAGCTGTTCTCACTTTAAATCTGCTTTATGCAGCTTTTGTCTCTTTAAACCTGAAGCTTGGAGCCTTTATCTCTGCCCCTCACTCTTAACTTCACTTAATTGGACCTTTTCCAGGTTACTGTCCTTCCTTTGACTAGAAGGTCTGCTTGGGACTTTCCCCTGTTTCCATCTCACTCCTTTAGCCTTAGAACATTTTGGTTCTTTTAGGAAATCTGCAGCTCCTTTTCCTAGTGTCCAGTCTCTCAGGGGTATTGGCTTCAAGCTGAACTTAAAACTGCTGTCGCTTTAGTTTCACTGTGTGTGTCTGTGGGAGGGACCTGCCTCTCTGGACCCCTGTTGTTTGGCAACAGCCAAATTCTTTTACTCTTGTTTGTTTAACTTAGCTGCAACAGTTGTAAAAACCTCATTAGAAATGCAGGCACCTTTTTAGAGTGAAACTAAAACTTAATTTGACCTTACTTAACACACAGATACAAAAATACAAATCCAACTTAAACAGTAAAGCTAAAACTCATTCCGAACACTTAAAAATACAAACATAACTTACTTTAACTATCTCCATTTCCTAACATCTGACATGTTAAATTTGGTTTTCTTTCGGTAGTGATGTAACATGAGATTCAAACACTCGGACTGCACAAAGGTTATAAAACATGAATCCTTTATTCCACTAGCATCAAATTTTTATAAACATTAATGGAAAAGTAGAGGAATGGATAATTTATGTTTGGGATTGAAATGCAATCATGTACTAAATGTCCGACGTGGTTTATTATAGTCATATAACCTCTGCCATAAGGCACAGGTTGGGTGCAGCCATGTTACATTCAGTTCTAATAAAGACGTTGTACTAGAGGCAATCTACTCTTTGAGCTCTTAACAATTTACAATGAATATTCGTGATCGAAACTCCAGATCCACCAGGCAACTGCCGAGAACTTAATTCCTGATCTCTAATCAGCTGGGTAGCAGAGTCCATTTGATGAAACTCCTATTGCGTATTTCTTATGACCACGTGAACTAGGTTACCTCATCTCCCAGACACGAAGGGAAACTTTTCTCTCCTTGGGACTTCTCAGACTCAGGGGTGTTGCCCAGTCAGTCCAACTAGGTCACCAGCAGCTGTATGCCCACTCCACTTCTACTTCTGGGTTCTCTAGCCACTGTAAGAGGGTTCGAGCAGCCCTATTCATGGCCTTGGCTACTCACAAGCCCTGGATGTCAGCTCCTTGCTACACTCTCCCAGACCTCATGGCATCTGACTTCACATTTTGTCCCACACCACCTCCCCACCAACCACCCCCCCCCACCCCCCCCCCCCCCCCCCCACTCCCCAGCCTGCCAAAGACACTGCTCCCTGAACGGAGGGACTCACTTGGACCAGCAGGTTTCCCTGCTTGGTGGTCTGCCCCACTATCGTCACCTGCTGGTGGAGGGCCCACCACAATAAACTAGTAGGGGTGAAATGTGGTTGATTGCCATAGTATTTCTAAATCTTAGTTAGCTGAACAGAGGGCTTCCAGAGCTGGTTCATAATAGACAAGCTTGTATCTGCACAATTTATGTATATAAATTTCTGTGGGTTTGAAAGAATGGAAAACCTCATGCTCTAAATTGGCCAGTCATTGCCTAACAACAAAGATCCTTTTGATTCCATATTGACAGATATTCTTGGTTAATCAATGACAGATCTGCTGTTTGTTCTGACAGTAAGCCTATCTCCAGCCTATGGCTCCTCCAACTGACTGTCAAAAGGGGTAATGTTCTGCATAAGGCTCTCTTCTCTCTCCCTACTCTCCTCCCTCTCCCTGCACCCTCTGACTTGGGGAGTGAACTGTCTTTTGATAGCTGTGAGAAGCTACTTATTATGTTTTTGCTAGGTAGCTGGAAGGGGTAAGTATGTTTAAGCAGTTAGTAACTGGACCTTTTATTATCTTTCGTAGACGAAGGAGCATATAGAAATGACTGTTTTTCTGAGAAATGTATTGTTCATTCATGTATTTTCGTTTGAAGCTGCGTAATGTCTTGATAGTGTTTTTCAACCTACATGCCATAAAGAGAAGGGAATGCACACTGCACTATGTATGTTGTTAAAGTAGCCAGTGTATCAAGCAACAATTCTTCATGACAGAGCATAGATTGGCCTATTGCTTAACACAATCCTGTAAAAAGTGCACTCTGAGTCTTATGAAGTTGCATATTTATTTATTTACTTTATTTAATCACATGACGTGAGTGTCGCTGACAAGTCCAGCATTTATTGCCTATCCCTTGTTACCCTTGAGAAGATGGGCCTGCCTTCTTTAACCATTGCAACTCTGAAGGTGCTCTCACAGTGAGCGTATGAGAGTAATCAGTGAGGCTGAGCCTGAGAAAACTAGCACAGATCCCATAATTTGTGACACAAACAGTATGCTTAAGCAGGAAGTTTGTCAGAATTGTTTTCAGTAAGATTTTTTTTGCTACTGACTGCCGGAAAATTCAACTCACATTTTGTGCTTTAAAAACAGGCAACTGGTGGTTGACAATAGTGGAGCTAGGCATGGGATGAGGCCCTATTCAGGTTATAGACCCTAATTCAGGGACACTCAAAAAAAATCAGCCTCAACACTTTTTCAAAGTTGTAGTTTTATGGAATCCAAAGGAATAGTATTGTTCTTCCTGCTGTCCTGGATTCACTCTCTCCCTTAACTTGTCCTCCCTCCCAGGACCATATACAGGCTGGCTCAGTGTTAGAGGCGAACATCAGGCTCAGAGTGAGAAGCTGCACTGTGACATCCATGTAGCAGAGGAACAAGGGAGAATTCTTGAGGTCCCCTTAGCCACATCAGACATAAAAAACATAGTTTAAAAGTGCATAAATAGGCTTTCAAAAATAAGTCTAAAGAAACAGTTCCTCCTGAAAGCATTGTGGGACTGCATGCCCATTCAAACAATCATCAAATCAAATCTTGCCTCTTCTGTTCAATTTGCACCTGTCATACATCACACACCAGATATCACCTATTATTACAGATGTAAAAACAACCTTAAAAGAGGACTAATGAATTACATGCAGCCTGGAATTTTCAGACAGGTAGAGCTACCCTCCAATTGGCTACAGCAGTTTAGCACTGGCTAGTATTACGTGGTATTTATCTATTTAGAGCAATGGGCCTGAAGGCAGATGTCACTTAGTATCTAAACAGCAAAACCATGTTTCAGGTCTGCGGCTAAATGAGAGCAATGTCACAATATTGATAAGGATTCTCGTAATGTCTGAGAAGTATAACAAACACCATCATGAATTGATTAAGAGTTTCTGAGTGTAATGACAACCTAGGAGTGAAGGGGAATTCTTGGGATATTGGCATTCAATGCCAAAGGTGGTCCAAGGCACTTGTGTTTGATGGTCCAAATGCTCTCTTATTGAAAGAAGCATGAAAGAAAATTGAAGGAGAGTGCAAAGGGTTAAATGAGAATTGAATACTCTAACCAGAGTAAAGAAGAACAATATACATTGCTAGATTTAACACAGGATGTTAGCAGTGTCTATTGCCGCATCATAAAGGTGAAAATCAACAGCTCATGGATAATGTCACCTGACTGAAGGAACATAGAATCATAGAATGGTTACAGCACAGAAGGGGGCCATTTTCCCCATTGTGTCTGTGCTGGCATTCTATATATAAAATTCATAAAATATACAGCACAGAAAGAGGCCTGACCCAACCAGTCCATTCCAGCAATTTTGTTGTTCTTGAACCTCCTCCCATCCTTCCTCATCTAAGTCTATCAGCATAACCATCTATTCCAGTCTCACTCTCATACTTATCTAGCTTCCTCTTAACTGCATGTATACAATTCACTTCAACCACTTTGTGGTAGCGAGTTCCACAGTCACCACTCTCTGCGTAAAGAATTTTCTTCTGAATACCCTATTTTATTTATTGGTGACTATCTATATTAATGGCTCCTAGTTTTGCTCATGCCTACAACTTAAAACATTCTCTATATCCACTCTATCAAAAAGTTTCATAGTTTTAGAGAGATGAGCCTTCAGTTTTCAGGAGAAAAGAGACCCAGTGTGTTCATTTTTTTCCCAAAAAATGTGCTATATTCATAAAATTTGTAAAAGTGCATTCCAAAACATTTCAAACTGAATATGCAATAAAGTTCAATTTTTCTCTACACAGCATGTTCCACTCTGAGGTGCCTCAATACAATTGAAATATTCTTTATATTTACAATATAGATTCTATGTCAAGCATACAGCCTGGGGGGGTTCCACACAGTTTCTGCCCCTCGGTGTGCTTTGGCTGAAGGGCCTTAGGTGGTGGCCTTTCCCCATTGCACCTTTGCAGCAGCTGTCCCAATCTTCTGTACATAATCCTGAACCTTGCAATGTGCCAGTTTGCAACACTCTGTCATGGACAACTCTTTGCACTGAAAGACAAGTTCTTGCAGACCAAAGAGTATCTTTCACCTAGTTGATGGTCCTCCATCCACAGTCGGTGTTTATTTCACTGTGCGTCCCTGGGGACAGCCTGTAGAGCACAACGTCCTGGGTCACAGAGCTTCTCAATAAACCACTGAACCGCAAAAAAAAAAATCACTGCATCCCTTCCCAGGCCTTCTTTGCAAAGGCACATTCCAGAAGAAGATGGACAATGATCTCTTCTCCACCACATCCACTTTGAGGGCAACGTGTGGAGGGGGTGAGACTCCCAATGTGCAGGAAGGATCCCTGGGCCTTTCTCTATGTCTTGGTGCTTGTTTGATCATCTTTTCTTGATAAGTAAAACTTCACAAAACTTTTTTTGCATCCACTCCATTGTCTCTGTACCCTTTTTATAATATCACTGTTATGATCCCAGCTGATGTTACTATTGGACAAGCCAGATCCCAAGGTGGACCCCAGCTTGATAGCTCCTAACTTTTATTTTTTGTTTAGGTACGTGGAGAGGGGCTGCTGAACAGAGTCAAAGGAGTCCACTGTTAACAGAAGAATAAAACAATTATTAAACAAGAAAAGACAAACTGTATTACAATACTCCTTCACCCATAACTATACCTTTGCAGATGTATATAAACTTGTAAGGATAATACAAGTTACAAGAGCTATGTTATACTCTAATGATCAGAGTAAGTACACAGTCCTTGTAAACCAATAGATGACCTGCGGTCAGACTAACCACACTCTGAAACCAAGTGACAGATGCCACCCCAGATCGATGTTATGGATCTCTCCTCAACTCCCCTCAGGCACGTGTCACACCATGAGCCAACCGGTCTCACTGAACTCAGTCTTGCACACAAAGGATTCCGATCTCTACTCTTTAAGAACTTGCTCTGGAATCTTCTCCAAACAATGCTTTCTCTCAGATGCCTTCGACAAGGGTCCACCTCCAGGGTTTCAAACTCTCCTTCTGATGTTCCTCTCTCCTGAATCACCACATGCATTCAAGCTTTCTTCCACGCACTCTCTCTCTCATTGACTCAGTTATGCCAACAGAACACCACTGTTTCATATGCCCATAGTAAAGAATTATAGACCTTCGGCTGTCCTCTTGGATCTTCTGGCTTCTTGCAAGCCTATATTGCTTTAAATATGCATTCTGCAGTTTTTTCCCTTTAAGCTTGGAGCCTTCCTCTCCCCTCCTTGGTTTTAACAGGACCTGTCCCAGATTCCTGTTCTTTCCCTTTGACTAGAAGGTTTTCTTGGGGCCTTCCTTCTTTTGTTCTTTGGGGAAACCTGCTTCCTCTGAGGGCCAACCTCTCTGGGCATCTGCTTCCAACTGAACTCAAACTGCTTTTGGTTTCTGTGTGAATGTGTGTGCGTGTGTTGAGGGGCTCTTTCTCTGGACCCCTGTTGCTAGGCAACAGCAGTATTTTTTCTACTTTCTTTTAATTTCCCTAGACCACGACCCCCTTAATAACACAGCTCCCCACTTCAAGGGTCATAAAACTCATTAAAAATGCAGGCATGTTTTAAAGTGAAACTACAACTCAAGTTCTTCTTTTCTTAACACAAATGCAGAAATACAGGTCAAACAAACATTAAAGCTAACACTCATTCCTAACACACACAAATAGATACAACTTATTTAATCTATATCTAGTTCCTAACATGATGACCAGAACTTGACACAAGTAATCCAAGTGTAGTCTAACTAAGGTTCAATACGCATTTAGCAAAGCTTCTTTACTTTCCAATTCTATCCCCCTAGAAATAAACCTTAGTGTTTGGTCTGCTTTTGTTAAGGTCTAATTGACCTGCATTGAACTTGGTGATTTGTATATTTGCACTCCCATATCCCTATGCTCATCTACCCCTTTTAGATTCTTACTTTCCAAGTACCTTGTGACCTCCTTATTTTTCCTACCAAAATGCTATATAACCAGAGACCCACTGTCTCCTGACTCTGCAGGTTACACAGCCCCACTGCAAAGAAAAGCTTCATTTTTAAAGGGAATTTAGACAAACACATGAGAAAGGAACGGGGCCTCATGTTAATGTTAGATGAGGAGGGATGGGAGGAAGTTTGAGCAGGGCATAAACATTGACACATGGACCAGCTGGGTTGAATAGCCTGTTTCCATGTAATTCTATGTATTTATTCCTAAAAGGCCCAATCTGGAGGACTTCAGTTTTATGTGTTGATTTTAACATCCACCATAGCTACTTCTATCTATAGAATACATTCACTCTCCCACTTTTACATTTGAACTCAAGTGCCACTCTCAATACATGCTATGGGACTTGCTTTTCTACCTATATATGCAAACAGCAAACATTGCGACTGATTGCCTGCTACATATTTCTATCAATTAGCTGAATACATTGCTGTCCGGAAAAAGGAATCAGACTTACTTGTATTATAAGCTGCAGCGGGCATTTGTGACCAGGTCTGCACTCACATATAAAAGCCTATTTTACAAATACATACAGGGAATCGCAACCGCTGACCTTGTATATTCAATACAGCAGGTATTTTGACTTTTGAGTTGAGGCAGTCAATGGTAGCGAACATTTCTAAACTTGACTCTATACTATAGCTCCTCCTAACCAGAACCCTGTCTTAATAGCTATCAGTTCCAGGCCTAAGAGTGCAAAGTGGACCATGAATGAGAAAACTATCATCTATCCCTCAAGCACTCTCATTCTTCACCTTGCTGATTGCAAAGGGACAGATCAAGGGAAGCTCCAGGGAAAGATGTGTGGCTGTGTGTTGTCTCAAGCTCCTATGCGGGCTAGTGTTGTGTGAAAAGATTTGGCTGCTCAACAATAATGCATGATTGTGTCAATAGAGTAGCCTATTATCTAGTAACGTGCATCTGTGTTGTCTTATTTCCTGGAGTCAGAACAGATTCCCTTATTAGGAAGTCCAGTTTCATTCAGTAGGGTGAATTGATATAATTTCTTTGATTGAAGGTTGCCTACTTCCTTTGTGACCCACTAAACACAAACGTTATCAGTGGAAGCTAATTATAGAATCTTACTGCCTAGAAGGAGGCCAATTGTCCCTTTGTGCTTGTGCTTTGTGACAGAGCTATCCAGTCAGCGCCCCTCTCCTGCTCCTTCTCAATAGCCCTGCAAATATTTCCTTTTCGACTATGTATCCACACTGCCCCAAACACTTGTAAACTGCTCACCGGTCGAAGCAACAATTGTCCCGGTTTCCCATTGACCCTGCCATCTGAACAAAGGAAATTTTTTTTTGTTTCGTAAGGGGTTGACAGAGGTCAAGATAATAACTGGAGGTAATGGCAGTGACCCGCCATAACTGGCTCTCCCCCATCTCATTAGTGGTTCTATTGCTCGCCTGCTGAAGTAATGGTGGGAGACTGTCAGGGTCCCAGTGAAATTTCAGGGCATTGATCTGTGAATAAACCTGTTTGATGGTTAAACTTGTTAAAATATCTGGCATGACTGACATTAATCATCTGCTGAATTGACGTAGGACTGCAGTGGAAATCCTACATATAATCTAAGGTCCTTTAGGGAAGAAACTCTGCCATTCTTACTTTGGTGCGACAGATATGTGATTCCAGACCCACAATTAGTTAACACAATTAGCCTCTGAAATGGCCTAGCAAGCCACTCAGTTACATCCAAATGCTACAAAAAAGATAAGAATAAAACCAGACCGACATTGTCCTGGGTACCAGAAACAACAAAGGCACAAATTGCCCAGTCAATTCTGCAAAATGCTCCTTGCTTATATCTGGGGACTTGTGCCCAAACTTGGAAGATCTGACCCACAGATTGATTAAACAATAGCCTCACAGTCATATTCACAGAACCATACCTTTCAGTCAATGTCCCAAATTCCTCTGTCCCACTGGCATGACAGACCTGCCTGAGGTGGAGGCACAGTGGTATTCATTTGGGAGGTGGTGGCCCTAGTGTTCCTCAAAATTCATTCTGCACCCCATGAAGTATTGCGACATAAGTTCAAACACAGGCAAAAAAAAACGTCCTGTTGATTACCATCTACTGTTAATTGTACATTAATTGTGTTTAATTGTAGACAGGTGTTGGGCATTAACTGGGAATTCACATATGCCTATAAATAGATACGGGGGGCTGGGGGGTGGCATTATTGACCCCCAGAACATCATTTTACTTTGTTTTGCTAAGTTTCCTTTAAAGTTATTGTATTTTTATGTTGCAGTGTCCCTTTAAGGAACTAGAGCTCCAAATAGTTCAATTTATTTTGTTAATTTATCCCCTTTTTGTTGATTGGTTACACTCAAAAGAAAATATAAATAGATGCAGGGTACATTATTGACTCCCAGAGCAACATTTTACTTTGATTTGGTAAGTTTCCTTTAAGATTTTGTCTTTTAGTTGGTGTCCCTTTAAGGGACTATCCTCTTTGTTTAAATTTGTTTAATTTGTTCAGTTTGGTTTAATTTGGTTTGACTACTCAAAAGAGTATAAATAGATACAGAGTGAAACTGGGGTTGCTAGGTTAGGAGGAATTTGCTTCTAAACTGTAACTGTATAAATAAATGCCTATAAAATTGTGTAAATATTGGCTCCAGTTATATCCTTCACCAATGGTTTTCGGGAACATATCACCTACTGTCCTCCCTCAGTTGATGAATAAGCTTGTTAAACACCACTTGGAAGAAGCACTGAGGGTACCAAGGCACAAAACACACTTTGGGTGGGGGACATCAATGGTCATCAACAAGAGTCACTCAGTAACAACACTACTGATCGGGCTGTCCAAGTCCTGAAGGACATATCTGCCTAGACTGGTATCTAGTGAGGGAACTGATATGGAGGAAAAACCTACTTGACCTCTTTCTCGTTAATATATTTATCGCTGATACATCTATCCATGATAGTATTGGTAGGAGTTACCACCATACAGTCTTGTAGAAGCAAAGTCCCACCTTCACAGTGAGGACACTCTCCTTCATGAGAAATGGGATAGATTTAGAACAAATCTCATAACTGGGCATCCATGAAGCACGGTGGGCCATCGTCAGCAGCTGAATTGTATTCATACAGAACCTGTAATCTCACTTCCTGGAATATCCCTCACTCTCCCATTACCATCAAGCCAAGGGATCAAGTCTGATTCATGAAGAGTCTAGGAGGGCACGCCAGGAGCAACACTAGGTATCCCTCAGAATAAGATGCCAACTGGTGGAGCTAGCACAGGATGACATGATTGCTAAATAGTGGAAGCAACATGCAATAGACAGAGTTAAGCAAACCCACAATTAATGGATCAGATCAGCGCTCTGCATCCCTGCCACATCAAGTCACGATAGGCTGAAGGGCCTGTTTCTATGCCATATGACTCTATGACTGTAAATGTTGGATGGTGGTGAACAATTAAACAAAGAGCATATGAAAAGGAGCCTCTACAACCACCCCCATACTCAATGATAGCAGAGCCCAGCATGAGTGCCCGAGACAAGCATTTGTACCATCTTTAGCCAGCTATGCAAAAAAGATGATTTATCTCAACCTCCTCCTGAGTACCACCATGACAGAATCCAGTTTTCACTCCATGTGATACCAAGAAATGTCTGAGCACATTGGATATAGCAATGGCTATGAGATCAGAAAACACCCCGACTGTAGTGCTGAAAGATTGTGCACTAGTACTAGTGCCTTTAGCGAAGCTGTTCTGGTACAGCTACACAACTGGAATCCAGCAGTCAACTTGCAAATTGCCTAGGTATGTCCTGTCCACAAAAAACAAGACAAATCCACTTCTTCCAATTACTGCCCATCAGCAAAATGATGGACAGTGCAACAACAGCGCTACCAAATGGCACTTGCACAGTGATAACCTGCTCCCTGATGCTCAGTTTGGATTCTGCCAGGACCACTCAAATCCAGGCCTCAGACATGAACAAAAGGGTTGAGTTCCAGAATGTTCCATTCTAGAAAGCCAGTTGGTGGAGGATGATACAGTCAGTGCTCAGTCTTACATTTATTTACAAAGTGAAATGTTATAAGCATATACTTCCTACATCAACCACATCAGTTTCAGTAAGTTTCTCTTTATATGTGCTCAAGTGAAACTTCAATTAATGCCCTCCACCTGCATATAATTAAACACAATTCACAGAAAGAAAGTGAGAGTGACTGTTCTTGGCATCAGGCAGTAGTTGACTCAGTGTGAGATCAAGGAGTACTAGCAAAATTGTAGAGAATAGGAATTGTGCAAATATGTTCTGGAATTATACCTAGCTCAAAGGAATAGTCATGGTTGTTGCAGGTCAATCATCTCATCCCATGTCATCACTATAGGAGTTCCTCAGGGTAACGACCCAGACCCAACCATCTTCAGCTGTTTCATCAATGACCTATCTACCTATAGAACCATGGAATGGTTACAGCACAAAAGGAGGTCATTCGGCCAATTGAGTCTGTACTGACTTTCTGCAAGAGCAATTCAGCTCATCCCGCTACTTCACCATTTCCTCATAATGCTGCACATTTTTTGATTCAGGAGCTTATCCAATTCCTTTTTGAAGGCCACAATTGAATCTGCCTCCTCCCCCCTCTCATGCAGTGCATTTCAGGTCCTAACCACTCACTGCATGAAAAATGTTTTCTCATATCGCTTTTGGTTCTTTTGCTATTCACCTTAAATCGCTGACCTGTGGTTCTCAGCCCCTCTGTCAAATGGAACAGTTTCTCTCTATTTCCCCTGTCCAAGCCCCTCATGATTTTGAAAGATCTGAAGTGGGGATGTTCTCCAATGATTGTACAGTATTTAGTTGTATTTGCAACGCCTCCAATAATGGAACAATCCATGCCTGCATGTAGCAATATCTGAACATGAACAACATTCAGGTTTTGGCTGCTAATGGCAAGCAACCTTTATGCTTTACATGTGCCATACAAAGGCCATCTCCAACAAAAGAGAATCTACTCATTTCCATCACTGAATCCCCTACCAACAACAACTTGGGCGTCACCATTGACCAGAAACTTAAGTGAGTCTTAACAAGAACTGGTTAGAGGCTGGGAATTCCACAGTGAGTAACTCAGCTCCTGACACTGAAATGTCTGTCCGCCATCCACAAGGAACAAGCCTGGAGTGTGATGCAATATTCCTCACTTGCATGGATGAGTGCAAGAAGTTCGACACCATCCAGGGCAAAGCAGCCATTGATTGGCAACCCATCCACAACCTTAAACATTCACCTCCTCCACTAGCAATGCACAGTGGCAGCAACATGTACCAACTGCAAGATACACTGCAGCAACTTGCCAAGGCTTCTTTGACAGCACCACCCAAGCCTGCGACCTCTACCACCTAGAAGGAAAATGGCGCAAGTGCATGGGAACAGCATCACCTGCAAGTTTCCCTCCAAGTCACACAACCCTGACATGGAAATATATTGCCATTTCTTCAACATGACTGTCAGCATCATACCTAACAGTACTACGGGTGCATCTACATCACACAGACTGCAGCAATTCAAGACAACGGTTCGTCACCACCTTCTCAACAGCAATTAGGGTTGGCCAATAAATGCAGGTAATCTTGGCATTGGCATCATAAAGTCACAGAGGTCTACTACACAGAAAAAGCCCCTTCAGCCCATCGAGTCTACGCCGATCAAACAAGTACCTAACTATTCTAATCTCACTTTCCAGCACTAGGCCCATAGCCTTGTATGCCATGGCATTGCAAGTGCACATCCAAATATTTCTTACCACAATCTCTGAGTGAGCAAAAAAAAAAATACAGAGATAATATGGGTCTATTATTTGGTCGGTACATGCTACCCTGTATGACTTTGTGCATTCAGTCAAGCTTCAGTTCAGAGGACATTCAGGCATAACAATGCTTTCACATTGGCCACAGAAAAAATATCTGGAGATACTCACATTGTAATAAGAATTGGCCTACCAGTTGTCTGAGTACAGCCAGATAGCGATAATGTCCTATTAAAAAATGGTCAACAACAGGACAAACATATTAATCCTGCTTGCTGTAATTAGTGTCCAGGCATTCTTGACTGTAACAACCTGCTTTAAATGTCTGGAACAAGATTCTCGGAGGAAAAACCAAGCAAGCTTGTACTAAAGGGCTCTGAGAACAGTGTTACAAATATGGAGCTTATAAGATTGTCACCTGGTAGAACAGAATTTGTATATTGCTGACAAGAGAGATGTGTTTCTGAAGCTTTTTGTCTTGCACTCATCTGGACAAATGCAAGAATGCCAAATTTCAAACACTCACAAAAATATGTACTACAGAAGAAAATGGTACGATTGGTTGGCAAGTCGACTCTGACTGGCCAAGGTGTTGTCATGGAGAAAGCAATGGGGAACTATAGGCTACCAAAGCTCCTGGGTAATTGAAAAGAAAGGTGCAAAGCTTGACCATATTCCTTTAGTTTGCAGAGAACCGGTCCCTATGTATGAATGTATGTTGCTTTTAGCAAGCTTAAATGACAAGCTTTGAGCTTGACTGACAATCATAAATTGATTGTTAATGTTCAGCAAGTGCTGTCCAATTGTGGAATCACACCTAATTAGTAAGGGCTGCTTGAGTACAACCTATACTCTGCCTGTTATGAATAACCAAAGGAACATACTGTTTGATTCGATCCTAGAATTCCAAATAACACTCCCTGGACTATTAAATGTCTGAGGAGCAGCCAGTATTGACAGGGATGCATTCCCTGCTGATTATTTGGATGCCGGGATGGGAAACCATGCCAAATAATAAAACCTGCCCAATGTTTAAAAAGAAAATAAAGTTCTATAACTAACTAAAATCACTTCTAATGTTAACTAGAAGGCTCCGTAACAATTCCTTGGTTCTTTTTGAGCCTCCAACCATATTCTAATACAATTTAAAATGCAAATCAATAAACAGCTTTTATCAAAACAGCAGATATCATTTTTCACAATTTGCAACCTACCAGAATACATACATGTGTTACTAAGATAGAAGATATCTTTTAAAGCAATTAGTAACAATGGAAGTTCATTAAAACCATGACAGGAAAATAATTTCCATGTGTCAATCCAAACTATAAGTTCCAGTCATCTTAAACAAAAACAGAAAATGTTTAAGATCCGGTACACCCCACTTCAAAATTCAGCAACAATAGATTCCATTTTATAGCATCTTTGTCTCAATGCAGTTTACAGTTCAACATCAGACTAGAGCAGGAATCCAAGAAGTTATGAAGAATGTGCAGGGTTATGGGGAGAAGGCAGGGAGTGGCACTAGGAGAATTGCTCATTCGGAGATCCGGTGAAGACAGGATGGGTTGAATAGCCTCCTTCTGCACTGTGATTCAATTTTGTGACAGGATTGTTGAAATTCTGTTTGAAGAGTCAAGTTTAAGGATTCTTTTGAAAATGGTGATGGATGTAGGAAGATGAAGGAATCTAAAGGTGGAATGGTGCAATATGACTGGAAATCGGCACCACCAGGATTATGATGGAGGGTGTGGCAATGGGCAGTGTGAGATGGTCATAGGGTTGAATAAGGTGAGTGGAACAAGGTAATGGAGGGATTTGAAGATGGGAATGAGGAAATTTCAAGCCAATGTGCTAAGGAATAAGGACCAATGGAGGCAGCAAGGAACAGGAACCAAAGCAAGCAGAATAGCTTTGTCAGCAATGGAGTTTATGGAGGGTGGGGTTCATGTGTCTGAGCAGGAATGCATTGGAAAAATCAAATCTGGTGATAAAGGAATGAATGCAGTGGCAATCAGGACAGGAACATGCAGGATTGCCCATGCTCTTGGCTGAGGATTGATGCTGTATGGAGTGAGGGGAAAGGGTAGTACAATTTTGTTTCCAAAAGTTGAATTAAGTTTCGTTACAGGACTTATATTCCTATGGGGGTGTGGATGTGGGATGGTGGGGATGTGGATGCGGGAGAGGGGTCCGTGGGTGCATGCATCTTGTCGTTATAATGCTTGCACACTTTCATGGGTCATAAATGGCATTTACAGTCAGAGATGAAGCACAATTTTTTACACCCAGCAGGCAGCACGGTGCCGATGGTTAGTGCTGCTACCTCACAGTTCCAGGGACCCAGGTTTGAGTCTGACCTTGGGTGTCTGTCTGTGTGGAGTAAATTGCCCCACAGTGTGAGTGTGTGCCCTGTGAAGGACTGGTGTCTTGCCCTTGGTGTACCCTGTTGCCTGTTGGGATAGGCTCTAACTCATTGTAACCCTGAATTGGATAAAGCAGTTCTGGAAAAATGAGTGAGAACATGCAGTGTGTTTGAGATAGTGGGGATTGAGTCATTTCTAAGAGAATGAGTGCAGCACAAGTCAGTTGTTTTCATAGCTTACCACTGTTGCCTTTCTTAGCCATGCTGATTAATCTTAAGCCAATTAAAAAAGGGCAGTAGAGCATTATATATAGAAATTGTTTGACTAAGTACTATATAATAGATTTCTTAACAAAATTGAAGCCCACAGGATTAAAGTGACAGATATAAAATTAGCTAAGAGACAGAAAGAGATGAATGGAGGGAGGTATACATTGATATTTCCCAGGTATTAGGACCATTGCTCTTTTTGGTATATATTAATGATCTGGACTCTGGGTATACAGAGCATAACTTCAAAGTTTGCAAATAATACAAAACTCAGAACAGTAATAAATAATGTAGAGGATAATTAGAGACTTCAGGAGGACATAGACAGATTGGTGTGGTGGGGAACAGAAAACGTTTTTCTTACACAGTGAGTTGTGACCTACAATTCATTGCCTGAAAGGGTGATGGAAACAAATTCAAATAAAGTGGGAAAAAAAATACAGGGCATGGAGTAAGAGCAGGGGAGTGGGATTAATTGAATAGCTTCTCAAAGAGCTGGCACAGGCACAATGGGCTGAATGGCCTTGTTTTGTATTGCACCATTCCATAATTCTATGAATTGTTGAATAGTTGAATTCGTGTTGAATACTTATCTAAAGTGCACTCTTTAAAAATCTGGCTGCTGGCATTCTCAATCCTGCCTCCTGAGTGTCTGTAAGAGTAGGCAGTTGTGCTGCTGCCAGCACAGCAATAATGAACAGCCTTTGCTGACATTTAATAGCTTAGTAACAGGCTAAGTGCAGACTGGCAACAGGCCAATAATCGGAGTGACTTTTAAAGACACCGGTTGCTTTTGTTACTTTGTTGAGGTGGAGAGGAAGGATACAAGAGAATTGTGAATTTTCATTTATTATTATCTACTATCTGCTAGTTAAATGTGAATTTGACTTTTAGGATACATGACTACAGCATGGTGAGAAACTCTCCAAACCCATAGAATCCTTTGACAGAGAATAGCGTTTATATTCCATTCATCCAGGTTAAGTACAAACCTGGTTGTCAGAAGTGATTTTATTGCTTTTTATATAAATTTTACTTCTGATGATATGATATTGCAGCACACAATGAATTGCATTGTCTCTTCCTTCTCTAGAAGCAGCACACAGTGTTTGCCATTCCATTTGAAGCTTTTTTCTCTTGGGGCATAGGGAAAGCGCCAATGAGATGGGCATAATATCTGTGATCTTGCGAAATGCCGGCAGTTTGGCAGAATTGTGCCAGCAAGCAGAGTATCAGTCAGCTGGTGGAATATTGGTGTGCTGGGAGAATATGTGCAAAATATGACTCATTGCTGCAAGTGCATATTTAAATGAAGTGATGAATATTAACTCAGCAACACAACACTGCCTGTGGTATTCAATGTAATCAGCCTGTTCCCGCAGGGGCACTGTTCCTAAAATTCTCGACTTCACCAGTTTGAAAGAAACAGATAATTGAAATGAGAGAAGGCGAAACAATTTAGAAAAAGCAGCAGAATGAAACGCTGGAGAGCGAGAATCTTTGCATACCTTTCAGGACATGTTTGGAGGGAGGAGTGGGTGGTGGGGGAGGTGTAATTTTAACTTGACCAGGACCCAGGAAGTGTAGTTGCATGTGTTTTTAAAAATGTATTCTTTACTGGGATGTGGGCATCATTTGCAAGGCCAACATTTGTTGCTCATGACTCGTGACTCACTTGGCCATTTCAGAAGGCAGTTAAGAGTCAACCACATTACTGTGGATATCTGAAGACACATGTAGGCCGGACCAGGTAAAATTCGGTCTATGGTGTGCCCAATGATGCCATTCAATGACGGTTATTAGCTGAAGTAAATATCAATTTTAAAAGAAATAGCGCTTGTGATGGAAAGTGCCGAGTGGGATTCATGAGCCTTATGGGGCATACAAAATGGTGCCGTTTTCCAGTTGGGGCGGGAACAGACCACTGGGTGTGGCATGAAAACCAGGGAGTCATCCGCGAAGCGGGAGACAGTGCCTGCTACCCTAAGATTTAAAAAATATACAGAAGACAGTTCGGCAACAAATCTGAAAATGAATTGTTACCAATGTGGAAGTAACCGTATCCCTGAAACGTGCCATTTAATGAGATAGATTGCCATTATTATCGTAAAAGAGGGCACATACTGAAGCAACGTAAAGCAAGATTGAGACAGACCCCTAGGCAGCAAACTAAACTGAACAAATTACATAGTGTGGAAGAACCAGAAACCACTAATTCCGATGTTTATTATCTATTTAATGTGAAGGTAGGGAAAACAGAGCCATTCACTGTTACTCTACAAGTCAATGGAAAACCTTTGATTATGGAAGTGGATACCGGCATCAACCACGGTAGTAGGGGAGCACACATTCAAATAATTAAACAAGGGTACTCAACAATTGAATATGGAGCAGACTTCAGCCAAATTTAAAACATATACTGGTGAAGCCATACAAGTGAAAAGCACTACCACTGTACCTGTTTATTACAAGAACCAGACAGCACAGCTCCCTGTGATTGTAGGGAAGGTGTAGGACCAAGCCTTTTAGGTCGTGATTGGTTAAAATAAATTAAACTAAGTTGGCCAGGAATTTTCTAGCTGAGAACCGGAGGACTGCCAGAGCTGCTAAAGAAATAGGACATTATCTTTCGAGAGGAACTGGAAAATATCAAGGGCCTGCAAGCTAAGATCTATGTTGACTCTGAAACAACTCCTCATTTTTTAAAAGCTAGGCCTGTGCCTTATGCCTTGAGAGAGAAGGCTGACACCAAATTAAGCTGTTTAGAGAAGTTGGGTATTATTCAGCCGGTTCAATATTCAGAATGGGCAGCACCTATAGTCCCTGTTTTGAAACTGGACCAGACCATCCACACTTGTGGGCATTACAAGTTAACAGCAAATAAGGCTGCCAAGTTGGACAAGTACCCTATCCCCAGGATTGAGGATCTGTATGCCAAATTAGCAGGAGGGAGGACTTACGTTAAGTTAGATATCAGTCATGCATATCAACAGTTGGAACTGGATAATACATCCAAAGGATTTGTAACCATAAACACAAACAAAGGGTTGTATCAATACACCCACCTGCTTTTCAATGTTTCTTCGACCTGCACAATGTTCCAGAGGACAATGGAGAGCTTGCTGCAAGGACTACTCAAGTCGTGGTCTAACTGGATGATGTCCTAATAACCAGGTTAACAGAAATGGCTCACTTGGAAGAAGTCTTAAAATGATTCGTGGAAGCAGGGCTGCACTTGCAAAAGGCAAGTGAAGTCGTTTACTTGGGCCACCAGCTGGATGCCCAAAAGGGTTACACCCAGTAGAAGAAAAAGTTAAAGCTATTAAGGAGGCACCCATGTCTACAAATGTCTGAGCCCAAATCATTCTTGGGTGTGGTAAATTTTAATGGTTGATTCCTACCCAGGCACTCATTATTAAAGAAAAAAATGTCACCTCAAGAAGAAGCCTTCACAAAAGTTAAACAGTTCTTGCACTCATCGAACTTATTAGTACACTATGACCCGACAAAAGAATTGGCGCAAACTTGCACACCTCCCACTATGGTGAAGGAGCAGTTCACTCTCACAAGATGGACTACAGTTCAGAAAGGCCAAAAGGGTTATTCACAAATTGAGACAGAAGGATTATCAATTATTTTTGGATTTAAAAAATTCCATCAGTATGTACACGGCTAACACTTTACTATAGTATCTGATCACGAACCGTTCTTGGGCCTGTTTAGTGAAGAAAAAGCTATCCCTCCCACAGCTTCCGCAAGAATTCAAAGATGGGTGTTGAACTTATCAACATATGAATACACATTTATGCACAGTTCAGGGATGCATATAGCCAATGCAAATGCCCTAAGTCACCTTCCTTTGCAGGAGAGCAATGAACATGCTCCAACTCTCCATAAGAGATCATACTAGCAATTAATTTCCTGGATATTTTGCCAGTCTGCGCAAGACAAATAAGAAACTGGACGAACTGTGATCCAGTCTTGTCCAGAGTATGAGACTAAGTATTAAAAGGATAGTCCCAGGAACCAGTCTGCGAAGAATTGAAGCCATTCTCCACTCGAGGGAATGAATTGAATAGTCAGCATGGTATCCCATTATGGGGTGCACGAGTCATCTTTCCTTCACAAGGAAGGGAACCACTCTTAACTGAGTTGCAAAGTGCACATCCTGGAATTTCCAAAATGAAAATGCTTGCAAGGAGCTATATCTGGGAGCCAGGTATAGACAATGATATAGAAAAAAAATGGTTAAGCACTGTCTCCAAAGCCGGCAACTACAGAGGTTGCCTGTTGCAGCCCCACTGCACCTGTGGGAATGGCCTGGTTGACCCTGGGTGAGACTGCGTATAGGTTATATAGGACCATTTCTAGGCACCATGTTTCTATTCCAAATGGTTAGACATTTACGAAGTTAGATCGCCAATGCCAGGTGCAACTATAGAAAGGTTATGCCAAAGCTATTTTTATATACGGATTGCCAGAAGTCATTGTCTCAGACAATGGTAATGCATTTACTAGTGTTGAATTTCAAAGATTCATGAATCTAAATGGCAAAGACAGCACTATATCATCTGTCGTCTAATGGATTGGCCAAGAGAGCAGTACAAACTTTTAAAATTGGAACGGAATGAAAAAATTATCAGAAGGATCATTGGAGACTAAACTTTCACATTTCCTGTTTCACTATAGAATGAACTCCCGCACTACTACAGGTTCGACACCTTCTGATTTACTTATGAAGTGCCACCTTCATAGCAGATTAAGCCTGGTACTTCCCAATTTGGAGGGGAAGGTAGAGAACAGTCAAGGGAATCAAAAAGTGACTCATGATTTGCATAGTTGAGAGCGAGAATTTACTGTCAGTGAAACAGTATTTGTACAAAACTTGGGTGGTGGATTGAGTTGGTTACCTGGTGTAATCATTTCTGTGACCAGACTGTTGTTGTACCACATTGAAGTGGAGGGCGAAAACATGTGGATCATTTGAGAAGAAGGGAGACACTCCAACAAACCAATGTTTCACCTGTAAACATTGTAGAACCTGTGGTCCCCATTGTGGTTGATCAGCCAAGGATAGACATACCAGATGCCTCTGTCCGAGTGGATAACACTGAACTGCCTGTGCCTAAAGAGGTACCTGATGTTGCTGTGGTTCCAGAAAAAGAAGATTCAGTAAGAGGTTCTAAAGTCGTGGAGCTGAAACATTTCACCCAAATCAGGAAACCACCTGAGAGAATGAACTTATAATTTCATAACCCATGTATATATTTGTAATGCCATGAATGTAGTTGTTCTTGTAAATACAAATTGTGAAAAAAAAAATTTAAAGGGGAGGAATGTAGTGACTGTAGCTTTAAGACTTCTTATACGGTGTTGTATCACGTGACCGAGTGAATGAATCAGCCCAAAGCACAGGCAACCTTAGGGTATCTAGTTGTGATTCTTGAAGAAAGCATGTAACTGCTGCTGAAGCCCTGTAAATAAAGTTCACTGTTTCTAATGAGAAACCTGTCTGGAAAATCAAGTCTATAACAGCTATCCCATCATGGACATTTCCAGAAGTCCCATTGGGATTAAGTATACTGCCAGCCAATCAGAGGGCGGCAACTCTCTAATAACAGCAGCACCACATGGAGCAGTTCCCAAGGTTGGTACTGCAGGAGTCCCGGGGCTGTGGATCACTGTTGGTGTCCCCAGATGAAGTGGGCAAGATTGCTGGAGCCAGTCAGGAGGCTTTGGTAGGGTGGAGGGGGGTGGAGGTAAAGGACAGTGAGGAACCTGGTGGTCTCTCTGGTTTCATTCCTTTCAGACTTTGTAGCAGTTTGATATAACTGAGGGCCTTGCTGGGCCATTTCAGAGTCAACCACATTACTATGGTTCTGGAGTCACATGTAGGCCAGAAAAGATAAGGACGGCAGCATTCCTTCCCTAAAGGGCATTAGTGAACCAGATGGGTTTTACGACAATCAATTCATAGTTACCATTACAGAGACCAGCTTTTAATTCCAAGGTCAGTCAGCTCCGTACCTCATTACAGCCTTGGTTAAAACATGGACAAAAGAGCTGAGCTCCAGAGGTAAGGTGAGAGTGACTGCCCTTAACATCAAGGCCGCATTTGACCAAGTGTGGCATTAAGAAGCCCTCGCAAAACTGGGTCAACAGGAATCAGGGGGAAAACTCTCCATTGGTTGGAGTCATACCTAGCACAAAGGATGATGGCTGTGGTTGTTGGAAGTTAATCATCTCAGTTCAAGGACATCACTGTGGGAATTCCTCAGGGTAGTATCCTAGGCCCAACCATCTACAGCTGCTTCATCAGTGATCTTCCTTCCATCATAAGGTCAGAAGTAGTGATGTTCACTGATGATTGCACAATGTTCAGCACCATCAGTGACTCCTCAGGTACTGAAGTGGTCCATGTCCAAATCCAGCAAGGACAATATCCAGGGCTTGGGCTGACAAGTAACATTTGTGCCACACAAGTGCCAGGCAGTGACCCTCTCCAACAAAAGAGAATCTAACCCTCGCCCCTTGACATTCAATGGCATTACCATCACTGAATCCCCTATTATCAACAGCCTGAGGCTTACCATTGACCAGAAACTGAACTGGATTAGCCATATAAATACTGTGGCTACAAGATCAAGTCAGAGGCCATGAATCCTTTGGCGAGTAACTCCTGATTCCCCAAAGCCTGTCCACCATCTACAAGGCACAAGTCAGGAGCGTGATGGAATACTCCCCACTTGCCTGGATGTGTGCAGCTCCAACAAAACTTAAGAAGCTTGACACCATCCCAGACAAAGCAGCCCACTTGATTGGCACCCCATCCACAAACATTCACTCCCACCACCACTGATGCACAGTAGTAGCAGTGTGTACCATCTGCAAGATGCACTGCAGGAACTCACCAAGGCTCCTTAGACAACACCTTCCAAACCCACGACCACTATGATCTAGAAGGACAAGGGCAGCAGACGCATGGGAACACCATCATCTGGAAGTTCCCCTCCCAACCATTCCCCATCCTGACTTGGAAATATATTGCCGTTCCTTCACTGTCACTGGGTCAAAATCCTGGAACTCCCTCCCTAACAGCACTGTGGGTGTACCTACACCACATGGACTGCAGCAGTTCAAGAAGGCAGCTCACCAACACCTTCTCAAGGCAATTAGGGATGGGCAATAAATGCTGGCTTGGTCAGTGACACTCAAATCCCATGAACTAATAAAAAAAAACTAGTCATATGAAAACATTTATACAATGGTAGAAAGCTTATAGAATTGTCAGCAGAGCTGTTTGTGCTGTGTTCTGTTCACAGGCCAAAGTGAAACTGAGATTGGTCCACATGATACTTTTCCCTCCTAGTGATGGCATTCTGCTATCTCTTAAAGGCCTATTACAACAGTATGTAGGTTGCTCGGTGTTGTAATTTCACTCAGTTTGTACTTCATTTTAAGCTGCTCCTGGCACACCTTTCTACACTTTGTACTGAAGCCACTTTACTCTACTGGCTAATTCTTTTGCTGCTGTCAATAGGCTGTTTTTGATAGATTTATCCATGAGGTAATTCCTGCAGTGCACCTCACATCTCAAGTCTTCTTGTAAATCAAGCTGAGAAGGAACTTTTAAAAGTAGAGTGGTAGCAGTACAGTCATTGTAATGGAATTTACAACACTGAGGTTTCTTTCAAGATCCTTGGGGTGTTGGGGTTTAAAATGTATGTTGTTACGTCAGAGTGTTGTTTTGAAGAGGCTTTTTTGGTAAAAGATCTAAGACTAAAACTTAACAGGACATATCCAGCCAAGATGCTGGTGAAACCTGTGTAAAATAATTGTGATGTGTTTGAACAGTGACATAAGTACAGTGATGCAGTGGGTGCTAATAAGACTGCACACTCCAGATCTATTAGATTCCACCCTTGGTCGCAAATCCCTCAGGAGCAGGATCAACCACGGTGTGAGTTGAGCCTGGAGCAAAGAACCCAACGTTACCCAGGCAACAGAAAATCTTCATAAACTTCAGAAGAGAAAGTGAGACAATATGGGAGCCATAGTCAGACTATGAAACTAACACTTCCATTTCTATCAACAATCTGTACAAACTGAGCTCTAAAGAACAGTCATAACTCTATTCTCAAAGTTTATTTTTTCTACATTGGTTTAAGCAGATGTAAACAACACAGGAAGGTAGATACAGTTATATCATGCATGATTCTACATCTGTACTGCACAGTACAATAATTGGCATTTAAGAAGCATTACAACATTAGAATGCCGATGGTGTAAAGGGCTGGAGTGAGTTATGCACATTACACAAAGGCTGGAGTGAATAATACATGGCTGGGGAATGTTACAGCCAAGGGTAATATATGGGCTGGACTGTTGTGTATTGTGTGCAGCTTTATGGAAGGCGAATAAATAAGTTGAAGTATGTTATAGATAACACACAGGCAGAGTTTGGAAAGCTACTCACAGGGCAGCAGAGAGGCTGGGTACTAAGTATTACATTGGATAAGGACTGGTTTGTGCCATACTGCATACAGGAAAAGTTGTAGGCTGGTGTCAGATTGGATTCAGTTACAGCACAGTGATTCATCTAGGTGCTTCAATGACATCATAATCCATGAAGTTAAGCCTTTCTGATTAGCCAAACTAGCCACAAACATTTAACCCCAAATTGGGCAATTCCTAAGGAAAGAATTCTAGAGTAGATCTTACATAAACGTTCAAATCTGCAAAGTGATGGGCCATAATATCCTGTGGCAGAACAATGCAAATTTGGCACCGTTAGTTAGACTTGTCCTTGCCCATATAATTGTGAAGATATTTTGTTTCACAAGTTGATGAAAGTGTTAACTGGATAACATGGCAGTGAGAGAAACCAGGGATTGGGGGCGTAAGTGAACTGGGCAAGTTATTGTATCCCTTTAACCAATGAGAAGGGGGTAAATTAAAGTTTGTGAATTCAATGTCAAATTAGGTACAAAAAGAGAAATAAAAAGGAGGGGGGGGAAGAAAGATTGTGGGGCAGGAGTAAGGAAACGTGCAAAAAATTCCCAGTCATGGCATACTTTATAAAGGTGAGGAACATGCTGCTACTGATGCTAAATGTCCAATTTCTTATTCTCATTCTGAGGATAGACATATGGGGCTATGTGGTACATGGTGCATATGGTATATATGGCCTCTGTGGCCTCCTGGGCAATGAACTGGGAAATGTTGGCAATGTTTCCAGATCCTGCCTGAACGGACTCCGAAGTGTCAAGGTTGAGGGTGACATTGACCATGACGGTCACAGGTAGGGCTGTCCGTGCCTTGGTGTGAGACTCCAGGTTAGGTTGCAGGATAACAAAGCTCAGTGACCCACATTCCTGTTGAACCTGAATCACAACCGGCATTGCTCCTTGGTCAGGTGAAGTTAGGAAAACTAGTCTCTGAAAGCCCTTGGTTGGAGACTTCCTCCTCTTCCCTCTTTGCAGAGCTTCACCTCTGCATCCTGTACCCCCTGTGCTGGTTATGTTGTAGACCAAGAGGCACTGGAATATTTGCCTCAATACCTCTATCACACCTGACTGCAAGTACTAACTGTAAAAAAAACCCTCTTAAAAAGCAGCACAATAATTACACTAACTCAGCCTGAGCAAAACACATCACCTGCAATTTGTTGAATGGCTTTTTAAATAGCACTGGTGCAGAGTCCATCTTGCAGCTGAATGCTGGATCTTTGTGGACCTGTGTGGTCTGCATTTGGTAGATGGGCATCACATCAGCTGATAGGCTGTGTGATGTCAAGATAGTGCCTAGTCATGTGTCTTCTTTGCAGGCAGAGGTTCCTGGCACATGCATTCTCAAGGTGCTGCTTCACACGGGTCACTCCAGAAGCAGCTGGCAGCACAGCCAATCCCAACAAAAAGTCACTTGACTTCTGTAGCACTGTCTCCATCAGCTCTACAGATACCAAATTTGCACCCACAGACTTCAATGATTATTGCATACAGAAACTGATGCCCTTCGTATTGTACATCTGCACGGCATCGCTACTCACTGTCTTAGTCAGTTCTGTACTGAAAGTGACTCAGCACACAAAAAGTCATGGCACTTACAGAACCATTGTCGTATTTATTTTCCCCAACAGAAAACAATACTTATCAGCATGAAGAGCAATTAACAGCTTAATCTTAATCATTATTGGGGGCAGATTGAACAGTGTAAACTAGTATTATTTTGACATTGTTGAAAACAATGAATAGCAGAAAATGTGTCAGCCTAGGCTCAGTGGTAGCACTCTCAGCTCTGTTGGTTATGGGTTGAAGTCCTGTTCCAGAGACTTGAGCACATGAACTAGGCTGCATTTCAGTGCAGTACTGAGGATGTGTTGCATTGTTGGAGGTGCCAGCTATTGAATAGGTCATGAAACCAATGCCCCCATCTATCCTCCCAAGTGGATGTAAATGATCCCATGGCAGTATTCAAAGAAGTGCATTGGAGTTCTGCCTAGGTTCCTGTCAATATTTATTCCTTGATCAACACAGTAAAACTGATGATCTGGTCATTATCACATTTGCTGTTTGTTGAACCTTGCTGTGTGCAAATTGGCTGCCACTTTAAAAGTACTTGATTGGCTCTAAAGTGCTTTGGGATATCCTGAGGTCAAGAAAGGCATTGTCTGAATGCAAATCAGACTTTATTTCTTTCACCATTTCTTCTAGTTTCACGCATCATTTAAGATATTCAGGTTGGAGAATCCAGGCTGCAATGTTGTGGCCCTAACTTTACCCAGTCATGGCTTCCCAACTGGGAGTATGGGATCACTGGATTTATCCTATAATAAATAACTATCATTCAAAAATAAGTGGAGCTGCTTCCTCTTCTTGGAAATGATGTGAAATACAGAGCTTAAACAATGAGAATGAATTATGACTCATGCCATTTATCTTGCTGGTTTATTACAATTTACAAAGTCATTAACATGAATTGTTTTACACTGACCATTGTGAGTTAGTCTCTTTTCTCCTTGCTTTGTTTGCCTGACTGGGTCCCTCCATGTACTGTGTCTCTATATACAGTACCGTCAGCACTGATTTAATCAGAGCAACATCAGAGCTGTGTTTCACACACCTTCAATCTTATTTCTATTTGTGCCTTCATTTGCACAGTGAACAGAGAATAGTTGAGCTGTAATTCATTTCAAAGGCAATTGCACATATCAGGAGCATCAAATGAGGTTCACAATCCGCACTATTTTACTTAAGCTACACAAAATTTTAAATTGGATAAAGAATGTTGTCTCTAAGTGGAATGTAATACAGCACTGGGATTATAGGTTTCTACACAGCTAGTCCTGTATCTAAGCTGCATGTTTAGACTAATCAAAATACAGACTTTCTCAGGACACTGCATTATTATTTATTCGAATACAAACTACTTTCTCCTCTTGTGGCTCCCCAAAGGGACTCTCCATTTCCCTGCAACACCACAATGATATCATTCGCCTATTTGCCTAATCCAGATTTGCTATCCTTTTTACAGTCTCCCTTTCACCCTCACCATTGGTTACTCCCTACTGCCACCAAATATTGCAAAGATGTATTCAGATCTGCATAAAACAGGAATGCAATTGAGAAAACAGGATGATTCCCAGGGGCTGAATTTCATGGCCTCGTCGCAGCGAGGGTGGAGACATAAAATGTGATGAGCCGTTCAAAACTCCATTGACTTTGGGAATGAAAGATCCAACTGGTGGAAACAGGCCGTAAAATTCTGCCCTCGAGCTCATGCCATAACAATCATATCATCACCTTCACCCCACACCCTCCCCTCAAACTTAAGGGAACATGAGTGAATTCTCAATCAATATTAGTGTAAGTTGAAATTTTGGTGTGAAAATTTTGATATTGCCACATGCTCCAGAGAGGTTTCAGTGGATCATATTGGGTGGGTGAGGAGGGGACAGCATGCCACAAGCTGCTCTGCCCTGTAACCATCTATTCCTCTTATTACAAAACCATCCTGCTCACATAGTCTGCAGCATGATACTTTATTAAGCAAACACTTCCTTGTTACCACATACCATGGCTTCTAGTTATGAACCATTCCCACTAATTCCACTTTGGTGCTGATGAATTCCCAGGTGCATTGGCAGTAGAGGAGATGGAGGGCAACTGAAGATGCAACATCACCCACTCTCACCTTTGCAAACACTAACTCAGAAATTTGCCCTCACGATCTTTAGATGGTGACTTAGAGGGTCAGCACTGAGCAACGCTCTAAGTGCAAGTGTGCGGCAGCAAGGGCAGGAGGAGAGAACAGCTGAGGACCGTAGGATGAGCTCACTTCCTAACCTTGCTCTAGAGGGAAGAAGTGACGACTTCCCAGGCCCAACTTTTAAAAGACAAGTATCAGCTGGAATACAGTAATTGTCAGGTACAACGGGCTGCCCAAGAGGGAGCTACACAACATGGTGGAGAGTGTGGAGGGACATCCATTTTGTGTGTGGCTTTGACTCATGGAGTTGAGTTAATGCTGGCTACCGTGGTGCATATAGTGACCTCTATGCAGGTGGACCCCCTACCCCAAAGGTCTGTGGTAGCTGTGGTAGTATTCTCAGGATGCATATATTACAGTAATCATGAATCTAAGCTCCACCACTTCCTGCAGCTTGAAGGGAGTTCCTAGATGTCAAAGCAGTCTGCTTTATGGCTACCTGCACTTCGAGGGGAACTAGGAGGTGAGTGCACAGTAGCTTTGTGTAGTGCTTGCAAGGGTCGCCCATTGAACTTGAAGGCTGAGGTCCCGCACATTCAGGCTAGGACATAGGCAAGTCGCTTTATCCCAGCTGGCTGACAGTGCAGTGCTGGGGCAAGGATTGCACTGTGGTTGGGGCGAGTTGGGGGGAAAGGGCTGCACTGCCGTTGAGGCGAGTTGGGAGAGCAAAGGCTGCACTGTGGTTGGGGCAAGTTGTGGGGGCGAAGGCTGCACTGCGGTTGATGATAGTACACGAGCATGTGCGGCTGGGGGTGTGCGGGGTTAAGGGAAGCAGAAATCTTGTATAAAGTGACCATTCCTCTGCAGCTGAGAAACTTCAGGCGTAGCCATATTGACAAGCTTGGAGTTGGGCCTCTAGCTTATTTGCCCACTCAAGCGATGCAGAGCCCCTAAAAGTGCCACAAATGCCCCAGAACTTTTCACCCATTGAGCACACACTGCAAACTAATGAGCATTTTAGTGGACTGCAGAACAATTGGATGACTGAGCAGGTTGTACAATCTCATTGTGAAAGCTGGGCATGGAGCAGTTATTAGTGGAGGTGCTCACAGCTCTTTGCAATGTCTTCATTCAGTTTTGGACCAGTCTCCCCCATGATTCAGGCTAACAGTGCAGCCTTGCAGTGTGGGTTAGGAGAATGCCTGCGCCTGAGCTGAGAGCACAGCATGCATTCCAATGGGCAAAGCTGCTGCCAATCAGTCGGGTGGAGTGGGTACGGTTTCGGGCGGCCATGAAGTGCAAAAACTCTGGCCATCCAACTGGTGGCCAGCACTCTCTGGGATGTGTTAAGTGGCCTTCAGACTTAACCAAGAGAGGTTCTTAGTACACCAATGCTAACTCATGCGTCTCTCTCTTTCATCTTGCAGGAGGAGTACATTAGGAGAATGGAGCCTGGTGAACTAACTATATGCCTCATGGCTTACAGAAAGCAGAGACAAAGGAGAAGAGAGTGACAGAGGTGCCTGGCTGGAGGAGCAGCACCCTCAGGAAGAAGGGGCTCACTGGGGCTCTGACACATGCCACTGAAGAGCCACAGCGAGCCATCGCTGGTCGGCGCCTTGTTAGATCCAGGGTCTATAGTCACCGCCTTTCATTTCTGCAGATGACCAAGAACCAGTGTCACCGAAGACTGTGCATGTCTAGGGGCCTGGTTGGTCACGTCTGTCAGCTGCTGCAGGATTTGGCACTGCGGGGACATGGAGGGCATCCACTGCCAGTGGCTGTGAAAGTAACCGCAACGGTCAATTTTTATGCCAGTGGCTCCTTTCAGGGCTCCACAGCCTCCATGCACAAATGCATCCGTGTGGTTATGGCCACCATCTTCACAAGACACACAACTTTGTGCAATGTGCCTGGGACCAGGAAAGCCCAGGATGCAAGAGCACTGGGATTTGCTCAGATCTCAGGTTTTCCATAGATGTGGGGTGAAATCGACTGCACTTACATGGCGCTCAGATCTCTGTGGCAACAAACAGTCAACTACATTGACCGCAAGGGTGTCCACTTACTGAATGTTCAACTGGTGTGCGACCACCACAAATGCATCCTGCAGGTCTGTGCACAGTTCCCAGGGAGTTTCCACGACTCCTACATTCTCAGTAGCTTTCAGATCCCTGACATTTTCCAGGGTCCAAAGAGGCTGTAGTGTTGGCTGCTCGGGGACAAGGGCTACCCACAGAGGATGCGGCTGATGACATCCATGCGGCGGCCTCAGGCTGCAGCAGAGAGAAATTACAGCGAGGTTCATGCTGCAATTCGCACCTTGGTGGAGCAAACCATTGGGATGCTGAAAATGAGGTTCCAGTGCCTGGACTGGTCTGGTGGAGCCTTGCAATATAGCCCACAGAGGGTGTCACGCATCACCATTGCCTGCTGCACCCTTCACAATCTGGTGCTGCAACAGGGAGAAAAGCTGGCTGAAGAGGAGATGTAGGAGCTGCACATCTTCTTTGATGAGGACGACGTCAATGGGGAAAAGGGTGAGGAGGTCCTTAAAGGTGAGGATGATGATGATGAGGCCATCACACTGGCCAGACATGGCAGGCATGCTCAGGAGGTCCTCATTGCTGCCAGATTTGTGGAGGATGATGACGGCCTGCAGTGAGGAGACATCATAGATCCTCACAATGCATCTGTGAACTTTTGCCAGGCTGACCAAATCCCAGAGGGAAACTTGGCCATGCTATCACAACGATTTTGACATTTGTATTTATTACAAGAAGGTTTGTGCACGAAAGGCAGAAGTAATGAGTCCACTACCACCATTAGAGATTTTAAAGATTAAATTAAGTTAAAACATTTATTAACAAAAGAAAAATAAACTTAAACACACACAAGGGGCAGGATTTTACATCCTGCAGGAGGGCATGTGCCTGACCCAGTCGTGCCTGAAATCATGTGACATTTTGGTCAGTGGGCTGCACGTAAGTTGGCAGCGGATCCATCAACAATTAAGAGGCCTATTAAGGCTATTATTCCATAAATTAGAAGCTATTTTTTGCTGCCCGTCCAATCTTACGGTTGGCAGGAGGGCGAATCGACCAGGCAGCCTTTTAAATTTTATGAAACCTCATCCACGGGCGGGATGAAGTTTCAACAATTAAATAAAAAATACTTATAAATTTTTGGGCAAAATTTTTATTCTGTTTATGTTATTGCGAGTGTGTCTCATGTTCGGGACATTTTTTCAGATTTTAAAAATCTTTCTTTTTCATTTTATAGTTGTTCAGCTTCCTGAGGCAGCTCCCTGCCTTGAGGGAGCTTTCAGTGTGCACCCCCGTGTGCATGCTTAGACTTTTGCCCTCGCATTCCTCCTGCCCCCATCCCGGCAGTGCTGAGTTTCTCAGCACACCTTTCACGCTGGCTGGCCGCTAATTGGCCAGCCAACATGAAATCACGGTCGGGGCCAATCGCGGGCAGCGGACTATTTCCTGGCTGTTCCCAGGCCCAACCAACGACCCAAAAATCCTGCCCAAGATTACAGTTTACACAGTTATTTAGTTTTATAACAGTTTCCAAAATTCCTACTTAATAGATTCTTAGTCTATGAAACATCCAGCAAGATTACACAAGCACCCACTGTTTCTATAATGGAGGTATTTCACAGCTTCTTTCTCCTCTCAATTGATAATGGAATTCCAAGGCTCTTAACACAACCTTGCTTTCTGGAACAGCAAATTTCTCCAGAGTGGTTTGAGGCTGTTTTTCACTATGCACCTTTCAAGATCTCACACCTTCATACAGCCTTCCATCCTTCTTTAAGTATATTTCCTCCTTTTTGATCTCTAAATTCCATAGTTTCAACTTGTCATTGGAAGTTACTTTTCCCAGAATATAAAAAATTTTCATGTTGTCATTATGGCCAGCAATTTTGGGAAAAATAAACGTAATAACTTTTCCTTATTTCCCTTGCCAGTTTCAAACATCTCACCATGCCCTTTGAAAAGCCAACAATTTCTTCACTTATCTAAAAATGCAAATTTCATTTACTTAGCTTGTCCATCAGCATTTCAAATACTTGTCTTTACACTTAACCCCTTTGATGATTCAAACCTTTCAGTCTAATAGTCTACAGTTTATTTAAATTATTCACACAGAGAAACATACATTCACACAAAAACATAAGTCTGCTTTGAAGTATCCCACAGCAACATCAGGAAAAATATCATTGTTCCGTTACACAGTGCATATACCCTCTGTAATAAACTCCTGTTATGGAGATGCAGAGATACCCATAGTCCCTACATTCCAGAAGGATGATGATGACATGCAGTGTGGATACTCCATAGATCTTCACATGGCTTATGTGAATGTCTGACTCCTGTCTGGCTGATTGTACCTTGCTTGCGCTCTGTGAACAGGGTCATATCATGAAGATGCAGTGGGGAAACTTTATCTTCTCCTTGATCGTATGGCACCCTTTGTGAGCTGAACCCTTCAGGACCACATTGTCACCGGACACAGATGTTGATGAGATGGGGAGCCAGCCCCACCTCAAAGGTGCTGAGAGCACACAAAGAATGACAGAACTCTGTGCCGCTGGCCCAGGACATTCTGGCAGCAAAGATAAGCCCCATCGAGGCGCAGGCATGGCTGTTGTGATCAGTGACAGTGAAGGCGCACCACCAGTGAGCTGGGAAAGTTGCAAAAAGCACAGGGAATAAGCTCTGGATTGAGACACCTGCTTACAATTTGTGCAGGGACCAAGGTTTCAAATCTGAGTGACATGAACACTGCTTATCAGAACAGAAAAGAGCCACAGGCAAGGACACTTTTTTGGGAGTTTATTAACAAAGCGAACATTATGTATAAGTGATAAACACTCGTTCCCAGGCTATGCAACTACATTTCCTAATCTTCCTAACCCTACCATTATGTCTTGGTGCTCCCCAGCCATTCACAGTGGAGGTGGAGGCAGCCTGCTGACTGCTATGCCCTGGCTGTGATGAACTTGGTGGGCGTCCTCTGGAGGGCCAAGACCTTGAGGACCCTGTCCTGCTTTCAGGGTCCTGCTGTGAGGCAGTGGCACCCTCCTTGGCCTATGGAGCTGAAGCTGAGGATTCGGATGGAGTCAACTGGGTGGATGCCCCAGCATGTGCACCTGCTGATCCTCCTCCCTATGGGTGTCCGAGGGCCCCTGGCTGACTCCTTGAGGAGAAGAGGAAACTGGAAACTGGAGTGAGATCGAACTGCCCCGCACCCCTCTCATGTTGACACTACTGGAGGCAACAGTTCAGTCAGCGATGGAGTTCAGTCCACGCAGCAGTGCAGGAGTGATGTTCTGGACCAAGGTCTCCATGGCAGCCTCCATCCTACCAGTGTTGACCTCGGTGTGTTGGCATGCCAGCGCTATCACCTCTGACTGAAGGTGGACAGATTCCTCCATTGTGCCTTGCAGTCTGAGGAGTGCAGCGGACATCCCTTCCTAATATTCCCAAGCTTACTTTTGCAGCTCCAGCAACTGAGGTATGACCGGATTCAGAGGCTTATCGCCTAACTTAGAATCAGCAGCCCTTCAAGTGCTGGAACACTGGGAAGTCCCTGCCGCCACCTTCTGTGGATCAGACAGTGGTGTCCTTCAGGCTGGGGTCGAGGACCTGTGTCATGGACTCCGTCGGCTGTTTCCTAGATGTGCCTGCGAAAGCAAGGGGAGATAATTAGTGCATGACAGTGGTCTGTGAAACAGTTCATATCACTCACAACATGGTTGTCTGATGGATGTTGCACTGCCGGATCCTTACCTGGTTGAGTACCGCTGACCTTACCATCAGCACAGGAATGGTCCAGATCTTCACCAGCCAGCGGAATGACTCCATTTTCAAAGTCTGTGAGGACCTTGATTTCAGGCATTCCTCCACCAATCTGCAACTTCTCCCTTTTGTTGTGTGCCAGATTCTCCTGCATGAATACAGGTGGAGATAGTGTAAGCAGACACCTGCCAAGGCAGATAATAAGTATGCCTGGCACGTGTGAGTGGTGAGTGGTCCCATGGACAGGATGAGGACAATGAATTGTGAGAGAGTGAATGGTGATGTTCCTTAAACTGGCAGTGAGTGAGATCCCTGTGGGTGTGTGATGGGTTTGTGAGTGTGTGAGTTGAGAACGATGAGAAGAGGGACTTGCCCTGGCGGAACGAAGGAGATGATTCATCCTCTTTCGGCACTGGGTAGCTGCCCTCTTTTGCAGAGCATTGACACTGACCACCACTGCCACCACCTCCCATGCCGGATTTGTCACCTTGCTTGCTGGTCTTCGCCCAGAACAGGGTAGAGGACATTGGGGCGGGCCCCCACTGCACCCAGTAGATGCCTGAGGGAGGCATCGGCAAATCTGTGGGCAGCATGTTTCCTCCCTTTGGCAGCCATGATCTTGCAGCAGCTTCCTAGTCCTTGAAAAGTGCCAGCTCTTTGCAGGGGTGACTTTTAAATATGCCACCTGGTTGACTGAAGGCCTGATGTGATGGAGGGGCGGGCAAATGAGAGGACATGGCTTGTTTCCTGGGAATGCATGATTAATGAGGCAGGATTGGGACGATATGGCGTGAAAAGCTGCCATTGCGGCCTGTGGGTAAAACTTCCTATTTTCCACCCACTAGCGCACTTTGTGCAAATCTGGGACGATTCCTCACGATAGCTCTAATGGCCTCCATCTGTGCTGTAAGCATTTTATGATTCTAATGGTTTAGCTCCTCTGTATGGTAAAGACATACAGCATGCAGCAAACAATGACAACCCTAGAGACTCTCCAGGCAATGCTGCCGGACACCCCCTTTCCTTTCTAGGCAGTAGATAGAACAGACTGTAGACCTATCAGGGCTCAGTTAAAGTCATGGCACTGATTATATCTCATGTCTGTATTTGTGCTTGAGTTCCTAAGAAGCGTGCTGATCCCCAGTGGATAGCTTTTCTCCCCAAGCAATAAGCTGCTGACAAATGTTCAATCTGAAGACTGGCACAGAATGAAGGTAGCAGCTACCAGGGAGTCTGGCACAGCCCATGCATGATGCACTGTATATTGTCATATATTAGCTGCATGTTCAGTGAGTGAATCTCTTCCTGCTCACGTAGAAGCCAGGTTCTTTTGTTGCAGCACGCAAGACCGCCAATAATGTCTTGCACCTGAGGAGGCCTACAATCTTGGCAAAACTCTGAGCCCTTGCTTTGTTGTGTTCATGGGGCAAGATATAGAGCCATTGGCTTTAACAAAGGCTGCATTGGTCACCTGACAAATACAGACCTGCAAAGCTGATTGGCTGATGGTGCAGATGTCATAGCCACTGCAGACTGGAAAGGTCTTGAGGCAACATTGAGGCAAGGATGTGAATAACCTTCTTCTGGGTTGCAGCTGGCACTGCAGTCAGCCACAGTCTATACTGATGGATTACTGGCAAAATCAGAGGGCTGCAAGTAGGAAGTTTCGTGTCTGTGCCTCTTGTGAGTTGTCCTCCTTCTGTTGTTGTCTTCTCCTCCTCTCCTTCTCCCCCCACCCCTGCTCACCCTTTCCCCTTTTCCCTCCTTTTTCTCCCCTCACCTCCTCATCCTTCTCCTTCTCCTCCTTCAGCTGCAAAGACAGTGTGCATCTAACAAAACTCACAAAATCAATCTGAGGTTTGCCAGAAGCTCCTGCAGGTCAAAACCCCTTATTGTGTGGCTGAGTTAGAATTGGCAAATGGATGGTGGCACTATTGAATGGGATTTTTAGTTATAAAATAAGCAGAATTGATGCTTAACTAAGGGTTTGATGATATCAGGTGGGCAACTTGGATGCCCTGGATGCATTGATTTGGATGGTGATAGTTGAATTTTATGCACAAGATGGGCGTATGAGAACAATTCCAGACTTTTGGTGCCTTAGTGCTTAATTTTTGGAGATAAAATGGGCGTACACAAATTGAAAGGTTCCGTCAATGAGTTAATGCGTTGCTACTGCTTATTGTTTCTATCAACCATATAGCATACGAGGAGTTCAGACACAACCACAATAAGCTTCAATCCAGCAATCAGACAGAATCACCACTGGATTCAGTGCAGACTTCCTGCAGTCCCAGGGACTGAGCACAAACTCCCTACAATTTCAAGAGTCCAGGTGGAAACTTCCAGTATTCCCAAAGATCAGGCATTGGCCCAATCTAGAGTCCTAGAGGTTGAGCATTCAGGCCCTGCAGTCCCAACCGTTTGATGTAGGCAAGCTGCAGTCCCAGAAATGAGGTGCTGAAACTCCGCAGTCCCAGGGAATGTCTGTACCTGGGGCTGGATTTTCAAAGGGCTTTGGTGTGGGGATCCAGTGCAGGCCCAATTTGAAAACCTCGGTCCTGCAGGCCTTCTCAGGATCCCGATGCCTCTAGGACAGTTTGGAATTTTCAAAGGGCTGGCAGGGGCAAGAGAACGGGAAACCCACTTTCTGCCAATTAATGGACCATTAAGCTCCTTAAGAGTTTGTTAAGGGGTCAGCCCAGTCGGAAATGCAATTTTTAATTTTTATTTTGCTGAACCTGAGAAGTAGGTTGCACATTAATGTCCAATTGTCAAGCTCATTGGAAAGTTCACTTGAATTTATGTAAAATTGAAGTTCGATAGTCCGATCAGTGCTGAATCCAGTGTTATGCCTTTTCTGTGTTTGCATGATCATTCTCCTCTCTGCTCCAGTTCCTGGTCTTCTAAGGATTGTCTGCTCTATCTGGCAAGATACTAGTAGCAGTGGCAGGTCCCAACGTGGCTGCTGCCTGCCTTTACTGCAGGCGCCAGACTTCCGCTTCCTGGGGGTGCTCGATACCTCTAATTGGACATCAAGCTCGCCTGTGGCCCAATTAAGGCATCGGAATTTTAAATTAGCAACGTGAGAGGGATGCTGTTGTTGCGTGGTGTTGGGACCCAAAATTCATAATTTGAAAACCCTGATCCCTGGGACTGCAGAGCGTGTCCGTGCCCAATCCCTGGAATACCCTGCAGTCCACAATGTTTCATTGTGTACCTCAACAACTGGCAATAACTTTCCCTGTTAATCTGGGGCAACGGTAAACCTTACTCTGCTGGACAAGCAGATAAGTAACTTTAGCAAGCAAGTTTCACCCCATTGAATAAACAGGCATTCTGTATAGCAAAACAACCAATATTGTGGTGAGTACTGCTGGGGTTACTTTTTTAAGCAGGCTTCTTCTTTACTGGGAATGATTGAAAGGGGTAATATTAATTGTCACTTCTATGGCACATGTACAGTCAAGGATCACAGAATACAAAAAATATTGACCTCATTATAACCCAGTTTTCACATCTCCTTGTCAGCTCATCATTGTTGAATGTTATTTAGTATGACAAACATTATTAGCTTTGGTATTTAACAGTCTCCCTTCCCGCCATACTCTCGATGGATAATAGTGAAACAATTGGTATTTTTAGAATAATTGCTGAGATTTTCAGAATCTATTTCCATCCCAAGAATATGCCTCTGTCAGGGATTTTCTGAGCTCTGTAAGGACCCATTATTGTGCACCTTTCAAAATATACCTGATCTCCTTTTTTACTATACCTCATCGGTTGAAAAAATTCATCCATGAACTCTGAATCCACAATGTTATAAAGTCAGGTAAGAGAAATTTGCAGGATCATTGCACAGTTTTCTTTTATTCATTCTTGCTATTATTGAGAATAAGCAGAAGAACCAGAAGTCTGTGTGTAGCAGGAATGGGAATGTTGAAGAAAATGCAGTCTATAATTTCACAAGGCAGACAGTATCCATGAAGCAAAAATGAATTAAATATCTGAAAATGAATGAACGTGTCACCAGCCATTCCCTCTTTGGAACTGAACCTGGTTTTACTTAATGGGGAGGAATTGTCCTGTGAGGATGCATCGTGATTTCTAGAGCAGCTGTTGGGTAAATTATATGATGTATCAGTTGTACAATGCGGGAGAGAGACTGATTAATGCCATTGAATTGTGCTCATTAATAGAAATGGGGGAGGGAGCTCCTGTTCAGAATGCATCAACGTGCAGTCCACAAGGAATCCCAGGAGATTATGTTTTGGGGGGTGGGGGGGGTGGGGTTGTGTGGCAGGCGGGTAGGGGTGTGGGGGTTGGTGGGAGGGAGCCATTCACTCTGATAGGGGCCAGCTATTATCAAATGGCAGAGTAGAAGAAAGTGCTGATGCACTACACATGCTCAGTGTGTTCTCTGCTGTCTCATGCAGCTGCCGGCTGCAGTCTGTTCTGGTCGTGGCTCGCTATCATGCTGCCTTGCCCCTCCACCCCAGCTATCAGAGAGGAACAGGAGGAGGAAGAACAGAATGAAACTGGGAAAATGAAAGTGGAGGTAGGTTAAGATGAGATTATGTCGTCTGCTTGTCCTATCTCCAACAATAGGATTACATGTTGTTTAATATCTTGGAGACCTCAGCCTGGCATTGTATAAAAATATCCTTTTATTACAATACGGTAATTACCAAATGTAGCAATGGTTCAGGAAAACGATAGCATCTGATCTGCTTACACATTTACACATAATATATGAATATTTCTTGTTTTACCTGGTTCTTCATATTCTGTCAATGAATGAAAGGCAGCTCATTTTATATCCTTTCAGCTAACACTGTCTTTAATGTCTACAGTTTTTAACATTTTTTGTAAGCAAAATGAATGTTGAAAATCAAAAATTATTTGGGAAATGTTAATGTTTGGCAGCATTAAATATTTTCCATTTCAATAACAAGGACAGATTGAGTTACTTCGGAAGGTTGATTAAGGTGTATACCAGGGAGTCGGCTGCCTGGCTGCCTGGCTGGCCAGTCTCCCTCTGGCAAGTGCTGGACACAGCACTTTAAACTGGACAGACTGGCTGCCTTTGAGAGACTCTCTGCAAAGACCTTGGGACTGAATATACAGATCCCCATTTGAGGGTGGGGTGGGGAGGAGAGAGTGTATGAGAAAGGAGACAAATCGGGAAAAGGAGGCAGCTAGACAGAATTCTTATTCACCAAAAAACAAGACACCACATCTGTGAGTAAATCCTGGTCAAATGAAAATGTTTTCACAAAATAACTGATGAGAATTAAAGATTTTTTTTAAAAAGACCGGGGCTATTTTACTTTTGTTCTCTTGATTCCTTCCTCCTCTTGATGAGGAAGATCATTCCCTAATTGGCAGCCATATAAACTATACATTGAAGATCTGTTAAATAATTATTTGATACTTACATTTATACCGTTAGAGGAAAGGGAACGAAAATGCATTCTCTGCCTACACAAATTCTAATTCAAGGAGTGGAGGTTTTCCCGTTCACCTCCAGCACTATTGCAATATATGCACTCTCTAGACGATTTTTTTTCTTCATTAAGAGGTGTCTCTTTTCCAAGTTTATGGTCAATCTTACAGGTTACAATACAAAGGGAGCAGCTTTGATCCCAGCTGCTGCATTAGCCGGAGGCTGGGCAACCAGTGTGGTGAAACAGTCATGTTCGGTCTTCTGCATTTAAGTGCTGGGGGCAATGGGGCCGCTTTCTGTTGTAAAGGTTTGTTATTCAGGTGTCAGGTGAGTTGGGGGAGTGGGGGGATGGGGTGGGTGGGGGCCGGGGGATGCTGTGCTTGTTGAACAGCAGTGAATATTCTGCCTATTGCCCTTTTTATATTTTAAAGTAATATAAACATATGGACACACAGCTAGGAATCTTATCTTACTGTAACCTTTCAACTCTTTAATTCCAAAGTGTTTTTTTGTAGCTTTCAAGTCATTACATAGAATTACATAGAATTTACAGGACAGAAGCAGGTATTCAGTCCTTTGATCCTTGCCAGTGTTTAAGCTCCCCACAAGCTTCCTCCCACCTACTTCATCTAACCTATCAGCATACACTTCTATTCCTTTCTCCCACACACACTTGTGAGGTTCCTCTTAAAGCCATCTATGCTATTTACTTTACCTAATCCGTATTGTAGTGAGTTACACATTCTGTCCTCTGTCTGAGTACAGAAGCTTCATCTGAATTCCCTATTGGATTTATTAGTGACTGCCTTATATTTATGAACTGACAAGCAAAATGTCTTTTCTACGTCTACCCAATGAAATCCTTTCATAATCTTAAAGACGTCTATCACATTACCCTTGTCTTTTCTGGAGAAAAGAATGACAGCATGTTCAGTATTTCCTGATAGTTATAACCTCTCAGTCCTGGTATCATCCTTGTAAATTTTTTTTTGTATTTCTCCAGTGCCTCTATATACGTTTTGTCATATCAATATCAGAACTGAGCACAACATTTCAATCAGTCCTTAACAAACTTTTATGTTGTTCCTTTAAGGGAAATTCTAGAAACCTGTGATATGTGATCTAAGTCCCAAAATTTGTAATGTTAAATCTTGTTACTGTAGATTAGCTGGAACTTCTAGACTGTTTTCCTGGGTCTGCCTCTGGTCATGTTTAACAGCATAGCTATCAAGTATGCTGGGCACCAGGCACCTAGGATAGGTGAGAAGCTGTTCGAGGGGACTGGGTATGATGTTAAAAGACTGATTTTTCACCAGTAAGATCTCAACCTCTCTCTCTGCCAACAGTAAACCTAGGCTGGGGCAGCCTTAACTCAATTACTAGTGGACATGATCATACAACACCAGCCTACCCGCAGTTGACAATCTGACTCAAAAGTATTAAATTGATATCGTAAGATGCACTCTTCTGAGGTTAATGGAGTTGGTAACCTAGTAATTACTGTATGGGGCGTTAATGTATGAATGCTTGCCATATTTACCTGACAATCCTCCGTTGTTTTAATGGCGGCATTAACCCATGGTAGAACTAATGTCCATTAAAATAATACTATACGGCAATGGTTACTTTAAGCATTTGCCAGCTAATAATGCAAAAGAAGCAATTTCTGGGCTAATGTTATTCACAGCATACTCAGTGAGTTCTTATAATTCAGTATATTCTTTCAACAAAGATAACTTCCTGGCAATGCCTTCTTACAAATACACATAAGCGGGACACAAGCCAGGTTGCATACAACTCCCCTGGCCAGTGTTGCAACTAGAGAACACATCTTCCTCAAAGCCGAGATATTCTTGAGCTCCGGGTACGTGCTAGGGGTTCATGTAGGGAAATTGCCCATCCCCAACACACAATTCAAATTAAATGGGCAAATAAATGTTGGGCTCAGCGTGTATAAATTCCCTGCATCTGCTCCCGCTACACACCAGGAATGTAAAAATGGAAAATCACCCCGTTAATGATTACCAGTCAATACAATGGACAGAATTGATTATTAAATCTCCCTTTCAAAACAAAATGTGAGTCTGTGTTTTCTCCCCTTTTGTGTAATTTAGACTCAAATCAGTATTGACGCGTTTTAGAAAGACCCATATGGAAGTTTAGCTAATTTTACAAAGATAACTCATTACTATAGCTGCAGGTGCAAATTTAGACAGACACAGAGAACCCACTTGTAGTGAAAGGAAAAAAGTTAAGCATGAGTGAAATTTTAAGAAGAGCATCAGGATACATCAACAAAATTCCCCAAAACCTTTGAAAAGACCCAAAAGACATTGCAACCAAGTAATAGCTTTTGTCAAACTGAAGGGGCATAGGACAAAGAAATGACAAATAAAAGTGGAAGGGAATGAAATCCAATATGCAGACATAAGTTTGCAGACAAGTGTTAGAGCAACCCTGCAGCAAAAAAACCCTATCTGAAGTGGAGGCGATGGTGTTTAAGGTGGATGTGAGGAGTGTTTCCAAACGTGCATGTTTTAAAATAAAACAAGTGTTCGAAGTGAATGCTCCCAACACTGTTGCTTACCTTTACCATCGCTGGGTCAAAATCCTGGAACTCCCTCCCTAACAGCACACCACACAGAGGACTTACACCACACAGAGGACTTACACCACACAGAGGACTTACACCACACAGAATACTTTCACCACACAGAGTACTTACACAACACAGAGTGTAGCAGTTCAAGAAGGCAGTTCACCACCACCTTCTCAAGGGCAATTAGGGATGGGCAATAAATGCTGGCCTAGCCAGTGATGCTCACATGCCATGAATGAATAAGAATAAAGCTATAACTTCTTTTTCATACAAATGTCTGTATTGCTCAACCTAGTCAGAGACAACTATGGCAAGCATCTCTCTCTTAATTTGTGATGTTAGATTTCGGAAGTCAGTTACAGCTCCATCATGGGTCTCTAACCATTGTCATTCAGCACCTTTCCCTTTCAAGCATCTTAACGGTTCAGTTACAATCAATGTTGTAGCTTTGAAATATAGACAGCAGTATTTAAAAAATGTTTGACTGAATAAAGACCATTTCATTTAAGTATCTCAGGATACTTTATTTGCAATTATTTTCTACCCATCAGATTTTAACAAGAGACCCACACAGAGCTTTTAGTTAAATCACAAAATGAACTTTATTTTGTTTGCTTCAAGTTTATCTCACATGCTGTCTCAAACAGGGTACTGAGATTCTTAGTGTTCTCTGCTATATTACCTTAACATCTCTTAACATAGCTCTTTTGCGATAAACTAAAACACTATCTACAATGACTTCTACTCCTGGAAGACCCTCAGGAGATTGAAGCATTTGCCTTTGCTACTTCATTGAATCCAATATAATTCCAGAAGACATGATCAGTCACCTTCAAACCTAGCTAACGAAGGTCATCAAGAGGCTTGATACTTTGTCCTGTTTAGTTTGCCAGAACCCAACTTTGGCATCTAGTGGAGAAAAATGTGGTAATATAACTGTTGGCGGTGGATAGTGAGACTTCCTAATTATTCAATTGAAATCCTTAGGATTACACAGCTTGTTCAGCTTCACATCTGTCATCATACTTATACCGTCCTTTTGGATGTTCTAAATATAGTAGCCCCATGACTGAACTTTCAACCTCATATCTGTACCATCATTAAGACCACCTATTTCCACCTCTGTAACAATGGCAGACACAGGAGCAGATCCTGTCTCAACCCGTCTGTGCTGAAGCCATCATTCGTGCCTTTGTTACCTCTCGACTTGACTATTCTAACAGGCTGGCTGGCCTCCCACATTCTACCCTGTGTAAACTTGAGGTCATCCAGAACTTTGCTGCCCATATCTTAACTCGCAGCAAGTCCTGTTTCCCTATCACCCCTGTGCTCACTGACCTATATTGGCTCCTGTGTCAAGCAGCATCTTGATTTTAAAAGTCTCATTCTTGTTTTCAAATTCCTCTGTAGCCTCGCCCCTCTCTATCTCTGTAATCTCCTCCAGCTCCATAACCCTCCGACATACCTGTGCTTTTCCAGTTCTGCCCTCTTGTGCATTCCTAATTTTAATGTTCCATCATTGATGGCTGTGCCTTTAGTTGTCTTGGTTCCAAGCTCTGGAATTTCCTCCCTACACATCCCTGCAGATTTACCTCATTTCTTTCCTTTAAGACACTCCTTAAAGTCTATCTCTTTGTTTTAGTTTGGTCATCTGACCTAATAATTCCTTATGTGGCTCAGTGTCATATTTTGTTTTATGATGCTCGTGTGAAGCACCATGGGGTGTTTCATTACGTTAAAGGCAGCATTTAAATATACATTGTTAATGTACTGCACTACACCATGGGGTGAATTTTCAATACTGGGTTGGGAACCATGTATTGACCCTGTGCCCAAGCTGCGTCACGACTACTATGCAATGTTTAAATGTAACTAGCTTAATTGGCAGGAGACAAGCTCGGCACAAGTGCCTCCAGGGAGTGGGAGCTGCCTACTTGACATCAACAACAAAGGTAAGCAGCAGCCATATTGGAAACTGTTGCTGCTTTACTGATTTAAGCAAGCAGCTCAAGGGAAGAATATGAATGTGCAACAATGTGGACAGTGGTCTTGCAGGAGAAGATAAGGGCCAATTGCTCATGCTGGTGCTAGCTGGTCCCACAAGTTTGTTTCCAAGACAACTGCAGAGAGATATATTTAGGCCCATGATGAACCCGACAACTGTGCACTCATGTTCACAAGACTGTTTGTCTCACCAGAAAAAAATTGAAAATGGCATTCAGGAACAACTGGGCTCTTAACAAGCTCCACAACTTAAGGGACCATTAATTGGCGGCGAGCGAGGTTCCCATTCCCTATCCCCCACCAGTCTTTTTGAAATTCAATACTGTTCCTGAGATGACCTCCAGAGCCATGATTTTCAAAACCGACCTGCACCAGGTCTGTACCCCATGGTACTTTGAAGTCCTGGCTCATGGGTTCAAATTCCACAATGGCAAATTATGAAATTGAATTCAATATATCTGGTTAAAAAGTAGGTTAGCAGCAGAAAAAAAGTGCTTTGGAAAGTTGAATTCTTGTTTAAAAAAGCTCAATTGGTTCAGTAATGTCCTTCAGGGAAGAGAACCAGCTACCCGTACCTATTCTGATCTATGCATGACTCCAGTTCCAAATGATATGATTGATTCTTTATGTACTCAGGGCAACTAGAAATGTGTCATAAATTTTACCTTGAAGAGGGTGCAGAGAAGATCTATGTGAATGCTAGCAGACATGAGGTAATTCAGTTACATGGAGAGACAAGTGATGCTTGGATTGTTTTCCTTAGAGCAAAGAATCTAGGTTATGAGGGGCTTTGATAGAGCAGACAGGAAGAAACTATTTCCACTGGCAAGATGGTTAGTAATCAGAGGACACAGATTTAAAACAATTGGCAAAAAGTATGAGAAAGTTGTTTGCACAGAAAGTTGTATGATCTGGAATGTACTGCCTGAAAAAGTGGTGAAAGCAGATACAGGTAGAGTACCTTGAACCCAGCAGCCTCAGGACTGAGTCCGTGCCAAATTTTGCAACTTGCCAGCTTTCAGAAAAATAACCAGGACACCTTCATTCAAATCCGAACACCTTCATTCATTGAATAAGGGATGCAGGAAAACTAACTGAAATGATTGCAAAGCACTTTAGGTTAATAGCCATGTTGCTGCTGACATTAATTCACTTCTCACACTTTGGATTTAGTAACTCTTTCATGCCTCCTCCACTTCCTTGTTTAAAATGAGAAAAAACCAACTGAACTGAAATCACAGAATCATAGAATTTTAACAGCATAGAAGGAGGCCATTCAGCCCATTGTGTCTGCACCAGCTCTCCAAATGATCATTATAACCTAGTACCATTGTCCTGCCTTTTCCCCATACCCCTGCACATTTTCCTATTCAAATAATCATCTTATGCCCTCTTGAATGCCTCAATTGAACCTGCCTCCACCATGCTTCCAGGCAATGCATTCCAGACCTGAACCAGTCGTTGTGTGAAAAAGTGTGAAAAATTATCTTAAAACTACCCTGTAGTTGTAACTGAAAACGATTTGCTTTTTACTCATGCAAGATTTTGCAGTATTATTTCATAACTCCCTTTGAACTGACCTGGGTCAGCTGCAAGAAGGCAACTGTAACTACAAGAGCAGATCAGAGGCTGGGAATTCTGCGGTGAGTAATGCACCTCTTGTCTCCCCAAATGTAGATGTCCACCATCTACAAGGCACAAGTCAGGAGTGTGATGGAATACTCCCCACTTGCTAGGATGAGTGCTGCTCCAACAACACTCAAGAAGCTTGACACCATCCAGGACAAAGCAGCCCACTTGGATAGCACCCCATCCACCACCTTCAACATTTACTCCATCCACCACTGACTCAGTGGCAGCAGTGTGTACTGTCTACAAGATCCACTTCAGGAACTCAACAAGGCTCCTTAGACAGCACTTTCCAAACCTGTGAACACTACCACCAAGAAGGACAAGGGCAGCAGATGCAGGGGAACACCACTACCTGCAAGATCCCCTCCAAGCCACACACCATCCTGACTTGAAACTATATTGCCATTCCTTCATTGTAGCTGGGTCAAAATTCTAGAACTCCCTATAACAGCACTGTGGGTGTTACTAATATCCCATGGACTGCAACGGTGCAAGAAGGTGGCTCACCACAACCTTCTCATGGGCATTTAGGGATGGGCAAGAAACGCTGGCCTAAACATCAATGCTCACACCCCACAAAAGAATAAGAAATGTACCCATGGAACCTAACAGCTTTTGGGAATCAAGTACAATGTTTGAATTTAAGCCTGTGGGCTTCTATTTGGGTGGCCTTAATGGCATCAAAACTCAAAACAATTACCCTGTACTGTACCAAAGTAGACAAATGTACTGATCCCAAGTAGAATATATAGCTAAATATTCTACCTCATTGGATTCTACAAGAGTCTTTTGTTCTCCCTGGATAAGTGCAACCATCCCTGCCACACCTGCACTGGGTTGGGTGGGATCAAGGTTCACTAGAGCGTAGGAAGGTCAGTTGTGAAGCAGCCCAGTACTGGGCAACCCCCTGAACTTTTCTGTGCTGGGTTGGATGAGGTGTGGGAAAAAAATGAACAATCTTCAGACAGCACTGGTGGCTGGATTTGAGGCACTCTGTCTGAACAATAGTAATTCTCAAAAGAGTGATGGATATACCTTTAACAAGGGGGAAATTACATGGTCATGGGGAAAGAGCAGAAGAGTATTTCAAAGAGCTGGCACATGCCATGTGCTCCTAATCCGGACATGATGAGCCTTCTGAGCGATCATGCCTACCCACTGTATGGATTAACAGCATCCAGGACAAAGCAGCCCACTTGGATAGCACCCCATTCACCACCTTCAACATTTACTCCATCCACCACTGTGATGAGGAGACAAGAGGTGCGTTACTTACCGCAGAATTCACAGGCAGCCCACTTCTGTTGCAACCAATTCAATGCAACCACCAGTTTCTCCAGTCAGTTTATTTTAATGTGTTGATAGGTTTCTTGTAAGTGCTTCCTCAGATTACTTATTGTTAATAGTATTATACATAATAGTGTATCAGCTCCCAGCAGAATTCAATTATGACTCATTTCTGAACTCAACTATGTTGGAACATCTTTATCTACATGTTGAAACCCATGGTTGGATCTAACTCCTTCTCTGGTGGTTCAGCTGACATTGAAAATTGTGAAATAAATTTAACTTAACCGCTTCTTTGGAGATGGAAATTTCCCACAGCATTCACTTGCTCTTTGAGAAGATTGCAAACATCTGTACAACCTAACCTAACAGCTACATTATCATTGTTCTGCATTGCTAGACACATTTTAAAATAGTTTTTTCATATTCGTCACTGCTTCAATTGGCATGTGTTTTTATAATCTGGTCCATAGGCACAGCTAATAATAAATGAATAACACTTGCATTTGTATTACACAGTATAACACTGAGACATCTTAATGTACCTCAGCCATTCTGTACCAGTAATGTCACACAAACAGCAAGAATCACCACTTAAAGCATGACACTGTGTCTGGTGCTTGTGAAGGATGCCCTAGCAAGGAATCACATGTCTTTTAATAAAGGAAGAGAGAAAACTGGTTGAGAAAATCAATGAATGAGAAACAAACTGAGGCTTGGCCATATGCCCTGGTTCTTTGAAACAAAGAACCAGTGTATTGTATTTAAAAAATAATCAATTAACAGAGTTTCAGGCTTTATTAGAGAATCTTTGCTATTTTCTTAAGGGAAGTCTCTAACTTCTGTATGCTGAGAGCTGACTTTACAGCTGCTTCCCAGTGGGAATAAAGGAGACACTGCTTAATTGCACTGCTTGCATGCCTCCAGGGGTGGATTAGGAGCAGAGTGTTGTCTGGCTGTTATTCTCAATGAAGCAATATTATTAAACTGGTGGTTGTTATTGAAAATTCTCAGGAGAAAAGCTCTAGGAGTTGATCTTGGGGGAAGGAGGTTGGGGGGCTGTGTGGCAGTGAGGGGTGTGGGGAGGGGGTCAGGTGTTGACTGCAACCTTGCTCTACCTAACACACACCTGAGCCATATTCTTTCCCTTGCCGATTAACATCACATGATATAACCCATTTTCTTCATGCTTTCCACATCCAGCAGAGCTGAGGTTTCCTGCAGCAACCATGCCTTTTGTGTGGTTGGATCATTAGCATAACCAGGGGAACTAGAAGTGATGCATCAAGTACAAGGACCCCGGTGGATGTCGACCCAACCTTCAGAGGCGCCATAGCTCTGGTCTATTCTTTTTGACTGCACTCGACAGGCAGCCAGCCTGTGCCATAGCTTTTTGCTCTCTCCAAGCAGAGGCAAACAACCCAGCAGTAATAGAAATATCACCAGAATTCCCCTCCCAAATAAGAAAACATTCAACTGGCTCTGACACAATGAAATTGTTTGGAGTCAATAGTGCAGGGGCTCAGCTGAAGCTCAGCTGACAGGAAAATTTACTCCATGGAGAAAAAACTTAAATTTACACTCTGTTTTTCACAGCTTTAGGGCATCTAAAACACTTCACAGCCAGTTAAATAATTTTGAAGTGTGGTCCCTGTTGCAGGGAAATGTTGCAGCAATTCCCACAAACAACAAATGAACAAAATATCTGTCTTTTCTGATGTTGCATAAGGAATTTATGTTTGCCAAAATACTGGAAGAATTACACTGCTCTTCTTTAAATATTGCCATTTTTAAAATCTCTCTGAGAGGGCAAACAAACACTTCTTTAATGTCTCATCGAAAAGATGGTGCTTGTGACAATGCAGCACTCTCTCAGCAGTGCAGTGAAGTGCCCATCTAGATTAGGTGCTCAAGTCCTAGAGTAGCCTTGAGTCCGTGACCTTCTGACATGGAGGCTGGTATGCTCCCACTGAACCAAATCACACACTGTTGAGTTCTCCTGTCCTGATTTCATGGGAGAAAAAACAAGATGAAAAGCTGTCTGGAGACAATGATTTTCATGGTGGGGCCTGGAGGGAGGGGGAATTGGCGTGGTGGGGGACATGGAGAAGGAGTCAGCTATGGGTGGTGCTACTCCTCAAACTCACAGTCTAATGAGGTCAAGTTGGTTTGACCTCTCCTGCAAGGAAATGTTAATGAAGGGGTAATTCTCTGAACTTGTGCTCCCTCATGCACTAACAGTGCATATTGTAGATTCAGGCAAGCATTACAGATGACTTTCTTACCATCATAGGAAATGATACTGGAACATCATGATTATGCCTTAGTCTTAGATGTATGCACCTGGCAGGCAAGGTTCTCCAACAGGGCAAAACACTGGCAATCTGCTCCTGTAAACATTTGTAAACATTTACATCAGAAATTTACAAACTGTATCAACAGACAGCCAAAAGCCTTCACCCTATCCACTTGAGTAGTAACCATTATGGTTTGATTACTATCGAGAAAGAATCCTTTATTTCGTTCAAAGAAGCCTACCTCTACTGAAAGTGAAACACGACTATAACTGGATAGTGTTCCTATGATTTTTGTTTCCTACTTGGTTTAATGGGAGTAACCAGAGGCTTGATTAAAATATCTTGTAAATAACTACAAAGATATTAGCCCCCTTATTGTTTTTGGAGCAGATTAAGTTTTGAAAAGGCGAGTTGCCTGCTGTTAGATTCTTGTTCATTTTCTGCTTCTGTATAATTGCCTCATTTTCTATATAAATTCATACTTAGGTTTAGCCTGAATGATTGATCTGATAGTTTGAAATCTGCTGCGTTTTGGAATGGTGTTATGACACAGCAGTTGGCAAAGGCTGATTGTTTAAACCCCAGAGGGAAACTTGAACAACTGTCGTAACTTGTATTTTCAATTAGTATGTTTGAGATGCAGCTCTAAATTCAGGGAAAGACCACTGAGCCTCAAAAGTTTTTTTATTTAAAACTAAATTAAACATTTATTAAATTAATGACAAATTAAACACATACACATGGCTACAAATTACTACCATAATAACTTTTAAACAAATGCCCAAATTAATCACTCCCAGGTAAATTTCCACCAAGGCAACAGTAACCTATAGGGGAAAATTTTTAGTTCAGCGGGCAGGTACGCGCCCAGCCTGACCAAGTATAAAATGATGTGCGAAGGCGTCAGGTGAGTATCCCAACATCATCACACACTCACGCGATATTTCAGTTCGCGGGGGTGCGCCGGAGTTAGCAGCACGCCCACCAAAAATTGAAAGGGCTATTAAGGCCATTAAAGTCATAATTGAAAGAAATTGAAACCTAACGGTTGGCGGGCAGGCGAAAAGGCCAAGCAGCCTTTGCATTTTTTAGGATAAGGTTTCTAGCAGCAAATAAAAGGAAAATAAAAATTTTTAAGTTTCATTTATAATATGTCCCTGCTCGTGTGACAGAGTCACATGAGGGGACATGTTTCATAACATTTTTAAAATCTTTATTTTTTTATTTTGAAAGCTGTTCATTTCCCTGAGGCAGCTCCGTGCCTCGAGGAGCTTTTCCAGCATGTACCCTGTGTGCATGCACAAAATTCACACTTGCCCACCCCCTCTCACACCGCGCACCCCCCCCCCACCCCCCCTCACCCCCCAGAACCACCACCCCCCCCCCCCCCACCCCCCCACAGGCAGCACTGAGCGCTGCCTCTCCTGTTTCTCCTCAATTGGCCTACCAGTGTGAAATCACAGTCTGGCCCCGATCGTGAGCGGTGGTTGGCTTCCTGACCGTCCCCACCCACCCCCACTAAACCTGCCCGACGAGGGCAGAATTCTGCCCATAGACTTTAAACAGACACGAGGCAAAGCACGTTTGACTTTATGCGTTCAAAATAAGGTTCCTCACAACTTGGTTCAGTTGAGGGCTTACAGGCTGATTAGATCTTAAATGCCTCTGCCTTACACACAATTTCCTTTCCCTCTTTATATCTAGCTTCCCCTTTGAATGTAAATTTTCCATGGTATCACTAGGCTTTTCTTCACATCTTCTAACTATAACATTTTCAACCCACTAATTTCATTAGTAATATAAACACATTGCTTGGCATCTCCCAGCTAGGTGTAGGATTTTACTCCCACTCTTGAATGCTTTATTCAACAAATGCAAATTTACACTTTACCTTCTATCCTCCTTCCTGTTTGCCCAATTAACATCTCAAACTACTATACAGACTAGCTGTCTTTAATCCAATTAAGACACACACAATCAACCACACAGGCCAGGATTATCCAGTCATCGGGTGAGCTTGGTGGGAGCGGGCAGAGGTGGTCGTGGAGTCGACCGCTGCCCGTGATCAGCTCTGCACCGCCATTTTACATGGGCGGGCCAATTAAGGCATGCCCTGCGTGGATCGTGAACAGTAGCGCTGGGTGCTACCTGTGCAGGCGGGGGAGGAGGCAGAGTTGGGTCCAGTGTTCTTTTGCACATACACGTGAAAAAGCACTTCAATCTCCCTGAGGCAGCTAATTGAAGCACTTGTAAAAAAATATATAAGGACATTAAAAATTAAATGAAACATGTCCCCTCATGTGACTGTGTCACACTGAGATGTGACATGTTTTTATTTTATTTTCAAAATAAAGTTTTTATTTCATCAGTATTAGCTTTAGGAAACCTCATCCTGCCCACGGATAAGGTTTGCTAAAAAACATAAAGGCCGCTTTGCCTTTTTGCCTACCTGCCAACTGTAAAGTTGGACGGGCAGCGTAAAGTTCAACTTAATTACCTAATTAATGGCCTTAACAGGCCTTTTAATTATCGATGGGTGTGCAGCTGTCTCCGGCGCACACCCACCAAATGAAATATCACGTGAGTTCACGATGACGTTGGGACGCATGCTTGATGTAAAATTCGTCAAATGTAAAATTCTGCCCATAGACACAGACCCCACTAGAACTCTATTTTAAAAATAATTTTCAGTCACATTATAGACATTAATATTTCTTCATGTCAAATGGACAGGAGAATGTGATGGACAGCCCAAATAGTGTCCAGTGCATAATACAGTCAAAAAGTACTGTGTTGTCTCCTTCATGTCACTTCTAAGTCTGCAAATTTCAGTGAAGTATATGTGGGTTTGTTTATGGAAAATGCATTTTTGGTGTGACCACAGCTAAGTATGTTGAGAGTGTCTGAATTGTAACAAGACTCTTGTGTAATATACTGTATGTATCATAGCTTTATGTGAAAATTTAGAGGTAATGGTGCACACTGTCAATTTAGTGGCAGATTTTCACAAAACAATGTGTTGCTGAATTTATATAATAAATGGAATCGTATTGACGCTTCTAAAACAAGAAAAGCATTGACTTCCTAGATTATTTATGGGAATAATCCAGTATTGGCAATTGTTTTCACTAAATGGGGATAGCTGCATGATATCATCATGCATTGATAAAAGACTGTTAACCATCTCCTTAAATCAATTAATGACTTTTTCTTCTCTACCAATTTTCTCCCTTTTGCCTCCTCCCTTAAAACCTTCCTTCCTGCTGGGCTACATTTCTAGCTACCTCGACAACAGCTCCTCAGACCCTACTTCCTAAGGACTCCATCCCATTCTCTCAATTCCTCTACCTCTGTCACATTTGTTCAGCTGATGCCACGTTCCAAAACGGCGCATCTAACATGTCTTCCTTCTTCCTTAACTGAGGGTTCCGTCCAAATGTGGTTGATAGGGCCCTCAACTGTGTCCGACCCATCTCCCACACCATTGCTTTCGCCCCTTCCCTCCCTCCCAGAACCATGGGTAGGGTCCCCCTTGTCCTCACTTTTCCCCCCACCAGCCTCAGCATTCAAAGGATCACCCCCTGCCATTTCTGCCAACTCCAGCATGATGCCACCACCAAACACATCTTCCCTTCACTCTGCCTGTCAGCATTCCATAAGCACTGTTCCCTCTGTGATACTCTGGTCCACGTCTCCATCACCCCCAACTCCTCACCCCCTTCTAATACAAACGCAGAAGGTGCAACACCTGCCTCGTTACTCCTCCCTCCTTATCATCCCAAGGCCCCAAACACTCCTTTATTTATTTATTTTTGGGCAGTGCTTCACTTGCACCTCCTTCAATTTGGCCTACTGTATTTGCTGCTCCCAATGCTCTCTCTACACTGGGAAGACTAAAAGCAAACTGGGTGACCGCTTTACAGAATATCTTCAGTCAGTGCGCAAGCATGACCCAGGCCTTCCTGTCGCCTGCCATTTCAACACACCATCTTGCTCTCATGCCCACATGTCCGTCCTTGGCCTGCTGCAATGTTCCTGTGAAGCTCAACGCAAACTGGAGGAACAGCACCTCATCTTCTAATTAGGCACTTTATAACCTTCCGGACTTAACATTGAGTTCAACAACTTCAGACCATGAACTATCTCCTCCATCTTTACTCCTTTTTTAATCCAATTGTTTTTCTTTTATTTTTCAATTTTAATCTTATTTATTTTTATCCTTTTTCCCCAACACCCCACACGCCCCCCCCACACAGGGTCATCTGTCACTTGTTTCTGTTTTGCTTTCACAGAGCACTGACCCTTGTTCTGCCATTAACACATGCTGCTCTGACCTTTTTCAGTCTTTACCATAAACACTCCCTTTGTCTAATGTCCATGACACCTTTGTCAATCTCTCCTTAGCTCTCACTTATCCCTGACCTTCTATCTTGCTCCACCTACTCCACCCCTCTTAAGCAGTATAAATTCCATTACATTTCTACTTCTCTTTATCTTTGAAGAAGAGTCATATGGACTCAAAGGGCAGAATTTTCCAGCTGGCATGTGGGGGCGGGCCTTGCACGGCTGCGTGTAAAATGATGTGCAGTGACATTGGGCGAGAGTCCCGACGTCACCGCGCGCCATTGCGATATTTCGTTGGGCGGCGGGCAATGATGTCCGACGCGCGTCCGCCATTAATTAACGGGCCACTTAAGGCCCTTGACTCATCAATCGATGCCGATTTTTTGGCGCCTGTGCAATCTTCGAGTCGGCGCATGGGGGCAATGGGCAGCAGGTAGGACACATATGTATAAACCTCATCCACAGGCGGAATAAGAGGGCTCAGTGGGGTTGTGAGTGTGCTCCGTCAAATATTTATTTTTGAGAGTTTTTGAAACTTGCCATTGTGATCTGCAGTACTTCAAAATACATACCTGCTGCTTTTTCTGGACTCTTAGCCTTCAGGTCAGCACTCTGCAGTGAATGATCTTTTCTGGGCCTGCAGATTTCTGGAAGCCTTCCCTTAGCCTGGGAATGGGAGTTGAACTGTCCACTGGAAGCAGCTACTCTGAGGAGGAAGGGAGAGCTGTAAGGGAGAGCTGTAAGGGGAAGGAGGCCAGGAATGCACAATCAGCCTCCAGGGGAGCCAGCTTTGGGAGGACAGGCGCAGGCACAAGATGGTGCAAGGCAAGAGGTAGTCCAAGGTGAAAGGGGCTGCAGAAGGCACCACTATCCTGCTGCCAGGGTATACAGGCAGCGAAGCAGCTACCTCAATATGACTGAGGTGCAGTGCCGAAGGAGGCTCTGCCTCTCAAGGGAGACAGTCAACTATATCTGTCAGATGATAGGGCCTGAGATCTCCACTAACTGTGTGGGTGGCCACCCCATGCTAGTGGCTCTGAAAGTCACAGCTGCCCACACTTGTGTCAAGCAGGTTACAGGTGTGTGCATTGACCTTCATCCACTACTGTTGGGACCAGGCAAGCCAGACACACCAAGCCAGAGGCTTCGCAGCCATTGCTGGCTTCCCCCGCATCCAGGGTGCTATAGACTGCACACATGTGGCCATTGAGGTGCCAGCAGGTGAGCCCGGTGCCTTCGTCAACAGGAAGGGCTTCCACTCCATGAATGTGCAGATAGTGTGTGATCACAGGATGCCGATTCTACAAGTCTGTGCAAGGTACCCAGGCAGCTCCCACAACACCTACATCCTCAGACACTCCCAGGTGCCAGGGCTCTTCAGTGCCCCAGTCCTGCTTGATGGATGGCTGCTTGGTGACAAGGGCTGGAGAAGGTGGCTCATGCCACCTCTCATGCCTCTCTGCCATCCAAGAACAGAAGCTGAACAGCAGTACAATAGGAGCCACGTCTCCACAAGGGCTGTGGTGGAGAGAGCCATTGGTCTTCTCAAGATGCGCTGGACTGCCCAGGGGGTGCACTCCAATACCCCCCAGATCGTGTGTTGGTGCTAGTGGCTGCATGCCACACTCTCCACAATCTTGTGCTGGAAAGGGGGGACGCAGTGGACGATGAAGATGTAGATGCAATGGCTGCAGCTGCACACGATGAGTCCAACAGTGAGTTCAAGGATGAACACACATAGGGAAATGCTGAGGGGGTAGACGCTGACCCGGGCACACTCCAGGGAGGCAGGGACACCCGGGAGGCTTTAATCCAATGAACCTTCAGCTAGCACACCACAGGACCTCCAGGACAAGCCTGGGCTGTCGGCTCGATGCTCAACACCTAAGTGCAAAATCTGCCAGATTAAGAAAAGTCACTAAGGGCCTTGATAATAAAGCTGAATGTCCCGCAAAACACTCATTACATTTTTAGAAACTATCCACATGCAGAAGAAAAAAGGCACCCTCAGCCATGGTGATATATCTGAATTTAATATAACAAGCAAACCAACTTATTCCAAAAAAAAGACAATAGTGTTACAAATCAAAACAAATCATAAGGACCTCATCTCAAGCCAACACAAAAGCACCAGTGATAAACCTGTGGTGTGTCTAAGTTTTTTTACGTTTTCGTTTCCGGGTGCTACGTCTTGGTGTGGCCCTCTCGCTGGGCGTGGCATCCTAGACAGCCTCCTGACTCTGCTGTCCTGTTGGCGTCGATGACCTTGGCGGTCATCCTCTGGCCGTGGAGCCAGTGCTGGCCCCACCTTGGGAGGGAGCTGCCAGTTCCACAGCTGGCATCTTCCCAGTCATCGCAGCCTCACTGGATGCTATGGTCACTGGGAGAGGGGCGGAGGAGCTGCCGCCTTCATCTGGAGCCCCCTGAGATGTGCCCGTAGAGACGACAGGCAGCTGCTGTAATGACGTGAGGCTACTTTGGACCTCCTTGTTCACCGTGGATGGATGGGCACTGAGCTGAGAAAGTTGATGCCCAAACCATCTTCCATACTGGCACTGACCAACTGAGATCAATGCTGATGTGAAGGTTTGCTGGTCAGAGCACATCCCCAGGAAGCCCTGATGGGTCTCCTGGAGGAGCCTCTCCACGGAAGTTGCCACTCTCTCCATGGAGGACGCATGGCGCTCAGACATGTGGCTCATTGCTTCGGCGATTGTCCGCATAGACTCCTCCACCACGGACACCAAGCCAAGCATAGCCTCATGTATCTCCACCAGATGCTCCCGCACACTCGGCCGCATTTCCTGCACTTGCTGCATTGCGGACGACTCCAGAGGCACATCATCAGGCACCGACTGAGCATGTGCCTGGTCCCCTGCAGCCCCCCAACTGCTGGCACCATGGGCACTCTGTCTCTGCCAGCTCCTCCAGCGGCTGTGAAGTGCCCTCACCACTGTGCCCTGGGACACTAGCCGATGTTCGAATTCCCACCGAGGTGCTAGTAACTGCACTGGTGCCTGCCTCGTAGAAATGGTGTGACGCTGGTGAGACTTCCGGCCCCTTGGGTGTGAGAGGGTCCCCCTGCTGCTCCTCCTCCCGGCCCTGCTCTGGTGATGCTGAAAGGAAGAACAAGGACATTGGATCAGTTAATGTGCAGACAATGTCAAAGTGCATCCCTGTCCCCCGGATCATTATGCACTCATCCTTCCATAAGCAATGGTCAAGCCATGTTGCAAACTTCAAACACTGAACATTCAGCATTGCCATGGCTGCTGGGAGAACAATGGTGACCTCACTGTTGGGCATAAATGCCTGGCTGTGGCACCCCAGCCTCACTGACACCAGTGGACTTGGGCACATGGCGCCTCTCCAGATTCAGGGCCTCCTGCTCCAAGTGGCTAAGATTGGCGATCTGCGTCTGGCCATCGCCAGTCCTCGCACGCTCTGCCGCATTATGAGCATTCTTCTCCTGAAAATGAGAGACGAACATTGATTAGTGCAAATTCCACATGGACTCTCTCTGCGCACGGCCCACCCCAACCAGAGTGGGACCTATCAGGGCTCCAGTGCCTCCTCACCCTGCTGCTGCTGAACACTCACACAAAGATCCTAGGCCTGCTCCCCACCCCCCTTGGCCAAATGCTGCCTACATCACATTAGGAATCACACAGTATTTCCTCCCATGGCAAGGAGGCGCAAGCACGTGGAGCGCAGAGGGCAGCAGATCGATCGATGCCACGCCACCTTGAAGCTTCCCTCCCAGCATGTCATCACCCTGACTTGGACATGTCCTGCAGTTCAAACACAGCGCCTAGGTGCAGCTCCTCCAGGTTGCCCCCAAACCAGTCATGTGGGGCTTAGTGTAATACATGTTGTGGGGGAAAAACACATCTCCTCATCACCCGCTCAGGCTGACCTCAGCATGGGCAATATCTGCTGGCCCACCCAGCAAAGGACACATGCCATCAATGATTCATTGCAGTCACTACACTCAGACCTGGGTAGGGGTGTGGGGGTGTTGGTGGGCAGCAGAGGGGGAAAAGCCCATCTGCTGGGTTAAGTGACCAATGCCAACATTTTCCTCACCCTGTCAGAGCGCAACAAGTCATTGAAGCACTTGTGATACTGGATCCAGGTGCGCCGCACCACGTCATGGGAGCACACTACCTCCGTCACCTCCTCCCAGACACATTTCGCCATGTGGGGGTTCTCCTCCTCCCGTCCTGAGGAACCAGCACCTCCCGCCGTGCTGCCACCTCCTCGCGGAGGGTAGCAAGGCAGTCATCCGAAAAACGAGCGGCGCACAGGCCCTACCCTCTGCTCTGGCCTTTCCCGCTGCCCTACCCTCCAGCCTGACCTGCTCCACTGGTCTACCCCCTCCCGGACTGACCTGCTCACCAGACGCCCTCTGGTTAGCTCTTCCACTTGACATTGTGAGCAGCCTTGCAAAGGCTGCCAGCGCTTCATATAAACAGGTCGCTGGGTCACCATTGAACCCAGCGGACAGTGCACTCCTGCCGCCACCCGCCCACTCCCGCTATCCTTGGGAGTCACGCATTATGCTGGGCCCGTTTAATTGGCCCGCCCACGTAAAATGGTGGTACGGATCCGGTCGCGGGCGGTGATCGGTTCTGTGCCTGCCCGGGCCCGCTCCAGCTCTGCCCTCCCGCCAACCAGAAAATTCAGCCCAAAGTGTTAACTCTGTTTCACTCTTCACAGGTGCTGCCAGACCTGCTGAGGTTTTACAGCATTTTTTGTTTTTATTTCAGATTTCCAGCATCCGCAGTATTTTGCTTTCATCTACATTTCCATAAATGCTGATGCTTTCTTTTACTCTGTCTAAGCCGTGATGGTGTGTATCTTCAGGTTTTTTGACTGGAGGTAGCATCACAGACATGGCTGACCCTGTCAACACAATAACTTGTGTACTTCAACCTAAATTTCTGAATAATAACCAGAGAGTAGGGGCCCTGGCTCACTTAATACTCTGAATATGAGGGTACCAAGCTCAACTGTAATAAGAAGGGAAAGACTTACATTTACACAGTACCTTTCATGGCAACATGATGTCCCAAAGCATTTTGAAGCCAATGTTGGTTAAGGGATAACGTTGGCCAAGGCACCAAGGAACCCTCCTGCTCTTCTGTGGATAATGCTGTGAGACCTTTTGAGTCCACCTAAGATAGCAGGAGGAGCCTGAGTTTGATGTCTCATCCCACAGTGTTGCACTGAAGCATCAGCCTAGATTACATCCTTAAAACATTAGATTGGGCGATTAACCCACAACCATCTGACTCAGAAGAAGAGAATGGCACCACTGAGGCTGACACTTTGTAGTAATCTTACAATGCCCTGACTGAGATCATTTAACCAAAGCACTATTCCTGGGACTTTCCTAGTTTGTATGACTTAGGTAATCACTGAATGTACTTGCTAAGCTATCATGAAAGTTATAGGTCATGACTTTTAGAAAATGAATGGAAATTAGCAGCAATTGGGTTGATTGAGTGCTAACAGTTCCTGCTCCATCCAACACCACAATAAGGTAAGTGAAATTGTTGAAGTTTAACACATCAGTGGAATCTTGTGGCACTCCCTTGAAGGTTGGTGGTTTGGTTGCCAAGAACCTGAAGAAACTGATGGCTGAACAAACTGATCTTACAGTTGTTAGACTCCTAGCTGTACCTGCAAGGATATAACACTTGTTCCAAATGTACGTCCTGGACATCTACAAAAGAGCCTTTACCAAAAGGGCAGGCAGTGCACTTGCATCGGAGAATAAGTGTGCACACACATTTAACATGGGTGCAGTGTGATTCAACTTCTAGGCCAGTCAGTCAGGATCAAAGAATATGGATGATGATGGATCTCCTATAGCTTCCACTCTGTTACTTTCAGGAGTCCTGGAGAAACTTTACTTTCACTTTTCTCTTCAGCCTATTATACAAACTAATGAGTGTCATCTCATTGAAAAAATGTCCGGAAATAAACTGTATGGTTTAACTACAAGGCCAGCATCAGGCTGGGTATTTCTCTAAGCTAACTCTGATGGATAGCTGAGCCAGCCCTAAGGTTAAAGCCACCAGCTTGACTATCCTGAGGCAGTGCAGGTATTTGAGGATGGATGCTCTGAACAACCTCAAAGATGAAAGCCACCTGTGCCCATCTGAAAAGATTTTGTGTGACAAGTTACACGAAATGTTTTTGTTAATCCAACACTCCATCGAGTGTCTTGTGGTGGTGAAATACCACAAATTGTACACTCAGCTACAGCGCAACTAGGGGGAACGATCGGTGGGCATACAAGCAGAAAACTTCGGCCAGCATGTACATAGAGCATGCATATTCACCACAAACATTTAGCCCAACACATCTGCACATACCCAGACACAGAAAGTTAAGCATGTAAATGCAAACACAAAGAGGAGAGCAATTGCACTGTAGAAGTGAATGTTCATGCCTCATTAAGAACCTGATAAATGGATCAGGATTGTTACCCTTCATGTTGGAAAGATTACAAACAGTGTAAGCTTCCAATCCAACCACTGCCCACGTACCTCATCCTGCCTATATTTGATCAGAGTGATTTTCAGAGATATGTTGTGGCCTTGATGCTTGAGTAAAGCCAGAGTTGTCAAAAGCAGAATGGTGCTTACTATCAATTTAATTAGTTAGTACATGACCTGGTCACTGAAGCACTACCCTATTTGTTTTTTTTTTCTTTAGTGCAAGCGACTGGCTCGTGAACGAGATGAGGCTGAGAGGCAGCTGAAACAGATCAAGCGAGGTAGGTCTGTTTCCCTTCCCATATCCATCGTTCTTTAATTTAATTGTTGTGGATGAAAACATTACATTGAGCAGCCACTCTGCTATGGTAAAAAAATATAATCTGTTCACAATAATGAGGCAATCTATTCTGTGAGGGAAACTGTTCATTTTCCAGCTACCGATGACAGCGCCGCAACACTACTTTGCAATAAGCTGTTCATTTACACTCCACGCACAGGGCTGCTGAGAAGAAGGTACATTGGTTGGGGTTGTATAGGTGGATTGATATTCTACTGATAAGTAAAGGCTCTGTTTCGACATCACCAGTTGTTGAATTATGTTCTCAGAGCTCTGCAAATAAGGAAGCACCCTAACCCATAGGCTTCAATAAGGTTGAAATCTTTGGTACAGCACCAGCATTGACTTGTTCAGTGGTGACATGTTTCATTGTTTATATCTTGAGAGCCATTGATGGTACAGAGCTTAAAATTAATTATAATCCCTCCTGGCAATGAAAGACAGTGATAATTTCTGATTTAAGAAGTTAGAATATTCCAAAATGGCTCAGTTATTAATATTGCAATGCTAAAGGTTTAAAGCATGAAATTCATTTAGTTACCTTATTAATGCTTGCGCACTACAGACTATTGTCTAATATTGAAGGAAAAATTGGTTTATTCCTTTGCTGCGCTACCTGTCATTAAGGACAACTCAATGCAGAATCACTCCCACCCCAGCGGTTACTGTCTAGATTTCAAAACTGAACAAAGACATTGTGGTTGAGTTCCTGTAGGAGTTTTCCCAATAACATGCTGCTTCTCTGGATTTTTCATAGATCATCTGCCAAAATCAAGGCAGGCGATGAGGAAAAGCCTTGCAGAAAATCATTCTTTAGAGTATTATAGAATATTCCAGCACAGAAAAGATCACTAATGCCAGCAAGTCTGCACTAGGGTTCTTCGCTGGAACGATTTAATCTAATCCTACTCTCCCATTCATTCCCCTTCCCTTTAACATTCTACTTTGCCATTGTACTGTTACTTTTCAAATGTTGATTGAATTGAAGGCAATGCAGTATTGTAAAGATAGAGCAAAAAATGTGCGCCATCCATAACAGATGCCATGGAGTTTGAGTTCAATGCTGCTCTGGTGTCAATTACCTCTCAGTTGCGCTGCTATGAAAAAATACTGAAAAAAGCCGTGCCTGCTCAAAGGGAGGGAAAGAAAATCTGCACATTATCAGTGAATATAAAATGGTTTGCTCCACTGGAATTCCAGTCTATGGAAAGGGATTGATTCACTGAGATCCCATATGATGGGCATTGTTGAGAAGAGAATTGGTTTACTTCCATTCCCTGCAATGGGAATTTTGTCCATGGGGATTTCACATAAGGGAAGGGAACAGGAAGAAGTTTATTCCATTGGAATGTTGGCTGAAAGATTGGTTTCACATAGTATTAATAGAAATGGCAAGCAGAAGGAAAATCGAATAAACTTTAGTCAGATTTCTTTATAACACTTTGATGTATAGACTGTCTCTTTAAGTATTGTGCCAAGTCCATTGTAAATGCCTATATAATGTGAGTCTGAGAAATTTTTAAGGGTGACCCCAATGTCTCACCATACGGATAGATTATGGGTTTTACTATATTTCTCAAGGGTTTCTTTTGGGGTTATGGCAGGAAATTGGATGAACCTCCAAATAAATTTTCCCCCCATGTTACTTTGTGCAAGCTGCCCAAGTGGACCATTGGCACATTGCTGCAGCAAAGTTCACTACAGGCATTAATGAACTGCCGCCATCAAAACTGTACCTCAGGAGCTGCGTTAACATTGTCCCCTTGGTGGCATGTCATTGACAGCATCCGTTGCTACTAATGCAGTGAGATGAATAAGTTACATTGTTTGTGCACTGTGCAATTGCATTAATGCAATGAAGCGCGGAACAGACATAAGTGTATTATTGTGCAATGAGAATAGACTGGAGGTCAAGTTTCCTTATAGAAGCCAGTGATGAAAGATTCCACATAAATCAAAATTATAATCCAACAAAACCAGAACAGAAAAAGGCTGAAACAGATAACATCAGCATCTAATTGGATTAGCAAATTTGGGTTATCAAACTCGGGTTAAATTATATCAGATTCCGTCTCCCAGCTCATAAATAAATTATTTGCACAGCTTTTGTAATAACAGAGCAACTGTATTAGAGAAGGGAGTGTTTCATTATTTTAGTGAATAATTCAGCTCTGAACGTCAATAATTCAGCACTGGATGCTCTGACAGAAGCGTCTTGTGTTACCCACAGACTTTTGCAGCTTTTAATTCATTTTTTGGAAATTCATTCTTTTTCTCAGGTAATTTAAGATATTTTTCTTACTTTATATTTAAGTTACATTCTTTCCTCTTTTTCTTGGGGCTCTCCTCCCTCACTCAACTATATACCATGCACACATTCTGTATCCTTCACCTAACTGGTTGTGGTGTGGGTGTTGTTACTAGGCTATGCACTTTTAACTTTGGAAATATGATTTTTCAACTTTCAACTGACTGAACATTTTGTAATTTGAACGGAGACATAGCAAACTGCTTAAAAATGCAAGGCCACATTTCAAAATGGAAGTGAGAAACAAATAAACTACCCTCGGGAGAGTGTGAAGAGAGAACTATTTCCTATAATCCAGACACCCATCGAAAGTCAGAACTGTCTAAGGAAGCGACATGAAAACTGCAAAGTACTGGATAATGAAACAATGGCTGCAACAGATAGACATACCCAAAACCTTTTGGAAATGCACAATGGGCAAAGTATTTCAAGGCAAGGTTGCCAGCCACTTAAGAGAGATTGCAAGTGACACAGGTGGTGTCAAGAAAGTCTTCAGCAGAGGAAACACACGCACTGCTGAGGGCAGAAGGCTTTCGCTCTCTCCCTCTCTCTTTCTTTTGGAATAAGTGTGTCACCCAGTTCGAGAAGCCAACTCTACCAGAAACTTACCAGTGAACCAATAATTCAAAATAATTGCAACACCTTCTACATCTGACCACATCTAAGAAACCAGCTAACCTAAATCAGCTGTAACGTTTAATATCTACGCCTCTTTATTCTTTGACCTTTTGTAATTGGAGTCTAACTCCCCTTATTTCTGATACATGTGTGTGTGTGTGTGTGTGTGTGTTCTGTGCATGTGTGTGTGTGTTCTGTGCGTGTGTGTATTCTGTGCGTGTGTGTGTATGTGTGTGTGTTATATGTGTGTGTGTATTCTGTGCGCATGTCTGTGTTCTGTGCATGTGTGTATTCTGTGCATGTGTGTGTGTTCTGTGCGTGTGTGTATTCTGTGTGGGTGTGTGTGTGTTCTGTGTGTGTGTGTATTCTGTGCGTGTGTGTGTGTTTTGTGCGTGTGTGTGCTGTGTGTGTGTGTGTGTGTGTGTGTTCTGTGTGTTCTGTGTGTGTGTGTATTCTGTGCATGTGTGTGTGTTCTGTGCATGTGTGTGTTCTGTGCGTGTATGGGCCCTAATGACTGCATGAAGGCTGAATGCTTGATGTTGCATTTTTATTATTTTTATGGGGTTTAGTGGTTAATAAATTTGCTATTTCTTTAACTCAAGAAAACCCTTGAGTTGGCTCCTTAATGCCGACAGCATAAATAGTTAAATACATTCTGATTTGGAAAAGGCATATTCTTGTAAGAAAGAAACTTAAACCTTTGTTGTGACCAACCAAGGAGGTTGATTAGAAGGGAGCCAGTGCACCCCTTCTCACCTGATCATAACAGTGCCCAGTAATGACTTTCCTTCCTTCATAGTGAGGCGCTACCTATCCTCTGCAATAAAACCAACTCAGAAAGATGTATCAAACTGAAATTAGTCTCTCAGCATGTGCAACTGTACAAGGCATTGGTGGGACGGCACCTGGAGTACTGTGCACAGTTTTGGTCCCCTTACTTGAGGAAGGATGCAGTTGCACTGGAGGCGGTTCAGAGGAGGTTCACTAGATTGATTCCAGAGATGTGGGGCTTATCTTATGAGGAGAGATTGAGCAGTTTAGGCCTATGTTCGCTAGAGTTTAGAAGGATGAGGGGAGATCTAATTGAGGTATATAAGATGCTAAAGGGGATAGACAAAGTAGATGTGGAGTGGATGTTTCCCCTTCTGGGGCATCCTAGAACGAGAGGCCATAGTTTTAGGCTAAGGGATAGTAGATTTAGATCAGAGATGAGGAGGAATTACTTTTCTCAAAGGATCGTGAATCTGTGGAATTCACTACCTCAGAGTGCAGTGGATGCCAGGATGCTGAATGCATTTAAGGAGGAGATAGACAGATTTTTAATTAGTAATGGGTTGAAAGGTTATGGGGAGAGGGCAGGAAATTAGAGTTGAGGCCAAAATGAGATCAGTCATGATCGTAATGAATGAATGGCTCAAGGGGCTAAATTGCCTACTCCTGCTCCCAGCTCTTATGTTCTTATGGAGGCTCAATCCCAGCTCTCCGTAGTGCAGCTAAAGTGTCGCTCTACAATTTACAATAAGTTAACACAAAAGTTAGTAGAAATCTAGCACTCTCTTTCTACTGAAGGCTATAGATGCTAGGTCAATTGAAGTTTTCAAGATGGAGACCTATAGATTGTTGTTAGATGATGGGAATGGCCCACTCCTATTCCTATGTTCCTAAGCCTTCCTTCATGGGGTTAGCAGGGTGAGGAGCAAATTTAATGTAAAATTATCAGGAGACACAAGCTGAACCAATTAAGTAGAATCCATTCCTTCTTCAGGCAACATGGCACAATTATTGAATTAACTCAAAACAAATGAAATCATACAGCTGTACATTTTGATTATAGGTGAAAATACTTTGTGACAACGGAGAGTTGCCAAGCCAAGAAACAATATTGTGATGGTGCATTCTTTTACAACTGATTGCTGCTGATAAGTTATTCTGTCTATTGAGAAATTCATTGAAATGATCCTGAATTAACTGCTTTAATAGGCAAGTACTTCATCTATGCAAATGAACAAAACTAATAACAATCTAGTGATTTAAGGCAGAAACTGATAACTATAGCAAAGTTACATAAGTGGACGACATTTTAACAATGAAGAACTTATTGATATACAGCGTATATTTACTAAAATGGTTTATATGATAATGTTCGAAAATGGAGGAAGTCAAAAGGTCTGCCACAAAAATGATAATACAGTTTCTGGAGCTCAGTCTGGTGTAGAGGGCTGCAGGAAATAAAGCAATGATTTGAAAAGTGCTCCTGGGTTTAATGTAACATACAACAGAAATAAATCATTGACTGGTATAAGAGACAGGATGCTTCCAAGAAAGCAAAGCTGACATGGGCAGAAACCACAATGGCCAAACTGTGGCACACTTACAGGCAGTGCAGACAACAAAATCTTTTCGGATTTTGCTAAGTGTTGCACACATGTACTTATAATCAGAAATATTATCGTAAGAATTATCACAAACTTTACTATAAGTTGTTTGCCACTAATAGTTATTAAAGTCCTATAAATTTTTATTTGCTTCTTGTGAAGAAGCTGATTATTGGCTTTTTGTTGTCTGGAAGTCTTACTGTAAAACATCAGTCTCTTTATGGAAAACCCAAAGTCAGTATTCCATGTCTCAGTCACTCAAAAGCCTCAACGTCTCACTGGGGAAGAAGTAAAGTGCCAAAGATAATAAGCCGTGATCCTACTGAATGGTGAAGCATGCTCGAGGGGCCAAATGGTTTGCTCCTGCTGCTAATTCATATGTTCATATATTGTGTCATCTGTTGAGTAGGATCCCACCGAAGTCACTGAGGACCAGAGGTAGACATTGCCATCTGTACAATAAGCTGTTGAACCATAGGAAAACATTATACTTTTACAGAGCCTCACCTGGTATTGCACCATGCAATTGAGCAAGTGTAGCACTAAGGTACAGAGATGGAGCAGCTGCAATTGACACCTGCTGGCATGTCAGAGACCCCATTTAATACCAAGAACCTGCAGGAGGATGATACACCAGATCACTCAAATATCTGAATGTGCACCACCTGAGTTCACACTGATGTACAATTGCATGACAGTGTCACATCACATATGGAGTTTGACTGGCACAGTTTTGTGCTGCAGATCATTCTGACCGGATTGGTCACAATAAGCATTCCTTTCCTCACTGCTCCAAATTTTTTTCAGTTAGGTGCTCCTCAAGTCTTCTGAAGACCAGTTTGCAACGGTAGTATCCCACTCAACTGCTGCAAAGTATAGACCAGGGATGATTGCTTCAGGACTTCCCAAAACTCATCAGTTATTTCACTCCTGTAAATGGACTCTGTGTTTGATCAAGAAATCATCAATTGTATTCTCCAAAAATGCCTCCTTTCCTTATTCCCTCTCTGCTATTGTACATGTTTTAATATAAGCTGTTATATTTTTATAATTTTCTGTTACAGTAGCTGTTCTTTTGTCCTCAACTTTTCGCTTCTATTCTTAAATTGATAGATAAACCGTTTCATTTCCTGCTAGAGCAAATAATGCAATCGGCAAAAATGTTGCAATTGCCAACTTTTCCCAAGTTCATTCACAACTCTGAAGTAATGTATAATATAACATTGATAGGATTGGATACAAATTGCACTGAGCAGCCAGTGTGAGAGAAGATTACAAGACCAGAAAGCTCTCCATGTTGTTTATACATAAAACTTGATGAGTCCGGTTCTCCGTGCTGAAGTACTCTCTCACTTGCTGTTCCCCTTCCCCACATCGTATATTCTGTGTGGCCTCTCTGCTTTGTTCAAGCTTTTTTACCACAGAAGCTACAGTGTCTATCTGAATTCACAATTCCCTGACCTGGCCCTGGCCCTGCTGCCTATATATATATGACCCCTATTCCTCCTCAGACTTTTCCTCTAAGAAGATGTCTCACTTTCTCTTTCTCAGTCTCTCTCTCCCCTTCGCTGTCTTTCTTTCAGCCTTTCTGGAATAGCCAGAGTACAAGGAATGGGATATAAAGAGACTAAGCCTGGAAAGAAAGGTCTGGAACAGGCCCATTCCTTGGAAAAAAACAACCCAAAGTGGCCCAAAAAATTGTTGTTGGTAGTATAAAACTGAATATTTAGGCCTGGATTCTCACATCTCTATCGCTAGGAAGATTGCGGAGAGGGCTGAAATCCGGAAGATCCGCCCCCAACCACGGCATCTACTATGTTCATGGGAGCAGGGCTGGGGCTGGGTAGGGATTTGTTCTTGGCATTTTGCAGAGGCAGCTGCCCATATAAAACAGCGTCTGTCTCCAGTCATGTCTGATTTTTGTTAGCCAGAAGTGGAACTTGCAACTTTTGCACATTAGATCTGTTGGGTGCAGGTCTAAACTTTGCACAGTTCCTTGGGAAGGTGAGATAGTCCTTTGGAGAGGTAGGGTACCCATTTGGAAATGTTTCTGGGACACTTTTGGTGATGGTCAGGTGCCTTTGGAAGAGGAAAGGCACCCTTTGGGATCATTAAAAGTGGACATTTATGCATAAAAAGTGCATAAACTCTTTGGAGTTGTCAAGAGAGCTGTAAACAGGAGCTGTCAAAAGTGTCAAAAACAACTGTCAACAGGAAATGTCAAGAGGAACAACTGTCAACCTGTAAAAACATTTAAAACTCCTGCCCTTTAAATCTTTGAAGAAAACTGTGGAGGGTTAAAACAATCATCGCTTGCTATTTCACTCTGTTGACATAAGCCTAAAGATTTTTATTACTGAATTTTTGCTGCATGACTGATTTCGCAACCTTCCATTATCACTGTGGGGTGCCTTCCATTTCACTGATTGATTGACAGTTCCAAGTTGTTATAGACTCTTAGAAATGGAACAATGAATTCCTATGCTTGTTTTTATAAGGGATTATGTAGTTGAAGTAACATAAATGTAACGAATGGGTTTTTAATGAATGGGTTTTCTAAATCAAGTCTGCAATAGATGCTTAGAGCTTTATGTAATCTCAGCATGGCTCCTGAAGTCTACCCATGGTTGATACTGGGTGAGTTGGCATGATAGGCGTAAGGGGGAAGGGTGGTTGATGAAAGAGCATGGGTTAGTATGATTGGCACTAAGGTGGCATAGTGGCTGTAAAGGGCCATGAGGGTGTGTGGAGGACATGGGTTGGCATGGAGGCTTTAAGGGGCCACTGGGGTGGGTAGAGGGGCATAGATTGGCATAGGGGATGAGCGACAATGGGGGGAGGACAAAAGGCATGAGGTGGCATGCATTGGCAAGAATGGGGCATGGGGTGTATGTGGGGGAGATGAAAGAGTTTGAGGGGTGAGGGCTGGAGGGCTGTTATTCGCTTTAAAGCTTTTTAAAATATCTTTGACAAAGCGTCGGTGCACTTTTGCCCAGCCCGCCACTGCACCCAACAGCCTCTGCATTCGCTCTGGGGTCACCCGGCCTAACTCCTAGAGAATGATGCCACCCCAGAATGCCAATCCCAACTTCTAGGAGCACTTTCCCCCAGGTCGGCTTTGCAGTCAAGAAATGTCACGACTCTGCACTCCTGTCCTGGGAGCAAACATTCAGGCCTTTACGTTTACTGTTTTGTGTAAAATAATCCCAAATGTCACAGATACTGAAGAATTCTACTTCAAAAAATCTAGCTTGAAAATGGTAAGCATTTACTGCTGTGTAAACTTATAGTTAGTAGCAATAATGCTGTCGCTAAACACCTGGACCAAAGGGCACAGTCAAATTGCCAACAGAATTCTACATGTCCTGTCTAAAATTGTACACTTGCACACTTAAACAATTCCAGAGCAGTATATAATTGTGTATGGTTAATGGAGTGTTGTTAAAATTATTAAGTGTGAGATAATTAAACAGAGATGGAGAAATGGCAGGACCTAGAAGAAAACCACTGCGTCCAGGATTTAATGTTACATAGCTGAGTTGAAGCATCAGCAACGGAAGTTAATGGGCTCCCCTGCTTTGAAGTAGAATACAGGAAGAACTGGATAAGGAAGTTTCTAAGAGTTCACATCATCTGATGGGGGGCTATGGTTTTTATTGGTTGGATGCAGTCAATATTTATTGTACAGATATTCATAATATAACATAGTGAATGGAAACTGCACATATTTATGAGATTGGAACTTGCTAATGTCACATCAGGGAGATAAATAGGTGTTCCAGCTTGAAATTATCCCATATATTTTAAATTTGTTGTCTCTGATTCAATTGTTTATCAATTGGGGGTTAATTGTATTCAAATGGCAGGTATTACTTAGGGATTACCCTGTGCTCATATTTTGGAGCATCCTTTAAATTTTTGGTTTGTTTTCATTACAGTGGGTTCTTGACGCCCCTTTCAAATGGGGCAGTTAATTAGTAATGGGTGCTGCAAAAGAAGTATTTATGGAACAGACTGAAAGTGTGGTTGTGGGTTGGAGGTATATGATAAGCTATATGTCTCTCTCTCTATTAAGTGTATTAAGGCTAGACTCCAATGTCCTATCCTTCACCACCTGGCTATCTGAGTTCCAACAACCTCCAACAAAAGAGTGGAAGGAAGAATTTCAGACAGTATCCTGCGATGAAATTTCTCGTTTTTTATATATAGCAATGTTGGAAAGCCATTTATGAAGAAAACATTTTGATTTAATTGCACACATGCAAAAAAAGGCCTCTCTATTGTCTCCTCCAGCCCCTGCCTATTTGTTGCATGTTGACTGGCACAGTGCCGGGGCAGTCAACGATACAGAGGAGGTCACTATCAATATGTTAGTGCGCATCATTTAAACAATTTATAATCATTGTATATAATTTATCAGCCATGGGTAATGTTTAGATAGTTCTAGGTTCCAGCAAAGATAGTGAAGTATAACAGAATCAGTTCTCTGTGTGCCTTTGTATAAATTATACACTTAAATGAAGCTGAGTATGCTAACTTACAGTAGGTACAGAGCCATTAGCAATTTCAGAGTTGTCACACAGAATCATGGATATCTGTTCCAGGCACCACAGTTAAAAAGTGAAGGATATTCAGTTATAAAGACGACTGCACATTGATCTCTGAATTGCTGTCATTATTATAGGTACTGAAACTGAAGATTACTTGTAGATCAAGGTTGGTTTGCATTGTAGTTTGAGCATCTGTCTCTGTGCTGATAGAATTCAAAGGTGGTTTAATGAAATGAGTCGTGTTCTACTGCAGGAGTCTGTAACTGTATGCATCTTATAGATAACATTGAGACCTTGTTTATTGGATCTCATTTACATTGTAATAATTGAGATTAATTTGCCAGAAAGCAACTTTGGCTCATGACTGAACTGCTGCTGAACTTTTCTAGACGAATACTTCATTATACAAAGCCTACCTGCTTCATCCCATTTGCTAAGGAGCACTAAGACAAATCATTTTACATGTGTTTTTCTCAGGACTTCATTACACAGCATGATAACAATGCTAGTGGTATTCTCCATGGATTCATGCTTTTTAAAAATTTAGGACCTCAGCATAAAGGGGAAGTAGTGAGGCCTGCACAATGGCACTGAGAAGGCCAGGTACAGAAGAGTGGGATACAGTTTTAATGAGGGGCACCAATGCTTCATCATCAGTGTCATTTGGGAAGCTCTTTTGAAGCTTCCTTGTTCTTCTTGCTGCTTTCTTTTCTGGTTTTAATTCCTCTCTTCCCTCTCTCTTCAAATATTCATTTTTTTCTGTCTTTGATCTTTACTTCAAAACATTGGAACCACAGATACATGTATTTTGAGGCAACAAACAAATGCACATGTACCTAATACTGAAGGGCAGACAGTGAGCATGAGAGACACTGAGCTCTCAGGGCATGTATGCCTGGAAGCATGGGAGGTATCATGATCAAAGACCCACCTTAAAGACCAAACACCTGGAAAAGAGCAGAAGGCAAATCTAAGGCCACTATATGAGGGAGATCCATATTGTTTTTCCAAATAGGCAGTCTCTATCACAGACCATTTAATCATCCTTCCAGAATACTAACCCTTACTATCTTCCCATTCACAGTTTTTAATGCCCACCTGAACAGACTTTGGTTAAATGTCTCATCCAAAGGATGTTATTTTTGACACTAGACAACATTGATTCTCTTTGTTTCATGTCATGTTTATGAAGCTTTTATAAAGTAAACACTGAGTAATTGGTCTTTTTGCATAACTGAATTCTAAATAGAACCAATACATATGAACATGTGAAGTAGGAGCAGGAGTAGGCTATTTGGCTCTTCGAGCTTACTCCGCCATTCAATAAGATCATGGCTAATCTGACTGTAACCCCCTTCCTATCCCTGATAACTCCTTTCATCCCCTTGTTTATCAAGAATCAATCTACCTCTGCCATGAAAACATTAGAAGACTCTGCTTCCACTGCCTTATGAGGAAGAGAGTTCCAAAGACTCACTACCCTCTGAGAGAAAAACTTTCATCTCATCTCTGTCTTAAATGGGTGAACCTTATTTTTAAATGTGACCCCTAGTTCTCCCACAAGAGGAAATATCCTTTTCACAGCAACCCTGTCAAATCCCTCAGGATTTTAAAGGTTTCAAACAAGTAACCTCTTACTCTTCTAAACCCCAGCGGATATAAGCCTGTCCAATCTTTCATCTTAGGAAAACCTGCCCATTCCGGGTATTAGTCAGGTAAACCTTCTCTGAACTGCTTCTAATGCATTTACATCCTTACTTAAAAAGGGAGACCAGTACTGTACACAGTATTCCAGAAGTGGTCTCACCTGTCCTGCACAACTGAAGTATAACCTCCCTACTTATGTATTCAATTCCCCTTGTAATAAACAATTATATTCTCTTAGCTTTCCTAATTACTTACTGTACCTGAATACGAACCTTTTGCAATTCATGCGCTAGGACACCCAGATCCCTCTGAATCTCAGAGCTCTGCAATTTCTCACCATTTAGATAATATGCCTCTCTTTGTTATTCTTCCTGCCAAAACTGACAATTTCACATTTTCTCACATTACACTCTGTTTGCCAGATCTTGCCCACATACTTAACCTATACATGTCCCTTTGTAGCCTCCTTGTGTCCTCTTCACAACTTACTTTCCTGCCTATCTTTGTGCCATCAGCAAATTTAGCAACAATCCTATCCATCCCTTCATTTATGTAAATTGCAAAATGTTGTCAGCCCAGCACTGATCCATGTGGCACACCACTAGTTACATCACGCCAACCTGAAAAGACCCATTTATGGCTACCCTTTGCTTCCTGTTAACTAGCCAATCTTCTCTCCATGCCAATTTGTAACACCCTACAACATGAGCTTTTATTTTCTGTGATAACCTTTGATGTCCCTCCTGGTGATGTCCAGGAACATTATTGGTGCCATTCATTGCATTGATATGAGGTCTGATCTGGATCTGAGATAGGCTTTTGGATACCTGTCTTCATATATTACCATTTTCAGTTCCTTCAATCTCATCTTTTCTCTCAATGCCTAGCAGTTGTTCCCATAAGTGAAATTTGACAGACATATTGAAATGTTCATAATTATCATATATGCAATAATTTGTCAATGGATTTAATATAATTTCTAATCATGCAACCAAGCTCCCTTCAACATGGTGATTACTCCTCTTAACACATAGAGACTTAATCCAAGTTATCTTTGAAAAAAGCTCTGCTATTAAATGATGCTGTGTTATTTGCTTAATTTAAATGATTCAACAATAATTGCATGCAAAATTTTATTGCAATTTTGAAGGAGTAATTCCTGTTGAGACCAGAGTTTTACAGACTAATGCCACAAATATCATTAGTTACAAACAAATTGCAAAATAAAGCACCATAGCATGCAAATGTTATAAGTGCAATATGAGTAGAACATAACCAGAAAGACATTGGAAATAGACATAACTAATTACTTACTTACAAGAAATGTTCCTTATTTAGTTCATCTGTCCCTGTTAGTTCAGTAAGCAAAGATTTTATTGTTTTAATGTGAATTCAGCTGTTTCGACTGCCAGCATTCTTCCTTCCCCCCTATGTAGGGTTTATTTCTGGGCTCTTCCTCACCTGCTCTAGAAGCTTTTGAGAGATTTCTATGCAGTGTCAAAGCTTGTATTTTTAATAGCTTATGTGCCAAGAACACCACCTCCAGAAACTCTCAAATGTATGAATTCTGAGATGAATCAAAATAGTTCATGCAGCTTTCAACCAGAATAGGCAGTTTTCCAAACAAATTAGTGTTCTCTATATGAATTCAATTAAATTGCACAAATTATTACAATATGCAAAGTCTGAGATTAAGCTATTTGTATATACACACTAAATGGGATTGTTAGGTAACTACTAAAACTCTTCCAATAAATTAAGCAGTTCTATATACATTTGCTAATTAAATTAATGCAACTGTGATGAAAGCAGTTTCCGAGCTCCACCAAAGGGAAAGGAATTCCTGTGTTTTCTTTCATATGACTTTAGATAGAGGCTTAAAAAATGGTCAAGGATTGGTGCATCTTTTTAAGATTCCCTTTGTTTTTGTGCCAGAGGAGTGGTTAATACACAAATCAATTTTCATTCATCCGCAATTTCAATGAGAATTGCCTGGACTACTCTGTTGGTGTTACTGACCTTGTTCAGAAGTGGCTAGGGATGAAATTTTATTCTTGAATGTTTGCTGGCTGGGAAAGTTGTTGAATTCATTGGCTTTCATGGCAGACCTAATGAAGGATTGTCTTGGCATGAAGACAGTTAATGTCTCAACATTAACATCTGTGAAAAATAATCCTTCACATAAACATCATTCCATAACTGCTCATCTTTAGGTCAACATCACTTATTTTTTCATCTCAGTTTTAGTTTTTTAAAGTATCCGTTGCAATATCATCTCATTCATGTGTAAATCTCACACCAGGAAGCCCACAGGGGAATAACATTTTTCTTGTCAGTGTTAGAAAATCTTTTGGCTTCTTTAAGGAGTTTCTTTTATTCATTCATGGGATGTAGGGATTGCTGGCTAGGCCAGCATTTATTGACCATCCCTAATCACCCTTGAGAAGGTGATGGTGAGCTGCTTTCTTGAACCACTGCATTTCATGAACCACAGTGCTGTTAGGGAGGGAGTTCCAGGATTTTGACACAGCGACAGTGAAGGAACGGTGATATATTTCCAAGTCAGAATGATGAGTGGCTTGGAGAGGGATTTCCAAGTGGTGATGTCTGCTGCCCTTGTCCTTCTAGATGGTAGTGGTCTTGGGTTTGGAAGGTGCTGTCCAAGGAGCCTTGGTGAGTTCCTGCAATGCATCTTGTGGATGGTCTGCACTGCTGCCACTGTATGTCAGTGGTGGAGAGAGTGAATGCTTGGGGATGGGATGCCAATCATGCAGGCTGCTTTCCCTGGATGGTGTCAAGCTTCTTAAGTTTTGTTGGAGCTGCACTCATCCAGGCAAGTGGAGAACATTCCATCACACTCCTGACTTGTGACTTGTAGATGGTGGACAGGCTTTGGGGAGTCAGGAGGTGAGTTACTCGCAGCAGGATTCCTAGCCTCTGACCTGCTCTTGTAACCACAGTATTTATATGGCTAGTCCAGTTCAGCTTTTGGTCAATGATAACCCCCAGATGTTGTTAGTGGGGAATTCAAGAATGGTAATGCCATTGCATGTCGAGGGGCAATGATTGGGTTCTCTCTTGTTGTAGAAGGCCATTGCTTGGCACTTGTGTGGCACAAATGTTACTTGCCACTTGTCAGCCCAAGCCTGGGTACGTTCCAGGTCTTGCTGCATTTGGACATGGACTGCTTCAGTACCTGAGGAGTCGTGAATGGTGCTGAACATTGTGCAATCATCAGCACTTTTGACCTTATGATGGAAGGAAGTTCATTGATGAAGCGTTTGAAGGTAGTTGGGCCTAGGACACTGCCCTGAAGAACTCCTACAGTGATGTCCTAGTACTGAGATGATTGATCTCCAACAATCATCTTCCTTTGTGTTAGGCGAGTTTCCCCCCGATTTCCATTGACTCCAGTTTTGCTAGGGCTTCTTGATGCCACACTTGGTGAAATGCTGCCTTGATGCCAAGGGCAGTCACTCTCACATCACCAATAGCCAATTGAGAGAATGAACTAAATCTGTCCCTGTGGTAGCATTTTCCCATGTAAGCAGTGAGTGACCATATTTCAAGGATCAATGATATGTTGAAACATAAAGTAGAGGCAACAGTTTTGCTTCCTTTATTGTTGGTCATGGTAGGCACATAGGTCCAACATTGACCTTTGCTGTCTGTTACAGGAGTTTAAGTTACAGTTTGGGATGCAAATCGGATTACTTCAAATGCATTATTCCTTAAGAGCAGTGCTTGACAAAATTTTGTTTAGATGTTATTCTATTCAATTTGATTAACTCAAAAACTTTGGTATTATATGGACAAACTGAAGAAATGTCATTATATTTGAATGGGGGATCTAATAACAATGGCTTTAAGAGGTTAATATTTTAAAATAACTGAGCTATTTAATGTAAACCTACCACCACACAACAGGTCCAAGCTTTGTCTACAAGCTTTGCCTGTGTTTGAACACAGCGAGAAGCAATCAATCTAGTATCTTTAGAGAGAGTCTGTTTTTAATAGGCTTAGTTCTGATACTTCTTCATCAGATGGGAATAGTATCCTTGTGGCTGATGCTATTTCAATTGGCAGCCAGTCAGCAAGTTTCAAGCCAACACAGTGACTGAACTAGTTCTGTCCCTGGGGTAATGTTTCACAGTGTAAGAAATGAGAGACCATGTTTGAAGGATCAATGAAATGTTGAAAAGTAGATGGGAAAATTCCTTTATTGTTTTGAACTTTCAAGCAGTTTAGTAAAGTTTGTAACTGCTGCAAATGTGCAGCTTGTGCCAAAAACTATTAATTTATCTCTCTAATGTTAAGCAAATTTAGCCATTGGTTTATAGATTGAGGCCTTGTCAGATGGAATGTAAATTTATCTTTGAGGTGAAGGGAGTTGCAGACCTGAAAACGATCAAATAAAGATTTAAAAAGTTTCAAAAAATTATCCATGCACCACAATCAATCACCTTAAAATATACCTCATAAAAATGCTGTCAACAGATATTTATTTTTATTTTATTTCATAATAGAGATTCTGTCCCGCCCTTGGATGAGATTTGATGAAAAATGTCAAGTCCGCCTGGCCGATTCACCTGTCCGCCAACTGTAAGGTTGTACAGGGCAAGAAAATTGGAGACAATTGCACCGTTAATGGGTTTAATTGCGCTCTTAATTGTCGGCAGGCGCGCTTCCAACTTTTGCGCGTGCCCGCCAAGCGAAATATTGCGTGAGTGCGCAATGATGTCGGGACGCTTGCCTAACATCATCTCGCGTGATTTTACGCCCGATCAGGTCGGACACATGCCTGCCCGCAGGATGTAAAACTCTTCCCAATGTGTGGGACTGGTGAAACAGTGCCACCCACATGATGATGTAAAAGAGAGTCATATGACTAAGATTCTAGGGGAGATAGCCCATGGCTGAGACTGAGTAATACAGGAACAGGATCCCGTAACCCCAAGCTTGGGAATGGACGTATGCCGGATTTGCGGATTTTACGAATTTTAGGTCTTTGGCCTAGCACGTACTTATAATACATAGAATAAAGTATGAAAAATAAAGAATATAAGGGATTTATTCAAATTGCCAACCTGAGCAACAGCTTCGAATGTAACTGGTTTTTGGGTCCTTCCAGATTTTGGAATGCCTGCTGAGGCGCCCAGTACCTGTACCTGTAGTCTTGTGCATCTGTAAATAGATCTGTTCTTACAATAAACCAGTTATTGTTCAGGCATCTCTATGTCTCTGCAACTATCCCTTAGCCAGTCAAAACATACAATAATGAGGACATGTTCTAGTTCATAGGGGACATGAAGTTCATTTGCAGGAGTGGTCATTAAGGTTAAATCCAGGAGGAAGATCTCACATAAAAACATAACAAACTGCTTCTTCTTAAAGATTATTGGAATGTGTAGGAAATATTTGTGAAGGGGATATTTTAATCTCGCATTTATCATGTTCTAGGATCAAAACTTGAAGGAGAAATAGTCGCAGGGATATGGGAAAGAGAGGGGGTGTGGGATTAACTGGATTGCTCTTCAAAGGGGCCACACAGACTCGATGGTCCAAATCACCTTTTTTTAATCATTCATTCATGAGATGCGGGCATCGCTGGCTAGGCCAGCATTTATTTCCCATCCTTAATTGCTCTTGAGAAGGTGGCGGTGAGCTGCCTTCTTGAACCACTGCAGTCCAGGTGGTGTAGGTACATCCACAGTGCTGTTAGGGAGGGAGTTCCAGGATTTTGATCCAGTGACAGTGAAAGGATGGTGATATATTTCCAATTCCAGATGGTAAGTGGCTTGGAGGGGAACTTCCAGGTGGTGGTGTTTCAATCTATCTGCTGCCCTTGTCCTTCTAGATGGTAGAAGTCATGGGTTTGGAAGGTGCTGCACCATTCTATGATTCTATTTGTACTAGTGGTACTTGCTGTATATTTGTCCTCCTGTATAATCATCTTACATGAAAAGAAGCCTGACTGTTAGTTTTAGCCTGATTGTAATGGTACTTACCTCCTTTCAGTATAAAGAGCAGTGTGTATAGAGCATACTTTGTGGTTTCACTGCACTATAGCAGAATTAAAAGGCAACCCTTGGTCCTGAGACATGCTAACCCATTTACAGCACACATAAGGATAGAGGTTTTGGCTCATAGACACATGAACGGCGCAAATGTCCCCAACTTTCTGTGATCCGTCCAACCTGAAGGTTGGCAGATGGGTGAATTGGCCAGGCAGCCTTTACATTTTTCATCAAAGCTCATCCAATGGTGGGATGAAATCTCCGTTATGAAATTAAATCTGTGGACAGCATTTTATGAGGTATATTTTCAGGTGCTTGATTGTGTTGCATGGACATTTTTTTGCAGCTTTTTAAACCTTCATTTAATCATTTGAAGGTCTGCAGCTCCCTGAGGCAGCTGTCTGCGCTCATCCATGCCTGTGGCCATCAATTGGCCAGCCAGCGTGAAATCGTGGTCGCGGGCCAATCGCGATCAGCGGTCCGTTTCCCGGCTGCTCCAGGGCCTGCCCATTGCATGAGCCCACCAAAGGTAAAATTCAGGCCATGGGGCAGGATATTTGTTTTGGGGTCAGGACCTCTACTTCAGGATCAAATGTGGATCCTGACCCATTGCCCTGTTGGAAATAGTCAGCTGACACAATTTTCTAAGGAATAGCCACATGGCCAGAGGACATGCTCATCGTCCAATTAAGGATAGCGAGTGGACTCCCAATGCTGGAGGTCCAGTGAGTAGCCCCCCAGCACCGAGGGAGCAGCGGCCTGTTGATGCAGGTAAGGGAGAGTAAGACAGCCTCAAGGTGGAGATGTTGTCTCAGCTCTTTTAAAAGTTTTGAAAATAAAATTGGTCACAATTGCCAGTTCACCATTGTGGAGACCCTGTGCTCCTCCACGGGACAGATCTTAGCTGCAGATCTGTACCTGCAGCAGCGGTGGGTGACTTTAAATTTTTCTGGAGTGCTGGCTCCCCTAGCTGGTCTGCTGCTGGCCACCTCCTTTCACTGGCCATGTTTTGGCCACTGTGGGGTTCAGGGGTCGGGGGTGGAGGGGGATGTGGTGGGGTGGAGGGGCCCTGCCTGTTGACGGGAAAATTCATGTCATTGTGAGAAAGGGGCCACAATAGTTGTCTTAAAGGTGGGTAGCCGTTACACCTCTGACCTGGCTGCCTTGAAAATGGCCCAGAGTATGCTGTCAGTCCCTGGTCTTGTCTCCCATGGCCATTTGAAAATCCAGCCCCAATTATGATAGCTGTTGTTTTGTTGTAAGCATGAGTTAAAGCATTGGGAGAAAGCTCAAACTGTAGGAGAGGCCTCTTGCTGTTAAGTCAAGCTGGCAAACAATTCAAATGTCACACAGTAGTTGTTAAAACAATCAAAAATCTGGCAACATTCTGAGATTGGAACAATATCTATTTTAAAATGTAATCAGTAAACAGAAAGGCTTTTCTGGCAAACATGGATTGGTCCCCAGAGTCAGTGCTGAAGATTTCAGAATTGCAGTTCTTTGCGCTTCAGTGTAGTGTGAATGTCTGTCACTTCTGAATGTTAGACCAAGAGCCCAAGGCTGCTTGAATTTAAATATTGCAGTAAATTAACATGCTGTCTTTTCACCTCTGAGACCCACATTCCAGTTTTGCCCAAACTGATGGGATAAAAGCTCCATCTACATGGTGACTGCAAAATGCTTATGCAAAATGATATAGAATCACGTCAACCTAGTTCTCATGTGTACAAAAATCATTCACGCATTATCAAAAAAATTGAAGTAATATGATTTAACGTGCTTGGTATATTTACACTAAGGATCTACAAGGGAATATTAACTGTGACATTCTTGTTATTGGAATGAGCATTCAGGATTCAGGTTCCATTCAAAATGGTCAGTGCCAATTCTTTATCAAGAGTTTCATGGGGCTAAACTTTGGATCCATTATACCAAACCCAATTGAGAATCCTAGAGTTTGGTTTAGTCAACTGCTCCATTAGCATTGAAAGTGAAAGATGAGTAAACAGCCCAGTCTAGAGGTAGAAAAAGCATGTGTTTCAGCAATGCTGGAATTAAGGTAATGATAAAGGTGTTTTGGAGATATAAATTAGAACTCTTGATGTGGAAGGGACAGGACTTGCAGTTTAGTTTAGGGTTGATGCAAACTCTCAGCTACTGTTAGGTTCACTGTGACCAAACAACAAAGAGAGCAGAGATAAAAACAAAAAAACTGCGGATGCTGGAAATCCAAAACAAAAACAAAAACAGAATTACCTGGAAAAACTCAGCAGGTCTGGCAGCATCGGCGGAGAAGAAAAAAGTTGACGTTTCGAGTCCTCATGACCCTTCGACAGAACTTGAGTTTGAGTCCAAGAAAGAGTTGAAATATAAGCTGGTTTAAGTTAAACCAGCTTATATTTCAACTCTTTCCTGGACTCGAACTCAAGTTCTGTCGAAGGGTCATGAGGACTCGAAACGTCAACTCTTTTCTTCTCCGCCGATGCTGCCAGACCTGCTGAGTTTTTCCAGGTAATTCTGTTTTTGTTTTTGAACAAAGAGAGCAGGATGGAATGTTTGGCAGGAGCTGAACGGATGGTTTTTGTCTTGCTGGAACTTGTTAAAGTCTTCCCATCTCTGATTGTTGGACAAGCCAGTTGACAGTGATAATGATGGAGTGATAATGCTGACAGAACAGGCGTCAACAGAAATAATGCAGAAGACGCCTCATTTTCCTTAGATGACTGAAGGGTAACAAAAAATTAGGGAGGCAAATCTGGGCCATTGGATTCACTGAGATCACCATGCAGAGGCACAAATGGAAGTCGATGCTAATACCTGCTGACTACAGTGGAACAAATAGGAGTGGAACCAAGCAAGGGTGGACCCACAGAGCTATTCTTTCTTCTTTGACCTACCCAATTGCAATTGGCATTTTCTGGATAATTATGGCCTCCCAACTTCCACAATCCACAAACAGAACTGCCCCGGTAGACCAATCATCTCAGCTTGCTCCTGCCCCACAGAACTCATTTCTCGTTATCTTGACTCCCTTCTCTCTCCCCTTGTCCAGTCCCTTCCCACCTACATCTGTGATTCCTCTGACACCTTACGTCACATCAACAATTTCCAGTTCCCTGGCCCCTACCGCTTCCTCTTCACCATGGACGTCCAATCCCTCTACACCTCCATCCCCCACCAGGATGGTCTGAGGGCCCTTAGCTTCTTCCTCGAACAGAGGCCCGAACAATCCCCATCCACCACTACTCTCCTCCGTCTGGCTGAACTTGTTCTCATGCTGAACAATTTCTCCTTCAACTCCTCTCACTTCCTCCAAATAAAAGGTGTGGCTATGGGTACCCGCATGGGCCCCAGCTATGCCTGTCTCTTTATCGGGTATGTGGAACATTCCTTGTTGCAGTCCTACTCCGGCCCCCTTCCACAACTCTTACTCCGGTACATAGATGATTACTTCGGTGCCGCTTCATGCTCTCGTCAGGACTTGGAAAAATTTATTAATTTTGCTTCCAATCTCCACCCCTCCATCATTTTCACGTGGTCCATCTCTGACACTTCCCTTCCTTGACCTCTCTGTCTCAATCTCTGGTGATAGACTGTCCACCAATATCCATTACAAACCCACCGACTCCCACAGCTATCTCGACTACAGCTCCTCACGCCCCGCTTCCTGTAAGGACTCCATCCCATTCTCTCAGTTCCTTCCCCTCCGTCGCATCTGTTCCGATGATGCTACATTCAAAAACAGTTCCTCTGACATGTCCTCCTTCTTCCTTAACCGAGGTTTTCCACCCACGGTCGTTGACAGGGCCCTCAACCGTGTCCGGCCTATCTCCCGCGCATCCACCCTCATGCCTTCTCCTCCCTCCCAGAAACATGATAGGGTCCCCCTTGTCCTCACTTATCACCCCACCAGCCTCCGCATTCAAAGGATCATCCTCCGCCATTTCCGCCAACTCCAGCATGATGCCACCACCAAACACATCTTCCCTTCACCCCCCTTATCAGCATTCCATAGGGATCGCTCCCTCCGGGACACCCTGGTCCACTCCTCCATCACCCCCTACTCCTCAACCCCCTCCTATAGCACAACCCCATGCCCACGCAAAAGATGCAACACCTGCCCCTTCACTTCCTCTCTCCTCACCGTCCAAGGACCCAAACACTCCTTTCAAGTGAAGCAGCATTTCACTTGCATTTCCCCCAACTTAGTCTACTGCTTTCGTTGCTCCCAATGTGGTCTCCTCTACATTGGAGAGACCAAACGTAAACTGGGCGACCGCTTTGCAGAACACCTGCAGTCTGTCCGCAAGAATGACCCAAACCTCCCTGTCGCTTGCCATTTTAACACTCCACCCTGCTCTCTTGCCCACATGTCTGTCCTTGGCTTGCTGCATTGTTCCAGTGAAGCCCAAGGCAAACTGGAGGAACAACACCTCATCTTCCGACTAGGGACTTTACAGCCTTCCGGACTGAATATTGAATTCAACAACTTTAGGTCATGAGCTCCCTCCCCCATCCCCACCCCCTTTCTGTTTCCCCCTTCCTTTTTTTTCCAATAAATTATAAAGATTTTCCTTTTCCCACCTATTTCCATTATAAAAAAAAACCCACTAGAGCTATACCTTGAGTGCCCTACCATCCATTCTTAATTAGCACATTTGTTTAGATAATATCACCAACTTTAACTTTAACACCTATGTGTTCTATTGTACTATTGTCGTTGACATCTTTTGATGATCTGCTTCTATCACTGCTTGTTTGTCCCTACAACCACACCCACCCCCCTCCACCTCTCTGTCTCTCTATCTCTCCGCCCCCAACACACACACCTTAAACCACTTTATATTTCAGCTCTTTCCTGGACTCGAACTCAAGGTCTGTCGAAGGGTCATGAGGACTCGAAACGTCAACTCTTTTCTTCTCCGCCGATGCTGCCAGACCTGCTGAGTTTTTCCAGGTAATTCTGTTTTTGTTCCACACTCTATAGTCTAGCTTATCCAAAATTCTGCCTCCTATATCCTAACTGATTGATTAATATTGATCACAATGCCAACCTCACCCCTATTGGCAATCAACATGAGGCTTTTTCTGCAAGGAGATGTATATAATATTTATAAGCCAGTTTGTTAAAATTGAGAAAGCGAGTGAAGCTAAACTAGGGTTTTTAAAGTTTGAAGATTGAGGAAGTTATTTGTTTATTTAACATGGCCATAAGCCCAACAATAGCCTTGTTAGTGGCTAGATGAAGTTCTTTAAGCCCTCCTTCAAGTTCAGTCAGCGGACACTCCTCAGCAACATGAGTCATTGTTTCGACTGCACCACAACTGCAGCCTGGATGGTCTGGCGGCCCCACTGATGTTGAGTGGCTGCACAGAGGAGCTAGTAAATGCGAAAAGTTCCTTTATTTACATGACAGCTGCAGTGCAAAGAAAGATCAGAAGCAGAAGAAGAAAAATTTGTTGTAACACTTAACATGTTCATTGTTTTCCTCCAGCTTAATTAGGCTCAGTCTTATGGAGAAGAATATTGTCAAAGCCATTTGTTAAAAGCTGTTAGCTGTTAAAGTGTCTTATCGCGTGGATATGATGTCATTGCTATGGAAAGTACACTGAATCGTGCAGCTGCTCTTCCTTCTCAACAATCAAGGCCACTGCCTTTGTAAACTCTGACCACTATTATCAGGCCTGGGACTAATCAGGGACAATGAGAAGGGAAGGAAGCAATTGTCTGTGTTTAATAGGAGACTTCTTAAGCTCCAGTGAACCGGAAAATTAGTGTCAGTAAAAATGGAGATAGATTAGAAAATTACAGAAAATGTTAACAGCATGAATTTATTCACACAGTATTGAAAGTGGATTTAGATTTATGCATGGGTTTAAGTAGTTTAGTTCTCCCTGAGCCAAGAGGCTCAGTTTTGATTGATTCTGAATGGATCTTTGTGATGGTAATTGTCAGATTATGTCAGTTGCATTGGTTGGTACTGGCATGAATATAGTTAACTAACCTCAGCACTGTGCATAGAAACACACAGGAATATTACAAGTGCTAATGCATTGGCAGAGAATTTGTGGAGTTTTTGACAGTGAGCCAACAATCAGTGAAATTAGTTGATGTAGCAAGATCTTCCCCTCTTTCGTACACATATCACTGATAGAAACCCCATAAAATATGAGATTTAACTGGGTTTTTAATAGTGATTTAAGTAAGATTGCTGAACAACAGACCTGGCCCTTAAAAAAGTAATTATACATTTTGGAATGTTGCTAAATGTCTGTCTCTATTGTAATTTTACTAGATCTTTTAAACTACATTTTTTAAATGATAATTTTTTAAAGTTTGTTCATGATATTTTAGCTTTTTCTGTCTCAATCTCTATTTCGCTCTCTGTGAACTTCTTAAAAAGTGATTTGATTATTAGTGCTTGTAATTTCCTGGTCGGCTGTCTGTGAGAATTCTTTAATCTGATTAGTTGCTTGGGCAGCTTGATCACATCGCTGCAGTTCAACACTTGGAATCCCCATTAAAGGATGTTACAATCAATTGCACTGTGAGAGAGTTAAAATTCACACCACACAGATCACTATATCCCTCAATGCAGCTTTTTAAAGGTCAGTACCAAACACCATAGTTTCACCACTGACCACCAATTCCAGCCCATTATCTTTCTACTTTAATTATATTTACATGATGCCTTTAACATAGTGAAATGTCTCACTGTGCTTCACAGCATCGTTATCGAACAAAATTTGACACCAATGTATTAGGGCAGGCAATTGATAGCTTGATTGAACAGATAGGTATTAAGGATCATCTTAAAGGAGGAAAGAGAACTAAGGAGGCAGAGAGAGAATTTCAGAGTCTTGCAACTGAAGGCATGGCAGCCAATGATTAAAATCAGAGATGACCAAAAGGCCAGGGCAAGAGAGAATGAGGATTTTAAATGATAAGTGAGAATGGTGGAACATGTGATGATGGGGGCAGAACAAGGTGTGGTTTAAGGATAAGACTGTGACAAGTCTGGATACAACCAGCGGTGGAAGGTAAAGGCAGGCCTGGAGGCTTTGTTTAGGGGAAGGTGTCATCAGCCCTCAGCCAAAATTCCATCAAGGCCAGGATGCCAATGCAATCATCCACATTAAGCTGACGACAAGGGCCTTGTTCATTAGTGAATGGACATTCTGGAAGGAGATGTGGAGAGGAATGGTGAAAGTTGATCCAGTGGCAGAGTCCATTGAAACAAAGTGTCAGTTGTGGTTAGTGCCTACCTTTGTCAGCTTTGGTCCAGTGGTAGCATCTTAACCCTGATGCAAAAGATTGTGGGTTCAAGTCCCACTCCAGAGTGTTGAGCACATAATCTGGATTGATACCTCAGGACAGTACTAAGGGAATGCAACAGTGTTGGAGGTGCTGTCTTTTGGATGAGATACTAAACAGAGGTGCATCTGTCCACCTGAGATCCTGTGGTGCAATTCAAATTCCTGATTAACATTTATTCCTAAACCAAAATCCCAAACAGATTACCTAATCCTTACACATTGGGCCATAACTTCCAACTAGTGTCGGAAAGTGCTGACCTGGCAGGAATTAGAATAAATAAATGCACACTTCACTTACTTGGTCTTGAAAATTACGTTGACCCTTCTGTTGGCAGCAGCTGCTTGGGGTCTGCATTAAAACACTCCTTGCAGGCGCCAGCGAAATGCAGCTCCGGCGGATTCAAGGAGGCCACGCCCCCTCTTTACAGCACTTGCTGTAAAGCAGGTAAAGTTAAAGGCCAGGGAAATTGACAGACTGGGGGAAGGTAAGTGTCTAATGTTGAGGGGGGTTTGGGTGGGGTTTGGGAGGTTGGGGATGGCGGGGCGGGGTCAGAGGTCCGGGGAGGGTGGGGATTGTCCCATGGGGTCGGTCTTGATCTTTACAATAGTTACCCAGAAGTTAGAAGAGGTTTTAATTCTTCTAATTTTTTTTGAGTAACTATTGGTGTAACCCTGTCGGAACCAAACAAAGTGTGTGATTCATTCCGCATTTTCAGATGGTTTCCAGCACAGGGCAATTGTCCAGAGGAAGTGTGCAGTTCTGGGAAATTGCCATGCAAAATTTTATCTGGGAACTTTCGAGAGGAATTCCCCAGCACATTTTTGGGGTACCTCCCCCAAATCTGACGCTGGGGAGCTCGGAGGTTGTTTGCAGGATCTTGCACAAATTGACTGCTTGGTTTCCGACTGGTGTCTACTTCAAAAATACTTCATTGCCTGTGAAGTGTTTTGGGCTAAAAACAAAAAACTGCGGATGCTAGAAATCTGTCCTGTGCACATGAAAGGTGTTATACAATGAATTTTTTTATTTTCATGGGAAAAACTGGGGACAGAAACAGAGGGCAGAATCTTCTGCCTGTCGGGCGGGCCGGTCAGGAGTGGGCGCAGAGCCAATCACCGCCCGCGATTGGCTGTGCGCTGCCATTTTATGTGGGCGGGCCGATTAAAGCCCACTCAGCATGACTCGTGCCCGGTAGAGCTCAGCACTACCTGTGCAGGTGGGGGGAGAAGGGAGAGTCGGGGCCTGCGCTCTTTCGCACATGCGCTTGAAAGAGTGCAGAAATCTTCCTGAGGCACCGAGCTGCATCAGGGAGATTAAGTTCAAAATGAAACTTCAAAGTAAGTAAAGATAAAAATCATTTACACATGTCCCCTCATGTGACGTTGTCACATGAGCTGGGACATGTTTATGAAATGTTTGAAAAATATTTATTAATTTAATAAACTCTTCATGAAACCTCATCCCGCCCGTGGATGAGGTTCCATGAAAAATGCGAAGGGCACCTGGGCTCTTTGCCTGCCCGCCAACCTTAAGGTTGGATGGGCAGCCTTGTCATTTGGTAAATTGTTTTATTAATGGCCTTAACAGGCTTTTGACAGTTCGGTGGGCCCGGAGCCAACTCCGGTATGCGCCCGTCGAATGAAAGATTGGAATGACGTGCAGTGATGTCAGGGCGCATTCTCGACATCACCGTGCGTCATTTTACGTGTCCTGCACGCCGAAGAGAAAATAGACCCAGAGTCTCTCCAAGCTATATGAAGGGGAACTGCAGTTCTCACTTCAGGCAGCACTGTTAGTTGTCAGCAGCAAGTCAGAAAAATTGTAATCCATGGGTGGGAATTAGAAAGCTTTCCAACTAAACCGGGAGTTGGGCAGGGTTGCCTCTCCCCGCTGTCTTGGTCGTGTGTTACATAGAACCCTTTGATGAGTCCATCAGGAAGGATTCAGGCATAAGAGGAGTGACAATCCCAGGCAGTGGAGGCACTCAAGGGACTTGCAGCAAGGGACTGGGCTGACTGATCCTTTGTGTCTTTCACCATCAGATCAGACTGCCTGAAGGTGTTGGGGATATGGTTCGGAGGGACCTGGGCATGTGCTAGAAATTGGAAGGAGCAAGTAGTTATGGTCAAACAAAAACTGGGCATATGGGAGCGACACTTCTTCTCCATTGCAGTTAAGAACCTGGTCGTCAGGTGTGAGGCACTCACGATGTTGCACAGGTCTGGCCCATTCCTCACTCCTGCGCTGTGGTGGTTAGTCGAGCCATCTTCCGCTTTATCTGGAGGTCAAAAATGGATCATGTTCGTAGGGATACCATATACAAACCTCTAGATAAAGGGGGAAAAGTGTGCCCATTCTGATGGCCATCCTTGTGTGGTTAAACTTACTGTTACGAAACTTGTCTGATTAAAAGCCCCCCCCCCCAATCAGATCCTTCATACATGCCCAGAGTCTCACTCTCTCCTCATGTTGCCCTTGAGGTGGCTGTAGGGAAGAGACCATCATCCACCTCCTTGTGGAATCTGCCCTTACAAAGAAGGTCTGGAGAAAGATGCAGGGTTTTTGTTGAAGTTTGTCCTGAACAGCTCCATGACTCTGGACTGTGCTCTACTGGCTGTTCCGAGGGACATACACCGAGACAAACATCAACTGCAGCTGAAGGATCATCAACTGGGTGAAAGACTGCCCAAAACTTGTTGGTGCAAAGAGTTGTCCTTGACCGAGTGTTGCAGACTGGCACATTGCAAGGTCCAGGAGTACATGCTGAGGGACACATTAAAGCTTGGGACAGCCACTGCAGAGGCGCAATGGGGAAAGATCCTTGTCTAAGATCTTTCAGCCATAGTGCACCAATGGGCTGGAAATTGTGTCGATCCCTCGGATTGTATGACTCACAATGAATGTATACAATAAATATTACATGTACCACAATTGTATGAGTGCAACATGATCTATGTAGATAATCTGAATATCATTGCACTTTCTGTAACCAGCATTTTGGAATGTTTCATAATGCTCATTTAGATATTTCATGAATAAAGTATATTTTTGCAAAAAAAAAAGTAATTTGGATAAAAATGCATTTTCTTTCCCCTTTTAATCAGGTGACAAGATTAATGCCAGTAAGTCTAACCCATAGAAGCTTCATTTTTTGTTTTGGTTTTCAAGTGATTGCCAAACCACACAGTCAGGGCAGCACTGATTAATCAGAAACCCAGCAAGTATCCTTAATTTAGTCATCACTTTTAAAGATGTAAAACTTGGGATAAGTCAGATGGAATTTCCAACTAATGGAATTAGTTGGGGGCAACTCCATTCATTAATATCACCAACTATCAGAGAAATATAAAGCTCCCATCCCATCATTCGGAACAGCATTTCAATGCAGGTGAAAGGACAGTCTGCTAAGCATCAATGAATTTGAAGTTGTCCTCAGTTTTACTAATTCCTCAGTATCGTTCATGGTTATTTGGCTAAGATCTAATTGAACTGGGAACTCGTTACTCAAGTTGTGATAATCATGGTGACTGGGTACAGGTTCAGGATTGTAATGAATATAAATAAACAAGAAAGTTGCTGGAGAGGTGGAACATGCAGAGCACCTGATCTCTGATTGCAGAGTCACGTTCCAAGACTCCCAGCTGGTTTGTTGTCTCCGTAGGCCTGTATCACAGGAAGCATGTAGAGCTTATGCAATAAATCATAAATGAGACCTGCCAGCCAAAACATACAGAAAAATGATTCATGAAATAGATTTTAAAATGCAGAAAGTTGGAGTGTTTTAAATTACACAATTGTGAAAATTATCATAAGAGATGACATTTAACAAAAGGCATGCATTTATATAGTGCCTTTCATGACCTCAAGATGTCCCAAAGCATTTTAAAGCCAATGAAGTACTTTGGAAGTGTAGTCACCGCTGTAATGTAATAAACATTACCCTTACAAAAGGAAACTGCTGGCATGGTATTTCATAATGTTACATGATGTGAACTCTGCCCAAATTGCCTGCTCCCAGTATGTCCCATCTGGAGGGGAGATGGTGGCATAGTGGACTAGACTAGACTAGTATTCCAGAGACCCAGGGTAATGCTGGGGGGGGGGGGGTCCTGGGTTCAGATCCCACCACAGTAGATGTTGAAATTTGAATTCAATAAAAATTTGGACCTGATGATGACTATGAAGCCATTGCTGATTGTTGTAAAATCCCATCTGGTTCACTATGTCCTTTAGGGAAGGAAATCCACTGGCCTATATGTGACTCCAGATCCACAGCAATGTCGTTGACTCTTAAATGCCCTCTGGCCTGGCCAGTGATGCAACATCTCATGTACAAATGAAAAAAACTGGGAAGTACCAGTGAGTGTACACTGGTGCTTAATAACTGTTAGGATTATTAGGTTGTCTTTCTGCTCTAGCACATTGTAATGAGCTCAAAAGCAATGTTCCCTACAAACTGGTCCTTTTTCCCGCCTGCTGCCGCACTTTGTGCAAATCTGGGATGATTCCGCTCATAGTCTATTCCTTTTATATCCTATTTGTGGAATGGTGTCTTTTCTCTGTAAGTCCATCACATATTTACTTGTGTGTGGTTATGGCAAGAGATAATGATAGTAGGAGATGGGACTCAAGAGTTTCCGAGTGAAGTCCAGACAGAGCTTTTGCTGCTTTTCAGCAAAAGTAACACATTCAGTTGTTCGTTTGTATCAGAGGAGCTTTGGTACACGTTACCTAGGATCAGTTTCAGTACTCGGTTCTGAACACTTTCGAAGCTTTTTCACATGATCTTTGGTAACTCCAGCACTCCAAACAAGCAGCCCCTGTAAGTTACTGCATGTGTGCAGCTGCACAAAAAACATTTAAAGGTACCATACATTCAAATGAACAGGCCATGCAGACCAAAAAAAAATTTAGAGGGGACATTGCTCACAAGTACCCTGCCTGTTTGCTGCTTAGGCAACATTTAGCTAACCTTTATTAAGTTTCATTTTGGTTTACAAACGTAACCTGTTTTATAACTTATCTGTGAAAAATTAGCACAATGCTGTGTATTTCTGTGAATTTGCAATGAGCTGTGTTCTTTTTTGATTCCAAATCTCACTTCAAACATCTCCTGTCGTAAAAAGCTCTGGATTTAATTGGCACACAATATCATTTGGGTTGTGTCTGTTTAAACAGAAAATGAAAGCAAAACTGAGATGAAACAGAAAGAGCAAAGTGTTGACAATTTTAGTTTAATTACAACCTCTCACACCAAATCATCATAACAGACTGCCACCAGATAGTAGGATGAAGTCTGCCAAGGTCACCTGTGTTTTCCTGTTTGTATGGCCTTATTCCTGGCATACTGCCAGATGGCTTTCATTCTCACAGATAAAGGATTCAGCAGCCATTTGAGTCGGAGGTGAAAATTGCATTCAAATTGAATGAAGAGTGAGGGTCTGGTCTGTCCCTTTCAGCCAATTACACAAATGCTCAACTTGTGAGTACATTTTACTCTCTTCTGCTCCTGCTTAAGTGCACATTATCAGGAATTTGGGTGTGAAGCTCAGTGCACCCAATATATGATCCGTGAAATTCTCTGTCCCCTAACTTTAATTCCAGCTAGTCAAGCTATGACAGGCATGTTAAAATTTGCCTCACATCTGCATCTCCAGGCCTTACTGAACCTTTGGGGTCTGCAATCCAACCTGATCAACAATTGTATTTGCGTTCCATTTTCTGTTAACTCTTACACCCTGTTTGCTGTGCACACGGTTGTTCTGAAAGATTCTCTACCCATCACTTCACTGAGTAACGGAATATCTTTGAGAAGTTCATTAATGGATGTCGCTATCAGATTATGTTTTATGGAATGTTTGTGAATTTCCAGAGACTCTCAGTATCCCAGCCCAGTGGGCACCACTGAAATGTAATTCTTAGCTATGTTATCTCAGCTTTCAGCTGTTAGCTCCTTTCTCTTCATGTTTAAAAATGGGTCTGGCTTCAAGAGCTTCCACTTCATCGTATGATATGCTTGATTTAGAACCCAACTGACAACAGTGCTTGTGAGTGGGGACAGTATTCCAGCCTCTGAATTTGCAGGTTTTATAGAAAATGTGGGGAGTAGGACTTGCTGAGTCGCTCTTGCAGAAAGTCATCACGGACACAATAGCCAAATGGTCTCCTGTTATTGCAGGTGGATGGTAAATGCCACACTGCCCAAATCCCAAAGGGAAACTTGAAGCAGCTGCCACAACTATTTGCAATTTGTACTTATTTCAAGATGCGGGCTTTGAATTCAGTAAAAAGAAGGCCAATGAATTAAACTTTATTAATAAATAAAATGATTTTAAGCACATACATAGGTTTACAAATTACTATTATGATAACTCCTAGCTCCCCTAGTTAATCTAACTACCAGTTACACCTCTGTTAAGGTAACAGTAAAAACACATCGGGCAGAATTTTTCCCTTGTTGGGCAGGCGCGCGCCCGACCCAAGTGAGAGGAAAATAGTATCCGATGACGTTGGGCGAGTGTCTTGATCTCGTCTCACACTCTCATGATATTTCGCTCGGCAGGTGCACGCGAGAGGCGGCAGCGCACCCACTGACAATTAAGAGGCCTATTAAGGCCCTTAATCAATTAATAAAATCAGATTTTTTGCTGCCCATCCAACCATTTGGTTGGTGGGCGGATGAAAAGGCCAAGTGGGCTTTAGCTGTTTTATGAAACCTCATCCACGGGCAGGATGAGATTTCCAACAGGAAATAAAAATAAAATAAAAATGTTTAAATCTCCTTTATAACATGTCCCTGCACATGTGACAGAGTCACATGAGTGGGGACATGTTTACCTTATTTTTTAAATCTTTATTTTGAATGTTATAAATCTTCAGCTCCTGTGCCTTCAGGGAGCTTCCAGTGCGCACACCCGCCCGCACGCGCAAACTTCCACATTCGCCCTCATCCTACTCCCACTCCGACAGTGCTGAGTGATTCTCGTTGGCAGGCTCATCATCTGCCTTCGACTGAATATCGTCCTGGTCCCCAGCATTCCTCCAACTGCCGGCACCCTGGGCATTCTCTGCATCTGCCTGCACCTCAAGTGACTGCGAAGTGCCCTCACCAATGTGCACCAACATTCTAGCCGTCGATCTAATGCCCAGCGAGGTATTGGTATCTGCGCTGGTGCCTGTTTCAGATAGCGGGTGTATTGCAGGTGCAAGTGAAGCCCGGTGGTCCTCCCATGTCAGGGGTGGCCCTTCGGGTCCAGAGAGCGAGTGCGTGCTGGCGAACCTAAAAGGGAGAACAAGGACATGTCATCAGTTAAAGTCATCACAATGTCACTGTGCATGCCAGGCACCCTGGTGAGACAATGGAGATCTGCATCACGGTGCCATCGTCATCCAACGATCAATGGGGCCTCCAGGTTTGAGGCTTCCATTATTGAAAAGACTACACTAGAATGGTTGCAGAATCCAAAACTCTCACCTCTGTGCACTGCGCTCTTACCTTTGTCTGGCATCCCCGCCTCTCCATGCCCGGTTGCATGGGGAGCATGTTGGCTCTCGAGCTCTGGGGCATCCTGCTCGAACCTGCTGAGCAGCAGCAGGTTGGACAGGCCTCCACCTGTACGTGACCCCCTCGGCATGGTTATGGCTCATCTTCTCCTGAAAGGACAGGGGAGCATTGATTAGTCCACTCGCTACCTCCAGCACCATTGCAGCCTGGCCAACCCCAGCTGAGGAACACTCGCAGGGCACATCCGAGTCGTGGCCTTCGAGCCGCAAGACACTCAGTCCAAGCAACCGGGGCTCATCCCGTTGAAGCTCTGAAGAAGGGTCATACAGACTCAAAACGTTAACTCTGTTTCTCTCTCCACAGATTCTGTCTCTCCCGCTGACTTTTTCCAGCATTCTCTGACTCAGGAGAAAGTGCCCTAGATGGTCTTATTTTCATTCCAGTGGGGTGGGTGTTAAGAAGAGTCAGGCTTACCATCCCTAGAAACAGTCAGGAGGCAGCTTCAAGGGCTGCTGGGTATGGAGGAAGGCTGTGTTAACGGTCTGCCTAGGTGCTATGGCACTTTGTTCCAGCTGTTAAATAAAAACAAAGAACAAGTCTTTATCTCTCACCCTTCATAACCCACATCATCCCAATGCCCCATCTATGCCAACCTATGCTAGCTTAGGCCCACACCCACCACCCCATACCCCCTCAAACCTGCCATGTGAATTTACAATCCTCTATCCATCCCTATGGCCCTTCATATCCCATATGCTAACCTATGCCCTTCTACCCATCCCCATGGTCCTTTATAGCACCTATGTCAACATAATGCCAACCCAGGCCCATCTCACCACCACCTTTTGCCCTTTCACCCTCTATGCCAACTCACCCACTACCACCATGGGACTACCTCAGGACCCATGATGAGATGAAATAAAGTTCTAGGTGTCTATTGATGACTTCACTATGTTAAAAAGAACAATTGGATTGAGAAAAACCCATTCACATTTAAATTCCTCCAACTGCCTATCTCTTATAAAAATATGGACTTCTATTCATAGCCCCACATCAAAGACCCTATAATCGCTTGGAGTTATCAATCAAACTGAACTGATAAGCACTCCATTGTGATAATGATAGGTTGTGGAACCAGTCATGCAGCACAAGTCCTATAATGATAATCCTCAGGCTTATGTCAATAGGCAGAGTGAAATGGCAAGCCTTCATTTTTTTAAACAACAGATTTTTTTTTCATTTAAAGGTCAGGAGATTTAAATGTCTTGACAGATTGGCAATTCCAATGAGTTTATCCACTTTTTACACACTTTCATGTCTAATTTTAATAATCCCAAAGGGCACTTGACCTCTCCCAAAAGTGTGCCTTACCTGTACAAAAGGACACCCTACCTCTCCAAAGAACTCCAGTAAATTTCTCTTGAAAAGTGTAAAGTCCACAAGCTGTATTTTGGACATATCACTAACAAAAACTGGATCTATTTGATGGAAGCTGCACTTTTAAATAAGTTATGTAAAGTTTCTGTGTAAATCTGAAGGATTAAGAATCAGCGTTATTAATCATGACTGTTTTATGATCATGTCATAGAGACAACATGGTGTACTGTTCACCTTAACTTGTATTTGTAAATGATCCAGGACTTGCATAGAAAATAGAACACCAGGGCATACTGGGGGACAGAGATAGAACCATAGAAAAGTTACAGCACAGAAGGAGGCCATTTGGCCCATCTTGTCCATGCCAGCCCCAGGACAGCCAGGTTCCCTTTCTAATCCCACCTTCCTGCACCCTGCCCATAGCCCTGCAGCTTACAGCACTTTAGGTGCAGATCCAGGTACTTTTTCAAAGAGTTGAAAGTTTCTGCCTCTACCACCAACTTGGGCAGCAAATTCCAGACACCAAAAAAAAGTTCTTCCTCATGTCTCCCCTACACCTTCTGCCACTTATCTTGAATCTATGTCCCCTGGTCTAGAATTCTCCCTGTGTCTAGTGAAGATTGGAAAATCATCCTCAGAGCATCTGCTATCGCCTTCCTAACTTCCTTCAGCAGCCTCGGAAACAATCCATCTGGCCCTGGTGACTTATCAACTTTCAAGGATTTCAACCCTTCCAGTACTTCCTCTCTCTTTATGACTATCCCATCCAATATCTCATAGTGTTCCTCCTGGACTACTATATCTACAGACTCCCTTTCCTTTGTAAACATGGAGACAAAATATTCATTCAAAACCCTTCCCACAGCCTCTGGGGTCCTATTTCCCCGCCACCACCACCATCCCCCCTCCACCCAACACAATTGATGGGTGCAGGATTCTGGGATGGGACATCAAGCATCAGGGCTTCAGTCCTCTTTTGGCTAAGCCGGATACCCTCTCCGTCACTGTGAAAATTCATGCCTCTCTGTTCTGTATTATACCTTTAGTGGTACTCCACTTGTTCCCTGGTGAAATTTTATTAAACAAACTCCACACATGTATTTGCTTTCATTAGACATGTAGCAAACTTATGGCATAGAAAGGGGCCATTTGACCCTTCCTATCTGTGCCAGCAGCAAAAGAGCTATCCAGCCTGATCCCAGTTTCCACCTCGTGGTCCGTAACATTGCAGGCTACAACATTTCAAATGCATATCCGTATACTTTTTAAATGTGATAGGTGTTTCTGTCTCTACCATCCTTATCTGGCAGTTAGTTCCAAACCTCACTATACTCTAGGTGAAAATATTTCTCCTGAACTTCTGTCTGATTCTTTTCCAATGACTTTAATCCTATGCCCCCTGGTTATTTACCTCTCTGCTAATGGAAATAGGTCTTTCCTATCCACTTTATTTAGAGTGTCATAAATTTATACACCTTAATTAAATTTAATTGAAATCAGCTCTTTTAAAGTTATATACCTGATGCCTGATCTCAGGTACATCTGACTCTCAAATCATGCATTCTGTGATCTCTGTCCCCCAATATGCCCTCGTGTTCTATTTTCTATGCGTTTCCTGGATCATTTACAAATACAAGTTAAAGTGAGCAGTACACCATGTTGTTTCTATGACATGATCATAAAACAGTCATGATCAATAACACTGATTCTTAATCCTTCAGGTTTGGTGTATATGTACGTATGTGTGTTTGCATTTACACAGAAGCTTTACATAACTTATTGACGATTTTTCTGTGGTTCTCAAGTTGATAGAACACATTCCAGTTCAACAATAATCACTTCCACATTAGCTATAAGAACATAGGAAAGGGAGTAGACCATTCAGCCCTTTATGCCTATTTTGGCATTGAATTAGATTATAGATAAGAACATAAGAAATAAGAGAGGTAGACCATTCAGCCCTTCAAGCCTGCTCTGCCATTCAGTGAGATCATGACTGATCTTCCACTTCGACACTATTTTCCTGCACAACCCCTGTATCCCTCGATGTTTTTAATACATAGGAATCTATCAATCTCAATCTTTAATGTACTCAATGACCGAGCCTCCACAGCCCCCGAGGCCAAGAATTCCAAAGATTCACCACCCTCTGAATGAAGAAATTCGTCATCTCAATCCTAAATGGACTGCCCCTTTTTCTGAGACCAGAGTCCCCTGGTTCCAGATCCCCCAGAACCAATAATTTATACCTCAACTCCATTTGCCTGCTTTTGCTCCAGCCTCACCCAACAAAAAATCCATTCATGGCAGTCCTGAAAATTTCAGTTGACTCAACATCCACACTCTTTTGTGGAGCCTGTTTCAATTTCCACTATCCTTTGTGAGTAAAGTTCTTCCTGATGTCACTGTTAAATGTTCCAGCTCAATATGGTCTCTTGTTTTGAATTCCTCTATATATCTATCTGACTGAATCCCTACATCATTTTAAACACCTTGATTAGATCACTCTTCAACCATCAGAACTCAAGGGAATATAAGCCTCATGCAACTTGTATTCATAATCCAACCCTTTCAGTTTGCTTTTATGCTGGTGAATCTGCACTTATATATTTTACCTATGGTTTGGTGCTCAGGACTGAATGCAGAATTCCAGGTGGGGTCTGTACATGACTCTGTATAACTGAAGCATCTCTTCTGCACCTTTTGAATTCCAGTGCCCGTTGAGATAAAGGCCAACATTCTATTTGCTATTTTGATCACTGTACCTCCACACAATTAATTCAGAGGAATGTTCTTCTTTCCCACCCCATCAGTAAAGCTCATCCTATTCCACTCATGTCAATACATTTTCCCATACCAGCTCTCCTGAGGCCTCTGCGTCAGTGGTTGCCAATTAGTGCTGTGTTAGAGCGGCCCTTTCTGAGCAGATTTGACATTCATCAGGTCCACAACCAAACAGATGGCAGAACTGTGATGGAGTGGAGCGGGATCCTGATTTGAATTTGTGAGCCATTGGAGAGGTTTTCACCCCAACAAGGTACTTGATTTTATTTTTCCTTTTTCATTCTTGGGATATGGGTATCATTGACAAGGCCAGCATTCATTACTCATCCCTAATTGTACATGAACTAAGTGGCTTGCTAGGCCATTTCAGAGGGCAGTTAATATTAAACCACAAAGCTGCGGGCCTAGAGTCACATGTAGGCCAGTCCAAGAAAGGATGGCAGATTTCCTCCCCCATAGGGCATTAGTGAACCAAATTGCTTTTAACAGCAATCGACAATGGTTTCATGATCATTATTACTGAGACTAGCTTTCAATTCCAGATTTATTTATTGAATTCAAATTTCACCACTGCTGCCCTGCTGGAATTTGAACCCAGGTCCCCAGGCCTCTGGATTACTATATCAATGTTACCACTATGCCATCATCTCCCCTAAATCTGGATCTAAGTTTCTGGTATGATAGTATCCGACCCACTATAAAACCCAATGCCTAATATGACCCACCTTGTATTCTTAATTTCTTTTTTGTAATATAATTCCAATGCTTATGCGATGAAGTACAAGGTAAGACTGTTGCCTACGAATCCGTAACCTAATGGATTTGTTACAAAAGAGCTCTATTTTCTCTAATTAGGAAAGATGGCCTGGTTTCACTAGCTCGGTCCCTTCTGAGTAGATTTGATATCCGCTAGGTTCACAACCAAACAGGTGGCAGCTCAGTGATGGAGTGGAGTGGCATCATGATTTGAATTTTGCCATTTGCTTTGCTGGCAAATAGTCAATGAAGCTTAATAATTTTCCTGATGAGTACCTCCACATCAAAAACAGAGAAATAAAATATTAGGCTCCCATTTTAGACTTTTTAAGGGCCGGTGTTTGCTATCACAGGGGAGGCTCATCTGCCTGCTGCAGAGACCAGGAAATCAAAAATAAAATTTCTTTTGCTGAAATCTTATGGACAGAAAATTGCCAACAAAGTTCTCATGATTTCAAAGTGCTTCAGGCCAGCAAGTGAGGCTGGTGATACATATTTGAAAACGTGCCCAGTTTGCTTTTTATAAAATGCTTAGGTGTTGCACTGTTTGAAAAAAAGCCAACAGTGCCTGGCCCAGTTCAGGGTGGACCTATTCCTGGGTGACAGATCAAGCTTTGTTTCACAATCTGTTCTTGATCTCATAGTTTAGGGCACTGTTGGCAATTCTTGCTTCATATGTGAAATACGTTTTATAAATGCAGCAGCCATTATACATTCACCCCTGAGGGTGACATTTTACTTAACCAGTAAGTCAACTTTATGAACATCTGAACACTTGAAATAGGAGCAGAAGTAGGCCATTCGGCCCCTCAAGCCTGCTCCGTCATTCAATAAGATCATGGCTGATCTGTTTGTGTTTCGAATTTCACACACCCATCTACCCCGATAACTCTTGATTTCCTTCCCGAACAAGAACCTATCTCCCTTTGCCTTAAAAATATTCAATGACACCGCTTCCACCACTTTTGTGTCCCAAAGTTGCACAACCCTCTGAGAGAAAGCATTTTTCCTCATCTCTGTCCTAAAAGAGCAACCGCTAATTTTAAAACAGTGCCCCCTAGTTCTGGATTTACCCTCAAGAGGAAATATCCTTCCCATGTCCACCTTGTCAAGACTATTCAGGATCTTATATAATTCAATCAGGTTTTTTATTATTCATTCATGGGATGTGGGCTTCGCTGGCTGGTCCAGCATTTATTGCCCATCCCTAGTTGCCCTTGAGAAGGTGGTGGTGAGCTACCTTCTTGAACAGCTGCAGTCCATGTGGTGTAGGTACACCCACAGTGCTGGTAGGGAGGGAGTTCCAGGATTTTGACCCAGCAACAGTGAAGGGACAACGATATATTTCCAAGTCAGGATGGTGAGTGACTTGGATGGGAAATTCCAGGTGGTGGTATTTCCATCTACCTGCTGCCCTTGTCCTTTTAGATGATAGTGGTCTTGGGTTTGGAAGTTGCTGTCGAAGGAGCCTTCATAACTTCCTGCAGTGCATCTTGTAGATGGTACACACTGCTGCTACTGTGCGTCGGTGGCGGAGGAAGTGAATGTTTGTGGACGTGGTGCCAATCAAGTGGGCTGCTTTGGCCTGGATGGTGTCAAGCTTCTTGAGTGTTATGTGAGCTGCACTCATCCAGGCAATGGGGAGTATTCCATCATACTCCTAACTTGTGCCTTGTAGATGGTGGATAGGCTTTGGGGAGTCAGGAGATGAGTTACTCATCGCATGATTCCTAGCCCCTGACCAGCTCTTGTAGCCACAGTATTTATATGGCTAAACCAGTTCAGTTTCTGGTCAATAGTAACCCCCGTGATTTTGATAGTGTTGGTAATGCCATTGAACTTCAAGAGATGATGGTTAGATTTTCTCTTGTTGTAGATGGTCATTGCCTGACACTTGTGTGGTTGATAAGAGTCAACTCTCACTCTTCTAAATGCCAGTGAAAAGAAGTCCAGTCTGTCTAACCTACTGTCATAAGACAATCCGCTCATTCTAAGTATCAATTTAGTAAACCTCCTCTGAGCCAATGATAAAAACAAAAAAACTGCGGATGCTGGAAATCCAAAACAAAAACAGAATTACCTGGAAAAACTCAGCAGGTCTGGCAGCATCGGCGGAGAAGAAAAGAGTTGATGTTTCGAGTCCTCATGACCCTTCGACAGAACTTGAGTGAACCATCTCCTCTGAACCATCTCCATTACATTTAGATCCTTCCTTATATAAGGAAGCTGAAACGTCACACAGTATTCGAGATGCGGTCTCACCAATGCCCTGTATAACTGAAGCATAGCACCCTTACTTTTATGTTCAATATCTCTTGTAATAAAGGATAGCATTGACTAGCTTTCTTGATTAAATGCTGTACCTGTATACTAACTTTTCGTGACTCATGCACTAGAATACCTAGATCCCTCCACAGCTCGGGATTGTGCAGTTGTTCTCCATTTAAGTAATACTCTGCTTTCTAATTCTTCCTGTCAAAGCGAACAACTTCACATTTTCCCACATTATACTCCATCTGCCAGATTTTTGCCCACTCACTCAACCTATCTATATGTGTCTGCAAACTTGTGGATTGTGTAAGATTGAAAAAAAAGGCTTGTAAAGTTGCCAGAAGGAATGCCTGAGGATTGAAGGGTTTTTAGAATACAGCAAAGGAAGACCAAGAAACTGGTAAAGAAAGGGACAATAGAATATGAATGCAATCTAGCAAAAAACATAAAAACGACTGTGAAAACATCTATAGGTCTGTAAAAAGGAAGCTTGACTAAGACAAATGTGGGTCCAATACAGGCAGAGCCAGGTGAATTCATAATGGAGAAAAGAGAAATGGCAGAGAAGCTAAATGATTACTTTGTGTCTATTTTCACTGAATAAGATACAAGGAATCTCCCAGATTTAGAGATCCAAGGGACTGGGGAGAATGAGGAGTTGAAGGAAGTTAGTATAAGTAAAATGGTTGTATTGGAGAAGTTAATGGGGCTGAAAGTTGATAAGTCCCTGGGGCCTGATATTCTGCATCTCAGAGTGTTGAAAGATGTTGCTAAAGGGAAAGTAGATGCATTGGTGATCATTTTACAAAATTCTATAGATTCTGGAATGGTTCCTGAAGATTGGAAAATAGCAAATGTCAACCCTCTATTTAAGAAGGGAGGGAGAGAGAAAAGAGAACTACAGACCTGTTAGCCTTACATCAATAGTAGGGAAAATGCTAGCATCTATTATAAATGATATGATAAATGGATACTTGAATAATCATGATCTGATTGGGCATAGCCAGCATGCATTTGCGAATGGGGAAATCATGTTTGATGAACTTGTTCAAGCTTTTTGAGGATGTTACTAACAAAATTGATAAAGGGGAGTTGGTGGATAATCATGATCTGATTGGGCATAGCCAGCATGGATTTGCGAATGAAGAAATCATGTTTGATGAACTTATTGGAGTTTTTTTGAGGATGTTACTAACAAAATTGATAAAGGAGAGTTGGTGGATGTAGTATTCTTGTATTTTCAGAAGGCTTTTGATAAAGTCCCCCACAAGAGGTTGATTAGAAAATTAAAGCACATGGGATAGGAGGCAATACACTGGCATGGATTAAGGATTGGTTAACAGGCAGAAAACAGAGAGTAGAAATTAATGGATCATTATCGCATTGGCAGGCTGTGACTAGTGGAGTACCCCAAGGATCAGTACTTGGCCCTGGTATGCACAATATATTTCAATGATTTGGATGTGGGGACCAAATGAAATATTTCCAAATTCGCGGGTGATACAAAACTAGGTTAGAATGTGTGTTGTGAGGAAGATGTAAAGCACTACAGGAAGATTTGGACAGACTTAGTGAGTGGGAAAGAACATGGCAGATAGAATATAATGTGGAAAAATGTGAGGTTATCCATTTTGGTAGAAGGAACAGGTGGGCAGAGTATTTCCTAAATGGTAAGAGATTAGAAATTGTAGATGTACAAAGGGACTGGGTGCCTTGTCCATAAGTCACTGAAAGCTAACAGGCAGGTGCAGCAGGCAATTAGGAAGGCTAATGGAATGATAGTCTTTATTGCTAGAGGATTTGAGTACAGGAGTAATAAAGTCTTGCTTCAATTGTATAGAAGAGTGGTTAGACTGCACCTGGAATACTGTGTGCAGTTTTGGTCCCCTTACCTCAGGAAGGATATTATTGCCATAGAGGGAGTGCAACGAAGGTTCACCAGACTTGTTCCGGGGATGGAGGGACTGTCTTATGAAGAGAGATTGGGGAAATTGGGCCTATATTCTCTAGAGTTTCGAAGAATTAGAGGTGATCTCATTGAAACATACAAAATACTTAAAAGAATAGACAGTATAGATGCAGGTAAGACGTTTCCCCTGGTTGGGAAGTCTAGAACCAGGGGACAAAATTTCAGAATAAGGGGGAAGCCACTTAGGATCAAGGAGAAATTTCTTTAATCAGAGGGCTGTGAATCTTTGGAGTTCTCTACCCCAGAGGGCTGTAGAAGCTCAGTCATTGAGTATGTTTAAGATCGAGATTGATAGATTTCTGATTAACAATAACATTAAGGGTTATGGGGATAATGTGGGTAAAAGGCATTGAAGTGTTCAATCAGCCATGATCAGATTGAATGGCAGAGAAGAACTTTTGGGCAGAATGGACTTCTCCTGTTCCTATGTTCCTTATGTCTTCTTCACAACATGCCTATCTTTCTGATGTCTGCAAATTTAGCTGCCATGCCTTCACTCCCCTCATCTAAGTCATTGATGTAAGTTGTAAAAAATTGAGACCCCAGCACAGACCCCTGCAGGACTCCACCCATCACATCCTGCCAATCAGATAAAGACCCATTCATGCATACTCCTTGTTTTCTGTCAGCCAACCAATCTTCTTTTGAGGTTAATATGTTACCCCCTACACCGTGAGCCTTTATTTTCTGCAATAACTTTTGAAGTGGCACCTTATCAAATGCCTTCTGGAAATCCAAGTACAGCATGTCGGCAGACTCTTTTCTATCCACAGCACATGCTACTCCTTCATAGAACTCCACATGATTTCTATTTCACAAAACCATGCTGACTCTTCCCAATTGCCTTGAGTTTCTCTAAATGCCCAGCTATAACTTCTTTAATGATTGTTTCTAACACCTTGCCCATGACAGACATCAAGCTAACTGACATAGTTTCCTGTTTTCTGCCTCCCTCCCTTCTTGAATAGAGGGGTTATATTTGCTATTTTCCAGTCTGATGGAACATTTCCAGAATCTAGGGAATTTTGAAAAATTAACACCAACACATCTACTACCTCATTAGCCACCTCTTCTCAAACCCTAGGATGAAGTCCATCAGGACCCGGAGACTTGTCAGTTCGCAGCTCCATCAGTTTGCTCAGTACCGCTTAGCTAGTGATTGTCATTTCACCAAGTTCCTCTCTCATTTCCACCTCCTGGTTTGCAGCTATTACTGGAATGCTTTTTGGATCCTCTATCTTGAACACAGAAGCAAAATATTTGTTCATTTCATCCGCCATTTCCTTATTGTCCACCATTAGCTCCCCATTCTCACTCTCTAGAGGACCAACACTCGCTTTACTTACTCTTTTCCTTTTTAAATATCTATAGAAACTCTTGCTATCTGTTTTTACATTTCTAGCTAGCTTCCCCTCATACTCTAATTCTTTCTCCTGATTAACCTTTTAGGCATTCTCTTTCGTTCTTTAGATTCAGACCAACTTTGTCACACCCCAGGGAGTGCGGCACTCGGACCTGCTGCATTCCTTGGCTTAATTCTTTCACTATTCCATTCAGGTATCTGTGGTTATTCAGAACTTGAAACATGAGCTGCGCTATGTGAAGCCAATCCGATTTCCATGGTGATATGCATATTATAGGTGATGAGAAAGATCATTTGAAACTATCTGCTTAGGGAACTCTGGAATGGTTCTGACAACTTCATTTAATCAGAGCTTTAAAAAAACAATGTTTGTGGCCTTTCTTATCCCAGTGAACATTAACACGCTGCATTGAGATTACAGTGACCACCCCACACCCCCTCCCCCCAAACCCCATCCAGTCCCATTGAAAGGCGAAACCCTTCATTGGAGAACAGAACTGCTTTGATGTTTAGCAACAGAGGTTACTGAAGTGACTCCTCAAATTCATCAATATGAGGCTGAAGGCCAAAGAGCAGCAAAGGATTCACCAGAAGAGCCACAGGGTCCACTTCATCTCTTCTGACAGTAAACAGGGCACCTGTGCTGGTCACATGACAAGCCAAATGGAGAATTGAGTGTGGTTTGCAAGTCACTAAAAGGACAGCTTCTCCCAAATAATGTTGGGTAAGTTGAAAGGTCACTTGCAATTATGAAGAGTAATGTCCTGGCAGGAAAGACTCATATCAGCAGTAAAACTGTCAAGGAGTCGAAATGGCATCATACATTGTGGTCCACTTTTCAGTCTAAAATGATGCTAATGATGCCTGTTTATTTAAAATTAGATAAAACCTGTAACTACAGGTCAGTCAGTCTAATGTCAGCGGTGGGGATTCTTTTAGAACACTGAGCAAAATTAATTGTCACTTGGAAAGATGTGGGCTAATAAATGACAGCAAGCACGGGTTTTTTAAAGGCATATTGTCTCTGACATGCCTGGCGTTCTTTGAAGTAACAGGAATGTTGATAGGGGTAGGGTAATTGATTGATGTTGAGTTTCTGGACTTTCAATAAGAGTTTGATAATAGACATGATAGCAAGATTGAAGCACATAGGATTAAAGGAGAAATGGCAGCATAGATCTGAAATTGGTGAAGGGACAGAAAGTAGTAATGAATGGTTATTTTTCAGATTGAGAGAATTGTGCAGAGGTCTCCCCCTGGGATTGGTACCAGGACTACTACTCCCCTTTATATATATTAATGAGCTGGACTTGAGTGTAGGCAAAGCATAATTTCAAAGCTCACAGCTGACACAAAATTTGCAAATGAAGTAAACAGTGAGGAGGGCTTCAGGAGGACATGGACAAGCTGGCAAAATAGGCAGATGCATGCAATTGAAATGTAACACATAGAAACATGAAATGATGCATTTTAAAATGGGGAGAGGCATTACCATTTAAATGATACATGTTTAAGGTCAGCGCAGGAACCAAAGATGCTGCAAAATTTGGTTGCATTGAGCGCCCATTTTTTAATACAATGGCTGCCGTTCTTGTTTTAAAATGGTGCCTGCACCACACACACATACTTCTGGTGTGATCGCACTGAATTCCATCTTAATTATGTAGAACTGTGCAGAATAGGCTGATTGTGATATCAAGCAGTGTGCCCCGCTGATTTGACATCAGCAGTACCATTTTGGGACTCAATGCTCCAGCTAACACCCTATTTTAACCTCGCCCAGCTGAACATATACTCAGCAGCATAAAGGACTCCATACCCATCACCTAGCAGTGCTATTTAAAGGAATCATCAGCTACTTTCAGGGTTCATTAGCTGATTAATTTCCACTGACTGTGGTTGAGTTTGTAGAAGTGTTTGGAAGTTTGTACTGTTATTTAAAGTCGCTATGGGGAGTGGTGTGTCAGGTGCTGCATGACTTGATCCTGACTTCAAGGGTTCTGGACAAAATATTTGCTTCCAGGCGTGTGTGAGGAGTTTTCATCCACTTTGGCTTACAGCATGATAGGAGGCAACACAGAGCAGGACAAACTGCTGGAAGAGGGAGGAGGAGTGGGGAAGAAGGGATCTCAGCAGGAGTCCATATCCATCTGGATGTTCAGGGAGCAGTCTTTCTTCCTGAAATGCACTGCAAAACTTGTGTCAGACGTCTCTGCTTCACAAAGAGGCCCTCACTAAAACCGCCCACCTGTTGCAGCCATAACTGCAGCCTCAGTGCAGAGCAAGGATGGCATTGCCAGAAGGTGCAAAGGTGACTGTGGCCATCAATCTTGATGCGTCAGGCTCCATCCACCTGGTGTAGGTGATATTTACTACATCTACTAAATATCTACCTTACATCAAGAAGGTCACTGAGGCTCTGTATTTGGAGAGTTGCATACATTTCATTCTCCCTTGCCAGAAAGAAACAAATGGAGCAAACACGAGGCTACATGAGGATTACAGACTTTCTCATAGTGCAGATTGCCATTAACTGCACTTTTGATGCTTTGTGGATGCCACATATTAAACCAGAGAGGTAGTACTGTCAGAAAAGACAGAAAGGATTCCACTGTCTCTAAGTCCAGCTGGAGTGTGACCATGCTCAGCACATCATGCTAGTCAATGCTCTATATCCTGGCAGCAGTTAATTATGCCTTTATTCTGCAGCAGTCTGTTGTACCATTGACATTTGAGCCACCATGACAAACCAGAGGCTGTCAACTTGGCAACAAGGACTATCTGCTGACCACATGACTCACTATTGCATGGATTGAGAATTGGTGGGCAGACGGAGAGTAGGAATAAATGGGTCTTTTTCAGAGTGGCAGGCAGTGACTAGTGGGGTGCTGCAGAGATCAGTGCTTGGGCCCCAGCTATTCACAATACATATCAATGATTTGGATGAAGGAACAAAATGTAAAATTTCCAAGTTTGCTGATGACATGAAACTAGGTGGGAATTTGAGTGGTGAGGAGCATGTTAAGAGGCTTCAAAGGGATCTAGACAAGTTGAGTGAGTGGGCAAACACATGTCAGATGCAGTATAACCTGGATAAGTGTGAAATTATCCACTTCGGTAGAAAAAGCAGAATGACCGAGTATTATTTAAATGGTGATCGATTGGGAAATGTTGCTGCATAAAGGGACCTTGGTGTCCTTGTACACCAATTACACTGCAAGCAAGCATGCAGATACAGCAGGCAGTTAAGAAGGTAAGAGGACTTCGTCAGTGCAAGAGGACTTGAGTACAAGAGTAAGAATGTCTTGCTGCATCTGTATAGGGCCTTAGTGAGACCATACCTGGAGTACTGTGTGCAGCTTTGGTCTCCTTACCTAAGAAAGGATATACTTGCCATAGAGAGAGTGCAGCGAAGGTTCACCAGACTGATTCCTGGGATGGCAGGATTGTGGTATGAGGAGAGATTGGGTCGACTAGGCCTGTATTCACTGGAGTTTAGAAGAATGAGAGGGGATCTCACTGAAACATATAAAATTCTGACAGGGCTGGACAGACTGGATGCATTGATGATGTTTCCTCCGGCTGAGGAGTCTAGAACGAGGGGCCTCAGGATACGGGATAGGCCATTTAAGACTTAGATGAGAGGATAAATTTCTTCACTGAGAGGGTGGTGAACCTGTGGAATTCCCTACCACAGAAGGCTATGGAGGCCAAATCACTGAATATATTCAAGAAGGAAATAGATGGATTTCTAGACTCTAAAGGCATCACGGGGTATGAACAGAGAACGGGAGTATGGCGTTGAGATAGAGGATCAGCCATGATCATATTGAATGGCAGAGCAGGCTCCTATGTTCAATGTTTCAATGTGCAACCTCACCCTCTGGCAAATTGGCACTGATACTACCCTTGTTCCCTGCCTTGGCTGCAGCCCATTTATGCCTATTGACTCACCATATGCAGATCCTGCCTCTAAGCAATCCTCTAAAAATTGGGCAGTGTCAGTATCTGAACTGGTGGCTGAGCGTGAGAGTGAATGACAGTATTACTTCTTCATTATTAGCTGGAATTTTGCATGGAGGCAGTGACCCCACCCTGTGGTTTAACAGTCAGGAGTGAACATGCTTCCACTTGGCTGAGAAACCCCAAAATGGTTTTATAATCATTGGCCCAAAATTGGTAGATTTTTGATCTCCAAGGGAATCAAGGGATCTAGTGATAAGGCGATAAAGTGGAATTGATGGAGAAGATCAGCCATGAATGGTGGAGCAAGTGCAAGGAGCTGTATGGCCTACTCCTACTCCTATTCCTTAATAGTGAGAGTTTACTTTGTGTCTGGACCTGAGTTAATAATTGTATTATGTAAGCGAGGCCCTGTGCACTGTTTTGTCACAGTTATGCTGTTACATCTATTATAAGACACTTAGTGACAGAAATCACATTATTTATTAGTACTGTGCATGTTAATGTGTTTACATGACGTTTATTCTCTGTGATATTAAGAGGAGGTTAGCACCTTAATTAAAATAACAAAATAGCAGGTAGAGGAATTTCACAGGAAGGGATCACTATGCCCATTAGCAGTATCACACAGTGATGTTACAGCATCATTCATTTCAATCTGACCAAAAAACAGGGAAAAATCAGGAAACTATGTTGCAATAAATTTATGCTGCAGTAGATGTACCCTGGGTGCCCATTTTCCACCTCCATAAACTTAAGAACATCCTAAACTCAATTAAAAGCAATATGCCTGTCCTTGAATTAGCACCTGACCTTATGTCCAACCGCTGCCTGGTACACATAGCACCATCATCCACAGGCTAAATGGTTTTTTGCAAATAAACAAACAAGAGTGTGGAGTTGGCTGTTGATTTACACCATCGAGTAAGCAGCAACTTCTTATGCTTAATTTTATAGCTTTGGACCTCAGCAAGATTTGAACTCTGGTTAGTTAAAACTCAGATCAGTTGGGGCTGTGGTTCCTCTTAAGGTGGGTTCAGTCTTGCATTTGGGGATGAAGGGCTGGATTTTCAACTTCAAGGCGGGTAGCAGGAGCTGGGAAATTTCCCAGCTTGGCGTGCTCGCTTCCATGCAAAGAGCAAAGACAGGATTTTCATTGTGGGGGGCGGGGAGGGGAAGGAGGGTGCAGGTGTGAGCATGGGTGCAGGCTGCAGTCAGGCTGGCCAACCCCAAAAAGTGTTCAAAGGCAGCCACAGAGACTGTCGGGGTGCAGAGGCGGGCTGTGGGAAAGGCCCGCTTCAGTGCTGTGGATTTCATCCCAGTTATAATAAAAACACTAAGGGCAAGAACTTATAGTCGGTGAGCTGGGGCAGGGCCCGCTTGCTGACACGTAAAATAACCCGGGATGACATCGATAGAACTCCCGACGTCATCCCGTGTCATTTCCATTTTCAGGTCGGCGGGGGTGCAGCTGAATCAGCTGTGCGCCCGCCAACCTGTCAATGGCCGATTGCAATTTAAGTGACAGCAGCAACCAAGAACAATGAAGGAAAGTATGGCCGGTATCAAAACCCAAGAAACTGTGGACCATCCAGCATTGCATACAGCAAACTATAGCAAAGTGTCATTTAAAACACACAACAAAACAACCAACATGTACCAGCATGAAACTGTCATTTTACTTTAAAATAGCCTACAGCAGCAGCAGCAAATCAGGGTCCCACACCCCAATTTATTTGGTGGAGATGCATCATGTGAATGTTCCCTAGTCTAAATTCCATGAGATTTGGTGCAGAAGTCGCTTTAAACAATTGTTCTATTTATATTAAGTAAATCAATACTTTCTCCATCAGGTAAACAAGGACTCTGACTCCATTTTAAGCCCTACCTGTACCAAAGAAAGACTTGCATTCATATAGTGCCTTTTACAATCACAGGACAACCAATGTACTTTTGAAATGCAGTCACTGTTGTAGGAAATGAGATAGCTAATTTCCACACAGCAAGTTCCCACAAACAGCAATGTGATAATGACTCGATAATCTGTTTTCAGGATGTTCATTGAGGGATAAATATTGGTTAGGAGGCTGAGGATAACTCCCTTGTTCTTTTTCAAAGTCATGCCATGGGATCTTTCACATCCACTTTCAAGGGTAGATGGGGCCTTGGTTCAATGCCTCATCTAACAGATGGCATCTCCAGCATTGCAACCCTCGCTCAGTATTGCACTGAAGTGTCAGCCTTGATTATTGTGCTCAAATCCTGTAGTGTGACTTGAACCCACAACCTTCTGACACAGAGGCAAGAGTGCTACCAACTGAGTGCAGTTGATACATGCTACATACCATCATTGGGGTCTCATGGAAATGGCCCTAATGGGCTGAAATTTGCTCCAACTCTGTTGCCATTTCTTCTTTGTGTTGCGCCCTCAATATCTACCCCTTACTGAAAGGTTAGAGAAGTGGCTTTGCCCTAATACGTTCTATCTGTCAATCCTTGTGACATCTATGTTACCTCTTCAGAGTAGCACAGGCAAGTACAGAGGTGGTGCTTGGTCTGTGTAGAGTGCACAACACTTCCCTCACTAGAATTCTCTCACTGCAAAGGGTTTGGTTAAGAATTTTAACCTGTTAGTCATGCAGTGTGCCATTTGAGGTATCTATTGCTTTACTCCAGCACTTCCAGACATTTCTATTCTAATAAAGTGCTTTTCAGAGTTCAACAAATAGTCAAAGTTAAATATGTGCATATTTTAAAATGATTAAATATAACCAAACCAACTGAGACAAGAGCAGATGTAGTATTTATATCAAATTTGAGCACTAGTGGGATATGTTTCTTATTTTGTAGAGTATGACCATAAAAGCTATGAAATTGAACTGTGCTGCAGGGTTTGAATTCAGGTTGTAAAACGCCATGAAATTGCTTTACAGACGTGAATTAGACCATACTGCAAAAAGTCAAGACTTCAGTGCAGAAACAAGGGGTGTAATGGAAGGACATTCTCCTCCACGGTCCCAACTGTCATCGAATGGGATCGTGGTGGGGAATGAGGGAAAATTCAGATGAAGAGGCCTACCACTGCCTCACCACCCTGACCAAGCTTACCCTCACCAGCAATGCACCCCGCAACACCCCCAACCACCTTTCCTCATCATCCCTGCCTCTCCTTCCTCACTGCACACCTCTGGGATTTTCCATCTTGGCACTGAAATGTAGCACAATGGATTGTGGCTGCCCAAATTTATTCTATAGCTGGTTCAAACAGCAAACACAGTAAAAAAAAACACAGATTTACGGCAGAGATCAGGTTCACGTATCATCTCTGCTCACCCGAAATCAACAGGCACTGACCTCCAGCAGCTTAATTGCTTCAGTCTCAGGTGGCCAGTAAGCAACATATGATTATTCAAGGCAGGAAGCAGGTCACTTTGCATGCCCTTGAATATCTCAGCAGCCACTTCACTGGTAGATATGAATCATACAGTCACTGGGATTGGCATTTTAATTGACGCTGCAACAATGAGTGCTCGGTACCTGAATAATAACAGGCCATACACTGATCAGTCAAGCAGCTTGACTCATATACTTCAGTACTCCTGGTAATATTCCAAATCTAATGGAGGATGGTTACCACCTTGCCATTGTGTACTCCACAACAAGCCTTCAACAACAGGACTTTGCATTTATATAGCACCTTATCATACTAAAACATCTCAAAGTGATCACAACAGCACAATCAGACTAAAATTGACACTGAGGCAAAAAGGAGACACTGGGACAGGTGACGGAGATAGGTTTTAAACAGTGGGGAGAGATAGGGAGATAGAGAGGCAAAGAGGATTGGGGAGGGAATTACAGAGCTTAGGTCTGGATGGCGGAAGGCACAGCTGCCAATGGCAAGTCGATAGAAGTAGGGGAAGCACAAGGCACCAGAGTTGGAGGAGCACAGAGTTCATAATGTGTTATATGGCTGGAGGAGGTTAGTGGAGAGGCTATGAAAAGATTTGAAGTCAAGGAGGAGAATTTTAACATGGAAGTGTCTGTGGACCAGGCGCCAATGAAGGTTAGCAAGTACAGGGGTGACTTGTGATCGAGCCTTGACGAGAGTAAGGACACAGGCAGCAAAGATTTGAATGAACCCATGCTTATGGAGGGTGGATAATTTATCCCAGACATCAGACACTGGGATAAAAGCAAAATACTGCGGATGCTGGAAATCTGAAACAAAAACAGAAAATGCTGGAAAAACTCAGCAGGTCTAACAGCATCTGTAGAGAAAAAAACAGAGTTAATGTTTCGATTCCTTATGACTCTTCTTCAGAGCTGAAGAAGAGTCATAAGGGCTCGAAACATTAACTCTGTTTTTCTTTCTCTCCACAGATGCTGTTAGACCTGCTGAGTTTTTCCAGCATTTTCTGTTTTTGTATCAGACACTGGCCCATTGGAAGACTCCTGTACAGGGGTAATAAAAGCATCCATTAGAATTTGTGGCAATTGATGGGATCTGTCGAATGCACACTGCTTGAGATTACTGCATGTTGCAGAGGCCCAGCAGCTAATAACAGTATTCATGTGAAACCTTGTGAATGTGGAAGACACTCTCTTTGGATTGAGCAATGCCAGGACATTTATGCTCCATGACACCTAGACTTTCTACATGAATCAAGACACATCAAAGAAGTTTTTTTTTCAAAATCTTAAGTTTTCTCTTAATTCTAATTTTTAATGATAATTTTAAATAAAATAATGGCACACAGAGGCACTGGTCGCTATGTAGATTGGCTTAAGCAAACCCTCTCCCTCACGTCATATCTGGAAGTATAGAAAACAGTACAGCTGAGTACTCTCATTGTACTGTACCTTCTTGTCCTGATCATTCAGGGTTGAAGTGATGACATGCAATGCAGAACAAGATACATATGCATTACACCGAATCACTCAACCAAGTGATACAAGCAGCCAATGATAAACGAACAGCAGGCAGACTTTATTAATATTCCCTTGAAAAGAACCAAAACTGATTTATTAGTATGCAAGCTGAAGATGTGCTGTCATTCATAACATAGCTCAACTCTACCATGCTTTCTTTGTTATTTGCAACAGAATTGAGGGATGATAGCCTCATGGGATGAAATAATTTTCTATTCTGCATCGTGGATCCTCATGAACCTCTGCTGTGTGAAGAATAGCACAGAAAGCTCTACCCTCAGGCATCAAATGCTTTGTTTCAACTTGTGCTTTCTTTTATTTTCTACAGCATAATTTCCAATGGCCAAAATACTTATTCCTCTGACTGGCTGACAACTTACATTTAAAATAACTCGTGGATGTGCAAGCACAATCCCCTCGCTAAAACTCTGCCTGTTATCCGGCTATTGTTTTAACTGAATTGCTTCCGCTTTCTTGAAGTGGTGTGAGAGACACCAGATCTATTTGGCCTGTTATGCCGAACTGCTTCATTAGGAAGCAAAATTTGATTTACTTCTGGATGTTGTGGAGAAGATTTATCAGCACATGAGTAGGCACAATGCTTTCCTGTCAAGGTCTCCCCTATATTGTTTTCCATTGGGCACAGTAGAACAAACATCCAGACTCTGCCTTAATTTATCAAAGGACAGGACAGTGCAAACAAGATGTAGAGCAAGGCTCCTTTTACTCAGACTCAACAATGACTTCACCCCCTTCCAATGCAACTTCAGAGGATTTCCCTCTGCCACGCTGTAGTAATTATGGCTTTTATTTAATGTGCAATATACCTTTAAGAATAATGCTTGTCAAGGAAGATCACATGATCTTTAGTACCCAATAGGGTTACCTCAGTGGCTAGTTGTGTAGAGATAAAGTTTGAGTTGAAAGCACACATGTAGTTGCTGCTGAGTTCCTTGTAAATAAACTTAAAGTTCCCATCCAAGAAGTGTCTGCTGATCAAGTCTATCAATAGTACTAACTCGGCCACCACTCACACACCAATATGATATTACTGCTTTACCCAACATTCATTCTTGTGGCTTGTCTGAGTGAGAATGCCAAGATTTCCTAAACCCTAGGCGGATCAATCAATAGGAATTTCATTCAGATTATTCCAAGATTATCTTGCATGGGAAGAAGTCTTTCCAGAGAGCAGAGAGATGTGAGATTTGTGCCCACATTTTTAAAATTTTTTTACAGGAATGCGGATGTCGCTGGTTAAGCTAGCATTTATTGCCCATCCCTTATTACCCTTGAGAAGATGCTGGTGTGCTGCCTTCTTGAATTGCTGTACCCCAACAGTGCTGTCAGGGAAGGAGTGTTTTAGCCCAGTGACAGAGGAGGAATGACGATATAGGGCGGAATTTTTCTCTCATTGGGTGGGCGGGCCCGAGAGCGGCTGCAAAACCGACCGCCGCCTGCAAACGGACCCTGATTAGGATTTCACTCTAGCGGGCCAACGATGACCCACCCAGCGTGAAACACAGCTCTGCACTGGCAGGAAAGGCTCAGCGGAGACCGGGGCCTGTCTGCCACCAGGTCCAATGGCAACCTGGCAGCCAGTTTAATAACAGTCCAGGCAGCCCCAGAAAGACTGCCAGGGAGGGACGTCTGTCTGCCGTCATAAGGATGGACTCGAGTGCGGCTGCAGCCACCAGGCGGGAGGGCAGGTCGGGTGGGCATTTGGCCCCCCCACTCTTCTGCTGAGTACCTCGCCGTCCTCCTGGAGGGGGTGGCAGCCAGGAGGGACACCGTTGTCTCCAGAGATGGGAGGAGGAGGCCACCTCACCTCACAAAAAGGGCATGGGAAGAGGTGGCAGCCCTGGTGAGCAGCCATGACATGATGCAGCACCCCTGCGTACAGTGCCGGAAGCAGTTCAATGGCCTGCTGCGCTCATGAAGGGTGAGTACCACATTGGCGTGGTTCAGTGTACAAAAGTGTTAAGGTGTGGCTGTCCCCTATGGACCTCAGGGATGCTAGAGTCTGAATTCCAACAGTAAATGACGCTGGAGCTGGCCAAGGGGGTGAGTCCTGGCGGCTTGGGCTGAGCACCTTATGGCTTGAGGGCCACGACTCGGATGTGCACTGTGAGGTGTTCCTCAGCTGGGGATGGCCAGGCTGCAATGGTGCTGCAGGTAGAGAGCGGACTAATCGATGCTCCTCTATCCTTTCAGGAGAAGACGAGCCATTACCAAGCTGAGAGGGCACATATAGGCAGAGGCCCATCCAACCTGCTGCTGCTCTCCCGGCTCGAATAAGATGTCCTGGAGCTCGAGAGGCGCCACGCTCCCCGTGCAACTAGGCGTGGAGAGGCAGGGGTGCCAGATGAAATTAAGAGTGCAGTGCACAGAGGTGAGAGTTTCGGATTCTGAAACCATTCTAGTGTAGTCCCTCTATTGATGTGATCTTCAAACCTGGAGTCCCCATTGATCATTGAAAGACAATGGCACCATGATGCAGATATGCATTGTCTCACCAGGATGCCTGGCATGCGCAGTGACAGTGTGATGTCTTTAACTAATATCCTTCTTCTCCCTTTTAGGCTCACCAGCAGGCGTACGATCTACAAATCCCAAAGGGCCACCCCTAACACCAGAGGACCACCGGGTGTCATTTTCACCTGTGTCATACCCGCTCTCTGAAGTGGGCACCAGTGCAGATAATAGCAACTCAGTGGGTATTAGAGCAGCAGCTAGTATATCAGTGCATGTTGGTGAGGGCACTTCACAGTCACTTGAGGTGCAGGCAGAGGCAGAGTGTGCCCAGGGCACCGGCAATCGGAGGGCTGCTGGGGAGCAGGACAATGCTCAGTTGAAGGCTGATGATGAGCCTCTGGGGTTGTCCATATGGTGGCAGATGCTGGATGCGGCAAGATGTGCGGGAGGATCTGGCAGAGATCTGTAAGGGTCTATGTGCCATGGCCTCCGTGATGGACGAGTCCATGTGGAGCGTGAGCACTATGTTGACCGTCATGGCCGAGCGCACTGCCTTCTCCATTGAGAGAGTGGCGACTCTCATGGAGAGACAGCTCAGGGACAGAATGAGGGGTTCTTGGGTTTGTGCTCGGACCTGCAAGCCCTCACACAAAGGCACTGACCTCAGGTGGTCAGTGTGGGAGATGGATGAGGCACCCGGTATCCCAGCTAGGTGTTCATCCATCAGTGTTGTGCAGGGTGGTCCATAGCAACCTCATGTTGGCACATAAGCTGTCTGTCATCTCTGTAGGCCCCTCTCAGGGTGCTCTGGATGACGGCAACAGCTCCTCTGCACCTCCACCAGTGACCGTCACATCTGATGAGGCTGCGATGACTGGGGAAATGCCAGCTGTGGCACTGGCCACTCCCTCCCAGGCTGGGCCAGCACAGGCTCCACTGGCTAGAGGACAACCACCAAGGTCATCGAGGCCAGCAAGACAGCAGAGTCAGCAGGCTGTTTCCAATGCTGGTGCCAGTGAGCAGGGAGCACCAAGACATAGCACTCACAAACATAAGTTTAAGGTACCATGAGCACAAGAGGCACAGTTCACGAGTGATTTTATGTTCATTTATGTTTACTTTATCTATACTGGTCCAGGAATGAAGACCAGAGAAGTTTATGTAAATAGTTTGAAATTGTCCAAATGAGATAAATTTTGTTTTTGTTGTCATGGCCTGTGTGTGCTTCACCTTTTTATTTAATTGGTGCTGGGTATGCCAGTATGTACTGCTGGACATAAGTGGCTCTAAACTTTATTGCACAGACGCTGAGCATTCTTTTTGTGAAAATGAAAGGGTGCTTTCAAACATCTGGGATGGAGGTGGCAGCCCTGGCATACATTTGAAACTGATCTTTGGTAGCCTAGGAACGTTGGATCAAGGCTTCCCTGCCCTTTTGGAGGTTACTAAGGTCTGGCTCCACGTCCTCAGTGTTCTCCTCACCATACTCATCTTCAGATTCACCACTGGAGCTGTGGTCTGTGCAGCTGTGTCAAGATCCTCTTCCACCGGTGGGTCCCCCCTTGCAAACGCCAGATTGTGGCGAGCACAAATGCAACCACGATCAGTGATACCCACTCTGGGGGGTGTTGTAATGTTCGCCTTGAACGCTCCAGTCATTGGAAGCGCATCTTGTGAAGACCTATGGTCCTCTCTACCACTGCCCTTGTGAAGGCATGACGTATATTGTAACACTTCTCTGCCTCTGTTCTTGGGTGGTGAAGAGGCGGCATGCCTCAATGGATAGCCCTTGTCACCCAGCAGCCATCCATCCAGTCGGGCTGTAGCACTGAAGAGCCTTGGCACCTGGGAGTGTTTCAGGATGTAAGCATCATGGCAGCTGCCAGGGTTCCGTGCATAGACTTGCAGAATGTGCATCCTGTGGCCACACACTGTCTGCACAGTCATGAGGTGGAATCCCTTCCTGCTGACGAAGGCACCCAGCTGACCCACCAGCATCTTGATGGCCACATGTGCGCAGTCGATCACACCCTGGACGCGGGGAACTCAGCAATTGCTGCGAAGCCTCTGGCTCACTCAACCTGGCTGGCCTCATCTGTACAGTAAAGAATAAAGATCAGTACCTGCCTAAACAGAGCTTCTGTCACTAGCTTGCCGCAGCTATGGGCAGCTGATTGGAAGACTCCACAAAAACCCCCCACTGAGCCTTGGAACGAGCAGGAGGAATAGAAGTTGAGGGCTACTGTGACCTGCAGAGCCACTGGTATGGGGTGTCCACCCATACAGTCAGAGCTGATCTCAGGCCTGATCACCTGGTAAATAGAGGTCACTGCCTCCCTTGCGAGGCGGAGCCTCCTTAGGTATTGCACCTCGGACGTATTGAGGGAGCTGCATTGCCACCTGTAAACCCTGTCAGCAGGATAGTGGCATATTCGGTGGCCCCTTCTGCCTTGGACTACCTGCTAGCCCTGCATCCCTTGTACCTGTGTCTGTGCTCCCACAGGCCGCTCCCCTGGAATTTGCATTGGGATGCTGGGCCTCCTCTCCCTTCTGCTCCTCTGTTGCTCCTCAGAAGAGGTGCCCCAGTGGAGACCACAATCCCCATTACCAGGGTAAGGGAAGGCTGTCTGATACCTGGAAGGGTCCACATGCTCTGAATCCTCAGGGGGCCTGGCAGACAGCAATGAGTTCTTAAATGAAGCTTGGAAATGCTAAGAATGAAGTCCTGAACAGAGAGGAAGCTGCCAAGTACCAATAAGCAACCATCTGCAAACTATCTCCAAAACTGCTCATTACTCATCCTGCATGCTGCTGACCCTTTCTATCCTGCCCTTGGATGAGGTTTGTGAAAATGTTGGCTGGCCGCCTGCCCGTTTTGCCCTTGGGATGAGCAGAAAATCACACAGGCAAGGAAAAATCACAGTCAATTTGACTGTTAAGGGCCTTCCATGGCCGCTTAATTAATGGTGAGCAACGCTCCGGCATCCACGCGCGCGCATGACGAACGAAATATCGCGCGAGTTCATGATGACATTGGGATTCCCACCCTACATCATCACACACTATTTTACTCCCATTCGGGTCGGGCACATGCCCGCCAGCGGGACCAAGGATTCTGCCCATAGTTCCAAGTCAGGATGGTGAGTGGCTTGGAGGGGAACATTCAGATGGTGGTGTTCCCATGCGCCTACTGCCCTGATCCATCTAGGTAGTAGGGGTCATGGGTTTGGAAGGTGCTGTCAAAGGTGAATTGGCAGGTTGCTGCAGTGCATCCTGTAGATGGCACACACTGCTGCTACTGTGTGCCGATGTGGAGGAAGTGAATGTTTAAGATTAATGGATGGGATGCCGATCAAGTGAGCTGCTTTGTCCTGGATGGCGTTGAGATTCATCAGTGTTGTTGGAGCCAAACTCATCCAGGCAAGTGGAGAGTATTCCATCACACTCCTGTGCCTTGTAGATGATGGACAGGCTTTGGTGAGACAGGGGGTCTCAGGAGGTAAGTTAGTTGCTGCAGAGTTCCCAGCTTCTGACCTGCTCTTGTAGCCACAGTGTTTATATTGCTGGTCCAGTTCAATTTCTGGTGAATTGTGCCGTGGTGCTCCATTTTTCTATTCAAAGCTCTAACATTCTGAACCCCAATTTTAGACTGTCAGGCTGTAAAATAAATGCAAGGTAAAAAAATATTTAAATGTAAAAATGTCTCCACCTTAGCTTTGTTCTGTATAAAATGATGTAGCAGAGTATAAATTGGAAAAGAGGGCTGGAGAGCAAATTAAAACCCGAGTCTATAATTTTAGATTTAATTCGCCATCTGTTTTTTCTCCCCAGTATAATTTTTTATCAATTGCATTCTCCTCATATCTATTTGGCTGCATCCCAAAAGTGATAGTAGCAATTTTAGTGCAATTGACTTTTCTCCTCTGATAGCGGGAAGGAGCAGCCAGGGTCTCCACTCCTGATTGCTATACAGTGAGCCTCTGCTGAACAGTGATGTGGATTGTATGACAGGTAGGCAGTCATCATTAACCAACAGCAGGCCAGCACAGGCTATTTTGTGAACTATTCATTGGATCATTTTAATGCAGGTGATTTACTGGGATAGGAGAGAGAAAGAGGGTTTTTGTTTCATCTATTGCAATGAACTGCCAATAAGTTATTAATTAAATCACAAATGTTGGCATCTGTAAGCTGGTACATGAAGTCTGAAATTATGGAGACCTATCAACAGGCATCAAAGTGGGCCAGTATAGATGCTACTCTTGTTCCTGCTTCATTGGATAATTATGGCACTGGTTCTTCATTTTATCACTCCTTCACTTTCCCAATCCTTCTCACCTTTCCATCACTCCCTCACCTTCCCATCTCTCCCTCACCTTCCCAATCCCCCTCTTCACCTTCCATCACACCCTCACCTTCCCAATCCTTCTCCTTACCTTCCCATCACTCCCTTACATTCCCATCACTTCCTCACCTTTCAATCACTCCTTCACCTTCCCATCACTCCCTGACCTTCCCAATCCCCCTCCTCACCTTCCCATCGCTCCCTCATTTTTCCATCAGTCCCTCACCTTCCCATCGCTCCTCGTCACCTTCCCATCACTCCCTCACCGTCCCAATCCTCCTTCTCACCTTTCCATCACTCCCTCACCTTCCCAATCCTCCTCACCTTTCCATCACTCCCTCACCTTCCCAACCCTCCTCCTCATCTTTCCATCACTCCTTCTCTAATATTCCAGTTGGTTTTAGTTTCCAGTTATCCCTCACCCCTCCCTGGAGAGAAAGTCTGACTGAGCACTTTCTCCCAAGTCTGGTTTCCGACTCCGCCTTGGAAGTGAAAATTTTTCCCATGGTGTTTTTGGCAAACTGCAAACCCAGGTAACAGATCTCAAGAGTGGCTGGTAAATTGAAGCAGAAAGAAAGAGCTCAGAACTGTTGACTCCTGAGGTGAATCTACCTGTAACCATAATTCACCCTCCTTACTACTGGTGTGAATGAATCTGAGTGAGACTCACACTTCACAGAAAATCAAAATCAACTGGATTATCAGGGAGTTAGTAGAAATAATAGTGAAGGAGCAATGGGAAGGTGAGGAGGAGGGTTTGGAAGGTGAGGGAGTGATGGAAAGGTGAGGAGGATTGGGAAGGTGAGGAAGGGGATTGGAAAGGTGATCTATGCCAACTCACCCAGTATCCACCATGCACAGACCTCAGCAGCCATGCTGAGATCAAAATAAAAGTTCTAGGTGTCTATTGGTAACTTCACTATTAAAAAAAACACTTTCATCGAAACAATTAACTACCTTCAACTACTTAATCCTTTATGAAAACAAACATTTTGTTCACATAATCCCTTATAAAAACAAACAAGTGTATTCATAGCCCCACATCAAATACTTTATAACCACTTGGAGCTGTCGATTAAACTATGAACTTACAGAAACTCCATCACCACCACCAATGTGACAATGATAGGTAGTGGAATCAATCATACAGCACTAATCCATTAATAATAATCCTCAAGCTTATCTCAAAAGAGTTAATGAAATTACAAGCAGCCACAGTAGGCTTTTTTTAAACTAGAGGGCTTGAGGACTTAAATGCCTTGACAGCTTGACATTACCAATGAGTTTATCTACTTTATACGCATGTTCATGTCTAATTTTAACAATACCAAAGGGCACCTTACCTCTTCCAAAGGGGTGCCTGGACCTAGACAATAGTGTCCCTTACCTCTTCAAATGACTCTGGCAGCTTTAGACCTTTTGTTCAAATGTCTAAAGCCTATGAGTCACGTTTTTCACATCTCACCAAAGAAAATCGCATCTGTTTGAAGGCAGCTGCACTTTTAGATGTGCAGCTGCCTCCGTGAACCGCAAATGTGCAAACTACAATCAGCCCCTCATTCTCCACCCTTCCCCCGCCCTCCCATCAAAAATGATAGGTGCCAGGTTTGGGAGTGGGACTTCTGGAATTGGGGCCCCAAAGCTATTTTGGCTAAATCGAAGACCCCTTCTGTACCCGCAAAAACTCGAGCCTAAATATTTGATGTGACAAGTCTGAACTCAAATCTCTTAAAGGGGAGCGGTTATTCTTGAAAGGCTGCCTAGAAAGGCTTTTCAAATACTTTATGCAATGAAGTAATTTGTAAGGTAATGATACAATTGTCGAATGCCACCAAAATCTTTTTGCCCAGACATTGAATCTGGGTTATTCCCATCCATAAAGTATGATAACCCTCCCCTTTCTACAAAAGTTACCTGGGTTCAAATTCAATATCCTTCACAATAATAACATTCTGAAAAACTATAGCAAACAAAAGATCATTTTAAAGTCTGACATCAGGGGAAACCAGCTAGGAATTTTCTAGCAATTGTTGGTGCTCATCCTCTGGACTTTTCATCATTATATTGATTTCTGTTCACTTCCCTCCCACCCTTTCCCTCTCCCTCATCTGTTTTCACATTCCTGTCATTTGCTGTCTCCTTCCCATACCTATTTTCCTTAGATTTTTCAATTTTCATGACACTGAGTCTCTTTCCCTGCTGTTTTCATATTGTGACTTGCACTCTTCCTTTTGTTTTCTCATTCCCTCTTTCCTGTCTTCCTCTGATTTCTATCTCTCCCTGTTTAACTTACTAACCAAATGGGAAAATAATTAGTTATGGGAATAAAATATTTTCACGTCAGCTCAATAATAGTTTGTATTTTTGTACCATGTGGGAGTAGTTTTCCAGGGAACTTACTATTGCATAGAGAATAGAATGTGATGAGGTCATGCAGTTTCAATGAGCACATCAGTGTATTTCAGAGATAAGTAACATTAGAGCTGTTGCCAGTCATTGTTACTGATGGACAGGGAACAGCATAAGATAAACTCTATTCAGGATTTCACTGTAAGAAGAGCTAGAGTGCATGGACGATTTTGATGAATTGACCTCTCTGTTCTTCCAGTTTCACAGATGGTTATAGAAGAAGTAAATGCTCTGCACACGCAGCTAGAGATTGAGAAATCTTGTCGGGAGAATGCGGAAGTCTTAGCCACAAAGGTAACAATGCCTCTCATAATGTTCAGTGGTTCTGTGGGGGTCAGATGGCCTGGTAGCACAGTGCAGGCAATATTCACTTCGCTCCAATATGATCAAGAGTCCCAACTAGGGCTAACTGGCACTCAGATATACCAGGCACATTGGGATGAGTTGGACAGCTCTCCTGATAAACAGGAAACAAGAACCGGGCCATAACATGCCTTTCAAATGAATTTGAATGCACACCATTGATATGGTCAGTGTCTACATTCCCTGCCATCAGTTGGGGTCATTAAAATGAATTATACGCACTTACTTGAGCATTAATCCTTTTCGTTTCAAAGGGAAAGATAGAATTATTGAGAAAATCATTGCTATCCATAATGAATTTTGGATTCACCAGAATGCCATTGAATTTACCGGACAAGGTTTGGACAGCCTTTGTGCACTGTGAGCTGGACATGGGTAAAAACTGATCTCAAACTCTGCGGTAAATGCCATTTATTTATCAATCTCACATTCACGGTCTGCAGTGACATGGAATATAGGAAACTGTCTTTAGCGTATTGTTGACGTGCATGAATAATATGAATTCTTGCTTCTGCTGCTGTTCCAGACCTTAGGATGCTTTGCCTTGTCAGAACTCTAATACAAAGATTGGTGAAATCTTCTTTACTTCTTGTTACAGCTCAGTCATGAAAACAAGAAACTGAAGTACCTGAGCCTAACATCACGGGTTTGTCTTGATGACTTGCTTCCCAGTATTTCGGATTGTGGTGCTGCAGAGGAGGAGCCACAGGACACTAGCCCTGATCCCTGCATTCAGTATCAGCAGCAGGTCAAAGGTGAACAATTAATGGTTTACAAAAATGAGCTCTGACCCAGTTACTGGTGCCCGTGCACGTCAATGTCAGGATCTCCAACATCATTACACCAATCGCCATCACATGGTGTGTTGCAAAGTAAGGAATATTATACACTTAAGTGGACCACAGTAGGAAACATTCAACCTAGCAGAGCAAGAACCGACACCATTAGTTATTGTATCATCCATGTTGGAATCTGGTGTCAACAATGTTGAAACAGAATATAGCTAGGAAGATTGGGTTCCATATTCTAGTAACTTTATAGTGGACACATTACGTGATGAGGTGTTAGCGTTATAAATGAAAGCTTTATAATAAGGACAAGGTGTATAACAAAGATAATGGGCAGAATCGTCCCAGTTTTACCCACCAGACGCTATGGCAGATTTTCACATTCTATCATCCCAAACCTGTCGCATTAATTATGCATTCCCAGGAAATGTGCTGTTTCCATGGTGGGCAGGCTCTCATTTGCCTGCCACGCCAGGTGCCATATTTAAAGTCCAGCCCCGTGCACACATCTCAGTGCTTTCAGCCCACGACTGCTGCAAAGAAGACATGGCCCTGAAAGGCAAAAAGACTGTAGCCCCCAGGTTCAGTGACACGTTCCGCGAGCGCCTTTTGGACGCAGTGGAGGCTCACCATGATATCCTTTACCCCAGCTCAGCTGCAGGATGGACAGCATCCTCACTAATCCAGCTTGGGAGGCAGTGGCAGTGGTGGTCAGTGCCAAAGCCCTTCGAAAGAGGACAGCCACCCAGTGCCGCAAGAGGATGAATGATTTCCTCCATTCTGCACGTGTATCATCAGCCATGACCTCTGCTGTGTCCCTTGTCCCCGAAGAGCCAACCCTGCACCTTCTGTGGACTCTGGAAGACTTAAGGGATCTGTGACCGGTTGAGAATGTAGGAGTCATGAACAGTCTCTGGAAACCATGCTCAGACCTGCAGTATGTGTTTGTGGTGGTTGCACACCAGCTGCGCATTCAGCAAATGGAAGACCTTGCGGTTGACATAGTTGACCGTGTGTTGCAATGGATATCTGAATGCCACATGAGTGCAGTCGATGGCAACCTGCTTCTGTGGGGAACCCGACACCTGGGCAAATCCAATCACTCTTGCATCCTTGCTCTCCTGATCTCGGGTGAAATGCACAAAGTCTGTGCCCTCGCGAAGATGGCATACAATGTGGCAAAGATTATTGGTAAGCTAGAGGATTGGGAAAGTTTTAAAAACCAACAAAAGATTACCAAAAAAACATAAAGAGGGAGAAAATAAACTTTGAAGGTAAACTAGCAAGTAATGTAAAAAAGGACAGTAAGATCTTCTTTAAATATGTAAAAAAAAGAGAGGCCAAAGTGAACATAGGCCCCTTAGAGAATGAGACTGGGGAAATATTAATGGGGAGGCAGGAAATGGCAAAGGAGTTGAATAAATACTTTGTATCAACACTAATTGCATTCCAAAAATACTAAATAATCAAGGGGCAAAAGTGGGGGAGGAAATAAATACAATAATTATCACTAGAGAAAAAGTACTAAGGAAACTAATGCGGCTAAAGGGTGATAGGTCCCCTGGCCCTGATGGGTTGCATTCTAGGATATTAAAGGAATAGCTACAGAGATAGTGGATGCACAGATAATAATCTTCCAAGAATCCTTAGATTCTGGAAAAATCCCAGAGGATTGGAAAACTGCCAATGTAACGCCCTTATTCAAACAGGGAGGGAGACAAAAAACAGGTAACTGTAGGCCAGTTAACTTAATATCTGTTATTGGGAAAATGTTAGAGTCCATTTTAAAAGATGTAATAGCAGAGCATTTAGAAATGCATAATCTAATCAAGCAGAGTCAGCATGGCTTCATGAAGAGGAAATCATGCCTGATAGATTTATTAGAATTCTTTAAGGCGGTAATAAGCAGAATAGATAAAGGGGAACCAGTAGATGTAATATATTTGGATTTCCCAAAGGTGTTTGATAAGGTACCGCACATAAGGCTACTTAATCAGATAAGAGCCATGGTGTTAGGGCAGTATATTAACATGGATAGGGGATTGGCTAACCAATAGAAGACAGAGAGTTGGAATATGGGGGGCATTTTCAGGTGGTAATCTGTAACTATTGGAATGCCACGGGGATATGTGGTGGGGCCACAATTATTTACAGTATATATTAATGACTTGGATGAGGAAAGTGAATGTACTATCGCCAAGTTTGCAAATGACACAAAAATAGGTGGGAGGGCAAGTGGTCAAGGATGACACAAAGGGTTTACAGAAGGTTAAATGAGTGGGCAAACATTTGGCAGATGAAATATAATGTAGGGAAATGTTAAGTTATGCACTTTGGGAGGAAAAATATAGGAGCTGAACATTATTTAAATGGAGAAAGACTGCAAAAAGCTGCAGAACAGAGGGATTTGGAGTCCTTGTGCATGAATCCCATAAAGCTAACATACAAGTTCAGTAGGTAATGGGGAATGCAAACGAAATGTTGGCCATTACTTCAAAGGGAGTAGAGTATAAAAATAGGGAAGTCTTGCTAAAACTATACAAGGCGCTAGTTAGACCACACCTAGGGCAGGATTTTCCTGTCAGTGAACGGGTGGGTGGAGCCCACTCGCCGATGTGTAAAATGATGCGCGGCGACGTTGAGTGGAACTCCCGACCTCACCGTGTCCCATTTAAATTTTCTGGTAGGCAGGGGCTCAGCAAAATCAGCTGTGTGCCCACCGACCTGTCAATGGCCAATTGAGGCCATTTACAGAGTCATTAAGCTAATTAATGGACCTGTCCGTCCAGCCTTAAGGTTGGTGGGCAGGCCAGGAGCCCTGGCAGGAATTAGAAAAAGCAAGAAGCTTCATCCACGGGCAGGATGAGGTTTCATGTAGGTTTTAGAAAATTTTATTAAAGTTTTAAAAGAAATTATGGACATGTCGCAACTCATGTGACAGTGTCACGTGAGGGGACATGTCAGGAATTTGTTTTCCTTATATTTTTAATATTTGTGACAGGGCAGCCGAAATCCCTGAGATTGCACTTAGCCTCAAGGAGATGAGTGCGCTCTTTCGTGTGCATGCGCAAAAGAGCATACTTTCAGCAGAGGGAATCCCCACCCCCCCCCACCGCCTGCACAGGAAGCGCATAGTGCTTCTGAGTGGACGCCGCGCTGGGCTGGCCTTAATGGCCCGCCCATGTAAAATGGCACCGCGCCCCCAATCGGCAAGCAGGCCTGTGAGAACCTGCAATTCAACTTCGCCCCTGATGGGGGGAAATTCTGCCCCTAGGATACTATGAACAGTTTTGGTCCCCTTATCTAAGGAAAGATATTCTGGCATTGGAGGCAGTCCAAAGAAGGTTCACTAGGTTGATTCCGGATATGGAGGGATTTTCTTAAGAGGAGAGGTTGAGTACATTGGGCCTGTACTCATTGGAGTTTAGAAGAATGAGAGGCAACCTTATTGAAACATGTAAGATTGTTAGGGGGCTTGACAGGGTAGATGTTGAGAGGTTGTTTCCCCTTATGGGAGAGTCTAGGACCAGAGGGCATAATCTCAGAGTAAGGGGGTCACCCATTTAAGACAAAGTGAGCAGGAATTTCTTCTCTCAGAGGGTAGTGAATCTGTGGAATTATTTACTGCAGAGGGCTGTAGAGGCTGGGTCATTAAATATATTCAAGGCTGAGGTAGACAGATTTTTATTCAGTAAGGGAATCAAGGCTTATGGGAAAAGGCAGGAAAGCGGAGCTGAGGATTATCAGATCAGCCATATCAGATTGAATGGCAGAGCAGACTTGATGGGCCGAATGGCCTACTTCTGCTCCTACATCTTATGGCATCTGTGACCTCATGGATGCATTTCTGGTGGATGCTTGTGAGATCCCACAGAGGTCACCTGTGGAGCCCTGAAAGGATCCATTGGTGTAGAAATTGAGCACCGTGGGCATTTTCACAGCCGCTGGCTGTGAATGGCCTCCATGTCCCCTTGGTGCCAAGTCCTGCAGTAAGTGGCAGATGTGACCGACCAGTTCCCTAGACATGTGCAGTTTTCGGTGACACCAGTTCTCAGTCATCTGCAGGAATGAAAGGCAGTGTCTATAGACCTTGGGACTAGCTTGACGCTGACCAGTGACGGCTCACTGTGGCATGTGTGGGAGCCCCAGCTACCCCTTCTTCCAGAGGGTGCTCCTCCTCCTATGCCTCAGTTGCTCTCTTATCCGTTGTCTTCTGTAAGTCACGAGGCATACAGCTAGATCATCAGGCTCCATGAGCCTAATCTACTCCTCCTGCAGGATGAAAGAGAGATGCATGGGTTAGCATGGGTGTACTAAGAACCTATCTTGGTTAAGTCTGAAGGCCCCTCAATGCATCCCTGAGAGTGCTCGCCACCACTTGGATGGCTTGGGATTAATGCGTTGTATGGCTGCCTCCGCCCCACCCGACTGATTGGCAGCAGCTTTGCCCATTGGACTGTATGCTGTGCTCTCAGGTTAGGCGCAGGCATTCTCCTAACCCACACTGCAAGGCTGCACTGTTAGCCTGAACCATGGGGGAGGCTGGTCCAAACTAGGATGATAACATTGCAAGGGGCTGTGAGCACTCCACCAGTGACTGCTCCACAGCCAGCTTTAGCAAGGAGATTGTACAATGTGCCCAGTCATCCAACTGTTCTACAGTCGAATAAAATGCTCATTAGTTTGCAGTCTGTGTCTGTGGGGTGAAAAGCCCTGGAGTACTTGGTGGCACTTTGATGCCTCTGCATCGCTTGAGTGGGCAGATAAGCTAAAGGCCCAACTCCAGTCATATCAATGTGACTGCGTCTGAACTGTCTCAGCTGCTTTATACAAGGCTTCCCAAATGTGTGGCTGCTTCTCTTGCCCACCACCCCACCTCCCCCGCTACCACCCCACATGTGCTTGTGTGCAGGGCAACCACAGGGCAGCCCTTGCACCCCCCACCCCTCCAACCCTCACCAAAGTCACCTCAACGGCAGGGCAGCCCTTGCCACCACTCCCACCACCGCGGCCACCCCCCCCAACCCAGTGTTACAACTGAGGGCCTCAATGTCTCCCTTACACAATCCACTTCACATTATAAGGTTCATTAAATGGTACTCCAAAAAGCTAATGGTGGAATTGTGCCTGGACTGTTTTAATGAACAGTAACAATCCTTCGTGCCCATCGTAGAGTCTTTTCCTGACCAAGGATGATCTTTTGGGCCTTGGTTTCTCCTGGTTGCTAAATAAGCATTGTGTCCAAAGGGGTCTTGTGATGAGTTTGTGATGGGTGTGTCACATTTAGGTGAAAGGGAAGTTTGCTTGTTTCTGCAGCTTGATTCCTGTGTGTCCACAGATCTGCAGGAGACAGTAACACAGCTGTTGGAGGAAAAGAAACAGCTTGCCGGTCAAGTGCAAGAATTACAGAGCAACATTGAGGAGCTAACCACCAGAGTAAGTGTCTGTTTTATTTGCTTGACAGTGAGAGTGCCCTACAAACATGACAATCATAGTGAAATTTCTCCCATTGCAGCATGAAAGGTAATCACACCCCAGGCTTATGCAAAACTAGCTAATGAAAGAGCTACGGTTAGTAGGGTTGGATAATTGAATGACTTAATGTTTGCAAACTATGAATTGCATGAGTATTAATGAGGTGTCAATTGGCCTCTGAGTGCCACTGTTCTGCTGAGATCTTCTCCATGTTCTACATGTTTAGAGTACTGATAATGTATCTTGTAAGAATGCTGTGAGCAGTGATCACTGTAAGGAATATCAATCAGATAGATCTATAATCCCTTCATGATAACTCATTATCAAAGAACTGACTGGAGATTTATTATTCATGTTTAAGCATTTCAATCATATCACGTTTATGGTAATATGATTAGCAGCATCTGAAAACTAAACTTTAAAGAATGATCGAGACAGATGCTATTAACTGGCAGAATTAAAAACTTTAAGGTCAAAAAGACATGTCGAGTTTATCACACTAATTCACAATCAGCTGGGTTCTATTTAATTACAGAATGAAATTACTCTCAATGTCCAAAATTAGTAGCAAGTTAGCAAAGTTAATTTATGTTCAGACTTTGCGAGGGTAACTTTCAACTTTAACAGGGTGGAAGATATGAGGTAGTGGGTCAGTCACCTGTTCTACTTACGTTCATGGAAAGGCAAATTAGGCAGGGTGTATAGTGGGCAGACGATCCCAATTTTATATCTCTGCCACTGTTAACATTAAATAACAAGTCAAATCCCAACTGTCCAGCCTTTGACCCTCCAGTCGCCACAACATTTCTGCAGCTAATGATTTGCTCAACCACACCCTCATCTCTACCTTTGACACCATAGTACTCATTAAAATTTTTTAGCCTGGCTGTTCTGCCTGGTATGGCCTTCACCTTCGCTCTCGTAAATCGCAAATTTAACAGACATCCTGGAATGCAAAAGTAAACCCTGACTTCTTTTCTCTATTACATACCATCTTCTTAAACCCCTCTCTCCTGTCACCTCCACTCTAATAACAAGTGGAAAGAGCTTATGAACTTCTTTACCACTAAGACTGAGACCATCCAATCAACTACCTCTGCCAGTTCCCTCCCTTTCACAAACCCACCTGGTGAAAATAAAGTTCCCCCTGCCCTATTCCCACTAAACTGCTGACCAGCCAACTTCCCATCCTGGTCCCCATAGCTGATATAGTTGAGGTTTTCTCTCTCCAGCTACTGTCCCTCTTTGCTTCAAATCTGATGTCATCAACCCTCTCCTCAAAAAAATACCCTTGTCACAACTGTCCTTGCAAACTACCTTCCCATCTCCAAGCTCCTTTTCTGCTTAAGTCCTTAAATGTTGTCACCTCCCAGTCCATGTCCATCTTTTCCAGAACACCATGTCTGAATCCTTCCAATCTAGTTTCCACCCCTTCTATAGAACCAAAATGTCTCTTTTGAAAGTTCACAACGGCATTTCATGTGGTGTGACAAAGGTAAACTAACCAACCTTGTCTTCACACCTGTCTACAGCCTTTGACACAGTTGATCACACCAGCTCCTTCAATGCCACTCCAGTGTTGTCCAGTTGGATGGGACTGCTCTCACCTGGTTCCATTCATATATATCTACTCATAGTCAGAGAATCACTTGCATTGGCTTCTCTTCCCACTCCTGTGCCATTACTTCTGGTGTTCCCCAAGGGTCTTTGTTCCCCCACCTACTTCTCATCCATATGCTGCTCTTTAGCGACATCATCTAAATCACAGTATTCAAACTTACGTGTATGCTGACAACAGCCAGCTCTATCTCACCACCATCTCTCTCGACTCTTCCGCTGTTGCTGAGTTATCAGACTGCAATTACCTGACTCTGGTAGTGGATGAGCAGAAATTTCCTCTGAATAAATATTGGGAAGATCAAACTCCATTTCCTAGTTACCACTCCAGCTGCTTCCCTTCGAAATGGGAATTAACCAGAATGTTCATAACCTTGGTGTCATGTTTGACCCTGAGTTAAACTTCCAACCACATACCCATACCATCACTTAGACTACCTATTTCCACCTCCATAACATCACCCAACTTTGCCCCTGCCTCAGCCGATCTGCTGCTGAAATACTCATCCATGCTTTTTTACTTCTAGCCTTTACTATCTCAACGCACTCCTGGCCGGTATCCTGTATTCTACCTTCTGTAAATTTGAGATAATCCAAAACGCTGCTGCCTATGTTCTAACTCACACCAAATCCTGTTCACCATCACCCCTATGCTCAATGACCTACAATGGCTCCCAGTTAAGCAACAAACAACTCAACTTTAATTGTCATGCTTGTTTTCAAATTTCTCCATGGTCTTGCCCTCCTCAATCTCTGTAATTTTTTCCAACCCCACAACCTCCATGGTATCTCCGCTCCTCTAATTCTGGCCTCTTGAGCATTCCTGATTTTAATTGCTTCACCACAGGTGCCCATGCCTTCAGCTGCCTGGGCTCTAATCCCTGGAATACCCTCCTCACAGTTTTCCGCCTTTCTACCTCGCTTTCCTCTTTTAAAACGCTCTTTAAAACCTGAGTTTTTGATCAAGCTTTTGGCCATCTGCCTTATGCGTGGCTAGATGTCAAAGTTTACTCTATAACATTCCTGTGAAGAGCCTTGGATGTTTTATTATGTTAAAGGTGCTGTATAATTACAAGTTATTGGTGTAAAGTCCAATTCAGGGCACTGTTGATGCATTTGGAACTTCAACAACATTAGTTCTTAATTTCCTACAACCCAGTCTACCAAGTCAGTGTAGTGCAGGTGGATGTCTCACTTCCCTCTGGTCATTTGTATGCCCCTGGGGATGTCAGCATGATAATTCTCTGTCTGTGGAAGTCGTATCCATTTGCTAGTAGGATGTCTGCCCTCTTCCAGGTGAAACTAATCTGTCCATCTGGGGTCTTCTATATCAGAACTGGATAGGATGGAGGGGGCAGTAAAAATGGTGGACTTACCATACTGTTCTTGCCAAATCTGCCAGCAAGGATACCCACTGGAAGCCTGTGGGGCTTTTATAAATATGCAGATTGGTCTCCAATGATCCCAACAGAGTCCAACTGCTATTTTTACTTGTCACCTGAGTGGAGCAGCAGTGATGGCTTTCTCACCAGGTTCAGCTCAAGATCAAGGTCAACTCAAAACTAATCTTGTTACATCCTTTTGTGTGTGCAATGTTTTCAGCTGGAGAGGGAACAAGCTGAGATGACAGAATTACAGAAAGTGCTGGAAAAACAAACAAAAACAATAAAAAGTTTCAACAGAGGTGAGTTCAAACATACTTGCTGCTGTTCTAGAGAATGACCATCATTTTCAAATGAACTTGTTTAAATGCCAGTTTGTAACTCATGTCCGTTATTGTATAGTGAAACTACCTGACTCCCTTAATTAGATTGCAACCTGTAACTCCTGGAATCCCCAATTTGCTATATAGACAGTGGATGAATTATTTAATATGACTTGCTCCAGGATTAAAAAAAAATAAGATTGATCCTTCTCAGAAGCACACGGAATAAGAAAAGGATTAGCAGTTGGGTTTTAACAGGTTGAAGTATGGTCTTTTTACTGTGAGAGGGATTTAGAGGTTTCTTGACAACCTCATAGTTTGTGGGCAGGATTTTACATCCCGCGGATGGGCGCACGTGATATTTCGGTCAGCAGGCAGGCGCGAGAGTCAGCAGCATGTCCGCTGACAATTAAGAGGCTATTAAGGCCATTAATCAATTAATTTAAATCTATTTCTTCGCTGCCCATCCAACATTATGGTTGGCAGCCGGGTGAACCGGCCAGGTGGCCTTTGGATTTTTTAGGAAACCTCATCCGCAGGATGAGGCTTCCAACATTAATTTTAAAAAATGAAAATTTTTTGATATAATTTTTATAATGTTTATGTTCATGTCAGTGAGTTCTATGTTTTGCATATTTTCAAAATCTTTATATCTGATTTTAATATTCTCCAGCTCCCTGGGGCAGCTCCCTGCCTTCAGGGAGCTTTCAGTGCACTCTTCCCCTGTGAATGCATAGACTTTTGTGCTCGCCCTCCTCCCGCCTGGCAGTGCAGCGCTTCTCAGCGCACCCTTCAAGCTGGCTGGCCGTTAATTGGCCAGCCAGCGTGAAATCGCGGTCGGGGGCCAATCACGGGCAGAGGAACCATTTCCCAGCTGCTCCCAGGCCCGCCCACTGTGCCCGCCTGATGACCCAAAAATCCTGCCCTATGAGTTTCAAGGATATGGGTTGGCATTTGCACTGTACATAAAACCCCTAAGTTCCCCATCTCCTTTTGCAGCAGAACACTGAAGACTGGTGCTGGGGGGGGGGGGGGGGGGGGGGTGGGGGTGGAGAGGTGGGGGGCATGTGGGGGGGTTGGTGGGAGAGGGGTGGGGTGGTGAATGGTTGACAGAGTAAATCCCACACCTGAGATGAGTGGATGAGCACAGCAAGTGGATAAAGTCAATGTGGAGAGGGGAATAAAAGAAGTGCTATGGAGAACACATAGCAGATAAACAGCACAGAATGCCACAACTGGATCATTAAAGACCAAATTATAGATGGTATCGTCTGGCTGACTAGATATGGCACATGTCCCCCGACAATATTTGCCCTTAAGAATGGACAGGGATTTTGACATGTGGTCATGTGGGAAATTCCTGGGAATCGTGCCATTTTCCAGGGAAATCCACTGGTTCCCCCACCTGGACTATGCTGGGAAACCAGCAGAATCCTTGTGGATTTCTGAGCCCTTCATGAACAAATATGGAATGTGGAATTGAAATATCTTTTTCCATGATTCTACATTTCATTAAGTTAATCCAAACAAATCAAGATAAAGTGAAGGAGTGGAATATTTGCAATGTTTTAAAAAGTTAGTGAAATGTTGCCTGGTCCCAGCAGCACCCTGATCTTATCCTTGGTATCAGACTCTGTTAGGTACTGGCTTCTGTTCCTGCAGTGACCACCACTCCCAGTAGCACTGCTGGGACTAAAGAGCTATTGGCCATTTGATTGGCTAGAAGATCCCAGAGGTAGGCCTTCCTCCCAGATGAGGACAGATGTCTCACCCTGAGCCAATTAACAGGCTGATGACCATCAAATCACAGCGGAGCGATCCAGCCAAGCAGAGGCGAGCTTACCCCCAGCTTTTCAGTCAGGAGCTGAGACCACTGCCTCTGCATAAAATTACAGCCTTAATGTCACGGTGGATGTGTGTATGTGCATTGCAAAGAAGTGACTTGGAAATTGTGCTGGTTAATAAATTAGTATGAACATTTAGTTCAAGCTCTGATTACTAAACTGAGAGTTCACAGACCAATCTGTTCTGTATTCTTTGAATTAAATTCCTGGGGCAATATTCTTCTGTTAATTGGCCTTGGAGGCCCAATGTGGGAGGGTAATTAATTTCTTTACCAGATAGTGAGAAAATATATAAATTACAGTAACAACAGTTTGGTAAATCCAGCTTAACTCTTGCATTACTGCACTAATTTTTTGTCTAAGCAAAACATTTTCCTACAACAGTGACTCAGCTTCATAAGCACTTCATTGTTTGGGAAGTGCTTTGTGGTGTCTTGAGGTTATGAAAGGTGCTTTGTAAATGCATGGTTTGCTTCCTTTTTTAATTCTGTCTATAGGTTGCGAGCTCACTTCTACCATTATAATGCTTTATATTTTATTCAAGGTGTTAGGAAATAGAGATAGTTTAAATAAGTTATATTTGTATTTTTGAGTGTTAGAAATGATTTTTAGCTTTAATGTTTAAGTTTGATTTGTATTTCTGTATCTGTGTGTTAAGAAAAGGTCAAATTGAGTTTTAATTTCACTTTAAAAGATGCCTGCATTTCTAATGAGAGTTTGATGACTGGTGCAGCTGAGTTAAATGAACAAGAGTAGAGAAACTGGACTGTTGTCTAGCAACAGGGGTCCAGAGAGGTAGGTGCCTCCCACAGGCGCACACAAAAACTAAAGAAACAGCAGTTTTGAGTTCAGTTTGAAGCCAGTACTCTAGAGAGACTGAACACTGGGATTGGGAAGTGGGAGTGAGAGCAGATTTCCCAAACTAAACAAAAGATTCCAAGGCCGAAGGATTGAGACAGAAACAGGGGATAGTCCCAAGCAGGCCTTCTAGTCAAAGGAAGGACAGGAACCTAGAAAATGTCCTGTTAATTAAGTTAAGAGTTAGGGGCAGAGAGAAAGGCTTCAAGATTTAAATTTAAAGAGCCAAAAGCTGCAGAAAGTAGATTTAAAGTGAGAATAGCTTGCAAGAGGCAAGAAGGTCCAAAGAGACAGCTGAAGGTCTGTAATTCTGCCATGGGCATGTGAAACAATGGTGTTGTTGACAGCTGAGTCAGTGAGAGAGAGTGTGTGTGGACAACAGCTTGACTGTATGTGATAACCCAGGGAAGATGAACATCGGAAGAAGAGTTCAAAACCTTGGAGGTGAACTCTTGCAGAGAGAAAGCATTGGTTTGGGAGAAGATTCCAAGGTGCATTCTTGGAGAGTGGAGATTGGAAACCCTGTTGTGAAAGACGGAGTTCAGTGAGACTGGTTGGCTCACGGTGTGACAAGTGTCTGGGGGGAGTTGAAGAGAGATTCATAGCACCTGGTTGAGGTGGCATCTGTCACTTGGTTTCAGAGTGTGGTATGCCTGACTAGAGGTTGCTAATTGGTAACTTGTGCTATCGTTTCAATCTGAATATATCTGTAAAGGTATAGTTGTGGGTGAAGAAGTATTGTAATATAGTTCATCTTTTCTTGTTCAATAAATATTTTATTCTTTCGTTAAAAGTCCATCAGCTGAGTCCTGTGACTTTTCAATAGTTACTCTCCATGTATCTAAATAAACAAAAATAAAAGTTAGGGTCTATCAAGCTGAGTTCCATCCTGGGATCAGGCTTGTCCAGGGGTAACCTCAGTTGGGGATCATATCAAAGGTATACTAGCCGATTTTCTTTTGTAAAGGTATAAAAAAATATTTTTTATAAAAACAAAAATAAAACCAAAACAAAAAAAAAGTCTCAGAATAAAAGGAAGGCCATTTAGGACTGAGATGAGGAGGAAATTTTTCACTTAGAGGGTGGTAAATCTTTGGAATTCTGTATCTCAGAGGGCTGTACAAGGCTCAGTTATTGAGTATGTTCAAGATAGATATTGTTAGATTTCCAGGTAGCAAAGACACCAAGTGATATGCAGAAAGTGCTGGAAAATAGCATTTGGGGAAACGATCAGCTGTGATCCAATTGAATGGTGGAGCAGGCTCGAGAGGCCAAATGGCCTCCTCCTGCTCCTATTTCTTACGCTCTTAAATGGCAAATTAATTGAAATAAAAAATAATTAAAAACTTGTGAAAAAATGATTTTAAAATCAATCAAAATTTTCAATATTTTTAAGAAAATTCAAAACTTTCCAGGTAAAGGAGGAATGTCCACAGACACCTCTTGAAAAGCACAGCACTATGGAGCAGTATTTTGAAGCAGTGTGTACAATTTTAGAATTGCTGCCTGCACCACTGTTGACTGTTAATGATCCATAAGGATTTTCTTCCTTTCCCAACCCTCGCTTTATATTTAGATTTTTGTTGAAAATCTTCCAGAAGGACAAGATGATAGTAACCTGTCTGTGTAATGTTTCCTGGCCTAGTTTCCATGATGGCAACCCAGGAGTATGAGGATCTTAGACAACAGCTTGACCTGGAACAGAGCCTAAGACAGAAGGCCGAATCCTTTGCTCATGAGGTATGCGTAGAAGGGCAGGCGGTAAGTGGTCTGCATCCAGGGAGTGTTAAGTGACTTTGTTTAAACATTTACTAGTGTTATTCTTTTATTAAATATTCTTGCCTGAATCCATTTAAACATGAAATATTTATCTTATATCTGGTCAGGGAATATTAATGCTGTTGCAGATCTCCAGTTCGACAACCATTGAATCACCAACGTAGCACTGTTCCACAGAATTAATGTGGTGTCACTGACCCTTTCAAAATGGTAATGGAGAATGAAGTCAATTCACTTCAACACATAATTGAAATATTATTACAACACATACTTGAAAAGTTATTGCAATGTATTTCCACATACACTGTCTAACTATCTGAGAATGCAAGAAAACACTGATATTATTTAAAACATATCACACAATGCACATTAACGCAAGGAGGAAGAGAGAACAGTGTCACTTACTGCCTCATATTGATGTACTAATAGTGGGAAGGAGGGACACCCTTGATAATGTTCAGAGCGAATTCTTCCCTCTGTGCATGCACACACATAAGGACTAATAGTGGGCTGAAAGGAAACTGGTGATATTGTTCATAACTAATACTCTCACAGTGCCACTGCTAACAGTCCCTTGCTGTGTGCAAATTAGCTGCAATACAGGGACTACACAGATCAGTAAGAGGCGCACAATCAGTGAGGGGAGATTGGCCTGAGTGAGACAGAGACTGAGTGAGTATATTCGGGAATTTGGTTCAAAGTGAGAATTCAGTGCATAAGGGGAAAGCAGTACTTTAGGTAAGATTTAGTGCAAGAAGTAAAGTGTGCTGAGTGGGGTGTTTTTCAGCCTCCAGTATTTAATTTCCGCTTTGGTGTAGTAGAAGGAGCAGATAAACCAGTAACTGGCATTAGTTTTATCAGTATTGCAAGTACTGTATTGTTTTATCAGTATTGTAAATCTTACTGGCAGTGCCAAAGCCTATTGGGAGATGTAGGCTTTATTGATTATAATTAATTAGCAATTAATTAATTAACACATATTGGAGATGGCAGGTCAGGTGAGGTGCTGCAATTGCAGGATGTGGGAACTTCTGGATACCATGTGATCCAGGGCAAACATATCTGCAGTAAGTGTTTGCGGTTGCAGGAACTTTGGCTCCAAGTTATTGAACTGGAGGCCCAGCTGCAGATACTGCGGCACATCAGGGAGGGGGAAATTTACCTGGGCACTTTACTCCAGGAGACAGTCATACCCCTTAGGATGGAGTCTTCTGATTTGGTCAGTGGTCAGGGACAGGAGGGTGTGACTGCAAGTGAGGCAGGTAAGGGGACTCGGACAGCAGGAGTGGAGGAGCCTGGGCCTTTGCGATTGTCCAACAGGTTTGAGGCCAACTGGCCATGGAACCATGGTACAGAAAGCCATTCAAGCGGGGATGGGGGTGAGTTACAAGGAATTTAGTGGTAATAGGGGACAGTATTGTCAGAGGGATTGCCACTGTTCTCTGCAGCGAAGAGCATGAGTTCAGACAGCTGTGTTGCCTGCCTGGTGCCAGAGTTTGGGACATCTGCTCGGGGCTGAAGAGGAACTCGCAGTGGGAGGGGGAGGACTCAGTGGTCCTGGTCCATGTTGGTACCAACGACATAGGCAGGACAAAGGAGGAGGTTCTGCATAGTCAGTATGAGGAGCTTGGCACCAGATTAAGCAGCAGAATCGCCAAGGTCATAATCTCTGGATTATTACCTGAGCCATGTTCAAATTGGCAGAGGACAAATCAGATTAGGGAGATGAATGTATGGCTGAAAGACCGGTGCGGGAGAAATGGATTCCTATTCATGGAGCACTGAAATCAGTGCTGGGGAAAGTGGGACGTGTACCATTTGGACAGTCTACACCTGAACCATGCTGGGACCGATGTTCTTACAAACCATATAACTAGGGAAGTAGAGAGGGTTTTAAACTGTGTAGTGGGGGCAAGGGTTCAAATTTAGGAAGATCTGGCAAACCAAAGAGTAGGGACAAGGCAAAAGAGAAAGGTTTCATTACAGGAAATGAAAAACAGACCGTGATAGGAAGGAATAGAGAGTACGAATCTAATGTATGAAGCATTCAAAACAAAACAGATGAACTGAGAGAGTACATAGAAATAAATAAGTATGATTTGATAGCCATTACAGAGACCTGGCTGCAGGAGGACTAGGATTGGGACCTGAATATTAAAACCTACAGGACATTTAGGAAGAACAAGAAGTGGGGAAAAGGTGGAGGGGTGTCTCTGTTAGTTAATGATTGTATTAGCACAATAGAGAGGGATGACCTAAGTTCAGGAAACCAGGAGGTGGAAACAGTTTGGGTAGAGATGAGAAACGGTTAAGGCAAGAAGTCACTTGTGGGAGTCGTGTACAGGCCCCCTAACAGTAACCATGTGGTAGGATGGAGCGTAAAGAAAGAAATAATGGGAGCTTGTCAGACAGGCATGGCGATAATCATGGGAGATTTTAATCTAAATATAGACTGGAAAAGTCAGATGGGCAAATGTAGCCTAGATGAGGGGTTCATAGAATGCTTCCGGGAAAGTTTCTTAGAACAGCGTGTTCTGGAGCCAACCAGAGAGCAGGCTATACTAGACCTGGTGTTGTGCAATGAGATGGGATTAATTAATGATCTCATAGTGAAGGCGCTCCTAGGTAGCAGCAACCATAATATGGTTGAATTTTACATTCGGTTTGAGGGGGAGAGGAGTAGGTCCAAGACTATGTTTTTAAACTTAAATAAGGGCAATTATGAGGGCATGAAAGCAGAGCTAGCTAAAATGAACTGGCAAATTAGATTGTGGGATAGGTCAATAGAGATGCAGTGGAAAACATTTAAGGGGATATTTCAGAATACACAGAACAGATACATTCCAAAGAGTAAGAAAAAGTCCAAGGGACGGGCACACCATCCATGGTTAACTAGAAAGGTTAAAGATGGTATCAAACTTAAAGAAAAAGAACATAATTGTGCAAAGATAGGGGGAAGGTCAGAACATTGGACAGAATATAAGGAACAGCAAAGGATGACTAAAAGATTAATAAGGAAGGAAAAATTAGAGTATGAGAGAAAGCTATCCAGAAATATAAAAACAGATAGGGCTGAATTTTACATTCCGCAGGCGGGTGCGTGCTCAACATCATTGGGCGTAAAGGCACATGTGAAGACATTGGCTGAACATCCCGACATCATCTTGCACTCGTGCAATATTTCACTCGGTGGGCGTGCACAAAAGTCGGGACAATTGCCCGCCGACAATTAAGAGGGCAATTAAGCTCATAAATGGCGCAATTGTCTCTGATTTTTCATGGCCCATCCAACTTTATGGTTGGCAGAAGGGCAAATCAGCCAGGCAGCATTTGTATTTTTCATCAAACCTCATCCAAGAGCAGGATGAAATTTCTGTAATGAAATAAAATAAAAATCTGTGGACAGCACTTTTATCAGCTATATTTTCAGGTGATTGATTGTGATGCATGGACATTTTTTTTTGCAGCTTTTTAAACCTTTATTTTAGCATTTTCAGGCCTGCAGCTTTCTTGCAGTGCTCACCCACGCCTGCGGAAACATCATCGCCCGTCCTCTTCCTGCCTCACCCTGGCAGCCCTGTGCTTTCCAGCATGCGTTTTGCACTGGCTGGTTGTTAACTGGCCAGCGTGAAATCATGGTCAGGTGCCGATCACGGTCAGGGACCCGTTTCCTGACCACTCCTGGGCCCGCTGATCGCGCACATCAGCCAAATGTAAAATTCAGGCCTTAGTAAGAGTTCCTATAAATATTTTAAAAAGAAACAAGTTAACAAAGTAAGCATTAGTCCTATAGAAAGTGAGTCTGAAGAATTGATAATGGAACACAAGGAAATGGCACGTGAACTGAACTGGTATCCTGCATCAGTCTTCACTGTAGAGGATACAAGTAACATCCCAGAAGCAGCTATAAATCTGGAAATGGAAGTGGGGGAGGAACTCAGGAAAATTACAATCACTAGAGAAGTGGTACTGAGTAAATTGTTGGAGCTGCAGGTTGACAAGTGACCGGGTCCTGATGGACTGCCCTCTAGGGTCTTAAAAGAAGTGGATAGTGAGATAGCGGATGCATTGGTTTTAATTTTCCGAAGCTCTTAGAATTGGAGGAGGTCCCATTAGAATGGAAGATAGCAATTTCAAAAAGGGAGAGAGATAGAAAACAGGAAACTATAGGCCAGTTAGCCTAACTTCCTTCATAGGAAAAATGTTAGAAACTATTATTAAAGAAGCTATAGTAGGGCAGTTGGATAAGTTCAAGGTAATCAGGCAGAGTCAACATGTTTTTGTGAATGGGAAATCATGTTTAACCAACTTATTAGGGTTCTTTGAGAAAGTAACACATGTTGTGGATAAAGGGGAACTGGTGGATGTACTGTACTTAGATTTCCAGAAGGCCTTTGATAAAGCGCCACAACAAAGGTTATTGTGGAAAATAAAAGCTCATGGTATAGGGGGTAACATAGTGGCATGGATAGAAGATTGGGTGGCTAACAGGAAGCAGAGAGTAGCCACAAATGGTTGGCAAGATGTAACGAGTGGTGTACCACAGGGATCAGTGCTGGGATCTCAATTGTTTACAATGTTTATAAATGACTTGGATGAAGGGATGGATGGGATGGTTGCCAAATTTGCTGATGACACAAAGGTAGGTAGGAAAGTAAATTGTGAAATGGAGTTAGGGAGGCTACAAAAAGATATGGATTGGTTAAGTGAGTGGGTAAAAATCTGGCAAATGGAATATAACGTGGGAAAATGTGAAATTGGCCATTTTGGCAGGAAGTATAAAAGAGAAACATATTATTTAAATGGTGAGAGATTGCAGAGCTCTGAAATGCAGAGGGAGCTGGTTGTCCTAGTATGAATTGCAAAAGGCTAGTATGTCATTACAATAAGTAATTAGGAAAGCTAATAGAATATTATAATTTATTGCAGGGGGAATTGAATACAAAAGTAGGGAGGTTATGCTTCAGTTATACAGAGCACTAGTGAGACCATATCTGGTTTACCATGTGCAGTATTGGTCACCTTATTTAAGGAAGGATATAAATGCATTGGAAGCAGTTCAGAGAAGGTTTTCCAGACTAATAGCAGGAATGGGTGGGTTGCCTTATGAGGAAAGGTTAGACAGGCTAGGCTTGTATCCACTCGAGTTTAGAAGAGTAAGAGGCAACTTGATTGAAACAATCAAGGGTCTTGACAGCGTGGATGTGAAAAGAATTCCTCTTGTGGGAGAACCTAGAACTCAAGGTCAGTGTTTAAAAATAAGCAGTCGCCCATTTAAAACAGAGATTAGGCAAAATTATTTCTCTCAAAGGGTCATGAGCCTTTGGAATTCTGTTCTTGAAAAGGCTGTGGAAGCAGAGTCTTTGAATAATTTTATGGCAGAGGTGGATAGATTCTTGGTAAGCAAGGAGGTGATAGGTTATCGGGGATAGGAGGGATGCAGATTTGACATTACTATCAAATCAGCCACGATCTTATTAAATGGTGGAGCAGGCTCGAGGGGCCAAGTGACCTAGTCCTGCTTCTTGTTCATATGTTAGTATGTATGTACACTTTAAAAGTAATCCATTGGTCGTAAAGCACTTTGGAACATCCTGACCAGACGCTTATAAAGGCAAGATCCTTTTTTCATGGAGAGCTGTTTAGGAGATCTATTTTCATTTGCAGAGAAGCATGTGACAAAGTGACGTAAGTCACACTGTCTGAAGAGTATCACATCACACAGTGGCAGCATCATAACATCAATGGCACACACCTTTTTTCTGGCTCCCAATCACTTTTGCATGAAGGCAGTGCCATTTTCTGAGGAAGCAAACACAACAGGAGTTGCTCTGTGCCAACCAGTATATCAGTATCAACGGGGAATTGCTGTGGGAGGGAGCGAATGACCACAGCTAGCAGAGCATTCTGGTAGAATTGCTGTGTAGTAGTACATCTGTAGGCAATGATCCTTATTGCAATGCCTCCCTTTTAGGAAGGAAACCCTGTTGAAACTCAAAATTCTCCTATCATACGTCAAACACTTCAGAGGTTAGAAGCCAGCTGCCAGTAGAATCACAGTAACTAGGTCCACACTGTGTCCCAGTGATTCTTGATGAGTAACGGTGGAGATTTGTACTCACACTCAACTGACAGCAACCGCAGTCAATGAGTCCATCGAAAGGGATCAGTCTGGATATTGATGCCAATCATTAAAGGGGATTATATTAATCAAAAACCATTTGGCAAGCTTTATTTAGTTGTGGGTTGAATAAGATTTGAGCATAATTTTCACCACAGTGAGGTCACAGACAAGTGATGCTATGAGGGATTTTGATGCTGTTTATGTAATCAGTTTGCAAACAAATAGAAAGGTTTGTGAAACATTAATCATTTCTAGGGATATGGACCTGATATATTTCCCCCTCTCTTTTTTTTTTGTAACTTTATCCCTTTTGTTCTCTGCAGCCTCGAGGCCAAGGCGACTTGCTCATTGATCCAGTGTTGTCAACAATCAGGGATCCATGATTTACTGTAGGGAAATTGTACAGCAGGAAAACCATGTCTCTTCAAGAAAATCCAAATTTAGTTGATTAACATTTTAATTACATGTAAATGGGTTGCACATAACTGTGACCACAGGCCAAAGTATCCATCTGTTTTCTGAGCTATTTCTCCAGGGCTCCAAGGTGCATCAGGACTTTTGAGTGCAGAAAGAACCCAGCTCAGAAGTTACACCGAACTGCGACAGTTAGGATCACCAACTGTGATTAAATTTATTCCTGGAGGTTTTGTCACATGGTGTGCTCCACGCTCTGGCCACTAGTCAGCCAATATCCTTTTGACATACTGCCTTCCTATGCTAATTGGAAAGCAAAAAGATTCATTACCCAATTGGATGATGCTTTACTGTTAGCCAAACAGCCTTTTCTCCATTTTCAATATTTTTATAGAATTGTACAGCACAGAAGGAGGCCATTCAATCCATTGAGTCTACATCAGAATTTTATACTGGAAGCATTTAGACTTGCACTGTGAGTGTGTCTTCACAGTTTCACTTCAGATTTAGGGGCTTGAATTTCAATTCGGAGTCGGGAGCCAGACATCTGGATAATTTCTGGATCGTGACCTGGAGCCACATTATGTTGCTTCAATGTTGCTTCCTTCATATACCAAGGCACCTTCAACATACTCCCAAATCCACAACCTCTGTCACCTTGAAAGCCAAGGGCGACAAGATGCACCAGAACACCACCACCTACAAGTTGCCCTCCAAGCCACACACCATCCTCACTTGAAATATATCACCACTTCTTCACTGTCGCTGGGTCAAAATCCTGGAACTCCCTCCCTTACAGCACTGTGGGTATACCTACACCACATGGACTGCCACAGTTCAAGAAGGTGGCTCAACAGCATCTTCTGAAGTGCAATTAGGAATAGGCAATAAAAATGCTGGCCTAGTCAGCAACGCCCACATCCCATGAAAAAGTAAAAAAAATGCAGATACCCTTAATTGGCAAGCTCATCACCTAATTAGTGGTGCCAAGCATTGCCAAGAGGCAGGAGCTGCCTGCTGAGCACAATCCCCAAAGGCAAATGGCAGCCATAATGGGGCCTGCTGCTGCCTTGCAGAATGGAGGAGACAGAATTGAGGACTCAGGAGATTAGAGGTCCAGTAGCCTCACGATGCAGACAAGTGGCCAAACAACTACCACACAGATACTGGACCCGATCTGCCACAATAACCCTTATTGTCAAGAATTTTTCCCTCCGCAAAAACATTACTAAATGACTCTTGGCATTGCACCTAACAGCTGTGAACTAACATATGCCAGACTGTTATGGTTCAGTGATTTACAAGGGCCCTCTCCAGCCCTTTAACAAGCTCCTCATGGAGGTAATTGAAGGCAAGTTGGTTCCTGACTCTGATCCCCTGCTCTCATTTTGAAAATAGCAGCATGTCCCAGAGGTATTAGGACACTGAGATGCCATCTGGGAGCGCTATTTTCAAAGTGCACCCAGACCCTTTCTAACCCCATGGATGTTTAAAAATCAAGCCCCAGAATTTTGATGAAAGGAAAGGGAATATTAGAGGGAGTACTGTACTTGAAAAACTTTTGTGCACTTTGTAGCAGCCAAACTGGGAGTAAGAAAACCATCTGTTTCTTGATTATGGTCAGCAAGATCTGAGAGACCAGGTGAACATGGAGAAATGATAGAGAGGAAAAGGCCAGTTGATCCACTAGCCTGCCCCATACAATTGTGAGTGCTCTGCATAACTTGAGGAGAAAACATATTGAGTTCAAATCTTTTAATGTAAATTACTATTGTGGTTTTATTAGTTCTCAAGTGGAGAGGAAGGGGTTGCTGAATAGGAAAGAACTGTACTCTAATAAAATTTGTAGTGTTAATTATTTACTAAAGCCCAAAGATGTTATGTGTCCATTGTATTCCCTGGTCAATCTCCTGTTTTGTAGTTGCCTTTACATGTATAGAGCAGTGTTGAGAGAAGTGATGTGCTTTACAGGTTAATACATAAAAATGAACATACGAATTAGGAGCAGGAGTAGGTTTGAATAATGTGTTGTATTCTGATCTGGAAATACTTGCCTGGAGTGCATCAGGAAAGAGTTTAGGGCACAAGACACAGGACTGTATTGGTTCAGAATTTTGGGCCACCTGTCCTAAAGTATACAGGGGTTTCCCTGTTTACCTGTTAAAACACTCTTGGACCAGTTGGTGGGTAATGGATAATGACAATTTCTCTTGAGTGCATGGTCTTCACTACTGAACAACCTCATCTTCAATTCAATGTTGTGAGTAATTCCACAGTTTTTTGGGAAACATCTATTTCATAGACTGAAAGAGGTGAAAGAATGAAGGTAGGGCTCAAGGATGGATGCCTCCATTGTTTATGGTGGTTAAGGTTAATATCCAATGCAGAATTCTTTCCTTCTTATTAAATCCTGTGATGGGAAGTGGGAATGATGCAAATACTGAGATCAAAGTCATCCAGAATTACCCTTAATCCTTCTACACTGTTTATATTGGCAATCTTTGCCTCACCATCACCTTTATCTCATATGGAACTCCTACATTTCCCCCATTGCTGAACCTGGTTCCAAGGAGTTTGTTGTCCTTTGTTATATTAAACACTTCTTTTCCCTTCAACAGCTAAGAACTAGTTTTAGGATTTGGATCTGAAGGCTCATCTAGCTCACCTTGCACGCTGCTGGACAAGATGCCAAATAGCTTACCATCTGATAGAAGCTCCTTCTTCCACCTATTGCTTCCAACATCTTTCTGTGTGTCACAACCTTTATTGTTTCTCAGTTTTATGCTTCCTTCCTTGATTATTGCTCCATATCATTATTCCTCCCTGTGCCCTTTCTGTCCTAAAAGCTTATCAACAATCTCCTACATTAAATCCTTCTTTGCAAAGACTTCAGCCCTATTGGTCTCCTACTTTTCTCTGCCTATTCTTCCTCTCATTTACTACAAGATTTTAAACCAACCTTTCCAGATTTACATCTTCTTCTCCCTTGGTCTTTCTAACAGACATGGCATTCTATATTATGGACCTTGGCCTTCAGCCAGGTTTTTCAATGAAGGAAAATGTTAAGGATGGGAGTGGTTGGGCAAGGAGAGGGAGGGGTGGGGGATGGTGAAGACTTACTGGATGTTTTGCCCTAAATGGATTTATTATTGTTGTATTCTGACTCCCTTGCAGATGTTGATTAAGCAGAAGGAGGTGAATCGCCAGAGTGCAATCCTACTGCAGCAGGTAGATCCCAGCGTACAGCTGCTCAAAGCACTGGAGGAGGTCGCCACCATCACCAAGACCCTGGAGGAAGAAAGGCTCCAGCATCAAATAAAGGTCATAGTGTGGGTTCCGACAAGAATGTTGCTGTTTTCTTTAGTGTGAATGGTGGGTGGGAGGAGGAGGGTTTTCCACTGTGATCTGGAGCTAAGGAAATTCCCTCATCATAAAGCGATATCAGAATTGGAGAGTGACTTCAGGAGCATCCTATTCCATATCAGCTCCTGTTGGCCAAATGCCCAGGCTCATTCTGGCTGTTTACTTGGACTTATGTACCAACATACATTGAGGTGTCTGGAGTTATTTGTGTTTGCACAAAAAACAAAATAAAAAAAATTGAAATGGTTGAGAGACAGAAGCTACTTCAATGGGCAGGACTAGAGAGGGTGTCAGTGATGGTTCGTGACCATGCCACAACCCCCCACCCCCTACTCCCCCACACAAGGTGTCAAACAGAGCGATGTTATAACAGCCAGATAATCTGTTTTAGCAATGCTAGTTGAGGGATGGACATTAACCAAAGTGCCAGGACAAACTTCCATATTTTTCTTGGACATGGTGCCATGGGATCTTTTACATCTACCAAGAGAGAACAGGTGGAGCTTCAGTTAAACATCCCAACCTAAAGACTGCACCACTAACAAACCCATCGAGTACATTGGGTGGAATTGTAGCCCTACCCCCTCACCCGCCCAACCTCCCCCCAACCCCCACATCCACCCCCACCTAGGGCAGTTCTAGTTTTAACAGATGTGGATCATTTGGCTGGCAAGCAGCCTGCTCTCAGAAGCTGTGTCAGTCCTTAAAATATTTTAAGGAGCTTGCATGCCTCCAATTTAATGTACTTTTAATAGCCAGAGACCAGTTTCTCAGGCCTCTGAAAACCCAGCAGATAAATGGAAGCATGAGGAGCCAGACCCATTGGGTAAGTGCCTTCTTAACACTGTATATAGACCAGGTGGAGAAAGAATATTTCCCCATGCCCAGCAAGCCAATATGGAAACCACACCCCTCCCCACTCCTGACTATCTAAACCCCTATGATCAGTCCGGCTTCCTCCTTGTCATCTGTCCGACTCCTCCTCCACAGTGATTACTCTGACCACACCCCCACCCCTTAGTGTGATCTCTCCGACTCCCTCCCAGTGATTGACGCCCTCACGATCATTGACCCCTTCCTGATGACGGATCACAAGCTGCGGCCTGGTTCCACAGGCCTATTTAAGTGACAGCCAGCCTTCAATCTGCCTAGGTGCATCTGGAAACAGCCTTTCTTCAAAAATAAATGTCAAAATTTTTTTTAAATCTTTAAATTCAGTCCTTCTGTTAAACTCAGTTTGATTTCCAGGAAATCAAGTCCTTCCAGGTTTTCCTTCTGAAACCCCACTACCCCATTGCACGCACCGCCATCCCCCCCCACTCCCCCCCACGTCGGCACCACCACACTGTCCCCCCCACACCACATTGCCCCTCCCAACACCACCGTACTGCCTACTGCCCCCAACCCCCACCACCACACTGTCCCCCCCAACACCACCACACTGCCCCCAGCCCCCCCACCACCACACTGTCCCCTGCGCCACCCCCACTCCACACTGCCCACCACCACACTGCCCCCCCACATTACCCTCCACCCCAACACACTGTCCCCCAACACTACCACACTGCCACCCTCAACACCACCACACTGCCTCCCCTGCCCCCATGCCACCACACTGCCCCCCCCACGCTACCCTCCACCCAACCACACTGCCCGCCCAACACCACCACACTGCTCCCGCACACTACCACATTGCCCCCACCCCACAACACTGCTCCCGGCTCCCCCACCACCACACTGCCCCTCGCCCCACCATACTGCCAACCCACCCCACTACACTGCCCCCATCCCCTCACCCCACCACACTGCCCCTCACCCTACCATAGTACCACCTCTCCTCACCCCACCGCCCCCATCCCCCCCCCCCACACCCCTACACTACCAAACTTCCCCCCTGCCACACTGCCCCCCAACAGTACCAGACTGCCCCCTGCAACCCCCACCACCACACTGTCCTTTGCCCCACTACACTGCCCCCCATTCCCCCATACTGCATCCCCGCCCAGCACAGCACCACAATGCCCCCCAACCCCACCACACTGGCCCCAACCTCCCCCCGCCCAACCACATTGCCCGCCCCCCCAACCCCCCATCCACAGACCCTCTCACCTCCCCATTGTTATCAGGGCCATTAGGAGATATGGTGGCGTAGGGTAATGTCACTGTACTAGTAATCCAGAGGCCCCGGCTAATGGTCTGGGGATATGGGTTCAAATCTCACCACGACAGCTGGTGAAATCTGAATTCAGTTAATAAATCTGGAGTATAAAACTAATCTTAGTGATGACTGTCATGACAACTATTATTGATTGTTGTAAGAACCCATCTGATTCACTAATGTCCTTTAGGGAAAGAAAATCTGCCATCCTTACCTGGTCTGGCTTACATGTGACTCCAAACCCACAGTAACATGGTTGACTCTTAACTGCCCTCTGAAATGGCTTACCAAGTCACTCAGTTCAAGGGCAATTAGGGATGGTCACCAAATGCTGGCCTTGTCAGTGACACCCACATCCCGTGAAAGAATAAAGATTAAGTAGAATTATGACTGGACAAAATGCTCAGTGTTGTAACGTGGCATCGAAGCCCATCAACCTGAGAAGCCACCTTGTGTGCCAGATAATTCAAATTTGCATCACAAACACATGGGGGTAGATTTTTAAATTGCTGGTTAGGTTTAAAGTGAAGGATTAGCTGTCCATTATAGAAACTGTCTATTTTTCATTTCTAACGAAGTCAATGAAAATGGAAATGAAAAACAGACGTTTTCTCTTATAACCAGATGCTGACCTGCAATTGGAGTTTCAGTTCTGGCCAGTTGCATTGAAAATCTGCACTGTGGAGAATAGAATCTCTAAGTGAGGAAGAAGGAATTAATAAAATGTCCTTAGCACATCATTCAGAAATGTCCCATGCCAATTTATATACAATGAATTACTTTGAAATGCAGTGACTGTTGTTAGCCAATGACCGGAAAACTGAGTCTTTTTTAAAAATTTTAAACAATACTTAGTACATTTTTACAAGAATGACTTGAGAAAAAGGTTATTCCAAAAGTCAGAATGTGGGTCATATAAGAGAGACAAATGCTCACCCCACTATTCTGAGATGCAGTGTTTACTAGTATATTTTAATTCTTGCAGGCTGTAGTTAGTTATAATGCACCCAATTTAAAGATAGACATAGTTGTAGTGCTGTAGTAACCCAGCTGAACACCATTGTGTGTAGTAACCCAGTTGAACACCGCTGTGTATCATCTGGTTCTGAGCCAGTGGTTTGTAAAGCATCAGCTGAAGGCAGCCTGAGGTACTGACAGTTTCCATGTTATAAACTGGCAATAATTTCCAAGCCCTTCCTCCACAGATTCAAGAGCTAGAGTCTTGTCTGAATGAGTCGGCACTGCAGAAGGAACTGGGTACATTACAGAGACAACTGGAGATGGTTGAGGAGGAGAGACGGGAGTCAGAGCAACGAGTACAAGAGGTGGAACAGAGGAACTGTGAGCTGGAGGACCAAGGTGTGAACTGATTGTAAAGAAGGAACAAATATGCATTCATTTAACGCCTCAACCTCAGGATGTCCCAAAGCGCTCTCACAGCTAAGGAAGTACTTTTTCAAATGTTACTCAGTGTGGTAATGTAGGAAACGAGACAGACACATTGTGCAAATCTGGGACAATTCCATCCAAAGTATGGTGACGGGTGGGGAAAAAAGTTATTTTACCTGCTGGTTGTAAAGGTGGGTTTTCGCGCCATATCATCACATTCCTAGCGCATCCTGCCTCATTAATAATGTATCCATGGGAAACACACCAGATTGCTCAGTGACCTCAGTGCTTCCTCGCTCCAGGCGCTATATTTAAAGCGCACCAGAGTGCATGCCTACTTCATGCCTACAGGCCAGGACTGCTCCAGGCCACAGTTGGCTCCAAAAACAAAGAAAAACGGCAGCCCCCAAATTTAGTGGCACCTCTCTGGGATGCCTGCTGGATGCAGTGGAAGGCCACCGCAATGTCCTCTACTCCCTCTCTGGCCATAGGAGGTACACCAGAGTCACAAATCTGGCCTGGGAGGAGGTGGGCAGCAGCAGTCAGCATCACCGGAGCACCAAGGTGGTCAGCCATTCAGTGCAGAAAGAGGATGAATGATCTCATCCATTCCGCTAGAGTAAGTCAAACACCTCATCAGTCTCAACTCTTACACTCACAAATCCATCATACATCCACAAGATCGGACACCTTAAGGGACAACACCACTAACTCTCACACACACCCTCACATCTCCACCAGGCTCATATCATCAGGAGCTCACATTCTCATTCTGTCCATGGCTCCGCTCACCACACAAACATTCCACGCAGTACCATGTGTCCTGCTCACACTTTCTCCATCTGTTTTCATGCAGGAGAAGCTGGCTCACAACAGCAGGAAGTGGTACCAGACTGGGGGTGGAGTGGCCCACATTAGGTCCCTCACTCACTTTGAGGAGTGTGCCATCTCACTGACTGGTGAGGACATGGACCATGCCTGCGGCGATGGTGAGATTGGCGGCGAAAACCTACATGAGAATCCTGCACCACATCATCCCTCTCTCAATGCAACTGTGAGTGCTTTCTCTCCTGTTTTGGACTCTGCTGATGCACTATTTATCTCTACTTTGGTTCACAGGGAGCTCTGCCGAGTAACCGACACTCTCAGCCAGCCAGTCCCTCAGTTTCATCCAGGTCCTCACCTCCAGCTAAGAGGACACCTCCTCCATTGAAGAGCTGGAAATAAGCAGCCTGGAAGACCCATCACAGCACTTACCCACACGCTCCACCAGTGCAGACACACACCTCAGTGGGACCTAGATCTAGAGCAGGCTTGGGTTCACAGTCTGGTGATCACTACACGAACCCGAGTCTGCAGCAGGAGAAGGCAGGTTTGTGTGAGCTCCCCAGCACTCGGAGGACTGCTGGGGAAGAGGCAGCTGTGAGGTCCGAGTCAGATGACGAGCCTCTGGATTCGGCCTTCCAACTCATTGTGGAGATTCAGCAGAAGACGGGGGAACATCACACAGAGCTGTTGGAAGCCGTCAACAGAGTAGCATGCAGGCCGGAGGAGTGCGACTGTCTGTTCTCTGATGAAGTAATGCCCATGTGTGTGCATATGTAGGTCTCCAGGGGAAGGATGGTGGACACCATGGAGACCCTGGTCCAGCAGAACGCGGTGATGAGCGCAGACCTGCACTCCATTGTGGTAGCCAATGCTGAGTTCCTGCAGTGGCAACGCAAGAGGGAAACGGGGCACGTTGATGTCCCTCCAAGTGCTCCTTCCCCTCAAGGAATCAGGCTGGTGCCCTCAGGCATGCGAGGGGAGGAGGAGCAGCAGTTGTCCATTCCCTTTGCCTGTGACCCCCTCAACCTCATCCTCTGTCACCACAGAGGGAGCAGCAAGCCCATTGAGCACAGTCAAAGCAAGCCAGGGCCCTCAAGATCTCAGCTCTCCAGAGGATGCACGCCAAAGTCATCAGACGCATTGCACAGGCTGTCTCCACCCCTGCTGTGGATGTCAATGCAGCACCTAGAAAAGTTAAGAAATTCTGATCACAAGTGGCTACACGGGTGAACACATTTTGTCACTTTATAATCGGAAAATGTATTCACTTTCACTGAATAATGTGTAATATTATCTTTCAGCTTCCTTGACAGGATTTGCAAGTCCTCCCACTGCATCACCCTCAGTAGCAGTGCAGCAGGACCATGAGACATTCTGCGGGAAGAAGCGTACGTGTGGGGCAGGATGTTTCGGAGCTTCGTGCAAGCACTCTCCCTCGCACGCAGAGCCTACGTCAATCACACTCCTTTCACTGTCCTGAGCATTTTCAATGCTGCCTGCTGGGCTCTCTCTCAGTTGTCCATCTGAGCTGACCCGTATCTCTGCTCGCCCACTGATCACACTCCCTTGCAGCACTTGTGCCCGTCCCACACGATTTTGACAACAATGGTCGTAGTCAGATTTTTGCTCAACTCCCCTGTCCTTTCCCCTCCCCCAGTCACTCATGTCCTTTCACCCATCATTGTCAACGTCTCTGGAATCATCTGCCACCTCCCCACCATCACCTACCAACCCAAACCCTTTTCTTTTCAGGATGTGGAGGTGAACGTGCACACTCCTTACCTTCCTGAGAATCCCACCTCCATCCACATTGACCTCCCTGACCTCCTCCTTCCAACCCCCAGGGTCTGTGTCTGCCTCCGAGTCCTCTCTAACCACCCTCGCTGTCCCTTCTACTGCTACCAATGCACCCTTATCCTCCCACCTCACTCTGCCCCCTCTCATGTTCACCATTCCCTCCTACTATGCCCACCCTCAGTTCGCTCCCCAGGAGGCAGTCACTGACTCCACAGACCCCTCCCTTGCACATTCACCTGGACATCCTCCACACCTTACTCCCTCCTCCCCTTTACTCCCCCCTGCCCTCAACTTCACCACCACCACCCCCGCCCTCAACCTTCATCCCCACCTCCCAACCTCACATCACCCGGTATACATTCCTCTCCCAGTCAAACCTAGACCTGCATCTCTCACTGACGCACCCCCCTCTCCCACCAACCATCATGCAACCCCCAACTCCCTTCTCCTCCCCCTCCATCCACCACTCCACTACCCCACCCCCCGCAACCCCCGGTACACCTTTCTCTCCCACTCACAGCTAGGCCTTCCTCTCCTCTCCCCCTCACCGATCATCTATAGCAGCCCATGGCCAAGACCGTGATGTTCTGAAGCAGACCCCAGACATTGATGGAGACCTCCCACCTTCCGTGAGCTGCTTGGCGGCAGAGCTATGTCCATGAGAATCCACCCAGCACACAATGCACGTGTTCCTCTGGGGTCCGGTAGCTTTAGGGCTACAGCATCTTCTCCTCAGATGTCTGCGATCTGAGCAAGGCCTTAACAGCAAGTCACAACTTCTGCACTTGTCCAGATGTGTTCTAGGCCGGTGTGTTTTCCTGCTGGTATAACGGTAATTCAGGCACAGGGGGCCAATTCCTGTTGGGCCTTACTTTGCATCCATTTACTGGGACGCAAAGTGAGTTGACGCTGGCCTCCAGTGCGGTTGACGTTCTGCCATGGCGGATGCCATCAGATGATCTCGCTGTGATTTCACACCAGTGTGAAACTGATTTTTGGCCTTCTCGCCAGATTGACTCCCTCCCGCCTGCCATGACACCCGGTGCCAACAGGGCCGGAAAATTCTGGCCATTGATTATGACGAATATCCCTGATTAAAGAATTGCAAATAACCTTTTCTGACTGCAGAGTATCAGTGCAGCTTGGGCGATATTCCAGCTGCAATTAAATAAAAACTGCACAAGCTTAAAATTACTGCCTGTGATATTAACAAGAGGATTCAAATGCTCTCCTGACTGGCTTGCCATCTTCCCCCTCCAGAAAACTTCAGCTCATCCAATCCTCTGCTGGCCATATTCACCCATCACCCCTGCGTTCACTGACACCCATTGTCTCCCAGTCCTGCAGCGTTTCGATTTAAAATTCTCATCCTTATTTTCAAATCACTCCATGGCCACCCAGCACTACAGAGAGAATTTTTAGCTCAATGGACAGGTGCATACCCGACCCGACTGAGCGAAAATGATGCACGATGACGTCGGACGAGCATCCCGACGTCATCACGCACTTATGTGATGGAGTCAGCAGCGCGCCCACCGACAATTAAAAGGCCTATTAAAGCCATTAAGGTCATAATTCAAAGAAACTTTTCACTGCCTGTCCAACATTACGGTGGGCAGGCAGGCAAAAAGGCCAAGCGGCCTTTGCATTTTTTAGGAAGCCTCATCCACGGGCGGGATGAGGTTTCCAACAGCAAATAAAAATTAAATAAAAATGTTTAAGTTTCATTTGTAACATTTCCCTGCTCTGTGCCTCAGGGAGATTTTCACGTGCAAGTTCGTGCTCGCCCTCCTCCCTCCGCCACCTCCCAAGACAGGCAATGCTCTGTATTGCTGCTCGCGTTTCGTGCTGTGTGTGCCTTAACTGCTCTGCCTGCGTGAAATAGAGGTCTGGCCCCAATTGCAGGTGGTGGTCAGCTTCCCACCACTCCCACTGAGTGGAGAAAAATCCTCCCCTATATCTCTGCAACCTCCTCCAGCCCTAAGATCTCTGCATTCCTTCAGTTCTGGCTTCTTGAACATCCTTGATGTAATCACTCCACCATTGGAGGCTGTGTGTTCTGCTGCCTAGGCCCTAAGCTCTGAAATTGCCTTTATAAGTCCCTCTGCCTCCTCACTTCTTGCTTCTCCTTTAGGATAAAATCTATTTCTTTGACCAAGCTTTTGGTCACTATTCTAATATCTTCTTATATGATTTGGTGTCAATTTTTGTTTGATAACACTCCTATGAAGCACCTTGGGACATTTAGCTATGTTAAAGGTGCTATAGAAATACACTTTTTGTTGTTGCTGTAGCACTATTTTGCCTTCCAGCTCTGGAAGAAATGTCTATACTTGGCCTGAGGTAACAGCATTTTTTGATGAGAACCATGTTTCAGAATGAAATAGTCATCACTGCACATGAGAGCAGCAGGGATCATTCCAAGCACTAAAGTGCATCTTTTCATCTTTTTGCAGTGAAAGAATTAAAGGAGAAGATAAAGTTTCAAGTAATTGAATCAGCTCCCACCATAGCTCCACCTCCACCCCCTCCACCAACTCCACCCCCTCCCCCTCCTCCTCCCCCTCCACCTCCTCCTCCCCCTCCCCCTCCACTTCCATCAACACGCTGCAACCCAATAAGGTATGTACCTGGAATCCTCCATGAGTTAGATGTGGAAAGGAGGTAGAAGTAGCAGGCGATAGATCTAATGGACGAGACCATAGGGGAATGAAACTAGGGAGAGATGGGCGTTCGAATTGAGGATAGGGAGAATAGCAGGGGAAGGATTGGCTTGGTGGGCAAGAGTAGAAAGGGAAAACAATAAAAGCAGCTGAATGGGTGGTCTCTATCTCAGCGACAAGATCCATGAGTTCTTCACACTTATTGTTAGGGGTGATGGTGAAGGGTAGTGGAGGGAATAGTGGTGTAAAGAGCTAATGGAGAAAAAGAGGCTGGGGTTATCTTTGTCACTAACATGAGCCTAAAGTATTGAGAGAACATGGAGAGTGAGGTCCAGCTGAGCTTGATGTCATCCATTCAGTTATGATGGACAGGTGGCTACACCTAGTTGTGAGTCAGATACATTCAAGTTTGTGTGTCTTGGACTCAAGAAAGCAAAGATGTACACAATGGCAGAGGAATCACAAAGATGGAAGATAGTAATGGTTTTGAGGGCATCAGAGGAGATGAGGGACAGTAGCTGAACAAATCAGTAGCTGCACAGGTGTTGTGGCAAACAGAGGACCAATGGCTAGGCTGTTATGGGTTAAGGAAGTGTTGATAGTGGCTGTGAAGAGGTGATTTGTTTTGTCTCTGCCTGGAATCTCACTTTTTCCCTTACAGTTCCCTCATTGCGATAGTACGAAGATCGTCCAAGAACTCCAAGACACAGCTGAAGCCTGAACCTACCAACAGTAAGTAATCAGCCTCATGTTAAGCCAGAAGTAGGTGTCAAAATTCATCAACATAATAGACACAATCTGTTGGGATGAAGTTTTCAGTTAATTTCCATAACAGAGAGGATAACCCGCTCAGTGGTTAGCTGACAGGTTTGCACACCCAACCGATTTTAGTTCCCATTGACTTTAGGCACATTCAATTAAAATTGGCCCCAGACGTATAGCATAAATTTGCTGTGGCTTGACTCACAGCTGCTCTGTGCTGAAAAGTTTTGCTCCTTACAAGAAATATTGAAAAGACAGCAAAACCCCTATGAGGTTTGCAAGCTGAACATGAACCTCCCTCCTCCTTATGAATATGATATTCACTGATCAAACTGGGCTCTCCTTGCATTTGTATTTCAATAGATCTGAAATGGGAAGAAAAATCCTGGGAACATGAAATTAAAGTCTAACAAGTCTCAGCCTGAGGAAGGAGACATTCTCACACATTTTGCTAATGGAGGAGAGGGAACCTAAGTATCTCACTGTTACAGGTTCATCACTAGAGTGCAGTAGTTAGCAAATCCAGCCCTGGGCCATGTAGTTTTGAGTAAGATGCATACTCTTGTTTGATTTCCTCTCTCATTTTCTGTAGACCAGACCGGGATTGATGATGTGAAAGTGAAAGCTGTGAATGAAATGATGGAACGGATAAAGCACGGTGTCATGTTGCGGCCTGTGGCTCAGGTCTCGAAGGTGAGATCCCTGAGAGTTTGGTTCATACTAACCCACAAACAGGACAGCCTACCATCTGGACCACCATTTTGAGGGTCCCATTTTTCAATTGTGAGGATACAATATATCCTTGTGGTTTTGTTCCCACTGAGATAGGCTGAATTTGTTTCACTCAGGACACAAGACAGAGGAGACGTCCACGCCCTTTGTCTTGGCTGGAATCCATTCCAGGTCCCCATCATCATAGAGATGACGACAATGTTCTAATGCTCTGTTAGGTAACATATGTGGTAAAACAGCAAAAAACTGAACAAAATAAAAAGTTGACGTAACTTCTGCAAACAACTGAAAAATCTAAATGCTCCCAATGACGTGAACAATAGTAGCACCAAAAGTCTAATGCACAATTTTGTTGTATTTTGATAAACAGGCTGATCCAAATTTCCATTAATTTAATTGCAGGAGACAGAACAATACAAGGAAGCAAAAAATCTATTAACAGGAGTACAGTGAAGAGCAAATCATTTCCTCCCTCATCCCATCCCACCTAGTAATTAGCTATTTAGATGCTACTTGGTGTATTTTTTTTTAAAGTAATTTGGAAGCTGGTCTGTGGTCCTGATAATTTAGGTAGTTCAGTTAACAATGCATGCTATGTTTACCAAATATTTTTTTAAAATAGTGAACATCTAAACACAAAAGAGCTGCAAAACTAAACAATTGGATGAATGAAGTGGGCACATTTGATTATTTTCCTTCTACTTTTCTGAATGAATACCAAAGAAATGATAATTGAACACAGATATTGAGTGGGTAGCAGTCCTGTCTGATCCAGCCACATACTCTCCATCATCCTTTGGAGCTGTGGTGCCTTTTTCAGGGATCAGTTCCCCAGGGTGATCTCCCTGGTCAGAACTGCTAACTGCCCAGCCATTTACAGCAGTGGGTTGGGGGAATCCCTGCAGAAATTTATGGCCAATGGTTCTTTAAATAAAGTGTGACACATTTATGATTGTTCTGCTGTCTGATAGTGAGTGCTTGAAGTGAACGGATTGTGTCTGTAAATGGCGTAAGTCAGAAACCCTCAAATGTTACAGAGCCACAAAGTGCTTCCAGAACTCAGGGGTTTAAATACCTGCTCCACTCTCTGTAATCTCATCAAAGGGCTGGAACACATGGGAGTACTTCAACTTGGCTGATCAGATTGTGATGTTACAATGCAAGTTACCCTAGGCAACTATAGTCAACATGGAAAGAATATTTTTAAGCAGAAGACCTTGAAATCTTTGCTCTTCTCCTAGTGATTGAAAGGAGAGTCCATGTGTAAAGATTGTCTGACACTCTATTGAAAGGAAAACACATTAAAGTATGTAAAACTGTGGGATTCCAGGTACCTTCTGTCAAAAATAGGCAGAGAGCTATTGGAATTGAAAGGCCACAGACCTGTTTTCCACAACAGTTAATGGCTGGTCCTCCTTAGTGAAGGAGAAACAAACCTTTCACTGCCTGTTATTTTTTTCCTGTGTTAATCAAAAGACAGAAATTAGTTAATGCCAAGTCTCAGAGCTTTACAAGTAACTTTGTACATCACGAGCAGATCTCCCAGGGAATTTCTTGTGGTAAGTTAACATAAGCTCTGTGTATTATTCTCTTCCCAAATTCAGCCTGTGTTTAGCATGCCTAGCCCCTTTAAAACCACAAGGTCCAATTGGTATAAATTGGCACATTCTGAGGTCAATTAGAAGCTAAGTGCTGGTGTTGCGAGAAGTATGGGTGTAAATAAGCAGCCGCTTGTTAAGTTCTTGCCACCTTCTGATGAGGAGAGATCAATTACGTAAAAAAGGACAGAGATGAAGAATATTATTTGCATCATTCAGTTTTGCTTTGCAATGTTGTTTTATCATTTAAAACTGCCGTCAGGGAGAAGGTAGGAACAGACATTTGTGTAGCAATTCTTCTGTTCGGACAACTTCCTCGTGCCGTTGCAAATGGGAAGAATGGGACAAGTGTAGGTCTTCCCATTTCGAGTATTTTATCTGTTGGTGACTCCAATAAGCCACAATGCCAGTCAGGAAGCAACCTGAATTACAATGTTTACCTTGACAGTATTGGTCAAATTAATCTGACTAGCAAAATATAATGGTTGGCCAAGCAAGTTTGAGCTTTAGCACCAAGTAAACGGCACTAGAAAAGTAAGCAGTCACAAATTGCATGCATGATATTAGTAATGAAGATGTTAACTTGTTTTCTATTTTGGCTTCTTGAGTTCTTCTAGTGCTAGTGATGGGAAATGCATTGTGCAACATATTCCTGCTATTTGCATCTCATTAGCTTTACACCCACCCATATTAGGACAGGTATATTCTACATTCTCCTGTCACTACAATCAGAAAATCTAGAGGACATCAGGAGCTGGCGGAATGGCTCCCCATCCAATTTTTTGACCCTGCCAGCTTGAATTCTGCTGGGAAGCCAACATAGCTTCAGCAAACAAGGAAAGGTTAGAAAACCTCAGACTGAAAGAGAGTGACAGAGATAGGACCTCATGGATGTGCATGAGCTATTACCTGGGATTACAAAGGTTGATACTGAGCACTGATGCCAAGTTAAACCATGTCCACAGTACAATTGAAAACAGGTACAAACTGGTTTTTAAAAAAAAAGACAAGATTAATGTCAGGAGACACTTCTTCAAAGAGTTTTCGGGTATTGTATTAGAGGTAGACTCAAATTGTACAAGAGACAGCTAGATGCCTTGATGAGAGTTATCAAAGGTTTCTATGGAATAATGAGCTCGATGGGCTGAATGGCCCAATTCATCTGTACTTATTTTTCTGATCTTTCCTCAAGTATTAATATGGTTGGGTTTCAACTTTAAATGTATTTTGACTCCTGGACCTGGACAGTGTATCACCGTAGGTTACAGTGTATGAGACTTCACACTTATAGTCTCTCTCCTGTTCTGTTCTTTCTTGCTGGCTGCTCGGTGGTTTCCATTCTGAAGAGGAAAGTTAGTAACAAGGTAGGACTCCTCCTCCTCCTCTTCTCTGAATCACCACCACCACCCCTCCCATGCTCCCCACCACCCACGCATGCTTTTCAGGTCTCTCCTAAAAGTGTACAACAGAAGTCACAAATTAAAGGGATTGTTTGGTATTCTTTTACCAAAAATGCTGTCTAAAGCTTTAATAAATGTGACATAATGATTTTTCCTACAATTTCAACAGTGACTACACTGAAAAAGTACTTAATGGGCTATAAAGCACTTTGAGATGTCCAGTGGTCTTGAAAAGGGTTATATAATTGTTCCTTTCTAAAATAAGGGCTTAAAGTTGAGTTCTGAATTGTGTTAATCAAAGGGAAGAGTTTTATTAGGGATTTGACCTTCCTGAAAACCCAGAGTTAAAGATGGAATCTGATTGATAGCTAGGCTGAGAAAAATTGGGATTTTAGTTGTGAGGGTCTTTTTGGGAAGACCAAGGGAAAGTTTTCCATCTGCTGACCTAGCCAGCCTTCCTCTTGCTGTGAGAAGCGAGCAGGAAGTGTTGATGAGTCAGGATTGTCCATGCCACTTGTGACTGGGTACTAACAGGAGTCTGGATACTTTTCCCAGCATGGTTTTCATGTTGGACTGGATGAGCCTGAGCAGGGAGGGAACCCTTTTACAACTCTCTTCTGCAATAAATGGAGATGGTGGTGGTGGTGGTGGGTGCGGGTGGTGCTTGAGGTTTTGTTTCAATAAAATTTAAATTATCAGTAATGCATTGCGGCTTGCCAGAGATTGTTTGAATATTAATAACTCAGGGAATGAATTACCAGCCCAGGCTTTGCCTGCTGTCATTGACATTTTTCTTCTGATAATATGTGACATGAGAAGACAGTTTGTCACCCTTCAGTATCTCAGAAGTAGAATAACACTGATGCCACTTCCTGTCTCTGCATCCCTGTGATTGCTGATTGTTCTGTTCCAAAAGGATATTTTTCCCTTTCTTTTCCCCTTCTCTCCCCAAAGATGTTAATCCCTGGGGTATAGTTCCACAGCACTGACTGCCCTCTTCTACACACACAAAGGGTCATTCTTTCTCTTTGAGCCTGGACAACAGCATGGCTGGGGCAATTCAAACATGGGGGGAATCACAGCTCAACCCAAGAGCTGCTCTCACCTCGTACCCAGAGATGCATTTTCCAAGGAGGGGTAACTGGATAGCCATCAGGAATGGGAACTCTGGTTGATTCAGCCCCTTTGCCACCCACAACTAACCCAGAGGATCTGGATCAATCTTTGACCTCCCTGCTCTATTTAGCACTTACCACTGGGGACGCTATTGACATCAGTTTTAAAATGAATTACATTTGTATGAATAATTTTAAACTGAAAGTGTGTCTTAGCATTCAACGTTATGGGATGTCGATTCTCTCCCTTCATCAGAAGTGACTAATTATCTTCTTCAAAATCCTCCTAGTGAGGATGAATTGTTGAACTCATGTCCAAACACTATTCCTTTGACAAGGGAGTCTGGGAGCTGGTTGAAATATTGTGCCAACATTTGAAGCATGATCTCCTGTGGCTTGGTGAGATAGGGCTATGAACTTCCACTGCGCAGATACCCTGAGGAGATGATCACTTGTGTCATACCAGCTTGGGCTCAGCTGCCCAGACAACTTCCGGGAGCAGTGATTGCAGTTGAGCTGCTTGACAAGCTGCTGTCTTAAGGACGATCTTCTCTTAATGTGAATCAATTGAGGGAATATAACCTTTGACATCACTCTTGCTTTGCTATTATTTCTATGGCTATGTGAGCTCCAATGTATGTGTTTAAAAAAATGAGAGCAAATTGGTCAGAAGAGATTGTGTTCATCAGTATATCTAAAATTAGTGAGCCACAGCATCTTTGAACACATGATGCATTTGGGTAATATTTCCTTGTTGCTGGATCATTACTAGGTTGTAAAAAAAAATGTAAATATTCTGCAACATTTTAGGTAAAAATTAAGCAAACTGACAGTGATGATTATTATTGTTTATTTCATTCATGGGCTGTGGGCATTGCTGACAAGGGCCAATATTTATTGTCCATGCCTCAATAACTGAGTGGCTTGCTACGCCATCTCTGAGGGCAGTTAAGAATCAACTACATTGCTGTAGGTCTGGAGTTACATGTAGGCCAGACTGGGTAAGAATTGCAGATTTCTCCCCTAAAGGACATTAGTGAACGAGGTAGAGTTTTATGACAACCCCCTAGTTTCAAGGTCAACATTACTGAGACTAGCTTTTTATTCTAGATTCATTTAATTTAACAATTTAAAGTCCCCAGCTCTCCAATGGTGGGATTTGAACTCATGCATCTGAATCATAAATCTAGGTTTACTGATTTAGTAACATCTCTGGGCTGGTGACATAACCATGGTGCTACCTTACCACCTGAGGCAAGTGGTAATACAGTTGCTGTATTTCAGAATCATTGCCATATTTGAAGCTCTTTAAGATGTTTCTGAGAGCTGCAGGAAATGCAACTCTTCCTTCCTTTATGATTTTTGAAATTGTAAATATTGGCCCCCAACGTGGAGAATCCATGATGGGAGGGTTGTGTGCGGGCAGGTCAGGGAGTGCAATTTAGCAGTTTCAAAATATGGAGTTCACTCAGGTCCTGCCAAATTTAATAGAGAACCCGTTTACCATTTTTAGATTCTGCATCCCATCACTCAGCCAGCCAAACATAGGGCAGGCAGCTCTGCAGCACGAGGCTTCAATGAGGAGAATGGAAGAGGGAGGGAGGGAGGGAGAAACTGGATCAGAGCTGAATCAGAGTCAGAAAGCTTGGGGCAGTCTGATTACTAGGATGGGGTGGATGCAGAGATTCGTCTGATCAATGAGAGGTTAGCAGGGTGGCCTGGAGGGGTGGCGGGGTTGGGGGGGGGGTAGGGGGTGGATTGTGGGTGGCAGGGGAAACACTCCTGCCCCTCCTGGCCCACCAGCAGTGTTTGAAAGGTACAGTGTTTGTTCCATGCAGCAGTCCTCACCTCCCTTCAGCTGCCGGGTTTCCTGAGGCCAGTCAGTGTTAAAGCTGGAACAGAGGAAATAAATTTTGGTGCACCATCACTTTAAAATTTTTTATAGGTGGCCCCACCTCCTTAGATCTTGTTGGTCACCGGTCTCCAGTCTTGTCTGCATTAAAGCTGAAATGGACATGCTGGTTTTAATACTGAAATTTTCTAAAATCTGTTCTGGGGGTTAAAATTTTCCCACTGTGTCAATAGTATGAAATAATGGGGTTGGTTGGCCAACAATGTTAATTACATTTTTTTTCAAACAGGCTTCATGTGGGTTATAACACTGCTGATGGATGGGCTGGAGGTGAGTGGGGGTCGTGGGGGAGAAGAAAATGAAGAGATAGCAGACCAGTTAGAATGGAGAAAATGCTTTCCATCAAAGCCCTTTGAGTCTTTTGAGGTGGCAAAATGGCCAGTAATCCCATGATCCATAGAACAGTGTGAGAATCAGCTTTGCAAAGTTTCTTCCTTCTTCCCCTGAATAAAGCAATTCTGATTCAAAGGTGGACAATGTTAACAATGAACAGGACTGTCTGATTAAAACTCTGGAACATAGTGCCCAGATATAAATAGATGGAAGGAGAAGACTGAGAGCAGGCATAATTTGTTTAATTAAACTGGGGCGGCATATGGGAGGCAGCTGCTGCACTTGGTAAGAGCAAGATTCTAACTTGCCCCAGGGATGCTGGAGAGGCTCAGCAGGACACCATGTGCTGTGTGGCTGAGGGGAAGCAGCTTCACTGCAAACGCCATCATTCATACCTGTTGTGTGTTTGTTTTTACCCTGACAGCCACCACCAGTGGACGAGAAAACACAGGAGAGTGCCATGGATGAGCTGAAGGGGATCCTGGTAATATAGAGAACAAATTTAACCCTTTCTTAACAGCCACAGGTTTAGGCACAATCAGTAAAGGTAAAACAAAACACAGTGACGGTCAGAGTTAACTAGTCTTGTCTGCCTATATCAAGTGGATATTAAGTCGCTACCTGCTCCCTCATCTCAAGTGGTCTGCTCTGGTCCTCCAGTGACTGCATTGCTATGCTTATTCTACTTGGCTTCCTAAGATGGTGATCTTGCTATTAGAGACAACCCTGTAAAGTAAGAAAAGAGTGGGATCTTTTCCTGGTGTCATATCAATTTAACTTCCTCAATTAAGCAAGTTATTCACCTCACTGATTTTTGTTGGACCTTGCTGGGCAGAATAAGCATTGCTGTGTTTACCCAAATAAGAACGAATGTGCTTCAAAGTAATTCAGTCTCTAAACAGGGTTTTTGGGATGTTTCTGGGAGATGTGACTAAATGTCATGTTTAAGCATGTTTGTTCTTTTCTCTGATACCCTAGTCTAGTTATTCACCGATTTCTGAACGCTACCACCGGCACTGAAGTTAGGGCCGTGGGGCAGCTGTGATCACAAGCCTACCTGTGTAGGCCAGCAACACATTGTTATCTGTGCTGGCCATCCTCAGCCGTTGGGGGAAGCCCACGGCTATAGTGGTGAAAATAGTCTGGGTTTTTTAGCTAACTGTGAGAATTGCACGTGAACAGTTCCATTAAAGGCAAACTCATGACTTTGGAGTGAGTGTGTATGCATGAGACTCATGCATGTGCCGCTGTCTGTTGCAGCCCAGTGCACCACAAAGGTAGATTCATCAGCAATGGAACTAGAACAGATTAAAGCATCACTTCCAATGGAAGCAGTTGTCAGTGTAAATGGAATATGATATAGCTCACACTGCCTCCGCACCTCATAGTTTAGAAACTATGCAGAAAGGCTTCTCACAATCCCCCTATGCTAATACTACGGATATAACATACCACTGACTCCAGCAACAACAAGTTACATTTTATTTAGCACCTTTAAAGTAGTAATACATCCCAAGCCACATCACGGGGTGTTATCAAACAAAATTTGACACTGAGCCATATAGGCAGATGTTTGAACACATGAAAGAGGCTGGTTTTAAGGAGTACTTTAAATGAAGATAAAGAAGTAAAGAGGTGAGAGACTTGGCATTGGAATTCTAGAGCTTAGGGCCAAGACAGCTGAAGGCATGGCCGCCAATGGTGGACCAATTAAAATCAAGAACTTGCAAGAGGCCAGAATTGGAGGAGCATCAGATACAGGAGGGTTGTAGGGCTGGAGGAAATTACAGAGATAGTGAGAGGCAAGACCATGGAGGGATTGGAAAACAAGGCTGATCATATTAAAATCATTGCCAGACCAGGGACCCGTGTAGGTCAGCAATCATAGGGATGGTGGGTGAATGGGATTTGATGCGAGTTAGAAGTTTTGGGTGAGCACAGGATTATGCATGGGGGAGGCTGCCTGGTGAGCATTGGAATAGTCACGTCTAGGAGTTACAAATGCCAAATGAGGATTTCAGCAGCAGAAGAGCTTAGACAGAATGGTGATGTTTCAGAAATAAAAACAGAAAATGCTGGAAAAACACAGGTCTGACAGCATCTGTGGAGAGAGAAACAGAGTTAATATTTCGAGTCCACATGACTCTTCTTCAGAGCTAAAGAGAGGTGATGTTTCAGAGGCAGACGGTCTTGGTGATGGGGAGGATGTGGGTCAGAAGCGCAGATCAGTGTCAAAGAGGATACCATGGTTACAAACAGCCCCATTCAGCCTCAAACTTTGATAAATCCCTCATTAGGGATTTTTTCTTAAACATAAGCGCTCAGAATGACCTTGTGAATTGTTCCGGCTCAGCCTCTGTAATGTTTGTAGAATATTATCAGAAACACATTCATGGGGTTAGCCGTGGTTTGTGTTGATCTACCAAAGTTACGGTAATTGAGCAGATAAACCTGAGGAAATTCCCAGTGACATTTGTTATGACGTCCTTACCAGCAAAACCATATAAAACACCCTCCCCATAGTCAACATCCACTGTAAAAGAAACCCATGTCAACAGGACACTGTAATGTTTCCTCTCTTTAAATTAATCCTTGATTGAAAACTGTGTGTTTTATTATTACTGTCATATAAAAATTCCCCTTAATATAACTCACCCTGTCTCTTAACAATTTTTGTTAGGCCGCATGACAAGGCTACTAATGTGAAATCACCAGACATCACTTTGTGTTTGATATTTGCCAATTATCCTTTCTATTTTTCAACAGAAGGCTTTAAATATCAGGAAATCCATTGAGATTTTGCATTAGAGTGAGGGAAGACTGCTATTGGCTTCTTTTCCCTCTCCACCCAGCCCCTGAATTCAGGAACCCTGTGTCCACGACTGTTTAATATTGAATATTCCCTTTTCTCAAGTCATTTACATAATGCGCTCTTGATTTTTAAAAATTGTTTGGATAAATCAGTAAATAAGGAACATCATCCAGACTCAACCCAAGATCACTGAGCAATGTTGTGAATCCGTGTTCTGTTGTGAGTGCAGCAGACACAGTCAAGTGAGAAATAGGAGCTGATTTTCTGATTTGAGCTTAATTACTGTGGTCAGAAAAGAGGCAAACTGTTGGTGAATGCAAGGTCAAGAGACAGCGGCAGACCTCCCATCAAAGCATATATTGCATTGACAATGATGGGTTCCAGTAAATTATTCACATGATTACTTTGGCATGCACTAATCTTTCCACATTATACTCATCGCAGTTAGATACATTGCTGTTTAGCAAAATACTCTTAAACAGCCTGATTATTTAGAATTTGTGAGTAATCATTAAAATACTCCTGATTTTAATGCAGACTAAGAAAATATACCCTTCATTATAACACTATCTGAAATATCCCTTATTGTAGCACGCTGATATATCTTTTTAATCCTTCTCAATAACACAACCCTCTTGAAATTTCTCTGTATGACAGTAATATAGAACAAACTGTTACACACACTTAAAAAACACATCTCTCTCTTTCTCTGTCTGATATAACATATTAAAAAATATAGCCTTCATTGTCCCATGTTGATATATCTTACACCTCTTCATTGTAATCCTGATATATTACATTGTACTCATACTCATTGTAACTCTGTCAAATAACACTGCACACTGGGCAGAATTTAAGCTTGCCTTCATTAGGGAAGGCCCAACAGAATTGAGTGCTCGTCAGGCACTTAACTGACCAGCATCGGGCCTTCTCTAGGATTCCGGAGCCTGGGGATGGAAATTCCACCCACCAAGAGCTGCCAGCCAACTGGAGGCTTTCAGGGCTCCATTGCTAGCAGTGCCACTGGTAGCATTGGCTGCTACCAGTAAAGCACACAGCAGGAGGCCTAGGATTGACAAGGGACTCAAGAACAGGTGATTTGATGTAGGATGGGGGTCACAGGGAGGGGGTTGCCGGCTAGGTTGGGGGGAGAGGTGTCAGAAGAAAGGGTAGGGAGGTAGTTTTTAGTGGGCATCCTGTCCCTTCCTGATGTTGTGTCCCTAATAACGCATATTAATTCTCCACAATGAGATAAATCGAACCTTGTTACGAACCAACAAATTAGGAGCAGGAGTAGGCCAATCAGCCCCTCGAGCTTGCTCTGCCATTCAATAAGATCATGGCAGATCTAATTGTAACCTCAACTCCGCATTCCTGACTACCCCCAATAACTTTCACCCCCTTGCTTATCAAGAATCCATCTACCTCTGCCTTAAAATATTTAAAGACTCTGCTTCTGCCGCCTTTTGAGGAAGAGAGCTCCAAAGGCTCTCAACCCTTTGCGAGAAAAAAATTCTCCTCATCTCTGTCCTAAATGGGCGACCCCTTATTTTTAAAAAGAGGCCCCTGGTACTAGATTCTCCCACAAGAGGAAACATTCTCTGTACATCGATCCTGTCAAGACACCCCAGAAGCTTATATGTTTCAATCAAGTCACTCTTCTAAATTCTAGTGGATATAATCTTTCCTCATAAGACAACATGCCCAATCCAGGTATTAATTTAGTAGACCTTCTCTGAACTGCTTCCAACTCAATTCCACCCTTCGTTAAAAAAGGAGACCAATGCTGTACACAGTACTCCAGATGTGGTCTCACTAATGCCCTGTAAAACTGAAGCATAACCTCCCCGTTTTTGTATTCAATTCCCCTTGCAATAAATGATAATATTCTATTAGCTTCCCTAATTACTTGCTGTACTTGCATACTAGCTTTGTGTGCTTCATGCATATAGGACACCTAGATCCCTCTCCAGCTCAAAGAGCTCTGCAATCTCTCACCATTTAGATAATATGCTTCTTTTTATTTTTCCCGCCAGAGTGGACAATTGCACACTTTCCCACATTATACTCCACTTGCCAGATCTTTGTCCATTTACCTAACCTACCTATATCCCTTTGTAGTCTCCTTGTGACCTCTTTACACCTTACTATCTTTCCTATCTTTGTATCATCAGCAAATTTAGCAACTTTTGGTCCCTTCATCCAAGTTAGTTATATAAATTGTAAAATGTTGAGGCCTCAGCACTGATCCCTGTGGCACACCACTCGTTACATCCTGCCAACATGAAAAAAACCCATTAATGCCTACCTTTTGTTTCCTGTCAGCTAGCCAATCTTTTACCATGCCAATGTTACCCCTTACACCATGCGCTTTTATTTTTTTGCAATAACCTTTGATACAGCACCTTATCAAATGCCTTCAGGAAATTTAAGTACAGTACATTCACAGGTTCTGCTTTATCCACAGTATATCTTACTTCTTCAAAGAACTCCAATAAATTGGTTAAACATGATTTCCCATTCACAAAACCATGTTGACTCTGCCTGATTAAACTGAATTTTTCCAAGTGCCCCGCTATTACATCTTTAATAATAGCTTCTAACATTTTCCCTATGACAGATGTTAAACTAACTAGTCTATAGTTTCCTGCTTTCCATCTCCCTCCTTTTTTGAATGAAGGAGTTACATTCACAATCTCCATGATCCAGCAATCACTTTAAAAATGGCTGGTTTGGCTTTCACGGACCTGAGAATACTGCCACAGCACTTTGCAAAAGGGCCTCAAACAGGCATCAAGCCCCTCCTTATTCGAATATGTAAAGGTTTACTGCCTGTTTCTACCATTGAACTATGCACAAGAGTTTACCAAATATCAGGTGACATAATTCCTGTCTAAAATGAGCATCTGTAGGCACCTATTTTCCACCTTTGAAACTGGTACTGCACCATCAACATGCCAGGCCTATGTCTCTGTGCCACACATAAAGAACTGCACTTGTATATGTTTTCCACTTAAAGTTATAACTTGTGAGTTAAACTTACAAGCTTGAGTTTGATGTCAGTGATTCATGTGTATTGAGGTTGGTAGCACTTAATGTGATAGAATCATAGAAAGTTTATGGCACAGAAAGAGGTCACTTGGCCCATTGTGTCTGCGCCAGCATATACTGCAGCTGATTTCCCACTGTCTACTCACAGGATTCGATGAAGAAGAGCCCAAGTCGGGGGTTCCAGGATGCAAATCAGAACAAGACAGAGAATGAGCTGGAGGTTGTTCTGAGACGGAGGCGGAAACAAACTTCAGATTATAGTCCGAGAGGTAACAAGTCACTAACACTGTCGATGTTTGCTTTTTCTCAGTTTTCCATTGGTTAACTTACAAACCCAGTTATCCTTGGCTGAATGTTTAAGTATCACTCAATCTCATCATGCATAACAGCAGCATTTGTCATGGTTGCCGCGATGGGGTTAAAGAAGGAACAAGACATTCAGGTGATCTATACAAACTTTTGGTACACAGTTCCATTCTGTGCTGAGTTATCTGCATTAGCAGTAGTCGTAGAGCTGCAACTGGCCTCGGTACCCCTGGGCTAGGAAGGAGGGAAGGACAAGCTCAAATTTCCTCTCCTGACCATTAACAAAGAAGCAGCCATGGATATTGCATGTGTACATATGTTGGGTCAGAATGGAATCGGGCTCAGCTGTGAAGCTGTATGGTCAACCAACCTTCACTAGCATTTTACAGAAGGAAGGAGCCTTCTGGCCCATGTAAACCCATACCGGCTCTCTGAAACAGATGTTTACTTAGTCCAATTCCCCTGCCCTTTCCCCAGGTCATTTGAAATAATTATTTTTTAAAATCATTTATCCACTTTCCTTTTAAAAACAATTATGGATTTTGTTTCTACCAACTTTGGTACAGGCCTTCGATGTCCCCCCAACATTGCTTTAAAAACATTCTCCTACCACTCCTTTCGTTTTTTTGGTGATTATTTTAACTGACCTGCTTATATCCTCCTGAGGTTCCTTATAGACCACATTATAGTTAACTACTTGCTGCTTGCTTTAATCTGCAGACTTTAATATTGTGCCCCTTATACCCAAATCCATATCATATAATCCTAACCCCTCTAATGTTTATATCCCTGTAGTCCAAAAGACATCCACTATTTTTTTTTCTGTGCTTTAACCAACTTCCTAACTGTTCTGCCATATTTCTTTTAATACTTGCACAAAGCTTCCTATTCAGCAACTTATCAAATGCTTTTAAAAGTCCACATACACAGCATCTGCTGCATTTTCTTTTTCAATACAATGATGGTCACAAACAGGTGTTCTGCTACAACAAAAACAAAATTAGCTGGAAAAACTCAGCAGGTCTGACAGCATCTGCGGAGAGGAACACAGTTAATGTTTCGAGTCCGTATGCAACAGGTGTTCTGCCGTTTGTTGTTTAAAGAGAAACTTCAGTCCCTATGATACTACATGCTCTCCCCCATTAAACTGCAAACCTAAATATAGAAAATTGCTTTATGTGGACAGAACCTATAAATAAGAATATGTATTGTTAACTGTAACACTGTATGAATGAGGGAAGTTTGTGTTATCTGATCTCTGACAGATGGAAATGAAACAGATGCCAGTGATGTTGCCTCTTCCAAATCCCTCAGCCTGAAGTACAGCGATGAAAGAAAAAGCGATAACCTGGAGCCCAGTCCTGTTCACCAGGCTGCAATAACAGAGGAACAGAATAGCAGGGCCTCAGGAAGGTAAAACATGGAGATGTATCTGGGTTATAACTGTTTGTTCTCTTAATGGAGCACAGACGCACATTAAATTAGACCCTTATTTAAACTAAAATAATTGTCACACCTAATAGGTGAAGCTAGGCAGCTCTAGATTACATCATGTCCACTGCCAGTAAAGAGCTTCTAGCTTTGACCTATCTTTAAGTAAAATGTTCCTGTTCAACTTTAAGCATATTCCTGTGTACTGTCAAGAAATTAAACAATCAAGAAAAATCATGATGTATTTCAATTGTGGTGTTATTGTGCTCAATAATAAAGTAATTCTGTTTCAGAGTAAGTTATTCTGAATTAATTATACTGAGAAAGCAATGGCCCCAAAATTCTGAGCAGGGCCAAAGCAGAACTCCAGATAGGAGCTGGAAAATGCAGTAGAACCAGGCAGGGGCTGAATTCCATCCCACATTTTTGCTTCTCCCATTTTCTGGTAGGCTATCTGCATGAATCCCTTATGTCAAGGGGCAAGTCAGTGGGAGTTCTTGGGCTTCCACCCTTTACACCATTCAACTACTTCTGCCTGCTTTCAGCCTCAGGAAAGATCCATTAAGGTAATTGAACCTAGCACAGACAAAGAGACTTTAGGCTTCTTCTGTTTTTGACCTGGGAACAGGCTCAGAAACATTTTTGGAGAATGGCTGAGTGCTGCTCCACCTGTTGCTGGAAGATTAGGATGGGAACCTTGAATTGCCCTTATAGATGCACTGCACTCACTCTGATCATGCTAATGATCCCTTCTGTTGTAAGTTTTATGTATCTCAGAGCAAAACAGAGATGACATTAGTTTCTAAGGGTACAATAGTTTTATTTACAAGAGTTTTGAAATATCTCTGCAATCACAAAATGCATACATTTATGCTTACAGCTCAGCTTCTAGATCTTTCTGTCATGACTGTTTACTTTAGCTCTGAGTCAACATCCAGGCTTTACCAATCAAACACAGTGAGCATACATCAGTTATCAGACTCTCAAAATCAAACACAGATCAATTAAACCATTGAACACTACACCTTCCCAGCAATTTAGGCTAGAGTCAGCAGCCTACATTTTGAGCAGACATGGCCTCTGCACTGCTGCCCACCAACATCTGCAATCTATAGCTCCCAAGTTGGAAGACTTTCATCACCAGAAGATGAATGATCAATGTTGATGGTGGATGGGATGTGAATAAAGCATATGTTAAGTAGCATCAACCTGTGTCCACAGAAATTTCTGTGATTCTGACCTGCGCTCCCTTACAGACTTGTAGGTGGAATCCAGGTCTGGGCATTCAGGCACAGTCACTGACTATGATACTCCCCTGTTTTATTGTGATAAGAATGAACCATTGAGACCAAGGGGGGAACAGAGTGCATAATCCTGTGTGCAATTGTTGCTGTAAATTCAAGGGATGGAGCTCATTGGAGGATTCCATTGGACTGAAGCAATTCCAAATAAATAAAACATATAGGCAGATCTTATTTGTTCTCGGTGGACTAGATTTATGATTAAGCTACAAATAGGATGTGAACCTCCTAAAAGATGTCACATTGGAAAATGCTTCCTCTGCTCAACAATAAACAAGGGGAAAACCTTCACCTCTTCCAGCAGAGCCTGAATTGATTTCAAGCCTGATGTTAAAGGCCTGGGAAAGTAGACATTGAGTGTCTACAGAAACCTCGTCCATGCCTTTGTCAGTTCCACACTCAGTAACTCCAATGTTCTCCTGGCTAGCCTGTCACCCTCCAGAGATTTCAGCTCATCCAAAACCCTGCTGCTCATAATATTTCACAAAGCAATCCATTCATCCGTAATCCTTGAGTTTGCTAGTCTACATTGCCACCCGGAAACAAAACAAAATTCTCATCCTGGTTTTCAAATCTCACCATGGTCCTCCTTATTTCTATAATCTCCTCCCATCCTCCAGCCCTATGAAATATCTGCACTCCTCCAATTCAGGCCTCTTTTGCACTCCCAATTTTCTTCACTGTTGGTGACTACGCCTTCAGCTGCCTAATCCCTAAACTCTGGAATTCTCTCCCTAAACCTTGTGACCTCTCTAACTCTCTCTACTTTAGGTGTTCCTTAAAACCAGCCTCTTTAATCAAGCTTTTGGCCACCTGTCCTATTGTCTTCTTATGTGATTCAGCAACAAATTTTGTTTAATTATTGCTCTTGTGAAGCTTATTGAGATATTTAATATGTTAAAGGTGCTATATAAATGCAAGCTGTTATTGTTAAACTCTACTTCCCTTAGACTATTGCCTCCCTTCTCCACACCATTGTCAGCCTAGGCCCTATGGTATAGAATCCCATCTCTAAAACCGCCCATCACTCCATTCCCTCTCCTCTAAGACCCTTATTAGACCCAATCTCTTCAAGGAGCTTTTGGTCATCCATTCTAAATGCCTTTTTCTGGCTCAGTCCTTTTTCTTAATTATACATGTATGAAGTACTTTGCTTTTCTACATTACAATGATGTATAGAGAATTATACCTCAGCATAAAGGATTAAATTATCAGGACAGGCTGTATAGACTTTGTTTGTATTTCCTTGAGCACTGTATAGAAAATTTAAGGGTGATATAATTGAGGTGATATGATTGAGTAGATACAGAGAAACTGGTGTTTTCAATCATCTTCTGCCTGAAGTGCTGAGTCGATTGCGACCTCCTTCTGAGACCCCCATTACCACAGAAGCCCGTCTTCAGCCAGTCTTTGATTCACTCCACATGGTATCAAGAAACAGCTGAAGGCATTGGATATAGCAAAGACAATGGGCCCTGACAACATCCTGGCTGTACTACCGAAGACGTGTGTTCCAGATTTAGCTGCGTCCTCAGTCAACCTGTTCCAGTACAACTACAACACTGGCACCTACCCAACAAAGTGGAAAATTGCCCAAGTATGTCCTGCCCATGAAAAGCAGAACAAATTCAATCTGGCCCATTACTGCACCATTAGTCCACTCTCAAACATCAACGACATGATGAAAGATATCATAGCATTGTCAATCAAGTGGCACTTACTCAACAATAACCTGCTCACCTCACCGGTGCTCAATTTGAGTTCTGCCCGAGCCACTTGGCTTCAGGCATCATTACAGTTTTGGTCCAAACATCGATAAAAGAGCTGACTTCCAGAAGGGAGATGAGAGTGACTGACATTGACATCAAGCCAGCATTTGAAGTATAGCAGCAAGGGGCCACAGTAAAACCTAAGTAAATTGGAATCAGAGGGACTACTCTTCACTGTTTGGACTCATCCCTAGCACAAAGGAAGATGCTTGTAGGATGCCAATCATCTCAGCCCCAGGACATCATATGGGAGCTCCTCGTGGTAGTGTCATAAGTTCAACCAGCTTCAGGTGTTTCATCAATGAACTTCCCTCCATCATCAGGTCAGATTAGAGGTGTCTGCTGATTGCCCAGTATTTAGTTTCATTTGCAACACCTCAGATAATGAAACAGTCCATCAGCACATGCAGCAAGACGTGGATAACATTCAGGCTTGGGCTGACAAGTGGTGAGTAACATTTATGCCCACACCTGCCAGGCAATGACCATCTCCAACAACCACCTCCCTTTGACATTCAATTGCATTACCATTGTTAAATCCTCCGCCATGAAAACCTTGGGGCCCATTGACCAGAAATTTAACTGGATAAAGCATATAAATACTGTGGCTACAAGGGCAGGTTGGAGGCTTGAAATTCTGTGGCAAATAACTCACTTCCTGACTCCCAAAAGCCTATCCACCATCTACAAGGCATGGAATACTCTCCAGTTGCCTAGATGAGTGCAGCTCCAACAACACATGAAGCTCAACACCATCCAGTACAAAGCAACCCACTTGATTGGTGCCCCATCCACCACTTTAAACACTTAAGCCCCCAAAAACCAATGCACCAAATCTATGGTGTGCACCACCTAGGGCATCAGGGCAGCTATTTTGTTGCATTACTTTAAACACCAGAATACAGACATCAGTTGTAACAACCACAGTGTGAGGTCTTTAATGAGCTCCTGTTGCGCAATCCAGCATGCGTACTCAGGAAAATCATATCACACAACTCCAGTATGATTACATGATTCTTTATTGAGTTCATAATTCACTATAAGAACTCAGGGACACTCTGCAATCCAATGTGACTACAACATACAGTGGTTCGCTCAAAACACTTGTACCAATTTTAGCTTTGATCTCTATATTCCACAGATCATCTTGAGTTCTCTGCCCAAAGGCAGGTCCTAGGCAATTATTTGTCAAACCACAATGAAGTGCCATGATTCTTACTACAGGTAGGACAAGGAGGCGGGCCATGAATTGGCTCCGTCAGAATGGGGACCAAGCCCCTTGATGTCGGCACTTACCTAATCCGCACGCTAGCCACTAGGTCAACTGAGCTAACTAACCCCCATTTCATGCATGCTACCACTGAATCATAATACATCAAAGGACAAAGAAAAGTGACATTAAAGTAACAAAATAGAGCCAGGAAGAAACACTTAGCCCATCTCAACCTCTCCTAATCAATTCTATTACCATATCAATATGGTCCATTTAAGCTCTTCAGTCACTTTATTACTATAAGTAGTGTGACCAGACCAACATCTTCCAGACTGTCAATGCCTGCATGAATGACCTCCACACATTCATTTAATTGCCCATCCTTAGGTCTGCTTCACAAAGAATCCTAGATCAACAGGAAACTGAAATGTGTTTCAACTCATCATGTGTTAACACCAGAAACAACCCAAGACATTGAGATACACAGATAGTATGAACACACGTTACCACACCAAACCCATGACTTCTATCTCCTTGAATGACAGGGGCAGAGGTGCCTTGGAACATCAACTGCAAGTTGCCCTCCAAGTCAAATACATCATCCCAATTTGGAAATAATTTGCCGTTCCTTCATCATCACAGAGCCAAAATCCTGAAGCTCCCCTCTTAACAGCTGTGTATGTGTGTGTGTGTGTGTGTGTGTGTGCATGCATACAACACATGGACTGCAGTCATTCAAGAAGTTGGTTCACCACAGTCTCCTCAAGGGCAATTAGGCAATGCTCACATCCCATGGACAAATAAAGAAAGCTATTTACTCCAGTGGGGAAATCCAGAATAAGAGGACACAATCTGAAATTTCAAACGAGACCATTCGGGCATGAAATCAGGAAGCACTTTTTCAGCCAAAGGGTAACAGAGATCTGGAACTCGCTCTCCAAAAAGGCTGTGGATGCTGAAGTTTTCAAGACTGAGATCAATAGATTTTGTGGGGTAAGGATATCAAAGGACCGGGAGCAAAGGTGGGTAAATAGAGTTGTTACAGGTCATGCCATGATCTAGTTGAATGGCTGGAGCACTCTCAGGGGTTGGGGGGGGTGGGGGGGTGAATGGCCTTCCTTTGTCCCCATATTACCATTAAAGGTGCTATATAAATGCAAATTGTTTTTATTTCTGTCATAAATTTTTACCATTCTCTTTTTCTTTTCAGCTCTGAAGAAATGAAGAAAAAATGTTCAAATAAACAAGAAAACTCCCAATCCCAGGGTATCCTCATAACCATAAGCAGCCCATCAGAAACACCTGACCAAAGAACCACTCCCGCTCAGGTCCAGAACAAATCCAAGAGTCAAAACACGATTGATGAAAGCACTGATGCAGATTGTTAACAGCAGTCAGGAGGTTGTGATGTCAAGGAGTTGGCAGTTATTGTTGAAAACAATAATCTTTCCATGTGACCAGAACGCCTTTAGCCAGGGCTTCAAGTGAAATTTCTGATATGCATGAGCTGGTGTGGTACCTCCTGAGAACCTCAGGCTCGGTCACCCAATCCAGCAAAAGGACAATTGTAAAGCCATCAGAGCAGAAGCACCTTTTTCTCCACTCACCAGCCATACTTTTCACCTCCGTTAAAGTGAATGGGCAGAAAGTCGTGAGCTGGCAAGTGCAGAAGAGGAATTTTTTACTGCTTTGTCTAAAGATAGAACCCTTTTTCCTCCTTTGTACTGCTAATTGTGATAGGCTTGACATCACTGCCTCATGTGAGAAAGGTTTTACAGATGCATTAAAAAATCTATACAAGGGCCGCGGTAGAGCTTCTGGTTATAGTCTTGCAGTCCTCATTCTTTTTCTGTTTACTATTGTAATTTTATTATTTCTTCAACTTTACTTTCAGTCAAAAGAATATAGGAGGCAAGCAATAACAATGGCAACTAATACAGATTCATTCCACTTGATCATCAATAAAGCTCATTAAAATATAGGCCTCAGAATGCCCAGGGCTTAATCTGGTGCATATTGTTATGCATCTCTCTTGCCACTTAACTATAATCCAGGATTTCTCAAGGACAAGGTTGTTTTGAATTCGAAAATATTCCTATTTTTCGATCTCCTGCTCTATACTGAACTAAAATCTCTCTCTCTCTCTTCCTGCCACATGTAGTGCAGCATTAAAAAAAAATCCTTTTGTCTCATTGCAGCACTTATTGATCAAAAAGCACTCTGTGGTTGAGTTTTATATAATTACACTGCAGGAAGACTCTAACAGCCAGTGTACTGTCAGTGAGTGATAATCAATCAGATATTGGACTTCCCCTTTTATCTCATTCCTGCAAAGCTTGACTCTCCGGATTTTTAACATTGAACCATAACTGTTTATTCCCTGTATATAGCCTCTAACTCGGACAGAAAGGGAGTGCTGTATGCTGCAGCACTGTTTTTCTCATACCTCAGTTAAAATATGGAGCCTCGAGTTCACCTATCGGCATAATACACAGCAGCACTGATGCCAAACAGTAACAGATTCCTTATTGTAACAACTCTGGTGTCACTTTAGCTTCCCTGTAATATTTTAATGTCACTTTGATGAGCACATCTTTACAAGAGGGAGTGAAGAGGCAGAGCAGAAGCAATAAAGGGAAGTTCAGTGAGGTATATCTCAGGTCTTTCTCCTGTGGGCCTTACATGAAGAACTGAGCAGGGCCTTGATTTTTATTCCCTGCTGGGGCCAGGTGTGGATTCAGGCAGGCACTAAAAATAGTCCTTCTAGCCGGCATGCCAGCTCCCTGGCTAGAATCCGCCCTCAGGCCATTTTCGTTGAGGCAGGATGACTGGAACACCCCAGCTGGCCTCCAGGTGCATACAGATGTCATCTGCCTAGAGGCAGCTTCCTAGTGGCAGGCTGGGGGGAACAGCACTCTGGACCAGCCTAAGGCGTCCCTGGGTGCAGGAGAAGCTGGGGCTGCCCTCTGGATGGGTTTCCCCCATCCCCTCCATGGTGGTGGCTTGTTTACAAAAGCCATTTTTCATTTTAAATTTAAAAAAACGTTTAACTGCATTTTGAAACACCATCTCCCTTATATCATTGCCATCGCAGTCTGCTGCTCCCTTCAATCTAGAAGGCCTTTGATTAGTCTTTCAGCTTTGAGAGCTTCACCACTGCCCTTAATGGACACAAATCCCGCTCTGGGGAAAAATGACATTGACTTACCATTTCCCATATAGGGCTGAATTTTACAAACTTGGTGGGGTCGTATCAGAGGTAGGGGTGGCGGAAGGGGCTGTAAAATTGGGTGCCATGACAGAGGTGCCATGTCTGTTGCCGTGGGTATCTTTCCCAGGCCTGGGATGGCCATTGGGTGGCCCCTTGACCAAGGTCCAATGGAGACCCTTAAACAGCCAATTAATGGTCACTTAAGGGCCTCTACCCACCTTTGCTGGGATTTTTCCCATGGTTGGGAGGTACATGCCAAGTGTCGAAGCCTCACAGCAAAAGCTGGTGGCTGGGTTCGGGATTGTGTGGCTCCTGTTTGGGCAAGCGATGCTCATTGGAGACATCCCCCAACCCAAGGTTTTTTCCCCCTGCTATTATTCTTCTTGACCCTGTCCTGTCAACCCTGGATCTCCCCTGCCACTCCTCACCTTTAACCTCTCTTGCTGGGGCCTGATATCATGGCCATGGCGAGACTCCAGACTCACCTTGATACAGACTCCATCGCTCCATTTCTTCAAGGTATTGCCTCGTAGTCCCAGCAGTGGCTACAGCCATTTGATTGACTGGCAGCTCTTGCAGGAGGGACTTCCTCTTGGATGGGGACACAAGTCCTGCCTCGAGCCAATTAACAGTCTGACAGTAGTTAATTGGTTGCTGGCCAGGGTGGGGACACTGATCCCCACATAAAATTCAGCCCAGTGTCAGCTTTTCACACACATCTGAGCCTGAATGTGAGGGAAAATCCTGCCCGAAGTCAGTCATGTTGGAGAACATTCTCAGTTGAGAGGGATTACAGTCATCAACAGACAAAAAGGAAAATTTATTCAGGTATATGTCTACGTACATAAAGAATAGAATAAAATGGCAAGTGAAATAGTGAATGCTGCTGTTATATCAAAATTAAGGCCATTTTATTAAAAATTCTTCTAACACTGCTGAATCCCCAGATGGTGCAGCTAAACAATCTCCTTGCTGGATGGATTAGTTATGGAATTATATTGTATCAGCACCTGAATAACAGCTGAAACCAGAGAATATTCTGCATCATGTCATCATAACATGGTGGTGCACACTAAAGTGGTAAAGGGGCTGCCTGACTGTCTTACCAGTACATGTCGTAAAGCATGCTAGTTCGGACTCAGCTGGAGTATTGCATCCAGTTCTGGATGCCACACTTCAGGAAGGATGTGAAGGCACCAGGCAGAGTGCAGAAAAGATTCACAAGAATGGTTCCAGAGTTGAGAAACTTCAGTTATGGAGATAGATTGGAGAAGTCAGAAAAGAAGGCAGATAGGAGATTTGATAGAGGGATTCAAAATCATGAGGGGTCTGGACAGAGTAGGTAAGGAGAAACTGTTCCCATTTGTGAAAGGATCGAGAACATGAAGGCCCAGATTTAAAATAATTGGCAAGAGAAGCAAAAGCGACATGAGGAAAAACTTTCACACAGCATGTGGTTAAGTTGTGGAACACACTGCCTGAGAGTGCGGTGGAGGCAGGTTTAATTGAAGCATTCAAGGGGAATTAGACAGTTATCTGTTAAGAGGAATAATGTGTATGATTATGGGGAGAAAGCACAAGAATGGCACTAGGTGAGTTGCTCATTCGGAGAGCTGGTACAGACTCAATGCATCAAATGGCCTCCTGTGTTGTAACAATTCTGTGATTCTGTGTGGCACTCCACATGAGGGTAGTAAGTAGATTTAAGCGTATGTGGTCAATATAAACATATGGGCACATTACATCATAGTTCAAGCACAGTGATGCATTAAGTATTGAGGGAAAATGGAGGATCACCTCTACTGCTGACTATTAGCTTGCATTTTGAGATGACATAGTTTGATGCTGTTCATTGATGCTGGGGTAGATTTTCAACTTGCCACCCAGCTATTTAAATTGGAATTGTAGAACATAAGAATTAGAAGCAGCAGTAGGCCATTTGGCCCCTCAAGCCCGCTCTGCCATTCAATAGATCATGGCTGATCTGATTGTGGCCTCAGCTCCAAATTCCTCACTGCCCGCCGCCATAACCATTGACTCCCTTGTCAATCAAAAAGTCTGTCTAACTCAGCCTTGAATATATTCAATGACCCAGCCTCCACTACTCTCTGGGGAAGAGAAAATGATTCTCATCCCCATCTTAAATGGGAGACCCCTTATTTTTAAACTGTGTACCTTAGTTCCAGATTCCCCCACCAGAGTAAATATCCTCTCAGCATCCACCCTGTCAAGCCCACTCAGAATCTTACATGTTTCAATCAGATCACCTCTCATTCCTCTAAACTGCAATAAGTATAGGCCCAACCCGCTCAACTTTTCTTCACAAGATAAACCCCTCATCTCAGGAATCAGCCTAGTGAACCTTCTCTGCACTGCTTCCAATGCAAGTATGTCTCTCCTTAAGTAAGGTGACCAAAACTGTACACAGTACTCTAGGTGTAAAACTGGCCAATTTCATTTCCACTGTGTTGAAAATCTGCCTGTCTCCTTGAGTGTTACAATGCTGGTAAACTCAAATCTTATTGCATTTAACAGAGGAGGGCTGACCAAAGGAAAATCACTTAGCCAGATTTGTTTTCAACATGGAAATGTTATCACCTGAGTCATTCAGCTTTTTATCTACAAGCAGAGTTAGGAAATTTTCCAACGTTTTGGAAGAGTTTAATGCTGCAAGCAAAACGTTGGTGATAACTAGTTGCAGAATTACAGAAATGCTAATGTAAGTTGTGTGATGAAAACTCAAGTGATCAAACCAATGGATTAATTATCTAATCAGTTTCGTATGGGATTATGAACAATGTTAGGAGATCAGTGCACATGCCGGCCAGTTTTAAGATCACAAAGATTTGTTAAACAACTTACAAAATTTCCTATATTCTTCCTTCTTAAGTTCCAGGTCACACACTCACCCCCGATTCAAATGTCAGCCTGGCCACCACCAGTATAATTCTTGAGCCAACTACTTGCTTACCCAGCCCATGGCCAGGGGTTTACATTAGTCCGGCGGGTTCGGCGGGGGCAGTCGCCGCCTGCGATCGGTTCCGCAACGCGATTTCACGTGGGCGGGCCAATTAAGGCCTGCCTGTCATGGATCACGAGCGGTAGCGCTACCTGGGCGCACGAAAGAGCGCTTCAATCTCCCTAAGTCACGGAGCTGCCTCAGGGAGTTTGAAGTGTTTTTTTAAAGAAATTATTAAAAACATTAAAAATGTAATGAAAGATGTCCCTTCAAGTGACTGTGTCACATGAGATGGGACATGTTTTATTTTTTAAAAAAAGTTTTTATTTAATTTGTAAAAGCTTCAGGAAACCTCATCCTGTTTGTAGATGAGGTTTCCTAAAAAACGTAAAGGCCGCTTGGCCTTTTTGCCTGCTCGCTAACCATCAGGTTGGATGGGCAGCATAAATTTGGAGTTAATTAGTATGTTAATGGCCTTATTAGGCCTTTCAATTATCGGCGGGTGCGCAGCCAACTCCCCATGCGTGCTCGCCGCATGAAATATAGCGAGACAGCGCAATGATGTCGGGACGCATGCCTAACTTCATCACACGTCATTTTACCCTCCCCGCACGCCGAATGTAAAATTCTGCCCATGTTTACATGCCCGTTGATTTTACTTCATCACCCCCGCCCCCACAGGAAAGTCCCCCTCAGGACAGCAGAGCTCACCACCACATGGGAAATTGTGGGTATTGATCCACGATATCTGCTCACCACCATGGCACCCCAAGGCAAGGATGCTCTTTGGAAATCTGATCAAAGAGGATTTTTTTATGGGATGAATATAATATAGAAAATAATGCCTTTTTTAAAATGATTCCTTCTGGGCTGTTGTGCAGTCACCTCCTGGCTGGGCAGTACTGTACTGGAGTAAAATGACCATTTGTTGTTTTCTAGGAGTTTACGCTTGTCAATGTAAGGGAGCAATCCTGTCTTCTCCTCATCCTCCTCAATTTGATTCAAGCTCTGTTACATTGAGGCCTTCCATGTCTTTGGATCATGTTGAAGCAGCTAGATGGCAGAATCCAAATAGGCTCTCTTTAATTGCAATTGGGAGCAAGACTATGCACTCTCCCCAGCAATGAAGGAGAGCAGCCCCTTCACGCCCCCCAGTGCTCCTGTGAAATTGGGAATTGCACAGGATGATTCTTCCTTTGCTGGGCGGAAGTACTTGTCCTCAATCTGTGACTCACCATCTGGCACAGCTAAAATAAGAAACTCACAAGCGTGGGCACAGACCTGCAGGTAGAGCAAGGCGTTGCCATGGTTCTTACTCCAATGTGTTGTGTGATCATGCGTATAGTCCTCTGGCAGAAACATTTGGGAAGTCTACAAATCTTGCTGTTTATTGGTAGATAAATTGTCACTCAAAAAATCCTTGTCTGTAAATCTACCTTTCACTCTCTCACACAGGTGCTATTATTGTGGTTACTCTTTCAGCACAAAGCATGATGATGATTTGATTGAAAGTTTTCTGCTGGGTTTTCAACAAAAGTTGAAGAATAAAGGAGAAAAGTAAACTATGATGATCTCTCATCCTTTTTTCACCCTTCAATAGGTTGTTGATGACTAAACAACATTTATAAATAGATGAAAAAAGAAGAAACTTTTCTTTTAGCATGCTTCCAACAAGTCTTTTATATGCACATACATATATATGGACGTACGAATTAGGAGCAGGAGTAAGCCAGTCGGCCCTTTGAGCCTGTTCCGTCAGTCAGTAGGATCATGGCTGATCTGATTGCAACCTTAGCTCCACCTTCCCGTCTACCCTTGATAACCTTTCACCCCCTTGCTTACCAAGAATCTATCTACTTCTTCCTTAAAAGTATCCAAAGACTCTGCTTCCACTGCCTTTTGAGGAAGAGAATGCCAAAGACTCACTACCCTCCGAGGGAAAAAACTTCTCCTAATCTCTGTCCTAAATGATTGACCCTTTATTTTTAAACAGTGGTCCCAAGTTCGAGATTCTTCCACAAGAGGAAACATCCTCTCTTTGTTGACCCTGTCAAGACCCCTCAGAACCTTGTATGTTTCAATCAAGTTGCCTCTCACTCTCCTAAGCTCCAGTGGATACAAGCCTAGCCTATCCAACCTTTCCTTATAAGACAACCCACTCAATCCAGGTATTAGTTTAGTAAACCTTCTCTGTACTGCTTCCAACACATTCCCATCCTTCCTTAAATAAGGAGACCAATGTACACAGTACTCCAGATGTGGTCTCACTAATGCCCTATAAAACTGAAGTATAACATCCCTATTTTTGTATTCAATTCCCCTTGTAATAAATGATAATATTCTATTAGCTTTCCTAATTATTTGCTGTACCTGAATACTAGCCTTTTGCAATTCATGCACTAGGACACCTAGATCCTTCTCCAGCTCAGAGAGCTCTGCAATCTCTCACCATTTAGATAATATGCTTTTTATTTTTCCTGCCAAGACGGACAGTTCTACACTTTCCCACATTATACCCCATTTGCCAGGTCTTTGTCCATTTACCTAACCTATCTATATCCATTTGTAGCCTCCTTGTGTCATTTTCACAGCTTACTATTCTATCTACCTTTGTGTCATCAGCAAATTTAGCAACCATACCTATGGTCCCTTCATCCAAGTCATTTGTATAAATTGTAAAAAGTTGAGGCCCCAGAACTGATTCCTGTGGCACACCACTCGTTACATCCTGCCAACCCGAAAAAAGACCCATTTATGCCATCTCTCTGTTTCCTGTTAGCTAGCCAATCTTCTATCCATGCCAATATGTTACTCCCTACACCACGAGCTTTATTTTTTGCAATAACCTTTGATGTTGCACCTTATCAAATCCCTTATGGAAATCTAAATACAGTACACCCTCCACTGGTTCCCCTTTATCCATAGCATATGTTACTTCTTCAAAGAACTCCAATAAATTGGTTAAACATGATTTCCCTTTCACAAAACCATGTTGACCCAGCCTGATTACCCTGTTATTTTCCATGTGCCCTGCTATAGTGTCTTTAATAATAGCTTCCAGCATTTTCCCTATGATAGATATTAAGCTAACTGGCCTGTAGTTTCCTGCTTTCTGTCTCCCTCTCTTTTTGAATAAAGGAGTTACATTTGCCATTTTCCAATCTAATGGAACCTTTCCCGAATCTAGGGAATTTTGGAAAATTAAAACCAATGCATCAATTATCACACTAGCCACTTCTTTTAAGATCCTAGGATGAAGTCCATCAGGACCCGGAGACTTGTCAGCCCGCAGCTCCAATAATTTGCTCAGAACTACTTCCTCCCTCTTGTAAGAAATTGGGGTCTTTAATAAGTGGGTACTTTCTAGATTCTGTGGGATTAGCTAAACAGCCTTGATTCTCTCTGGAAAGAGTATTTCTAAACACTTGTGACCTCTAAACAGTCTTAGTTCAGGTTGCCATATTGACACTCCTAAGCTGATAGAATGGCGTCTTGTGCACCCCCTTATCTGTGCAAGTATTTAGAAAGTACTAGGATATGACCCTCAGCAAGATATAAACTAAAAAGCTGACCTCAAGCAGGGTGACACACAAGGTGGGTGGTAAGCACTCTGAAGTTTTGACGTATCCATTGGTCAGGATAGTTAGGTAGATGATTGACACTGGGTAAGCTACCAGCCCCCAGAAAAAGAGTATATATTGGTGTCATACTGGTGGTGGGGAGCTGAGGTGCTGATGAGGTGGCAGTGCTCATTGGGCATCTGCCTTCTTCAGATGGAAGATGGACCAGCAGAGGGTTAGGAAGATCGATAGATCGATGGAAGAGTTTCCTTACAGTTCAATTAGACAGCGGAATGTATGGGTCGTATACATTTTTTTCTGTCTAATTAGTTAATGTATCATATCTAAACTGTTGCTTCTTAATAAACTTAATAAACCATCTTAAATTACTTATGACTAGTTGACTGCTTGTTTAGGTGTCTGTGGCCGCGAACCCTGAAATTTTACACTCCCTTCCATTTCCTCACCTACAGCTACTTCTGTGTTGTTACTTGTATCCTCTATAGTGAAGAACAAGGCAAAATGCCATTTCAATTCATCTGCCATCTTCTTATTTTCCATTATTAATTCCCCAGATTCACTTTTTATTGGACCAACACTCACTTTGTTAACTCTTCTTTAAAAAAAACTATAGAAACTCTTACTGTCTTTATATTTCTAGTTAGTGTTCTCTCGTACTCTAATTTTTCCTTCCTTATTCATCTTTTGGTCATTCTTTGCTGTTTTTATAAACTGTCCAATCTTCTAAGCTGTCACACACCTTCGTATAATTATATGCTTTTTCTTTAAGTTTTATACGATCTTTCATTTTTTTTAATTAACCATGGATGGTGGGTCCTCCTCTTGGAATTTTTCTTTCTTATTGGGATGAATCTATTCTGTGTATTCTGAAATGTCCCCTTAACTGTCTACCACTGCAGCTCTATTGACCTATCCCTTAACCTAATTTGCCAGTTCACTTTAGCTAGCTGTGCTTTCACAGAGATAAAAACAAAAAAACTGTGGATGCTGGAAATCCAAAACAAAAACAAAATTACCTGGAAAAACTCAGCAGGTCTGGCAGCATCGGCAGAGAAGAAAAGACCTGACGTTTCGAGTCCTCATGACCCTTCGACAGAACTTGAGTTCGAGTCCAGGAAAGAGCTGAAATATAAGCTGGTTTAAGGTGTGTGTGTGGGGGGCGGAGAGATAGAGAGACAGAGAGGTAGGGGGGGGGGTGTGGTTGTAGGGACAAACAAGCAGTGATAGAAGCAGATCATCAAAAGATGTCAACGACAATAGTACAATAGAACACATAGGTGTTAAAGTTAAAGTTGGTGATATTATCTAAACGAATGTGCTAATTAAGAATGGATGGTAGGGCACTCAAGCTCTAGTGGGTTTTTTTTTAATAATGGAAATAGGTGGGAAAAGGAAAATCTTTATAATTTATTGGAAAAAAAAAAGGAAGGGGGAAACAGAAAGGGGGCGGGGATGGGGGAGGGAGCTCACGACCTAAAGTTGTTGAATTCAATATTCAGTCCGGAAGGCTGTAAAGTCCCTAGTCGGAAGATGAGGTGTTGTTCCTCCAGTTTGCGTTGGGCTTCACTGGAACAATGCAGCAAGCCAAGGACAGACATGTGGGCAAGAGAGCAGGGTGGAGTGTTGAAATGGCAAGCGACAGGGAGGTTTGGGTCATTCTTGCGGACAGACCGCAGGTGTTCTGCAAAGCGGTCACCCAGTTTACGTTTGGTCTCTCCAATGTAGAGGAGACCACATTGGGAGCAACGAATGCAGTAGACTAAGTTGGGGGAAATGCAAGTGAAATGCTGCTTCACTTGAAAGGAGTGTTTGGGTCCTTGGATGGTGAGGAGAGAGGAAGTGAAGGGGCAGGTGTTGCATCTTTTGCGTGGGCATGGGGTTGTGCCATAGGAGGGGGTTGAGGAGTAGGGGGTGATGGAGGAGTGGACCAGGGTGTCCCGGAGGGAGCGATCCCTACGGAATGCCGATAAGGGGGGTTAAGGGAAGATGTGTTTGGTGGTGGCATCATGCTGGAGTTGGCGGAAATGGCGGAGGATGATCCTTTGAATGCGGAGGCTGGTGGGGTGATAAGTGAGGACAAGGGGGACCCTATCATGTTTCTGGGAGGGAGGAGAAGGCGTGAGGGCGGATGCATGGGAGATGGGCCGGACACGGTTGAGGGCCCTGTCAACGACCGTGGGTGGAAAACCTCGGTTAAGGAAGAAGGAGGACATGTCAGAGGAACTGTTTTTGAATGTAGCATCATCGGAACAGATGCGACGGAGGGGAAGGAACTGAGAGAATGGGATGGAGTCCTTACAGGAAGCGGGGTGTGAGGAGCTGTAGTCGAGATAGCTGTGGGAGTCGGTGGGTTTGTAATGGATATTGGTGGACAGTCTATCACCAGAGATTGAGACAGAGAGGTCAAGGAAGGGAAGGGAAGTGTCAGAGATGGACCACGTGAAAATGATGGAGGGGTGGAGATTGGAAGCAAAATTAATAAATTTTTCCAAGTCCTGACGAGAGCATGAAGCGGCACCGAAGTAATCATCGATGTACCGGAGAAAGAGTTGTGGAAGGGGGCCGGAGTAGGACTGCAACAAGGAATGTTCCACATACCCGATAAAGAGACAGGCATAGCTGGGGCCCATGCGGGTACCCATAGCCACACCTTTTATTTGGAGGAAGTGAGAGGAGTTGAAGGAGAAATTGTTCAGCGTGAGAACAAGTTCAGCCAGACGGAGGAGAGTAGTGGTGGATGGGGATTGTTCGGGCCTCTGTTTGAGGAAGAAGCTAAGGGCCCTCAGACCATCCTGGTGGGGGATGGAGGTGTAGAGGGATTGGACGTCCATGGTGAAGAGGAAGCGGTAGGGGCCAGGGAACTGTAAATTGTTGATGTGACGTAAGGTGTCAGAGGAATCACGGATGTAGGTGGGAAGGGACTGGACAAGGGGAGAGAGAAGGGAGTCAAGATAACGAGAAATGAGTTCTGTGGGGCAGGAGCAAGCTGAGACGATCGGTCTACCGGGGCAGTTCTGTTTGTGGATTTTGGGTAGGAGATAGAAGCGGGCCGTCCGAGGTTGGGCGACTATCAGGTTGGAAGCTGTGGGAGGGAGATCTTCAGAGGAGATGAGGTCAGTGACAGTCCTGGAAACAGTGGCTTGATGTTCAGTGGTGGGGTCATGGTCCAGGGAGAGGTAGGAGGAAGTGTCTGCGAGTTGACGCTCAGCCTCCACGAGGTAGAGGTCAGTGCGCCAGACAACAACAGCACCACCCTTGTCAGCGGGTTTGATGACAATGTCAGGGTTGGACCTGAGAGAATGGAGTGCAGTAAGTTCAGAGCAAGACAGGTTAGAATGGGTGAAAGGAGCAGAGAAATTGAGACGACTAATGTCGCGCCGACAGTTCTCAATGAAAAGATCGAGAGAAGGTAAGAATCCAGAGGGAGGGGTCCAGGTGGAGGGAGAATATTGGAGATGGGTAAAAGGATCCGTTGAACTGGGAGAGGACTCCTGCCCAAAGAAGTGAGCCCGGAGACGAAAGACGGCGGAAGAAGAGTTCAGTATCATGCCGAGCCCGAAATTCATTGAGGTGAGGGCATAAGGGTATGAAACTAAGTCCTTTGCTGAGCACTGAACGTTCAGCATCGGAGAGGGGAAGGTCAGGGGGTATAGTGAATACACGGCTGGGGTTGGGACTGGAAGAAAGGGTGGGGACGGAGGGACAGGCAGGGGTGGAGGGTCCTAGATGGGTGTTGGTGTCGATGAGTTGTTGGAGCTTGCGTTCCTTAGCACTTGAGAGAAAGAGAAAAAGTTTCTTGTTGAGGCGTCGGATGAGCCGAAGGATAAAATGAAACTGGGGGCACGCGCAGCTTTGAAAAAGGGTACGGCGGTGCTGCTGGAGGGAGAGGTCGAGTGTGTTCATATGGCGGCGCATGGCCCTGAGAGTGGATTTCAGAATGTGACGGGAACAGCAGTCCGAGAAACGTTTTATGTCCCGGAGATACCTGTAATCCTGGGTGGGTTCGAAACATGAGGGGTGGAATTTCAGTTGAAATCCACGTGGGGTAAGTCGGAGACGGAGACAGTCACTGAGAAAGGAGATATGGCTGTGAAAGCGGGTTATAGTAAACACCTTGTCAAACACTAGGAGGGAAATGGAAAGCAATGAAGGTGAACAAGGCAATAGAGAGATACGGAAATCTTGTCGCAGAGAGGAACAGAACTTCTTCAAGGAGGTAGGCATTTCTTGAAGAGCAGTGGCAGTCAATTAAACACAGAGATAAAAACAAAAAAACTGCGGATGCTGGAAATCCAAAACAAAAACAGAATTACCTGGAAAAACTCAGCAGGTCTGGCAGCATCGGCGGAGAAGAAAAGACTTGACGTTTCGAGTCCTCATGACCCTTCGACAGAACTTGAGTTCGAGTCCAGGAAAGAGCTGAAATATAATCTGGTTTAAGGTGTGTGTGTGGGGGGCGGAGAGATAGAGAGACAGAGAGGTGGAGGGGGGGGTGTGGTTGTAGGGACAAACAAGCAGTGATAGAAGCAGATCATCAAAAGATGTCGGATAATGGCGGATAATATCACCAACTTTAACTTTAACACCTATGTGTTCTATTGTACTATTGTCGTTGACATCTTTTGATGATCTGCTTCTATCACTGCTTGTTTGTCCCTACAACCACACCCCCCCCTCCACCTCTCTGTCTCTCTATCTCTCCGCCCCCCACACACACACCTTAAACCAGATTATATTTCAGCTCTTTCCTGGACTCGAACTCAAGTTCTGTCGAAGGGTCATGAGGACTCGAAACGTCAAGTCTTTTCTTCTCCGCCGATGCTGCCAGACCTGCTGAGTTTTTCCAGGTAATTCTGTTTTTGTTTTGGATTTCCAGCATCCGCAGTTTTTTTGTTTTTATCTCTGTGTTTAATTGACTGCCACTGCTCTTCAAGAAATGCCTACCTCCTTGAAGAAGTTCTGTTCCTCTCTGCGACAAGATTTCCGTATCTCTCCATTGCCTTGTTCACCTTCATTGCTTTCCATTTCCCTCCTAGTGTTTGACAAGGTGTTTACTATAACCCGCTTTCACAGCCATATCTCCTTTCTCAGTGACTGTCTCCGTCTCCGACTTACCCCACGTGGATTTCAACTGAAATTCCACCCCTCATGTTTCGAACCCACCCAGGATTACAGGTATCTCCGGGACATAAAACGTTTCTCGGACTGCTGTTCCCGTCACATTCTGAAATCCACTCTCAGGGCCATGCGCCGCCATATGAACACACTCGACCTCTCCCTCCAGCAGCACCGCCGTACCCTTTTTCAAAGCTGCGCGTGCCCCCAGTTTCATTTTATCCTTCGGCTCATCCGACGCCTCAACAAGAAACTTTTTCTCTTTCTCTCAAGTGCTAAGGAACGCAAGCTCCAACAACTCATCGACACCAACACCCATCTAGGACCCTCCACCCCTGCCTGTCCCTCCGTCCCCACCCTTTCTTCCAGTCCCAACCCCAGCCGTGTATTCACTATACCCCCTGACCTTCCCCTCTCCGATGCTGAACGTTCAGTGCTCAGCAAAGGACTTAGTTTCATACCCTTATGCCCTCACCTCAATGAATTTCGGGCTCGGCATGATACTGAACTCTTCTTCCGCCGTCTTCGTCTCCGGGCTCACTTCTTTGGGCAGGAGTCCTCTCCCAGTTCAACGGATCCTTTTACCCATCTCCAATATTCTCCCTCCACCTGGACCCCTCCCTCTGGATTCTTACCTTCTCTCGATCTTTTCATTGAGAACTGTCGGCGCGACATTAGTCGTCTCAATTTCTCTGCTCCTCTCACCCATTCTAACCTGTCTCTCTCTGAACTTACTGCACTCCATTCTCTCAGGTCCAACCCTGACATTGTCATCAAACCCGCTGACAAGGGTGGTGCTGTTGTTGTCTGGCGCACTGACCTCTACCTCGTGGAGGCTGAGCGTCAACTCGCAGACACTTCCTCCTACCTCTCCCTGGACCATGACCCCACCACTGAACATCAAGCCACTGTTTCCAGGACTGTCACTGACCTCATTTCCCATGAAGATCTCCCTCCCACAGCTTCCAACCTGATAGTCGCCCAACCTCGGACGGCCCGCTTCTATCTCCTACCCAAAATCCACAAACAGAACTGCCCCGGTAGACCGATCGTCTCAGCTTGCTCCTGCCCCACAGAACTCATTTCTCGTTATCTTGACTCCCTTCTCTCTCCCCTTGTCCAGTCCCTTCCCACCTACATCCGTGATTCCTCTGACACCTTACGTCACATCAACAATTTACAGTTCCCTGGCCCCTACCGCTTCCTCTTCACCATGGACGTCCAATCCCTCTACACCTCCATCCCCCACCAGGATGGTCTGAGGGCCCTTAGCTTCTTCCTCAAACAGAGGCCCGAACAATCCCCATCCACCACTACTCTCCTCCGTCTGGCTGAACTTGTTCTCACGCTGAACAATTTCTCCTTCAACTCCTCTCACTTCCTCCAAATAAAAGGTGTGGCTATGGGTACCCGCATGGGCCCCAGCTATGCCTGTCTCTTTATCGGGTATGTGGAACATTCCTTGTTGCAGTCCTACTCCGGCCCCCTTCCACAACTCTTTCTCCGGTACATCGATGATTACTTCGGTGCCGCTTCATGCTCTCGTCAGGACTTGGAAAAATTTATTAATTTTGCTTCCAATCTCCACCCCTCCATCATTTTCACGTGGTCCATCTCTGACACTTCCCTTCCCTTCCTTGACCTCTCTGTCTCAATCTCTGGTGATTGACTGTCCACCAATATCCATTACAAACCCACCGACTCCCACAGCTATCTCGACTACAGCTCCTCACACCCCGCTTCCTGTAAGGACTCCATCCCATTCTCTCAGTTCCTTCCCCTCCGTCGCATCTGTTCTGATGATGCTACATTCAAAAACAGTTCCTCTGACATGTCCTCCTTCTTCCTTAACCGAGGTTTTCCACCCACGGTCGTTGACAGGGCCCTCAACCGTGTCCGGCCCATCTCCCGCGCATCCGCCCTCACGCCTTCTCCTCCCTCCCAGAAACATGATAGGGTCCCCCTTGTCCTCACTTATCACCCCACCAGCCTCCGCATTCAAAGGATCATCCTCCGCCATTTCCGCCAACTCCAGCATGATGCCACCACCAAACACATCTTCCCTTCACCCCCCTTATCGGCATTCCGTAGGGATCGCTCCCTCCGGGACACCCTGGTCCACTCCTCCATCTCCCCCTACTCCTCAACCCCCTCCTATGGCACAACCCCATGCCCACGCAAAAGATGCAACACCTGCCCCTTCACTTCCTCTCTCCTCACTGTCCAAGGACCCAAACACTCCTTTCAAGTGAAGCAGCATTTCACTTGCATTTCCCCCAACTTAGTCTACTGCATTCGTTGCTCCCAATGTGGTCTCCTCTACATTGGAGAGACCAAACATAAACTGGGTGACCGCTTTGCAGAACACCTGCGATCTGTCCGCAAGAATGACCCAAACCTCCCTGTCGCTTGCCATTTTAACACTCCACCCTGCTCTCTTGCCCACATGTCTGTCCTTGGCTTGCTGCATTGTTCCAGTGAAGCCCAACGCAAACTGGAGGAACAACACCTCATCTTCCGACTAGGGACTTTACAGCCTTCCGGACTGAATATTGAATTCAACAACTTTAGGTCGTGAGCTCCCTCCCCCATCCCCACCCCCTTTCTGTTTCCCCCTTCCTTTTTTTTTTCCAATAAATTATAAAGATTTTCCTTTTCCCACCTATTTCCATTATTAAAAAAAACCCCACTAGAGTTATAGCTTGAGTGCCCTACCATCCATTCTTAATTAGCACATTCGTTTAGATAATATCACCAACTTTAACTTTAACACCTATGTGTTCTATTGTACTATTGTCGTTGACATCTTTTGATGATCTGCTTCTATCACTGCTTGTTTGTCCCTACAACCACACCCCCCCCTCCACCTCTCTGTCTCTCTATCTCTCCGCCCCCCACACACACACCTTAAACCAGCTTATATTTCAGCTCTTTCCTGGACTCGAACTCAAGTTCTGTCGAAGGTTCATGAGGACTCGAAACGTCAAGTCTTTTCTTCTCCGCCGATGCTGCCAGACCTGCTGAGTTTTTCCAGGTAATTCTGTTTTTGTTTTGTGCTTTCACAGCCTCATAATTACCCTTAATTAAGTTTAAAATACTAGTCTTGGGCCTACTCTTCTCTCCCTGAAACTGAAAGTAAAATACAATCATATTATGAATGCTGCTACCTAAGGGCATACCTTCACTATCTCATTGCACAATACCAGGGCCTGAATTTTTCAGTCGACGAGCAGGCTTGGATGGGGGCGGTTGCGGAGCCGACCACTGCCCGCGATCGGCTCCACGCTGCCATTTTACATGGGTGGGCCAATTAAGGCCCACCCAGCGTAAGACACAAGTGATAGCACACTACCTGTGTGGACGGGGGAGGAGGGAGAGTCAGGGTCAGCACTCTTTTGCGCATGTGCGCAAAAAGGCGCTTCAATCTCCCTGAGGTACAGAGCAGCCTCAGGGAGATTGAAACACTTTTGAAATAAAGAAATAAATGGGTCAAAAATGTAATTAAACATGTCCCCTCATGTTGCATGCCAGAAAATGTTTTATTTAATTCATATAAGCTTTAGGAAACCTCATCCCACTCGTGGATGAGATTCCCAAAAACCGTGAAGGCTACTTGGCCTTTTCAGCTGCCTGCCAACCTTAAGGTTGCATGGGCAGTGTAAACAATGATCTTAATTACTTCCTTAATGGCCTACTAGGCTGTTTAAATATCAACGTGCGCCTGCCAAATGAAACATCGCAAGCCAGTGCAATGACGTCAGGACACACACCCAATGTCATCATGCATCATTTAACATGCCGGCATGTCAGGCCCGCCCCTGTACACCGACGGAATAATTCAGGCCCAGGTCTAGTATAGCCTGCTCTCTGGTTGGTGCTAGAACGTGCTGTTCTAAGAAACTAATCCGAAAACATTCTATGAATTCTTCATCTAGGCTATCTTTGCCCACCTGATTTTCCCAGTCAACATGCAGTTTATCGCTGTACCTTTCTGACAAGTTCCCATTATTTCTTTCTTTATACACTGTCCTCCCATATGGTTACTGTTACCTGGGCCTGTACGCCACCCCCACAAGTGACTTTTTGCCTTTATCATTTCTATCTCTACCTAAACTGTTTCTATATCCTGCATGATTTCCTGAACTGAGGTCATCCCTCTCTAATGTGTTAATACCATAATTTATTGACAGCCACTCCTCCACATTTTCCTAACTTCCTATCCTTTCTAAATGCTACATACCCTTCAATATTCAGGTCCCAATCTATGTCATCCTGTAGCCATGTCTCTGTAATGGCGATCAGGTCATGCTTATTTACTTCTATTTGGGTTATCAGTTTATCTGTTTTGTTTTGAATGCTATGTGCATTCAGATACATAGCCTTTAGTTTTGTCCTTTTATTATTTTTGTAACCTGTGGCCTTATCTACTGCATTACTCTTAGATTTGTTCTCCCTGTACTCTCTGTCCCTTCCCGTCATGGTCTGTTTAACATTTCTCACATTAAAACTTTCTCTCTTGTCTTTACTCTTTGATTTACCATATCTTCCCAAATTTGATCCCTTGCCCCCAATATTTAGCTTAAAACTCTCTTTACTTCCCTAGTTAGGCAGCTCACCAGAACACTGGTAACAGCACAGTTCAAGTGTAGACCATCCCAACGGTATAGCCCTACTTTCCCCAGTGCTGGTACTAGTGCGCTACAAACTGGAACCCATTTCTCCCGCACCAGTCTTTGAGCTATGCATTCATCGCTGTAATTTTATGTACGCTATGTCAATTTGCACGCGGTTCAGGTAATAATACTGAGATTATTACCTTTGAGGTTCTGCTTTTTAATTTACTACCTAGCTCCTCAAACTCTCTATGCAGAACCTCTTTCTTACTTCTACCTATGTTATTGGTACCATGACAACTGGATCCTCCCCCACCCCACCCATGGCAAGCTCCTCTCCAGTCCAGAGCAGACGTTCCGAACCTTGGCATCGGGCAGGCAACACAGCCATCTAGATTCTCGCTCTTTGCTTCAAAGAACAGTGTCAATCCCCCTCACTATACTGTCCCCTACTACCTCTGCCTTCCTTTTTGCTCCTCCCACTTGAATGGCTTCCTATACCACAGTGCCACAGTAAGTTTGCTCATTCGCCCTGCAGCTCCCACTCTCATCCAAACAAGCTGAAAGAACCTCAAACCTGTTAGATAATTGCAGAGGCTGAGGCTCCTGCACTCTTGCCTGCTGAGTCCCCTTACCTGCCTCACTCGCAGTCACACCCTCCTACCCCAGACCACTGACCAAATTAGAAGCCCCTATCCTACATTATATGACTGCCTCCTGGTACAAAGCAGCCAGGTAACCATCCCCCTCCTGATGTGTCACAGAGTCTGCAGCTCAGCCTTTGTCTCAATGACTCTGAGCCGAAGCTCCTCAAGCCTCAAACACTTACTGCAGACGTGTTTGCCCTGGATCACACTCGCATCCAGGCGCTCCCACAAGCTGCAGCCTTGACACATCACCTGTCCTGCCATCCTTAATGTGTTTTAATTAATTACTTAATTATATTATTCACATATATTTTCCATTTTTATATATTTTAACTTTACGCTAGGACTAGAATAGACCTGAACCACTTATCAGATATTCACCAAACACCTAGCTCCTTTCTCTGTAGTAGAGTAAGAACAGGGTGAAAAATGTAGAAAAAACAAAAGGAGAGAAACATCTCCTTCCCTTCCTAACCTAACTCGCCCACTCATCAAACTCCCAGGTATGCACTCAGTTCCAAGGCTGCATTATTTTTCGGTGCACTCATTTATGGTGCTACTTGTGATAATTTACAGTGTCTGTAGAGGCTGATAAGATTTAGAAAGAAATTTTACTGTAACAAATAACTAAAAGAAACTTTTGACTAAACACTATGTTCTTTTTGCAGGCAACTTATACTTTAAACCACAGAAATAAATGGTTCCTTTTTACTTAATACACATTGTACTCTCTGCAGAATTACAGTTCTTATCGCAAGCAATTAGTAGTTGTTTTCAGCTTCCAATGGGTTACCTTTATCTTTCCCAGTCAGTTAACTTCTAATCTCAGAATTGACTTTCATTGTGAGAGTTACACCATAGATTCCTTGCCCTAGGTCCAAGCTAGGTGAATATTCCAGGCTCTTTAAATCCTCATGGACCTGGTCTTCATTTTGAGCATGAGCTCCCAGTTTTGTTCTGCATGGTGAACATTAGAGACAACATTTTCTCTACTTGAGGTGCAAGGTTGCCTGCTTCTACCTCCTGCTATCTACCTCTCAGTTGGCTGCTAGACCACACAAGACAAAACCACAAACTGCTGTTTATCTGTGATGTTCATGGATTTATAGGCAAGTCTATAACCTGATCTCAAAAATGGCTTCCTCTACCCTCTCCCCATGGCAATGGGAAACACATTAGCTTAATATCTAATTAGAAATGCTGATTAGTTATCCTTGATCACCACTCCCTTTCATCTTGGAAGTAAATAGATAGATTACAGCACAATTGCCCAATATCTATAATGCCTTCTTGGGACTTTGGGAATCTCAGAGTCTACTCATTGTAGACTCCGAAATTGCTGTCATTGTCTCCAAGCATAAATATCGTGCACCTTCTTCTCAATAAAACAATCTTCTTTTGACCTCTAACCATTAAACTACCCAGGCCTACTCTCAGGCAAGCTCCAGGCTAGTCACATGATCCCTTCATTTACCCTAAATTTAAAGATACAGTCCCAAAATATAATAATCATACAAACTTCATAATTGTTCAAGTGAGAGGAACATTATGCTATAGAAACGGGAATAGGCCATTCATTTCCCTCAGGCCTACTCTGCCTTTCAATTAGATCATTGTTGATCTGTATCTCAACTCCACTTAGTCACTTTTGCTCCCCATCCCTTGAAGTGGAAAATATATCCAAATCATATAACAAAAATCTATTCAACTAAGTCTCGAAAACTCCAATTGTCCTACAATTCTTAGCCTTTGGGGGAGAGGATCCCAGTTTTCTACCATCCTTTGTGTAAAGAAGTGTTCCAAGTTTAGCTCCTGAATATTCCTAACTCTAATTTTAAGATTATGTCCTCTTTTTCTTGATTCTCCCCCCAAAGGAAATAGTTTCTTCATATTAACTCTATCAAATCCCTTCAACATTTTAAATTCCTCAATCACCTCTAAATCATCCGTACCAATGTGAGTAGAACCCAGCAACCTGTCCTCATAATTTCACTGTCCAAGACTTGTTACTATATAACAACATTATTCTGCTGCTAAGCGCAATTATTTTTAAACCAGCCTTTCCCTTTAAGTCTTCAAAGGTTAATTGCAATTGCAGGTCAGATTGCAGAGAGAAAGAAGAATAACTGAAAAGTGCCACAGGAACAAAGTACTGTAACTTCTTGAATTTTAAGACTTTTAACATGTGGATATATTGGTACCAGGAGGTAACCTGGCGATACTTCCAGGCAGGAAGGGGCCTTAGGTCTATCTAGCCCACATATCCACGTATTTCCTTGGTGCATGTCGAAAACCCTGAAACCCATTTGTTGACAAGAACCTGTCTAGTTCCTTCACAAAAGGGAAGATATTGGCGTGGTGGTAATGTCACTGGGCTAGTAAACCAGCTTCCCAGGCTAATATGGGGGAGGGGGAGGGGGAAGGTGGTGAAATTTAAATTTGATTGATTAAAAATCTGGAATTGAAAGTTAGTTTCAGTAATGGTAACCATAACAACTATCATTGATTGTTGTAAAAACCCATCTAGTTCACTAATGGCCTTCAGGGAAGGAAATCTGCCTCCTTACCTAGTCTGGCCTACATGTGACTCCAGATCCACAGCAATGTGGTTGACTTTTAACTGGCCCTCTAAATGGCTTGGCAAATCACAGTTCAAGGCCAATTACAGATGGCCAACAAAGGCTGTCTTTTCCAGTGACACCCACATTTTTGAAAGAATAACTTAAACCCATTAAAGTTTCTTGCTCCACCACGTCAGTAATCTGTTCAACATCCTTTTAGTAAAAACAACCATCCCTGCATTTCCAATTTTCTTTTGTTGGATGTATTATGTGGAAATATGACCCATTGTGCCTAAATTCTGTATAAAGCAGACAAGCTTACCTAGATGCAATTTGTTGAGACCTTTACGTAATTTTAAATGCTCTATCACAGGTAGAAAGAGGGATGAGGTCTTGCATCAAGAATTCAGGGAGTTAGGCAGTTGACTAAAAAGCAAGGGCTCTCGGGTTGTAATCTCTGGATTACTACCAGTGCCATGTGCAAGCGAGCTCAGAAATAGGAGAATAGCGCAGATGAATATGTGGCTGAAGAGTTGGTGTAGGAAGGAGGGTTTTAAATTCCTGGATCACTGGGACTGTTTCTGGGGAAGGTGGGACCTGTACAAGCGGGACGGTCTATATCTGAACCAGAGCAGGACTAACATCCTTGCGGGCAGGTTTGCTAGTGCTGTTGGGAGGAGTTTAAACTAATTCGGCAGGGGGAAGGGACACAGAATGTTAGCAGAATAGGGACACATCATAATACTGTAAAACAAGTCAGAGGGAGTACAGCTGCATTAAGTTTCAAGGGAGCAAGACAAGGCTGGATGGCTTCTACTTTAATGTCAGGAGTATTACAGGTAAAACGGATGAGTTAAGGGTGAGGATTGACACGTGGAATTGTGATAGAGTAGCCATCACTGAGACGTGGTTGAGGGAGGGGCAGGATTAGCAGCTCAACATTCTGGGATATAGAATCTTCAGGCGAGACAGGGGAGGGGGTAGAAGAGGAGGAGGCATTGCATTATTAATTAAGGAGTCAGTTACTGCAGTAGGGTGAGATGATATCTTGGAGGGGGCATCGAATGAAGCTTTATGGGTAGACCTTAGGGATAAAAAAAGAGCAGCCACATTGTTAGGTGTTTATTATAGACCCCCAGATAGTCAGCGGGAAATTGAGGAGCAAATATGTGCACAATTTGTGGAGGTGTGTAAAAACAATAACAATAGGGTAGTTATATTAGGTGATTTCAACTTTCCCAACATTAATTGGGATAGACATAGCTTGGATGGAGTGGATTTCTTGAAATGTGTACAGGAGAACATTTTAGTATGTAGAGGGTTCAACAAGGGACAGCGCAGTGCTGGACCTAATTCTGGGGAATGAAGACAGACAGGTGGCTGAGGTGGTGGTGGGGGAGCATTTTAGTGACAGTGACCACAACATTGTACAGTTTAAGTTTGTTATGGTCAAAGAAATAGTCAAGTTGCAAAAAAATGTTTTGGACTGGGGGAGAGTGGATTTTATTAAATAAGGCAGGATCTGGCCAAGGTACACTGGGAACAGCTACTTGTGGGGAAATCTACAGAAGAGCAGTGGGGGGCATTCAAAAAGGAAATGGGGAGGGTACAGTCTCAACATGTTCTCACTAGGGTGATAGGAAGGAGTAACAACCCCAGAGAACCATGGATGACCAGAGCTATTCAAGTTACTATGAGAAGGAAAAGAGAGGCTTTTAGCAGGTACGAGGGAAGCAAATTAGCGGAGGCATTAGTGGAGTACAGAAAGTGCAGGGTGGAGCTTAAGAAAGCAATTACTAGAGCAAAGAGGGGATATGAGAAAGCTCTGGCTGGTAAAAGTAGGGAAAATTCCAAGATATTCTATAAGTATATCAATGGGAAGAGGATAACCAGGAAAAAAATAGGGCCCATAAGGGACCAAGGGGGCAATCTATGGGTGGAGCCAGAGGACATCAGTAGCGTGTTGAATGAATAGTTCACATCTGTCTTCACCCAAGAGAATGAGGATGAAGGTATCAAACTTGGGGAGAGAGACTGAGAGGTTCTTGAGGAAATTGATATAGGGAGTGACAAGGTATTGGAGGTGTTGGCAGACTTAAAAGTGGACAAATCTCCAGGTCCGGATGATTTGTGTCCCAGACTGCTGAGGGAGGCAAGGCTGGAGATCGCAGGGGCTCTGACCCAAATTTTTAATTCCTCTCTGGCCACAGGGGAAGTTCCAGAGGACTGGAGAACAGCTAATGTGGTTCCGTTATTTAAGAAGGATTGTAGAGATAAGCCAGGGAACTACAGGCCAGTGAGTCTCACATCAGGGGTAGGGAAACTATTGGAGAAAATTTTGAAGGAGAGAATCTATCTCCACTTGGAGAGGTAAGGTTTGATCAGAGATAGTCAGCATGGCTTTGTCAGAGGGAGGTCATGCCTAACAAATTTGATTGAATTTTTTGAGGAGGTGACCAGGTGTGTAGATGAGGGTAGTGCAGCTGATGTAGTTTATATGGATTTCAGCAAAGCCTTTGACAAGGTCCCACATGGGAGACTTATAAAGAAGGTAAATGCACATAGGATACAGGGTAATTTGATAAGGTGGACTCAAAATTGGCTTAGTTGTAGGAGACAGAGGGTGATGGAAGAAGGATGCTTTAGTGACTGGAAGCCAGCGTCCAGTGACATACCACAGGGATCTGTGCTCGGTCCCCTATTATTTGTCATTTATATAAATGACATAGATGACTATGTGGGGGGTAGGATTAGTAAGTTTGCGGATGACACAAAGATTGGCTGGGTGGTTAATAGTAAGGTTGAGTGTCTTGGGCTACAGGAAGATATAGCCGGGATGGTCAAATGAGCAGATAAGTGGCAGATGGAATTTAACCCTGAAAAGTGAGAGGTGATACACTTTGGAAGGAGTAATTTGACAAGGAAGTATTCAATGAATGGCATGACACTAGGAAGTTCTGAGGAACAAAGGGACCTTGGAGTGTGTCCATAGATCTCTGAAGGTGGAGGGGCATGTTAGTGGGGTGGTGAAAAAGGCATATGGGACACTTGCCTGTATCAATCGAGGAATAGATTACAAAAGTAGGGAGGTCAGGTTGGAGTTGTATAGAACCTTAGTGAGGTCACAGCTGGAGTACTGTGTGCAGTTCTGGTCGCCACATTATAGGAAGGATGTGATTGCACTGGAGTGGGTGCAGAGGAGATTCACCAGGATGTTGCCTGGCATGAAACATTTCAGTTATGAAGAGAGGTTGGATAGACTTGGATTGCTTTTGTTGAAGCAGAGAAGACTGAAGGGTGACCTGATCGAGGTGTACAAGATTATGAGGGGCATGGACAGTGTGGATAGGGACCAGCTGTTCCCCTTAGTTGAAGGGTCAGTCACAAGGGGACGTAAGTTCAAGGTGAGGGGCAGGAGGTTTAGGGGGGATGTGTGGAAAAACTTTTTTACCTAGAGCAAGGTGGGATTAGAAAGGGCACCTGGGTGTCCTTAGACTGGCATGGACAAGATGGGCTAAATGGCCTCCTTCTGTGCTGTAACTTTTCTATGGTTCTATGGTTCTAGGGTGGTGATGGTCTGGAATGCACTGCTTGGCAGGGTGGTGGAGGCGGGTTGCCTCACATCCTTTAAAATGTATCTGGATGAGCACTTGGCACGTCATAACAATCAAGGCTCTGGGCCAAGTGCTGGTAAATGGGGTTAGGTAGGTAGGTCAGGTGTTTCTCACGTGTCGGTGCAGACTCAATGGGCCGAAGGGCCTCTTCTGCACGGTGTGATTCTGTGATTTTGTGATATCCTCTCTCAATCTTCTCTTTCTCAAGGGGCTAAAGATCCAGGATCATTAATCTTTCCTCTTGCATTATTTCATTAAATTTTGTGATTAACTGTGTAGTTTTTCTCTGTACTGCCCTACCCTCACCCCCAATATTGAATGCTGTTTCCAAAACAGGGACCCTAATGCTGTCTGCGTTACTTCAGATGTGGGCCGGGATTTTCCATGCCCGCTGGCATCGGGCATGATCGGTGGCATGAGCGGACAATATGGCATGATCGGTTTCAAAACAGTGTGAAACTAGTTTGCAATCGTCTGCTCAGCCAGCCAAGGGCAGGCCGCGTTTCCCACCATTGGACATCGGGAACCTCATTGTAATACATCAGCATATCATTATTAGGCCAGTCCACCGGACTCGTCCCCTCCTGCTGGATCGTCCAACCATTTCAACGGGAAAACATGGCAATGTGTTACATAACAGCACATAAGACGTGCACCTGGCGACCTGCACTTCACTTGGGATTTCAAGGTTTGTTTGCCTACCTTCTTTCAGTCAGCACTCGCAGTCATCAGCGCCAGGCCTCACAGACAGCATCACATCACTTTTAGGGGGGCTCACGGGCAGGTCTCTACCTACCAGGTCAGACATATGTCGGTGGCTTTTCAATCGCTGCAGTGCAAAGCCTTGCTTGGGGAAGGGAGATAAGTGGCTTCGGACAAAGAAAGAGGCTGCAGAATGATCATAGTGGGGAAGGAGGGTATCCCAGAGTGTGTGTGGGGGTAGGGGATGGGGCACATGTTGATCTGTGCAAATGGCCTCAAGATGGTGAGGGCTGAGGACAAAGTCTCCAGAGGAGATGAGGGCAGATGGATATGTGAGAGTATGTGTGTGAGAATGGGTGGTGATGTCCCTTGAGCTGGCAGTGAGTGAGATGCCAGTGAATGTGTGATGGGCTTGAGTGTGTGAGTTTAGAGTGATGAGATGGTTGCCTTACCCTGTCTGCACAGATTCACCCTCTATCTACATTGGATGGCCAACCTCTTCTGTTGAGTATTAGCACTGATCACCACTGCCACTGCGTGCCATGCTGGATTGGTGATGCCGCTGCCTGTCCTGCAGCCTGAGCAGGGTTAGAGGATATCACAGCGGGCCTCCTCGGCATCCAAATGGATTTCCAGTGACCCATCATTAAACCTGGTGGCTGCAGTCTTTTTGCTTTTCATGGACCTCTTCCATGCAATAGTCATGGGCTGGAAGCACCGAGATTTGTGTGCACGGCTGGACTTTAAATATAGCGCCTGGTGTGATGAAGTGGCAAAGTGATGGCGTGGTGGGATAATGAGAGCCCACCCGCCGTAGATTCTTAGGGCTATACAGCACAGAAACAGGCCCTTCAGCCCATCATGTCCGTGGCGACCATTAAGCACCTATCTATTCTAATCCCATTTTCCAGCATGGAGACGATGTGTTTCCTGGGAATGCATAAGTAATGCGATGGGTTTGGGACAAAAAGGTGTGAAAACATCATTTTACCCACCCACTGCCGCACTTAGTGCAAGTCTGGGACGATTCCACCCCCAATCTCACCAGAGTCAAATACAGTTTTAAAATAACATCTGGATTTATATATTTTATCTTTTTGTGTGCATTCCAACATAGTTTGCCTTTTTAACAGCTTGACATTCACTGTGAGTGTTTGCATAAACATATTACCCCATAGATGCTCTTGAGCTTTACTGGATTAGCTTATGGCTGACTCATGGGTTGTTGTTGCTTCGCATGCACAAATGCCTTCCCTGTTTTCATTCATGTTCTTATGACAAATAAAAACCTTCGCAGATACATTGCCCTCCACTGTTCTGCTTATATATCACAGGGTTGCATGATTTTCTTTCTACAGTTCTTCTAGGCAGTAAAACTGATTAAACAAAAACAGAAAATGTTGGAAATGCTCCTCAGAACTCCAGAAAAGTCTATACCCATGATACTCACTCTTACTCTAAAGAATGCTGAGAGGCTCTTCTCTCAGGATGCCTGCAGCAACGTAAGGGAGGCTCATTGTAAATTTTTATATATTCATTCGTAGGATGTGAGTGTAACTGGCAAGGCCAGCATTTATTGCCCATTCCTAACTGCCCTTGAGAGGGTGGTGGTGAGCCACCTTTTGAATGCTGCAGTCCATGTGGTGTAGGTATGTTTCCATAATCAAAAGAATTACCTCATAAAACACCCAAAGTTCATATTTTGTGTTTCGTGGTGTAAAGGTGTAATATTCATTAAGTCTAAAAATGCTTCCGGGTTGACTTTTTTAAAAAAAATGTAAAGATACAGCCGAAAGAGGTAACTAACCAAAGGGAAATACTCAGCAAGTCGGTCAATGTTTGTGGAGAGAGAATCACCGTTATTGTGGCCCAGATTTTGCGCTCAGCAATGCAGTCCTTTCTTGGACTCGAACTCAAGTTCCGTTGAAGGGTCATGAGGACTCGAAACGTCAACTCTTTTCTTCTCCGCCGATGCTGCCAGACCTGCTGAGTTTTTCCAGGTAATTCTGTTTTTGTTTTTGTTTTGGATTTCCAGCATCCGCAGTTTTTTTGTTTTTACAACAACGGAGCTTGCCGCTGACCTTAAGGAAAGTTACCCACAATGAATTCGCCATCTCTATGTTGTGTATTTTCCTTTTGCAAATATCAGTTTTCACCTGGCGCCAAATTAAAGGGATCTCCAGGCATCCAGCAACAGCTATGTCATCAAGCATGGTAAGCAACCAATCATATTGAAGAATTCTCCCAGCCAACAAACCAGGAAGTAAAATGCACTGATGCCATATTTTTAATTAAATATTACTGAAGGGGAAATAAATGTTTGGAACATACACTTGAGATAACTGAAAGGTCACATTTTAAAAGTTATCCTAAAATTGTGATTACGTTTATTATTATGGAGAAAGTTGACATTCCACAGATATAAAATTTGTTTTCCTGAGCCAGATATTTTTAGCAGTAATTATGAACTTAATTCACTGTTTAAAACAACCCCGTTACATCTCATGGAATAAGAGCGTTCAAGGTTTTTTTTTAACAGCAACACTAACTCCGTAAAGGGGCAAGTTCTCGTCAGTTCAGTGATTTCAACAGCACCCTGTGGGGAAGCATAGAATCACTAACAGCAATTTCTGGATCTCCATGTTTAACCTCGCATGTATGGACTCCAGAATTTGCTGGCAATTTCAGAGTAATCATAGTGAACGCTAACAGTTTCACCAGCATTACCATTGCAAAATCTGAGCCAAGTATTTCAAGTTGATGATCGACCATTTACAGATGTAGGCTGGAAAAAGTGTTCCACAATGCCACTTAATGATCAGAGTGTGTAACTGCAGACCGACTTTCTTGACTGGAAAATGCAACAAAGAGCTGAGTGGGCGCAATAGGAGCGGCATTTGCCCTTTGGGGGCCCATTGCTAACTGTCGGTTTTGCACTAAGTAATATTAAATACTGCCTACCTAATCTGGTCAAATCTGCACTTATATATTCGTAAAAAAAGGCATGTTTCCAATAGGTAATATCAAAATTGTTCAAAAAAACGCCAGCAGAAATGCAGGTCGGCAAGCAGGCGGAAAGCAGCAGAACGAAGGTCTGAAGTCAAACAAAATCCAGAACAGAAAGGGGAACCAGCATAAATAGATCAGAGTCCCCTGCAAACGAGCAAAGTACTGAAAACAAGCAGCAGGCCAGATACTAGATCCAAGGGAATATAGCCCCTACAGAGGATGGTGGCAATGGTGGAAGTCACTGTAAGATCCAGAAGCAGTGGATGTTTGTGTTTCCTTTTAAGAGCTGCTTCAATTGGGATTGACACACATGCGAAAATATGCGTGGCGCTTGTGACCTAATTCGGCAAGGTTTGCAACAAATGAGGGCACATGTAAGAGCACTGAAAACATGGACCATTGTTTTATCCATTGTGTTATTCATGGGGATGTACTAATTGTGAGCAACCAAAAATGCCACTGAAAAAATACCTGGGACAACAAAGGGAAATGCTCCCAGGCAATGAAGTGAATGTTTTTTTTTATTGGTTCCTGGCAAAGTTGATCCAACACATTCCTACCCATAAAAATAAAAACAAAAAACTGCGGATGCTGGAAATCCAAAACAAAAACAGAATTACCTGGAAAAACTCAGCAGGTCTGGCAGCATCGGCGGAAAGAAAAGAGTTGACGTTTCGAGTCCTCATGACCTTTCAACAGAACTGAGTAATATTAGGAAAGGGGTGAAATATAAGCTGGTTTAAGGTGGGGGTGGGGGGAGAGAAGTGGGGGGAGGGGTGGTTGTAGGGACAAGCAGTGATAGGAGCAGATAATCAAAAGATGTCACAGACAAAAGAACAAAAAGGTGGTGATATTATCTAAACGAATGTGCTAATTAAGAATGGATGGCAGGACACACAAGGTACAGCTCTAGTGGGGGTGGGGTGGAAAGACTAACAGGGCATAAAAGGTATGGATTTAAAAATAATGGAAATAGGTGGGAAAAGAAAAATCTATATAAATTCCTACCCATGTTAAGAATGTACCTGCGTCCGAGGGACCGAATGGCCTTCATCTGTGCTGTACCAATTCTGTGATTCTTTGTGCACCTCCCAATTTGGATTTAGGAGGGGCAGATAATAATTTATTTCAAATTAAGTTTACTTAGGAGTGAGGAACATCAAAGCAAGTCTTAATAAAAAAAATCTGCTAGCCTTGCTGCAATGGGTATGACTTGAAAAGGCCTGTATTTAATCGCCAAGCGTTCATATTCTGCAGTAAAATAAATTGCATTTCGAGGACAGAAACAGGTACATTTTCTACGTGTTGGGCTTCATATAATGTCTACGATCCACGATTAAATTTGCTAAGTGACACTGCATTCTAACTTCGTTCCTGTATATATGCATATCGCTATGGTAAAAGCTCTTCCCGTCCTTTTTAAGCGTTTCAGCACCCGGTCTCAGCCAGACAATCCGACTGACTGACAAGATGCACCAATCAGGATGCGAGGTGTAAGGAACTTCTCGCCCCCTCGAGTGTACTTCCATTCTGATTGGTTCACATGGGCAGCCCCCCCGCCCCTAAGGCTCACGACTGCTATTGTCTCAGCCCGCTGTCAATCATCAGGAATACTACAAACTCAAGGCTATAAGCCAATAGAGTTACAAATTGAATAGCGGAAACAGTTGTAATCGGTGGGGAATTAGCTCAAATGGTAGAGCGCTCGCTTAGCATGTGAGAGGTAGCGGGATCGATGCCCGCATTCTCCAAAGAATTTTCTTTGTGCAGTTTAATGTAGAATTGCACCTGTCATTGATAACTTAAAAACATTTTAAATTACATCATAATCATTTGTTTATACTTTTGACTTCAATTAACATTTATAAGCATAACATCCATAACTAACATCTATAAATCTATAACAAAAACAAAAATTGTTGGAAAAGCTCAGCAGGTCTGACAGCATATGTGAAGAGAAAGAGTTAACGTTTCAAGTCCAGATGACTCTTCTTCAGAACTAAAGAGAAGTAGAAATGTGATGAAATATATACTGTTTAAGGAGGGTAGGACAGATGAAGCTGGATAGAAGAAGGCCAGTGATAGGTGGAGGCAAAGGAGAGATTGCAAAAGATGTCATAAACAAAAGGTTGAAGGGGTGTTGATGGTGTGATACTGGCTGAAGGAGGTGCTAATGGTGACATTAAGAGTAGGAAGCAGAATGAGCCAGTGATAGGTGGCCCTGGTGGGGGTGGGGTGAGGGGGAGATGTGGGACCAAAGATCAAAATAGGCTAAAAGGTGGGGATAAAACAATGAATGGAAATACATTTTTAAAAATAATAATAGAAATAGCTGGGGAAAAGAAATGTATATATAAAAATTTTTAAAAATAAATATTTGAAAAAAGGGGATCAGAAAGAAGTGAGGATGGAGGAGAGAGTTCATGATCTGAAGTTGTTGAACTCAACGTTAAGTCCGGAAGGCTGCAAAGTGCCTAGTCGGAAGATGAGGTGCTGTTCCTCCAGTTTGCGTTGAGCTTCACTGGAACATTGTAGCAGGCCAAAGACAGACATGTGGGCATGAGAACAGGATGGTGTGTTGAAATGGCAAGCGACAGGAAGGTCTGGGTCATGTTTGTGGACAGACCGAAGGTGTTCTTCAAAGCGGTCACCCAGTCTGCGTTTGGTTTCTCCAATGGAGAGAAGACTGCATTGGGAGCAATGAATGCAGTAAACCAAATTGAAGGAAGTGCAAGTGAAATGCTGCTTCACTTGAAAAGAGTGTTTGGGCCCTTGCACAGTAGCAGGGAGGAAGTAAAGGGGCAGGTGTTGCATCTTCTGCAATTGCATGGGAAGGTGCCGTTAGAGGGGTTTGAGGTGTAGGGGGTGATGGTGGAGTGGACCAGGGTGTCCCGGAGTGAATGGTTCCTAGAGGAATGCTGACAGGGGGGGTGAAGGGAAGATGTGTTTGGCGGAGGATGATTCTTTGAATATGGAGGCTAGTGGAGTGAAAAATGAGAACAAGGGGCACCCAGTCATGGTTCTGGGAGAGAGAGGAAGGAGTGAGGGCAGGGGTGCGGGTGATGGGTTGGACACGGCTGAGGACCCTGTCAACCACCATGGGTGGAAAACCTCGGTTAAGGAAAAAGGAAGACATGTCAGAGGAACTGTTTTTGAAAGTGGCATCATCAGAACAGATGTGACGGAGGCGAAGGAACTGAGAGAATGGGATGGAGTCCTTACAGGAAGCGGGGTGTGAGGACCTGTAGTCGAGGTAGCTGTGGGAGTCAGTAGGCTTGTAATGGATATTGGTGGACAGTCTATCACTAGAAATTGAGACAGAGAGGTCAAGGAAGGGAAGGGAAGTGTCAGTGATGGACCATGTGAAAATGATGGAGGGGAGGAAATTGGAAGCAAAATTAATAAAAAGTTTTCCAGGTCCAGATGGGAGCATGAAGTGGCACTGAAACAGTCATCGATGTACTGGAGAAAGAGTTGTGGGAGGGGGCCTGAGTAGGACTGGAACAAGGAATGTTCCACACACCCCATAAAGAGACAGGCATACCTGGGGCCGTGTGGGCACCCATAGCCACATCTTTTATTTGGAGGAAGTGAGATGAGTTTAAGGAGAAATTGTTCAGTGAGAGAACAAGTTCAGCCAGGTGGAAAAGAGTGATGGTGGATGGGGATTGTTTGAGCCTCTGTTCAAGGAAGAAGTGAAGAGCCCTCAGACCATCCTGGTGGAGGATGGAGGTGTAGAGGGTTTGGATGTCCAAACATCCTCCTCTTGGTAAAGAGGAGGCGATTGGGGCCAGGGAACTGGAAAATATTGATATGATGTAGGGCATCAGAGGAATTGAAGATGTAGGTGGGAAGAGACTGGACAAGGGGAGAGAGAACGGAGTCAAGATAAGAAGAAATGAGTTCCGTGGGGCAGGAACAGGCTGACACGATCGGTCTACGGGGGACAGTCCTGTTTGTGGATTTTGGGGAGGAGGTAGAAGCGGGATGTCCAAGGCTGAGAGACTATGAGGTTGGAAGCTGTGGAGGGAAGATCTCCAGAGGAGATGAGGTCAGTGACAGTCCTGGAAACAATGGCTTGATGTTTGGTGGGGGGGTCATGGTCCAGGAGAAGGTAGGAGGAAGTGCCTGTGAGTTGGCGCTCAGCCTCTGTGAGGTAGAGGTCAGTGCGCCAGACAACAACAGCATCATCCTTTTCAGCAGGTTTGATAACAAAGTCAGGATTTGGCCTGAGAGAACGGAGAGTGGCAAGTTCAGAAGGAGACAGGTTAGAGTTGGTGAGAGGAGCAGAGAAATTGAGACGGCGATGTCATGCCGACAGTTCTCAATGAAAAGATCAAGAGCAAGTAAGAGGCCAGAAGGAGGGGTCCAGTTGGAGGGAGCATACTGGGTGAAAGGATCCGTGGAATGCGGGGAGGACTCCTGCTCAAAGAAGTGAGCACGGAGACGGAAGCAGTGGAAGAAGAGTTCAGCATTGTGCCGAGCCCGGAATTCACTGAGGTGAGGGCGTAAGGGTATGAAACTGAGTCTTTGCTGAGTACTGAACGTTCAGCATCAGAGAGGGGAAGGTCAGGGGGTATAGTGAATACACGGCCGGGGCTGGGATTAGAAGACGGCATGGGGTCAGAAGGACAGGGAGGGGTGGAGGGTCCTGAATGGGCCTTGGTTTCAATGAGTTGTTGGAGCTTGCGTTCCTCAGCACCTGAAAGAAAGAGACAAAGTTTCTTATTAAGGCATCAGATGAAATGAAAAATAAAATGAAACTGGGAGCAAGGACAGCTTTGAGATAGAGTGAGGCGGTGCTGCTGGAGGGAGAAGTCGAATGTGTTTAGATGGCGGCGCATGGCACTGAGTGTGGATCTCAGGATGCAGCGAGAACAGCAGTCCGAGGAACGTTGTATGTCCCGGAGATAACTGTAATCTTGGGTGGATTCGAAACATAAGGGATGGAACTTCAGTTGGAATCCACTTGGGGTAAATTGAGATGGAGACAGTCACTGAGGAAGGAAATATGGCTGTGAAAATGAGTTTTAGTAAACACCTTGTCAAACACCAGGAGGGAAATGGAAAGCAATGAAGGTGAACAGGGCAAAAGAGACAAACGACAATCCTGTTGGAGAGAAGAGCAGTAGTTCCTCAAGGTAGGTATTCTATTAGTACCATTAGCACCTCCTTTAGCCAGTATCACCACCATCAACACCCTTCAACCTTTTGTTTATGACATCTTTTGCAATATCTCCTTTGCCTCCACCTATTACTGGTCTTCTATCCAGCTTCATCTGTCCCACCCTGCTTATACAGTATATTTTTCATCATGTTTCTACTTCTGTTTAGTTCTGAAGGAGAGTCGTCTGGACTCGAAATGTTAATTTTTTCTCTCCACAGATGCTGAGTTTTTCCAGCAAATTTTGTTTTTGTATCAGATTTCCAGTATCCGCAGTATTTTGCTTTTATCTATAAATCTATAACAGAGAAGGTTCAGAATAATGGTTCCAGGAATGAGGAGCTTCAGCTATGAAGATAGATTGGACAGTTAGGATTTTTTTTTTGCAGAAAGGAAGGGTGTGAGGAGATTTGATAAAGGTATTCAAAATCATGAGCAATCTGGACAGAGTGGATAGGGAGAAACTGTTTCTATTCGTGAAAGGATCGAGAATGAGAGGGCACAGATTTAAAGTAATTGGCAAAAGAAGCAAAAGTGATATAAGAAGAAATCTTTTCACACAAAAAGTGCTTAATGTCTGGAATACACTGCCTGAGAGTATGATGGTGCAGGTTCAATCCACGCATTCTAAAAGAAATTAGACTTTTATCTGAAAAGGAAGAATGTGCAGGATTACAGGGAGATGGTGGGAAAATGGCATTAAGGGATTTGCTCCGTGTACCAGTGAGAGTTTAGTTGAAGGACTTTTCTGAAGCCTAACACTGAAAAGGAATCAGGGGAAAAGAGGTTGGAGTCATACCTAGCACAAAGCAAAATGGTTGTGATTGTTTTAGGTCAGTCATCTCAGCTCCAGGACATCACTGCAGGTGTTCCTCAGGGTAGTGTCCTAGGCCCAACCTTCTTCAGCTGTTTCATCAATGACCTTCCTTCCATCATAAGGTCAGAAGTAGGGATGCTCGCTGATGTTGATGTTCACAAAATTCAGCACCATTCGCGATGACTCAGATACTGAAGCAGTCCATGTCCAAATGTAACATGACCTGGACAATGTCCAAGCTTAGTCTGACAAGTAGCAAGTAACATTGGTGCCACACATGTGCCAGGCAATGACCATCTCAAACAAGAGAGAATCTAACCATCACCCTTTGATGTTCAATGGCATTACCAACACTGAATCGTCCACTATCAACATTCTGGTGGTTACTATTGACCAGAAACTGAACTGGACTAGACATATAAATACTGTAGCTACAAGAGGAGGCCAGATGCTAGGAATCCTGTGACGAGTAACTCACCTCCTGACTTCCCAAAGCCTGTCCATCATCTACAAGGCACAAATCAGGAGTGTGATGAAATATTCCTCACTTGTGTGGATGAGTGCAGCTCCCTCAACACTCAAGAAGCTTGACACCATCCAAGACAAAGCAACCTGCTTGATTGGCACCATATCTACAAACATTCACTCCTTCTACCACAAATGCACAGTGGCAGCAGTCTACAAGATGCACAGCAAGAATTCGCCAAAGCTCCTTAGACAGCACCTTGCAAACCTACGACCACTACCATCTAGAAGGGCAAAGGCTGCTGATAAACGGGAGCACCACCACCTGGAAGTTCCCCTCCAAGCCACTCACCATCCTGATCTGGAAATATATCACCGTTCCTTTATTGTCGTTGGTTCAAAATCCTGAAACTCCCTTCCTAACAGCACTGTGGGAGTACCTACACCACATGGACTGCAGCGGTTCAAGAAGGCAGCTCGCCACCATCCTCTCAAGGACAACTAGGAATGGGCAATAAATGCTGGCCCAGCCAGTGAAGCCCACATCCCCTGAATGAATTTAAAAAATGTAAAAAGCAGCACAATACTGGCTATTTTAAGCATTATTTTGTGGAAGTTTATCAGATCTCTCTCAGGCTATGTTTTTGATACAGAACGCTTGTAATCAGCATAACTCCTGCCTGTAGATGTGCCAGTTAACATCCATAAATGCTGTTCTTGCCTCACCCACTGCTGTCATTATACATCTATCTGATGGCATAAATGCAATACTGGAAAATTAAAATATGCTGACCACCAACTTCCAGAAAGCAGGCACCTCAAGAACAACCTTATATATTATGCATGTGCTGACAAGTTCAAGATGTTGCAATAATGTTGTCATTCCTTTATTACGCTGCAGCAAAACAAAGAAGAGAAAGCCTATAGGGGCAAATACAATACTGAAGGAGTACAAAATTGGTGATGCATTTCTAGATGGGTCATGGAACACCACCACCCACCCCTGCGCCCCACCAATCCTCCACACCCCAACCTCCTCTGGAAATATTTCAATGTTTCCATTTCAAAAATAGGTATTTTGGTTAACTTTAAGCACTTTCTAATTCACAATTAATAGATTTTTGAATGTGAAAATTACAAAACATATAACATCCCCAGTTCCAGGCACATTTCATAAGATACACTACCTCTTCAAACACCATAAACCTAATTCAAATTGCTCTAATCATACTCCTCCACCCAGTCTCTTCTTCCTCCCCTTCACAGCCCAGTTTAAACGAGCATTTTTTCCCCGTCCAAATTCCCTAGTTCAATTTATGATCTTTCAATGTCAGCACATTTCTTCCTCTGCCATGCTGCATCCTTTCCCAGTTCATGCTCAGACTTGCCTGCCACTTCTTAGATAATGTTGAACTTTTCTTCATTCGATCTCTGTCTTTGCTCATGCTTGAACTTTCTTATTTCTGAAAGGCTACGTCCATTCCCAGCCATCCTTCGTCCCCCCTATAGCACCACTCCCAGCTTCTGCACCCTTTCCTTTCCTCTTTTTCTCTCCTTCATTCCTTCATACTTTTGCCCTTCCCCATCTCTGTAATCTCTTCCAGCCCCACAGCCCAGCAAGATATCAATGCTTCTCTAATTCTGGCCCATGAAGAGATAAAGAAAGAAATAACCCAGGGAGAAAAAAACATATAGAACAAGATGGAGGCAAAGGTTATGATCTAAAGTTGTTGAACTCATACTGAGTCCAGAAGGCTCTATAGTGCCAAGGCAAAAGATAGGTGCTGTTCCTAGAGCTTACGTTGTGTTCCATTAGAATGCTGTGGCAGGCGAAGGATAGAAAGGTAAGAGTGGGAGTAATGTGGAGAATTAAAATGGTAAACAACAGGAAGCTCGGGGGTTATGCTTCCAGACTGAATGGAGGTGTTCCGCAAAACGGTCACCCAGTCTACCTTTGGTCTCCCCAGCGTAAAGGAAATCACATTATGAACATCGAATATAGTATACTAAATTGAAAGAAGTACAAGTAAATTGCTGTTTCACTTGGAAGGAGTGTTTGGGGCCTTGGATGGTGAGAAGGGAGGAGATGAAATGGCAGATGTTGCTTCTTCTGTATTTGCACAGAAAGGTGCTGTGGGGAGAGACAGGGTGTTAGAGGTGACTGAGTGGAGCAGGGTGTTGAAGAGGGAATGGTCCCTTCAGAATGCTGAAAGGGGAGGGGAAGATGTCTTTATTGGTGGTATCATGCTGGAGCTGGCAAAAATGGCAGAGGATGATCCATTGAATGCTGAGTTGGTGGGATAGAAGGTGAGGACGAGGGAACCCTATCATGGTCTGGGAGTGAGAGGAAGGGGTGAGAGCAGAGGTGCCCGAAATGGATCAGCCTGGTAGAACTGCCCTGTCACTCATGCTGGGTGGGAACCTTTGGTTGAGGAAAAAGAAAGGAATATCAGAAGCACTGGTGTGGAAGGTTGCATCATCAGAACAGATGTGATGGAAATCGAGAAACTGGGAGAATGGAATGGAGTTCTTAGAAAGCAAGGTGTCAAGGCAGCTGTGGGAGTCTGTGGGTTTGTAGTGAATATTAGTTGATAGTCTAATATTTTAAATTTGATCATTAGGGGACTTACAGCCAATGTAGGCAAGAACAGTTACAATGGACAAATGAGATTTGGTGCATGATATGCCATGGACAACGGAGTTTTGGATGAGCGGAGTTTTACAAAGATTAGGAGATATAAGGCTAACCAGAAGGACATTAGGCTAGTCAACTCTGGATGTGACAAAGAAATAGATGAAGGTTTTATCAGCAGATGAGCTGATGTAAATTTGGAGGTGTGCATTGGAAATCTCAGCTCTGGAGGACTGCGCTAGTACCAGCTCTACATTAATGATCTCTCTAACTTATTCATTCTGGTATTTCTCCAAACTCTTCATAACAATTTTTTTTTAAATGTTTAAGTCACTTTGAAATTGATTCAGTTTCAGTGGCTAGCTGATAATGTAATGTATATCCTAATGACGTTGCAGGAAAACATATTTATAATCTTCCCAAATACCTTGAGTACAGATGTCTTGAAACACACGTGTCAAACATATTTGCTTTGAGCTGACAGTCCTGGATATAAAACAACAATATAAACAGCAATTTTTTCTGGTTTTAAATTATTAACCTCATTTATTAAGCAAATAGTAAACAAGTGGTAATAGAACACATATATATGTATACATGAATATATATGTATACATATATATATATATTCTTGGGAGAACTATCATCTACCTTCTTGAAGGAAAAATACCAAAAGCTTTCAAAATTATTGCTAACCTGCTAAGGGCACAGTTTAAAAATAAGAGCTCTCCCACTTAAGACAGAGATGAAGAGGAATTTCTTCTCTCAGAAGGTTGTTAATTTGGACTTCTCTTTCCCAGAGAACAGTAGAGGCTAGGTCATTGAATATATTCAAGGCTGATTTAGGTTTTTGATCTACAAGTGAGTCAAATGGAGGGCAGGCAGAAAAGTGGAGTTAAAGCCACAATCAGATCAGCCATGATCTTATTAAATGGCCAAACAGGCTTGAGGGGTCCAAAAGCCTACTATCACTCCTAATTCTTATAATCTTATAACCTGTTTTTCTACAAATAACTACTAGAGAGAGACACATTGAAAGGAACATGAGAAATAGGAGGAGTAGGTCATTCAGCTATTCGAGCCTGCGCTGCCATTTAGTGAGATCGTGGTTGATGATCTACTTCAATAACATTTTCCTACACTATCCCCATATCCCTTGATGTTTTTAATATGTAGAAATCTATTAATCTCAGTGTTTAACATACTCAATGACAGCCTCCATAGCCCCCTGGGGCCATAATTCCAAACATTCACCACCCTCTCAGTGAAGAAATTCCTCTTCATCTCAGTATTAAACGGACTGCCCTTATTCTGGGACTGTGTCACCTGGTTGTAGTTCCCGCCCCACCCCCCCGCAGCCAGGGGAAACATCTTTCCTGTGTCTACCCTTTGCAGCCACATGATGAAAAGCCTGGCGCTGGAACTGCGCATGCGGATTGCCAGTCGTGACGTTATGGGTTTGCGCACAACTGCGGAGCCGGAGCCTCTGGGCGCCCAAGCTTGGAACCACGCAGCCGCAGAAGTCATCCCTTTCTCTTTTTGCCCTAACGAAATATGGCGGCCCTCCCATTCTCAAATTGTCACAGCCCCCCGGCGGCGCGCATGCGGAGTGAGGTCACTGGAACGTGGAAGGCCATTGGAAGGTGTCAGCGGCGCGCTATTTGAAAAAGGAGAGTCGTTATCCAGCGGGGTCGGTGCACTTGGAGACAGGTCATTTTTGAGTAATCCTCAGCTGAAGAAAGGAAAGGCCACGGCTTTCAGGTTAGTGCCAGCTCCGGGGCTGATTAACATTAACCCGACTAGTACCCCCTCCCCTTCCTCTTGATCTGATCACTGCCACAGGCACAGCCCGATTTACTGTTTCAGCAGTGAAGCAGGAGGCCAGGCCCGGCCAGGCCAGTCATGGTGTAGCACTTACCCTCCCCCCATCGAGCTGACAGTCAATGTGCTGCAGGTTCACAATGAGGTTCTCCTTCTTAGGAGAAAAGTAAATTATTGCAACCTTCCAGGAGAAAAGCAGCTAAGTCAACATCTACAGGAAGAACAGGCTGCATTTGTTTATTTTTCAGATGGGATTGAATTATCCGATCATCCAGCCTGGGTTATCTGCCATCCCATTCGAGATTATATATCATACTTTACTCGCCATTTGGATGAGGACTGAGACATTTTTAATATGTGTTATGTAGAAGGCGGCCATTCGGCCCATTGTGTCTGCACCAGTTCTCTGAGCATTTTGACTTAGAGACAATCCTTTCCCCCTAATCCTGCACATTGTTTCTATTCAAAAAATCACCCAGTGCCCTCTTGAATGCCTCGATTGAACCTGACTCCACCACACTTCCAAGCAGTGCATTCCAAACCCTAACTACTTGCTGTGTGAAAAAGTTTTTTTTTCACCTCATGTATTAAGGGCAAGGCTGGCATTTATGCCCATGCCTATTTTCTGAGGTGGTGGTTCTTAATGAGGTTCTTAATAAAGGTGTTTAGATTTGACTGGGTGCCAAGCTAGTACCCTTCTGAGGGGAGTTAACAATCAACCATGTTGCTGTGGGACTGGAGTCACCTATAAACCAGATGAGGTGAGAGCAGCAGGTTTCCGAAAAGATATTCACAACCCAGCAGACAATCTGATTGAAAACTGAACTTAAATCTCAACCTGGATGCTCCTGCATCCTACTGATTAATGGGCTTGTTCTCTAGTTCACCAGTCCAGTAATATAAACACTGGTACCATACCCTGTATGGTCTGATGAGGTGCTCATCCATTGGAGTGATGTTCTCTGGGTTTTTAAAAATTTTATTGCTGGAGATGATATTTCTATGGATTCTAGTTTAAAAACCTTCAGAGTTAGTAACTTAAACCCCTTTGGAAAAGATCTTGCATAGCAGCCAAAATGGAAACAATCTGACAGAGGCCACCACAAGAGAAAGGGAAGGAAGCAATCTATAATAGAATTCCCTTGAGTTTAACTATTCTGCCTTGGGGCAGTGTTTTTATTCAAGGTAAGATATAAAGAGGCACTTGAGCTGGTTTGCTGAATGTGTGTTCTTCACAGAGAGCCTTGCCTGCTGGCGTACCCTATCAGCAAATCTTGGGCATGCTGCCTGTGGTTTTCAGAATGTTAATTGTAATTGTGTGGAAAATTATGGGCAGCATGCCTGCAATTTTTGTGCTATATACATCTAATGTGTGTACTTGTAATGTTGACTCTTACATAATGGAAAAACTGCACCTTTTCTGGGTCTAGTAGAATAGCTTTAGTTTTGGAAGCCACTTAATATCCTGACTTGGAAATTTATTGCCGTTCCTTCACTGCCACTGGGTCAAAATCCTGGAACTGCCTCCCTAACAGTACTGTGGGTGTACCTACACCACATGGATTGCAGCGGTTTCAAGAAGGCAGCTCACCACCACCTTCTCAAGGGCAACTAGGGATGGGCAATAAATGCTGGCCCAGCTCACGACGTCCACATCCCATAAAATGAATTTAAAAAAACATCCAAAACATGCTGTTACAGAAGAGGAGTTCAAGTGATTTACAGGACTTGCAGGGTGAATCTACTAATATGTTGTTAAATGAAGACCCTCTTTCAGCAAAGTACATGAAGTTTGGCTGCTGCATTTCTACTCACTTGTGTGTGTCTCTGTTGTGTGACTGGGTTCATTAGCATGACAGAGACTAGCATCTGATGCCTGTCTTAAAAGGACAGAACGACACATAGAAGTCAATCTCCTGACATTTAAAAGAAAATGAAGTGCAAGAGTTCCTAAAATCTATTGTACTGTTTGTTTTGGCTTGAATTAATCTGTTTTAAGTGATAAAATTATCCAATTTTTTGGTGTTTGTTTGTTAGAGATGAATTAAAATGTATGGTCCCTTCTTGGTGTTATTCCTAGCACATATTTGTGATTAAAGTTACCTATTGCTGGTTTAAATCTATGGGATCTTTTCAAACTATTTTAACTGGAGAGTTTACCAGATGTCACATTTGATGTACAGCAATTATTATTGAATGGAGATTGTTCACATACAAATTCTTTATGTACATGGTTTTATTTTCAAGAACTCGAGCCATTGCAGTCTACCAGTAAGAACTTGGTAAGCAATTTTTTTTTGTGTGTAAATCCAGCTTGTGTGCAGCTAAATAAACGTAGCTTCAGAATAGAGCTGACTGGGCAATCTGATGTCCTTTGTGAAATTTTGTGTTTTCCTGCTGTGTCTTTCATGCTGTCTGGTAGAGATGTGCAATCGAGCATGCAATTTTTGACAAGGAGAGGGCAACTGAAATGCAGTTTGCAAATGATGGTAATGTATTCTGTACCTGCCAAGATACATTTTGCTTTTGAAGAAAGGAGAACTAGCTCTCTGTTCTCCCCAGGAGTTGAAGAGACACATTGATTTGGGATGGTTTAATTTGATTTATTATTATTAGCTTAGGTCTATTTTTAAATATTAAGGTCGGTAAATTGGCTCTGAATTTACCCAGTATACAGCCGAGGCATGCAGCCCAGGAAAGTCCCAAGTCTGTTGAGTTGGCTAAACTCAGCTGGGGTGACCATACAGGCCCTGTAATTGGCTTCAATGTTCCTAGGTTAGGGCAGGGAGTAAACTAGCTAGGATTCCCTCTCCTGATTGCTACCTTTTGTGGATTTAGATGTCTGTCATGGATGATGAACTACCATTGGATCAGGTACCAGAAGTGCATATGGAATTGTACAAGATTACATGGTGATGCAAAGAGGAGTAGGCCATTCAGTCCCTCAAACCTTTCCATCATTCAATTAAATTGTGACAGTTCTGTATTTTGACTTCATTTGCCTGACTTGGTTCCATTTCCCGTAACAAAAATCTATTAATCTCCATTTTTGGAGGAGAACGTTCCAGATTTCCACTATTTTCGATGCCTTCATTGTCAATTTGGTTTACCTGAATCGGGATGTGTGTTCCAGAACTGTAGCTCATAATCTAGGTTGAAACTGATATGCATTGCTAAAGGAGTACTGCATTGTCAGAGGTACCATCTATTAGTTGAGACTTTAAACTGAGACTACCTGTTTTGGTAGTTCTGCTGAATGTAAAATATTGCATTTGAATAACTGCATTTAACTATGAGCAGCAATTTTCCTGTCTTTGTCACCATTCCTCCCTTAAGCAATATGCTAAATATATTAACCGATCGTTCAGTTCATTTTATTATTTTGACAAATGGTCATTGACCTGGAACATTACCCTATTTTTCTCCTCCACAGATGTTGCCTGACCTACTGAGTGTTTCCAGCGTTTTTCTTTATTTAATTTACTGTTTGTAGGATCTTGCTGTGTAAGAATTGCCTGTGATAACTAGCTATTTAACAAAAGTGGTTGCACTATGAAAAATAATACATTGTTTCTGAAGCATTGGGACATTTAGGAAGAGGAGGAAGCTCACAGATTTTTGTATAAATGTAGCCTATAATGAGAAAATGTTAAAACATTAAAAACTGATTGTGTGATAAATGTGAGTTAAACTCGTGTGTAGATGAGTAGGGATAACGGTGATTTGGATAATGAGATTCAACTGGGTTTTGAAAGCCCTAAAGGATGTTTTAGTAATTTTTGTTTTTACCTCATAAGTAATTGCATTTATTTTCAATTTCATCCGAAAAAGCACACAATCATTTCGTTCATTGTTTCCTGAGGAAACATATTTCTGTCCATAGCTTTGGCATTAGTTAAAACGAGTGTCAAAGTAGATGCTTGCTTTTTAACTAAGAGCAGCCCTTTACTGCACTGTAGAAGTGATTAGCTGGAAGTTAATGACTATCCTGCACTGTGGATAAGGGGCAAAGATTCAAACATCCAGAGCTTTCATTTCTGTGTAATCACAGCAGGCAGTGTTAGATGCCTTAGTGACAGAATTCTACTAATGATCTCTTTGCATAACATCAAATTACTGCTTCCTCTTTGAAACATTTTTATTGTGTGGATAAAACAAAGTTTGTGACAGGGGCTGCTTGCTGGAGCGCTGTTCAGTACATCAGCTAGCTGTTGCCTGGAGCCTGGTCCTTATTGCTTGGGTTGTGTGATGATTGATCTAAACAGAAACCAAGCAACATCTGGTTTCACTCTAGGTTGTAGGGCGCAAAGTCACTATATTTAGTGTCTGGAGTAACTGAGGGCATTCTTGTGTGGAATTTTGAATTTAATTGTTTACATCATTGGTGAATTGGAAGCCTGGTCCAGCCCACTTAAATCCGTTGAATCAGTTAGATGAGTTTATGAAGAATGCAAATTCAGTTCGTAACAGCTAACATTAGTCCCATTGTTTCCTTTTCTCATTCCAGCTGAGAATTGTAAAATTTCTACATGTGTACCTGAAAATCATTTGCTAATTATTCTGCAGTAGCCTCTTGCACTTTAATGTAACTCCACTTTTTGCAATAATTGACATTATTTAAATTGAGTTCAGTATGCTTGGAATGATGAGTGAAGCAGGGAGTGAGGTTGAGCGGGTCTTGATTATGTGCTTAACTCTTGCAGTTCATTTGTATTGTCCAGACTCTTGAAGTGTTCTTTGTTAACAATGCATGGCGGTAATTTTTTTTCCTTTCCCCCCCCCCCCCCCCCTCCCCCCCTTCATGTTTTTCCTGCCTCCCTGTAGGTGTTGATCTATGGGATTACAATTCCACAGATGCCAGCAGTGTTCAACTCACTGATTATTTTTCTTGTGTGAATCAGACAGTGGATGATCAACACCACCATAGCTAAACTCCATCCTGTGTTTACAGCATAATTAATATCATGGCATCTTAGTGTTCAGCCTGTTGTGCCTGTGTTAGCTCTAACCAGCTGCCTAGCTTAATCCCAAACCCCTGCTTTCTTCCTCATAATCCTGCCTTTGAAAGTTCCTATGAAATCTGCTTCCATCACCCTTTCAAATAGTTTGTTCCAAATCTTAACTGTCTGTGTGAAAAATGCCATTTCCCCTTCTAGTTTTTTTTTGCTGATTTATTTTAAATCCCTGGTTGCTTTATGACTTCTGGGTACTGACCCTGCCTCTCTCTACTTGCTCCATCAAAACCCCTCATAATCCTGAATACTTCTATTAGATTTCCCCTTCGCCCTCTCTTCTAAGAAGAAAAAGCCCTAGGTTTTTTAATCTCGCCACATAACTGAAGTTGTTCACCCTGGTGAAATCTTTGTAAACTGTCTCTATACCTTCTCCTTCCTAAAGTGTTCTCTACAGTTGTAAACAATACTCCAACTGAGGCCCAGTCAGTGATTTGTAAAGGTTTAGCATGACTTCCTTGTTTTTGTACTCAATGCCCACATTTACAAAGCCCAAATATCTGTTGTGCTTTCTTAATCGCCTTATTAATTTTCCCTTCCACCTTCACACATTTGTGAATATGCACCCACAGGTTTCTCTGCTCTTGTACCTCTCTCAAAATAGTACAATTTAGATTATACTGCCTCGCTATGAATCACATCACTTTTATTTGTATTAAGGAAGGCAGCAGCACAGGTAGATAAGGTGGTTAAAAAGGCATATGAGATACTTGCCTTTATTAGCCGAGGCATAGAATATAAGAGCAGGGAGGTTATGTTAGACTTGTATATAACGCTAGTTAGAAATCAACTAGAGTACTGTATGCAGTTCTGATCGTCACACTATAGGAAGGATGTGATTGCACTGGAGAGGGTGCAAAGGAGATTCACCAGGATGTTGCCTGGGCTGGAGCGTTTCAGCTATGAAGATAGGCTGGATAGGCTAGAGTTGTTTTCCTTAGAGCAGAGAAGGCTGAGGGTAGAGGTATACAAAACTTTAAGGGGTTAGATAGGAAGAAACTTTTTCCCTTAGTGGAGGTGTCCATAGCTAGGGGTCATAGATTTAAAGTAAGGGGCACGAGGTTTATAGGGGATTTGAGGAAAAACTTTTTCTCCCAGAGGATGGTTGGAATCTGGAACACACTGCCTGAGGGGATGGTAGAGGCCGGAACCCTCACAACATTTAAGAAGTATTTAGATGAGTACTTGAAACACTATAACATACAGGGTTACAGGCCAAGTGCTAGAAAATGGGATTAGAATAGATAGGTGCTTGGTGGCTGGCACGGACACGATGGGCCGAAGGGCCTGTTTCTGTGCTGTATAACTCTGTGACTCTAAGTTGCATCTGCTACGTGTCTGCCCATTTCGCCAGACTATGCCTTCCTGTGATCTGCTACAAACCTCCTTCATATTTACTGTATTGCCACTTTTGATACCTTCTTGAAACTTCAAAGTTGTACTCCATGAACCTAAGTCAAGGTCGTTTGTAAATAATAAGATAGCAGTAATCTTAGTAAATTCCTGGGGGACAGTCATGTATTCTTCTCGTTGGTCAGGAAAAACATCTGTTCTCTGCTTCCTGTCTCTTAGTCAATTACATACCCAATTTACCTCAATGCCTTTAATCATGTGCTTTTATTTTCAAATGAATTTGTCATGTAGTGCTTTATCAGGTTAGTCAGACACAATGTGTCTTTAACAAATCTGTCCTGGCTGCCCCTTATTAATCCAAGCTCTTCCAACTGAGAACCAGTCTTGTCCTTGACAATGGGTGCATGTAGTTTTCCCACCCCTGACATAAGGTTGACTGGCCTGTAGTTACCAGGTTTATCCCCCTCCACGTTTTTTTAATGGAGATGTAACATTTCAAGTCTTCCAGCCCTCTGGCACCACCCCCATATCCAATGATATGAGGATTGAAAAATTATGGTCAGAGCTTCTGCTATCACCATCCTTGCTCTTAGCAATCTAAGATGCATCCCATCTGGACCAGATGATTTGTTAACTTTGAGCAATGCCAAGCTATTCAGCATCTCCTTTCTGTTTTTATCCTATCCAATAGCTCTTCCCTGCTGTGACGTTACCTTCATCCTCTTCTTTTGTGAAGGCTGTTGCAAAGCACTTATTCAATACCTCTGGCATTTCCTCTGCCTTCTCAGGATTTTTAGGGCAATAGAAGCAAATTGGTTATGTTACTGGGCTAATAACTCAGAGGCCTGGACTAGTGGTCTACAGAAATGAGTTCAAATACCACAGTGTCAGCTGAAAAATTTGCATGCAGCGAATTAAATAACTAGCTTTTTTACTCTAGATTTATCACCTAATGGTGACGACTGAAACTGCTGGGCTGTTGTAAAAACTCATCTGGTTCATTAATGTCCTTTTGGGAAGACAAACTGCTTTGTTTGCTGCTTTGGCCCATATGTGACTCCAGACCTACAGCAATGTTGTTGACATTTCACTAACTTTGAGATGGTCTAGCAAGTCGCTCAGTTGCACAAGGATGGGTAATAAACGCTGGCTCTGCCAGTGGCATCCATATCCTTTGAATAAAAAATTGCACAAAGCTACTTGGTAATCCATCCTTCAAGGATGAAAATTAAATTTTGCAAAGCCATTGTATTTTCTGCATCCTCTGACTCGATAACAAAAGCATAAAATATTGAGGCATGATTTTAATTGTACGATTTTTATTTCAGTACAGGGACAAAGCTGTAAAAGAAATGGCCACAGGACTAATTTCTCCAAATGTACTCTCTGATGAGGAGGAGGTTGGCGTTTGGGAATCAACTGCTGTTGATGCAGTGAACGGTGCTGTTGTGAACAAACAATTGTTGCCAGAACTCTCTGTCATCTCACCAGGAACCAACACGCCAAATTGCCATGATGCTGGGCAAACCCTTGTGCAGACTTTTCCAGAAGACAGAGTGAAGGTTTACCTCCGGATTAGACCATTCACTGAAACCGAGCTTGAGAAAGGAGAATCACAGGTGAGTGGCAGAGTGCAGAAAGGTTCCAGTTTATAACGTTTTTTCAGTTCCATTCAATGATCATTGTTTTCATTTCATCAGATGAGACATTAAACTGAGTCCCCATCTACCTTCTCAGGTAGACATTAAAAATCCCTTAGCCATACTTTAAGAGGAACAGGAGTGTTCTGGCTAATATTTATCCCTCAGCCAACACTTCTAAAATTGATCATCTGGTTATTCGCATTGATCTTCAACGGACTTTGCTGTGTGCAAATTGGTCGCTGTATTTCCTACATTACAGCAGTGACAACACATGAAATGTACTTCATTAGCCGTAAAGTTAATTGCTGGTTGGCCTGTGGTTGTGAAGGATGCTGTATAAATGCAAGTTCTTTCCTATTATAATTTCCTATATCAGTCTTTCCTATATATTTTTTAAAATTAGAGAGACGGTAACTATTTCCTTCCAATCTGTCTTTAAGCCTCTGAAGAGTGCTCTGTTTCACTTGAATTTGAAATATTGAAATACGTAGAAGTCACGAGACAGAAACAGGCCATTTGACCAATCGGACAGCATCAGTTGTTACAATAAGTGCTTGTGGTGGAAGAATAAGTCCAAAGCTAGTTTTCTTTCCCACAAGTTGGTTTATTCTTGAGACAGCTTTTCAGTGTAACAGACTTCCTAGCAGCTTCCACACTAGTGTGTTCCAGATGTATCTATACTGTTTTGATGGGAGAACCAAAGCCCATCACATGTTTTAATGAGCAATTGTCTTTAACAATGTAATTGCTGTGCAATGTAATTACTGATATATTGACAGATTCCCCTCTCTTCTTTTTAAATTAAAGCTTTTGAAAAATTAAAAAACATCCTTCAGTTTGTTTCGAAAAAAGAAAATATATAGTTTTTACATTTCGTCTTCATAACATAAGGTGTCCCTCTTACATTTAGTCATTTCTTGGAGCAGGCATTTCTTTTCATAAAACAGTCTGATAGTTGGTGACTTGTGTCAACCCATCGTAACTTCGAGATCTCTCTTCTCTCTAACATTTCTTTTATGCTGGCGAGGTCTATTAGCCTTTTCTCAGTGACACTTTTTGTTGAATGAACATGATCCCAAATAGACCAGTTATCAACATAACATTCTATGGGCAAACTTTTCTCACATTGCCCCTTATCCAATATACTGACAGAAATATTATGCCCCTTATCCAATGTACAGACACAAATATTATATAAGTTAAACTCTCATTTCTATCACTTCTACTAATGCCAGCGTTTCAACAGCTAAGGTGCTTTTCACTACCCTTTTTTATTTTCTTAGCCTCCCAAGCCAGTGGGCAACATTTATCATTCTTTCCTAGCAAGAATATGATAAACCCTGCTGCACTAGAATACCCATCTTGAAGGTTAGCATGTGAAACATTGTTAAAAATGACCAACCTCATATCTTCTGGTTCACTCAAGGCTGGGAACTTGAGTGTGCATCTTTATGAATTTAATTTCTTTAATGTTTTATTTGCTTTCAGATCTTCCCCCAACTGTAGCACATTTTATCATAGTGCTCAGCTCCAACACATCATAGCTAGCGTCAGGTTTAATCTGAGTGCACAACCAGTTCAACTGCCCAATCAAACTTCTCAGTTCTGTTGAAGAGTCATATTGACTCGAAACGTTGACTGTGTTCCTCTCCGCAGATGCTGCCAGACCTGCTGAGTTTTTCCAGGTATTTTTATTTTTGTTTTGGATTTCCAGCAGCCGCAGTTTTTTGCTTTTAAACTTCTCAGTTGTTTTGTTTCTTCCTTAGAAGCAGGATCCTCTTTTTGTGAGGATCTCACTTGCTTTATAGGACACAGTTAACATTTTCTAGATAAGATTGTTGATTCAATGTCACTCCTGACTTGCTTTGCTGAATAACTAAACCTATGCATTTAAAGGCCCCTGAAGCCTGACTGCCAACCTGGAATTCCTTCTTTATTGTCTCAGTTAGCCATTGCTCAAACTCTACAGAGCCTTCCCACAGGAACTCAACATGCATGATAAAGATTCCTGCTAGTTTCTCCTTATGGTACCAGTAGAACTTTACAGGGTCTGCCTTTAACTGAAAACAACCTATTTTCAATAGGACAAACTTCATGGAAAAATATTATCTTCTTGACACATCGTTTAATCCATAAACACACTTGTCCAATTTCCATAGCTTTCCTTCTACATTGCCAGCTTCTTTAGGTGGTTTCAAAAAAACTTCCTTTGAAGCTTCTCCCACTGTAAAAACGTAACCTTTTATATCAATCAATTTGCACTCCAAGGAATATGATGCTTAAAAAAAAATTTCACACTCACTTTCCCTGCAGTAGGCAAGTCCATCCTCATCCCCAAGCCTTTCTTCAAAGCCTCGGACTACTAATCACACTTTAGCCTTATACGTGCTTTCTAGAAATACCTTTACTGCACAGATCCACCTGTGAGATAAGGCTGGCTGTCTCCCGTCAGGTATTTCCGTTTATATGCCAAATTCCTTTCAACTCTTTCTGTTTGGCTTCCTTTATCAGCTTATTTTCCAATTTCATTAGCAGCTACTAAAACCCCTTGCTCATAAGGACTTCTACTTCTATTGGAATTCCTAGATTGTTCTATAGTCTTCTTTCTTGTCAAGCTATGACCTCTACTCACATTCCTCTCTTTCTGGGCTACTACTATATGATCAAACTGTCATGCAAGCAGAATCCCATTTGCAAGTCTGATTTTTTTTTTTCTGGGTCACAACCACTTTCTGGTCCACTGTCAGAACTCATACTGCACTTTCTAGGCTTCCACATCTTTACCTCAGTTCACCATCCATGGGTCTTATCTCCTGTCCTTCATCCTGCATATTTAGTCAATATTTGTATTTACCACTGGCCTTTCCTGCTCTCCCTATGATGGTGGCATCCCTCCATACACTGGACCCTTCTGGCATGTATGTTACATTTGTTCCTACTTTTTGTAGTTGCCCTTTTGGATGAATAGCCTTATCCTGTACCTCAGTGTTACTTTGCTCTTCGTCAGTCAACCCTCTATCTGACATAGTCCGCTCCTCATAACTGATGTGCGTGTGTGCGTGGAACCTGTAAAGGTGTAGTTAGTGCCAATTAGCCTCGAAGAATGTACCCTAACAATTTGATTGCTGTGTTGCACAATTACTGCTTTTCCATCACTCGCTATCACCTTGTCAGGTCCTTTCCACTCTTTCTGGCCTTCCCTTTTGTAATATACCATGTTTCCTTGTCTAAACTGTATTCCTGATGGTCTTAAGTGGTGCTGTGGGGCTTGCTGAATTTTGTATGAAACCTCAGCTTTAATTAAAGCTTTTCTGCCTGCATACAAAGCATTCAAATGAGCAGAAAAAGTGGAGCTAGTCCTTTCTAGAGCAGAGGGAGCATCTCATAACACCGAAGGCAACTTTGGATTCTTTCTGTACACCAACTGGTACAGACTGTATCCCCCAACCATTTGCAAAGAGTTCTTTGCGTGCACTGCTCATGCCAGTGTCTTTTGCAATTTGCAATCTGGTTGATCAGCCAATTTTTTCACCATATTGTCTGTCACCACATGGTTTCTCTCTCAAAGATTATTACTAAACAGACTTTCAGCTGCAATGTGCATAACTGTGATGTTCAAATTTTCACACTTGTGATGTAGTAGATGACGTGTGCCAGGTGGATCAAATCCACAAGGGAAACTTGGTCGCGCTATTACTTTTGTAATTTGTATTTATTATGAGATGTGTACACTAAATTCAGAAGTAATAAGCCTTTAAAGATTTTTTAAAAATTAAATTAAAATATTTATTAACAAAGTAAAAGATTTCAAGCACAGACATAACACTACAATTACTACTATAATAACTCCCTAAAATTCCTAATTAACCTGACCCTCAGTTAACTGCCTTTAAGGCAACTGTCCAAAATAGATTTTAGATTTAAAACAACCTCAGCAAGTTAACACAATACCCTGGACAGTGGAATTCCAAATGGCTTTTCTCCAACTTCTGTTTCGGTAAACAGCAAACTTATGCTGGAAGTTTCATTAAAGCTATTTCACACGCTCCTGTTAGATCTTAAATGGCCTTCTGCTACATAACCTTTCATTCACCTTTCTATATATTTCTCTCTTTAATATGTAAATTCTATTGTTCATATGTCCTTGAAACTGTATCTTCCTCACAATATAAAAACCTTCTTGGTGCTAATATTGTCATTAACCTTTGTGGAAAATAAACACATTCCTTAGCCTTGCTTATCTGGCTAGTTATAAACAGACTGGGATCTCTTTGAAATCCAAATATCCTTTCACTTATTTAAAAATGCTAATTCCCTTCACACCTTACATGCTAAGCCAGTAATGTTTACTCATTAGCATGTTAAGCACCTAGCTTCTTTTGATTTAAACTTGCAGTCTGCTTGACTCTAAATGTGATTAAGTCACACACAGACTTACCCCCATAAACCTACTTCACAATAAACCAGAAAAATATTATGAAAAAATTATGACACACACATCTCAATTCCTCATTGGCGAATTCCCCACCATTATCTGTTAGGAATTTTGTTGGTATTCCTAATCCTGTTCCCACCCATTTCTCCATGACCTTATTGTTTGTCCTTGCTATGTATTACAGTGGATAGGCTAAATCTGATTGCCATATCTATGACGTGTAGTTAAAAAAAAACACTTATCCTTGTCCCAAACTTTTAAATCCATTGCATTGTTAAATTCCCTGGCTAGTGGCAAGTTCACAATAAGATGTGGTGGTGTCTTGCAATGTTTAATGCAAATTTCACACCGAGCAGTGATTTGCTCAATAAGGTCATCGTATCCTTTATCAACCACTCCAGCATCTCTCAAGAGTTTTCAGTTTCTGTGCAAACTGTCTGTGTAACTTCCAAATGATTATCTTTTTGTCCACCAAATATTTATTCTCAGAAGTTAACAAAGCTACATGAACTTTTTGAGAAATATCTGGCTTCCTTAGTGGCAGGCAGTGATGGCCTGACCGAGTAAAATGTAGATCCATATTCCTTCCGAATGTAACCGCTCTGTCATTCTTCGTGTCCAGTGTCAGCTGAGCCTTTTTCATCGCTGATTGACTTAACAGTGTCAGTATCTCGCTAGAAACCACATCAGTACTGATGAATAGACTGATCCTTGCTATCTTACAAGGGAGTGCTACCCTTTTGGAGGATGTTAATGTGTTATCTCCAAACCTGAAGCAGGTAGAGCCTTCATCTCATTGACCATCTGCCGGTTTGCCTCATCGAGAGACACAGGTAGCAGTTAAGCCAATCCATTCCACACACCATGGAAGTGCAGCTGCTGTCTAGAACTGCACAGTTGAAGGAATCGATCATCAAGATACTCATCACTGGATTCAAACTCTGTGACCAACACAATTCCATCATTGCAGCCACCATCATTTTCAGCCTCAGAAGAACCCGTCTCGTGGGTTACTTCAAAAACACAACTTTTTCAATGTGGACAATTTATTGTGTGATGATACTGAGAATCACACCAAAGATACTGATTAACCATTCCCTGCACATTTTTTGGGTTTAAACACCTAGGTCACTGTCCCAGACTTGATTTTTGTCCTGACTCTCAAATTGCCTAAGGTTACGACCATTTTTAGACCTCCTATCATTAACCCCATCTTTGTATTGCAATCTTTGTCTAACATTTGGTTAATTTCGAAATTTGGCCACCATAGAATCTTCCATCCTTTGTTTCACAGCATAGTTGTTCATATTTGCTAAGAAAGTGTCTGGGAATGACCTGTTTCCCCATAAATCTTTTTAGGGCAGCAGCCATTTGATCTAGGAGAGAGTCTTTTCCATGGAATTGAACCCCCATCAGTACTAAAAGTTTGTCAACATGGGAAATGCGAGCACAATCCAGTAACTTAAATGCCAATACCAGCTCTGGAATTTCAAGTTCAAATCTGTGTAGTCTCTCGTACCACTTATCAAAATCCATGATATATTCTTTCATTGACTGATTATCAGTTTTCCTAAATCTATCAAAGATTGTCCAAGCTTTGTATGCTTCCAATAATTTATCCTTTTTGTAAAACTTATACAAAAATTGTAATAGGTCAATCCCTCTTCATTGTCTAAATCATCCACTTACATTTCTGGAAATACTTTACTGCTAATTGTACCCTTTTTCTGGTAATGATAAAGTCAAGGCCATACCTTGCTCCTTCTGGGGTAAAGAAGTAACCTGTGTCCACATTGCCACCTTGTTTTTCTATTGGCGATATGGTTCGGACTCAAAAAACTGGTGGATAGTCAAAGCTTGAGATTTTGCACCATCCTTCCACCATTCTGTAACCTAAATTGTCTGTAGCAATATGCTTCTGTTCCCTCAGAGGATTGAGACAAAAATCCTTCGTATACAGCAATAAAGCTTAAAGTGCATCCTCTGCTACCATGTTAGTCACAATAAGTGCTTGTGGAAGAATAAGTCCAAAGCTAGTCTTTTTCCACAAGTTGGTTATTTTTTTGAGACAGTTCTTCAGTGTAGCAGACTTCCTAGTACCTCCCACACTGGAGTGTTCCGGTTGTATCTATTTATACTGTTTTGATGGAGAACCAATGCCCATCAACTGTTTTAACTAGCAATTGTCTTTACATAGCAATTATATTGTTAATGTAATTACTGATACATTGACATCAGCTTTCATCTTATACATGAGAAAATAGTTGCAATTATATTTTACCTACCTTGTTCCCCTATTGCTTCAGCCTTCTTTGACAGCACCTTCCAAACCCACGACCTCTACTACCTGTAAGCACAAGGGCAGCAGATGCATAGGAACACCTCCAACATAGGAACACGCCATCCTGACTTGGAATATATCGCTGTTCCTTCACTGTCACTGGGTCAAAATCCTGGAACTTTGTTTTTAACAGCACTGTGGGTGTACCTATACCACTTGGACTGCAGCTGTTCAAGAAAGTGGCTCACCACCACCACCTTGAGGTGATGGTGACGTAGTGGTAATAGTGGACAAGTAATCCAGAGGCTCAGACTAAGGCTGTGGAGATATGGGTTCAAATGGTGGAATTTAAATTCAATTAATAAATCTGGAATATAATGCTACTGTCAGCATTGATGACCATGAAACTATCATCGATTGTCGTAAAAGCCTATCTGGTTCACTAATGTCCTTCAGGGAAGGAAATCTGCTGTCTTTACCTACATATGACTACAGACCCACAGTAATCTGGTTGACTCTCAACTGCCTTCTGAAATGGCCTAGCAAGCTGCTCAGTCAAAGGGTAATTAGGGATGGGCAACAAATGCTGGCCTTGTCAGCGACACCCAGATCCCATGAAAGAATTAAAAAAAAAAAATCTGCATTGAATTATACAAGCCATCCCACTTCTCTTGTACCATCCAGATGTAGTGCAACCATGTACACCATCTACCCGCCCTGTAATCTTGGAAGCTCCTTCAAGAGGCAAATAACCTGAGGCCAATTTGGGGGGAAAATGCTGGGAAATTCCTCTCTGACCAATATGTTGTCTAAATGTTTTCAGTTGTGCACAGTCTGTTCATTTGAATTGCTATAACTAAATATTTTTGCTTGGCCATGCAAACATTGTAGTTTGAAGGGGACACCTTGAGTGGCCTGCTTGGTACCTCTGAGTTGGTGTGCAGTCATGCATGTAGCTTACAGAGAACGTTGATGTTTACCCCAAAGGCAGTCTAGCTTTGGGAGACTGCCAAACCCATGAATATCTTGCTACTCTTATCTGAAAAGAAATAGCCATGGGCATTTAACAATTCATACGTATACTCCATGATTCTCCCATAATATCAAATACTGGCATTTAAAAAAATGTCTTATTTCCTCTAATTTTTTACTTTTCTAATAAAATATCCCTAACTTGATTACTACATCGTGAAATTTAAAAACCTTAAACCTCTATATACTTTTAGTTCCCCATCTCTGTTTGGTCTCCAGGTTATCCCCTTCCATGCATGGAACTTTATTTACTCAGTGGTGAATACATGCCACCACATGGAATGATTGAGGCAATTAGCATACTGAGAAACAAATAGAAGGATACATTTGGAATAAATTGAAGTGGGAGAAAACTAATGTGGAACATGAACATCAGCATAAAGCAGTTGTTGAATGGCCTGTTTCTGTGCTGTAAAATTCTTTATAATATTCTAAGTGTAGCTGTACAAGGTTCTTGTGCAGTGTAAGTATAGTGCTTTTAAGTTTTATGTTGTATTATCTTAGCAGTACAACCCCAAACTTTATTTGCCTTCTGGATAGATTTGTCATAGTCACTGTGCACCTCAAATTATTTAATCAGCTCTGACCTTCAGGTTGCTGCCCTGCTCTGTATTTCCCTAGCAGGAGCGTCGGCATTACATCTTCCAGAAACCAGTCTATAACACTGCACAGCTGTGTTGATAGGACCTCTGCCACGTATAGGCTCATTCTCCCAATTTATCTAAATGAACTTGGAACCTGTTTGATCTAAGATCCTAACTCCCGTGCACATTTTTGCTATCTGTAAGTTCGTGGATGTGTCAGTTAATGTTTACCTCAAAATTAATTAAGATTCTGAACAGGAATGGTCACATAACAGAGCTCTGCAGGACTGGTCACTTGTAAACTGGGCCCTGCAGGTTTATTGCCATCAACAACTAGCCTCTGAATTTGCCACTAAGTAGGAGGATTTTATATAAATTGAGTCTGGGGCTATTTCTAGCCAGGTACTCATGGGAGTGACCTTGCAGCATGCAATTAGCTGTACTTTGACAAGCTTGTGGGCATTTTTTTGTCTTTCCTCCCCATAATTAATTATTCCCATTATACAGAGTTTTGGGTCTAGTTCCCCTACAAAATTGTATATTGCAGCCACTGTACTGTTAATGAGGCTCTATTTGTGCATAGTTTTTCTTTGAGTGTCAAGATTTCTGGAGTTACTAAATTATTCCATTAAATGTGAATCATGAAGTTCAATGCTTACCTTAACACCAGGCTATATAAATGAGACATTGTTATCCAAAGCAAAACCAACTGGAACTGAGTCAGTTCTTCTTTCCATCCTTCTCTTTCAGATTTGCCCTGAACGTTTGTTGTTTTGAGATCATGAAGCATTATCATGAGTGAACCCAATCTAATTGAATCTTTAATACTGATTGTTTTAAATTCTGGAAACAGTTGCTTAATTGTGAATATTTCTGAATTCCCCACAGGGTTGTATTTGCATTGAGGATTCTGAAACACTTGTGCTGCGAGCTCCCAAGGACTCATTTGCCATGCGGAGTTCTGAACGGGGGATTGGCCAGGCTGTGCATAAATTCACCTTCTCTCAGGTTTGAAATAGAAATGAGATATTTTAATCAGCTGTTGCAAGTCATCAGAAGTGAGCCAACTAGTTTGTGGGATGCTTTCAGTATGTTGTTGCAAACAAATTGTGATTAACTTGCATGCTCTGCACCACTCCCCCACATCTTTCTGTTTTTGATACAAGGGAACCTCATTTAAATGACAACACAGTTGGCGGGAGGGGGAGGTGGTGGTAAAAGTTATTGGGTTGCATGGGAGTTCAGTGCAATGCATTCATTCCTTAATGCAGATGTATCATTCATTCAGTGTGCTGACACCTTCAGAGCAAATTAGCCCTCTAAAAATGTAGTTGGTAGTACCTTTCCATCTGTCTTTTCATTTGTCGAGGAACAAAGAGCAGGCTGCCCTAATACAACTTCATTCACCCCAACCCAAAGGCCAAGCAAGAGTGCATGCTCTGACTGTCCCTTCAGTAAATCTCACCATCAGAGTAGATCACATTGCAAAGGGTTGATTTTTAAGATTGTTCAAATGCTCCGTCTATATTTTGGTTTCAAAACATCTCAACTCCATGCTTCTCGCCAATACTTGAATGCCAATGGATCTTCGGAACAGCTCAGCTAACTAATACACATGTTGCTGTAATCGGAGTTGCTTTGAAATTGACATAATCTTTTATTACCTGATGACCACCTATAGTTTTTAATTATTTGTTGGCCTCCTTTAGGGTGATCATTAACAGGTTTTATAATGTTGCATCTTACCAATCTGCATAAGTACTTCTGGATCGATTCTGTATCAATACATAATGCATCAATTAGATTTATCTTAATTAAGAACTACATGGCTTCAAAAAGCAGTTTTTATACTGTTTCTGACCCACCAGCTCACGACACATGGGGATTGAGAAATTGCTACAAGAAGTGAGCTAGCCCTACTAGACGTTTAACTTGCAACCTGGGAGATCTGTTTGTTATTTTTATTGGGTTTTCTTTATTGCTCCTTGCTTAACCAGTTGCATTAAATTCACTGCTCTGATGTGTTCTGTATAGTAGCCTCATGCTGTCAGTGTACAAATGCCCCTGTTGGAGGTGTAATGGATAGGGGAGAGAGGCAAACTGAACCCCTTTATTTTTCTCACTATCTGTTCTTAAGCATAAGTGTTTTAATTTTTGATATGGGCTGTGGCGTGTTTCCCCAAACCCTCTGTTTATAAAGTCAGTTTTAAAGTGACGCACACACATCACACACACATGCCTTGCATTTTAAAAATCCTTATGCCCACACTTGCACTGAGATAACATCAGCAACAAGAGCAGTGTTCAAATATCATTGGCAGATTGTGCACATGTCATATTGGGGCAATTTTTACAGCCGGTTCACATTGGAGACTACCAGTATAACTGGGAAATAAATGTAGGAGAGTGGTTACTTTCAACTTGCTTTCCTGAAACTCAGTCTTCAATTAAAAATAAGCTTCAGAGTTTAAATTGTGAAGAATTCAGTTCACTGGGATATTACAGGAAGAATTTTCATTTTATATCGTTGAGGAAAGTGGCAGGGAGGTGTTGCCTACTGCAGCCATTTCATTAGGTATTTTATCATTGATCCATTGATGTTCAGTGGTCTTGGTCTTTTGAGTATGGTCATCCTCCTCCCTGTGAATAAGTTGATAGCCTTTTTCTCTTCTCACTGGTTCAAAATCTGTGTTCATTTGCAATCTTGGATATGACAGCTATGACTATGATCCTACTGACTACAATGATCCTACAGTGTGCTATGCTGTAGTGTCTTTTTGATAACCAGATGGAAACACACGGACGCTCCCCTCCATCAAAAAGAAAGATAAGAAAAGAGGTTTGGAACCTTCCATCTTTGCCCTATCCACACGGTGTAGTGAAAATACATTCCCTTGAGGAATAAAAGCTTAACTGGAAAACTAAGGTTAACTAATAAATTAAGGATAATATCAAATTTAGAAGAAGAGGCTTACAATGTTGCAAAAAAAAAGTAGTAAGCCTGAGCATCAGCAAAGGATGACCAAGAAATTGAGGGAAATGCTAGTTTACCCTCTATTCTAGTAAGAAATATATCAGATTGTAAGAAAGAGCTTAATAAGTGTAAAGGTGGCTTCTTAGAGGCAGGGACAGGAGAAAGTATAATGGGGAAATAAGGAAATGGCAGACGTTAAACAAATGATTTGTAGCCGTCTTCACAAAATATTCCAGAAATTGAGGAGTTGTGGGGGGGTGGGGTGGCGGAGGAATAGTTTGCATAGCACCTAGCGAAGTCCGTGTAGGTTTCTTCAATCGTATCAGATCAGTAATGCTGCGCAGGTGGAGGGTGTTGGTGTTGCTTGCCCCTGGGGGAATTGATGTAAGTGTGCATGGCAAGCAATGTTATGTAAACAAATTTTTCATGAGTGTCTGACCAAAGAACTTGAATTTTTTCATTTTTTAAAGGAAAAGTAATAGAGAAATTAATAGGTTAAAAGCTGACAAGCCTCCTGGACTTGTATCCTAAGATTTCAAAAGATGAATGCATTGCTTTTGATCTTCCTGAATTCCATTAATTCTAGAATGGTCCTCCTGAATTGGAAGGTAACAAATGTAATAATGCTGTTCAAGGGAGAAAATGGTGAACTGGTTGGCCTGACAACAATACCTGTACTTGTATGTGCCTTTTAATGTAGTAAAATCTCTCAAGGCACATCATGGTGTTGCTCGAAAACAAAGTTTGATGCCAAGCCACTTAAGGTGATATCCAAGCAGATGACTAAAAGACTTGGTTAAAGAGGTTGTTTTTATGGCATATCTTAGAGGAGGAGAGAGAGGTTTAGGAATGAAATTCCAGAGCTGTTGGCACAGTGGCCAGTGGTGGAACAAATAAAATTGGGGATGCTCAAGAGGTCAGAACTGGAGGAAAGCAGGGTTTTCAGAGAGTTGTAGTACTGGAGGAAATTAGAGGTATGAAGGAATTGAAAGGATGAGAAGTTTTGAATTTGATGTGGCTGCCTGACCATATAGAATCAGTGGAAGAGTCCCATCCCAGAAGAATGTTGAAGGTACTGGGTTGTAAACAGTTGTGCTGTAAACTTTCTATTGACTGCTAAGGTGAAAGATACCTAAATAGTATTTCTTCCTGAGTGCAAGATTAATGTGTTTTGCATCATCATGGGGAAAGAGGGCTAGATGAAGCCATTTCTGAGATCAGGTGTCAATTTCCCCCAGGGGCGAGCAGTACTGGCACCCTCAATCTGCGCGGCATTGCTCATCTGATATTATTGAAGAAACCTACACGTGCTACGCAAATAAATCTTCCCCCACCACCTGCATTTGCTCAATTTCTGGAATATTCTGTGAAGACGTATACAAATCGTTTGTTTAACGTCTGCCATTTCCTTATTTCCCTATTATATTCTCCTGCCCCTGCTTCTAAGAAGCCACCTTTACACTTATTAATCTCTTTTTCTTACAGTCTGATATTATGTTTCTTGTTAGTTTACCCTCTATTTTAGTATTTCCCTCAATTTCTTGGTCATTCTTTGCTGATGCTCAGGATTAGTACTTTTTTTTTGCAACATTGTAAGTCTCTTTTTAATTTGACACTATCCTTAATTTCTCTAGTTAGCCATGGTTTTCCAGTTAAGCTTTTATTCCTCAAGGGAATGTGTTTTCACTACACCGTGTGGATAGGGCAAAGATGGAAGGTTCCAAACCTCTTTTCTTATCTTTCTTTTTGATGGAGGGGAGCGTCCGTGTGTTTCCATCTGGGTATCAAAAAGACACTACAGCATAGCACACAAAAACAAGTCAGCAAAGTTAGCAACAATAACATAAGATTAACATAATTAACAGGAAAACTGTTGCAAACACACCACAAACTGCACATTTAAATGGCAGACACTAACCAAGACAGATCCCACAAATTTCACTGTAATCCACCCAGGTGTCAATGAGTTACAAAAATTCTTTAAAACTCTTGTCTCCCTCACAAGGGATTTCAGCTCTTCTCTTTTGAAGATCTAACCTCTGATTTCTCTGAAAAGCCACTCAAACTACTCACCTCCCAGTTGCTCAATCTCTTTTCCTGAGACGGTGTCCCATTAGATTCACAAGGGTGCATTCTAGCGATTCTAGTGATTAGGTAATCACTGGATCAATTCCAGCTGCTCACTGGCATTCCTTTGCCCTAATTACCTGTTTCCATAACAGACAATCGCTGCTTACAGGCTTTTCTTTGCCCAACTGTCAGTTCTCTAGCAGACTGCTTCCTTTCTGCTCCACTGAGCTGATTGTTGCCCCAGGACTTGCCCAGCAGCACAAACCCAGTAACCTTCAGATGCTTTCTCAGCTCCCCATGGGCATTTCTGAGCTCCGACAGCGTGGAGCTACCAAATGGTTCCCAGGGGTTTTCTGAGCTCCCCAGCTCTTCAGAGCTAACATCAGTATTTCAGCTGTATGGATCTAGCCACCTTCTTCTCTGACTGCTCTTGACTAACACGCTTGACTATTTAAAATCCCCCAACAGGGTGCCTGCCCTGTTCTTAGGCAGAGACAGATGTATCAACCCTTGGAACATTTTGGTGCTTTAAATGTTACAACCTCCAGTCAAGGAACTGTCACTTTCCACAGCTGCTAACTTACCAAAAAAATTGATTTAATCACAATACAGAAGTTTACCCATCATCTTATTGAATTGTAATCAACCTCGAGTGGCTGGATGACCACTTCCTGCTCCTGTTTCTGTAACCTCATGAGCTACATACCCCTAGTTACTTACAGTCAGAGTATGGGAAGGCAGGAGGGGAAAGTTCCTGAGGAAATTCCTCCCCAACTTCCTATGACAATCAAGTAAGCTGGGAGATCTTGGTTACCCATCATATCTCATTAGGCATTCTTGAATAACCTGTGGCTTTATCTTATTCCTCCCTCCTCAATTTCCCTCGGGACAGGTCTATATTGGATTAAAAATGATCCAGTTGGAGATGGCCATTTTACTTCTGATGCTGTTAGGTAGCCCTATCTGTCAAGCACTTTTCTTTATTGCACTATTGTTACAGACAGGAGGGGGGTTTTAATTTAAACAGCCCTAATTTCTCCCTGTGCTACCTGTCCATAAACAGGTGTTTTTGATTTTTGATTTCCCCCTTTTATAAGTGGTGATGTATTTTTCCCAATCCGTCAGTTTTGGAGTGATCCAATCCTCGATTAATATCCCCACAGCAAACTTGAGATAGGGTAAGTTTATTTTACACGCATTCAAAACGTGGGGAGGGAGTATCGCTATGTAATCCCGGTATATTCACACAATAAAGGAGGGATAAGGGAAAGAAAGAGGTACAGTGCAAAGACCACAGACAAAATAAGAATTATTGTTTCATGAGAGTCCAGAATCAAAAGTCCAGTGGTGTATTCAGAGAGGTTAGCAGGCTGAAGCTGATGTGGAGTAACCCACTTTTTCATTATTGCTGACTTCCACGATGGGATAAGCACGTGGAGATGAATTTGTCTTGTAGCAGGCCCTGGTACAGAAGTTCAGACATTTCGGTAGAAAACAGTGTAGATGAGGGCCAACCTGGACAGAGCTATGGTTCTACTGCTGTTTGGTGGATGGAAGATGGCAGACAGAAGCAGGCTGCTGGCCTGGAGTCCTGTTTCTCTTCTGAAGTTAAGCCGCGTTTGAACATGGAAGCTGAAAAATGTATAATTAAAGCACTTCAAACAGCTCAAGCCTCTGTCAAGTGACGGGGTGATTTCAGGTTGAACCATTCAGCTAATTATGTACTTTAAGGCTTGCTTTTTTAAAACCCATTATATTTTGAGCAGGTAACCGCAGAACCATTAGCACAACATCGGAGAGGAGGAATCACATAGTTCTGCCATTGCCCAGTGCTGGCTGGGGCAGACGTCTCGTTTACTAGTCCTTTTTGTGTTGGTTTGACTGGAATGTTCATATAATACAAGTTACATTCTGGAAGGTGGTTGAGCTTAGCTTTGTTCATTGGAACTGCTCAGACCTACCAGCATGTGACTAGCTGTGGCCATTTTATCAGCACAGCAATTGTCCATTTGAAAAAAAATTAAACGAGAATATGGAAGAGAACCAAATTTCTTTTGGATTTCTTTTCCTTCATGCCTTCTTGGCATGACACTCACATTTTATTATTTCTTCTGCTTCATGTTTACTTTGCTTCAGCTTATGTATAGGATCATAGGTGCAGGAGTAGGCTATTCAGCCCATCAAGCCTGCTCCAATCATGGATGACCATCCACTTCAATGCCTTTCTCCCACACAATCGCTTTATGTCATTGGTATTTAGAAATCTGTCAATCTCTGCTTTAAACATACTCAGTGACTGAGCTTCCACAACCCTCTGGGATAGAGAATTCCAAAGATTCACAACCCTCTGAGTACAAAAAAATTCTCTTCATCACGGTTCTAAGTGGCTTCCCCCTTATTTTGAAATTGTGTGCCCTGGTTCTAGACTCCCCAACCTAGGAAAACACCTTACCTACAGCAACCCTGTCTATCTCTTTAAGTGTTTTGTAAATTTCAATGAGGTCATCTCTCAATTTTTGAAACTCTAGAGAATACAGGTCCAGTTTCCCCAATCTCCCTTCATAAGACAATCCCGCCATCCCGGGAGCAAGGCTGGTGAACCTTCGCTGCACTCCCTTAATATGCTTCTTAAGGTAAGGGAATCAAAACTGCACACAGTACAGTCTAACCAAGGTTCTGTACAATTGAAGCAAGACTTCACACTCCTGTATTCAAATCCTCTTGCGGTAAAAGCTAACATACCATTAGCTTTCCTAATTGCTTGCTGTTAGCCTTCCTAATTGCTTGCTTGAGTTTTTACCCTGTATTCATTTCTTTCTCATTTGAATCATGTCCTTTTGTTCTGCAGATTTTTTTTTCTCAAGCTCACAGGTCCATTGTACCTGTGAGGGGAGGTGGTGGTGTAGTGGTATTGTCACTGGACTAGTACAACAGATACCCAGTAATGCTCTGAGCCCTGGGTTCAAACCCTACAATGGCAGATGGTGAAATTTTTCAATCTGGAATTAAAAGTCTAATGATGACCATGAAACCATTGTAGATTGTCATGGCATCCTTTAGGGAAGGAAATCTGCTGTCCTTAGCTGATCTGGCCTACATGTGACTCCAGACCCACAATGGTTGACTCTTAAATGCCCTCTGAAATGGCCTAGCAGGTCACTCCAAGGGCAATTAGGGATGGGCAATAAATGCTGGCCCAGCCAGTGAAGCCCATGAACAAATAAAAAAAAAACAATTGAGCGTCCATACATCATATGTTATAAATTGACAACACATTTGCCTTTCACTAGTCCATTGATAAAACTCCCATAATTAGCAATTCCAAGACTATTGTCAAAGTGCCTGATTTCTCTTGCCACCTCATTTTTAAAGTCCTTGAATGTACTTTTGTGTATATGTGTTGTATCTCATTATTAATAATTTTGGCCTTCAAATTCCAATGTCATTTGGGAAAGGTGTGAGAGGCATACGTTGTAAGATTCCTCCAAGTGAGGTGGGAAACTGAAAATCATAGGTTCAAAATCTTGTATTCCTCCAAGCATGCTATACTAACTGTGTGTCATGTCTCATAAACTATATCTTAAAATATCCTTTGAAGGAAACCTAATGCAAACTACTTAAAGAAGTCCTGATGTGATAAGGCACTCTATCAACAGAAGCTGTACATTTTATTATTTTCACGGGCATGCATTAACAATGTAAAATATGGAATTAAAATGAAATCACTAATAACCATGAATCATTTAAAAAATAAAATCTTGAGTTTTTCTGATTAACGTGTAAGAACATAAGAAATAGGAACAGGAGTAGACCATTTGGCCCCTCTAGCCTGCTCCGCCATTCAATAAATTCATGGCTGATCACCTTGTTTCGACTTCTACATTCCCACCTAACCCCGGTAACCTTCAATTGTTGTTAGGCAAGGGAATCAATCTACCTCTGGTTTAAAAATATTCAATGACCCTGCCTCCGCCACCTTCTGAGGCAGAGAATTCCAAAGTTGTACAACCCTCAGAGAAAAAATTCTCCCCATCTGTCCTAAAAGGGCGATCCCTAATTTTAAACCAGTGTCCCCCTAGTTCTGGACTCTTCCACAAGAGGAAACATCCTTTCGATATCCATCTTGCCAAGGCCATTCAGTTTCTTGCATACTCCAAACAAATCACCCCTCACTCTTCTAAACACCAGTGGAAACAAGCCCAGTATGTCCAGCCTTTCCTCATAAGACAGCCCACTCATTCCAGGTATCAATCTGGTACACCTCCTTTGAACTGCCTCCAATGCATTTACATTCTTCCTTAAATAAGGAGACCAAAACTGCATACATTATTCATGGTGCAGTCCCACCAATGCCCGGTATAACTGAAGCATAACATCCTTACTTTTATGTTCAATCTCTCTTGTAATAAAGGATAGCATTCATTTGCCTTTTTAATTACTTGCTGTACCTGTATACTAACTTTTTGAGACTCATGTACTAGAACACCTAGATCCCTCTGCAGCTCGGAATTATGCAGCCGTTCTCCATTTAAGTAATTCTCTGATTTCTTGTTCTTCAAGCCAAAGTGAACAATTTTACATTTTCCCACATTAAACTCCATTTACCAGATCTCTGCCCACTCACTCAACCTACCTATATCCACCTGCAACCTCCTCATGTCCTCTTCATAACATACTTTCCTACCTATGTTTGTGTCATCTACAAATGTAGCTACCATGTCTTCACTCCCCCCACACACACCCCCCGCCCCCACCCCCCATCTGAGTCACAGATGTAAATTGTAAAAAGTTGAGGCTCCATCATAGACCCCTGCCACTTGTCACACGCTGCCAATCAGAAAAAGACACATTTATGCATACTCCCTGCTTTTTGCCAGCTAGCTAATCTTCTATCCATGCTAATATGTTACCCACTACACCATGCGCTTTTATTTTCCGTAATAACTTTGATGTGGCACCTTATCAAATGCCTTCTGGAAATCCAAGTACAGTACGTCTACAGGCTCCCCTTTATCCACTGCGCATGTTACTCCTTCAAAGAACTCCAATAGATTGATTAAACATGATTTTCCTTTCACAAAACCATGCTGACTCTTCCCAATTGCCTTGAGCTCTTCTAAGTGCCAGAAATAACCTCTTTAATGATTGATTCTAGCAACTCCCCCACAAGATGTCAAGCTAACTGGCCTATAGTTTCCTGTTTTCTGTCTCCCTCTCTTCTTGAAGAGAGAGATTATATTTGCTACTTTACAATCTGATGGAATCTTTCCAGAATCTAGCAAATTACGGAAAATTAACACCAGCATATCGACAACCTCATTAGCTACCTCTTTTAAGACTCTAGTTTGTAGTAGTCCATTGGGAGCCTGTTGCTTCATCAATTTGCTCAGTAGCATTTCCCTAGTGATTTCAATTTCAAGTCTCCCACCCCTGCTGGATGAGTGACATTTCCTCTGGATGGACATGCCTAGACAGTACCCCTTTATGGAATTGTTTGAAGTTTACTCCAAACCAAGAATCAATGCACCCCTAGACTCTAATGGCCCAAATCTTCTGATCTGGATTGGAATCCCTATTTCCAACACCGATCAGATAAAAGGTTACCTACTTACCTTCCTACGATTTTGCAGCTATTACTGGAATGTTTTTTGTATCCTCTATAGTGAACACAGAAGCAAAATACTTGTTCATTTCTTCCACCATTTCCTTATTATCTACTATTTATTCCCCACTGTCACTCTCTAGAGGACCAACACTCACTTTACTTACTCTCTTCCTTTTTTTAAGTACCTGTAGAAACTCTTGCTATCCTTTTTTACATTTCTAGCTAGCTTCCTCTCATTCTAATTTTTCTCCTGATTAACCTTTTTAGTCATTCTCTGCTGTTCTTTATATTCTGTCCTGCCACTCATCTTTGTGGAGTTGTATGCTTTTTCCATAAGTTTGATGCTTTCCTTAACATCTCTAGTTAACCACAGATGGTGGGTCCTCCCTTTAGAATTTTTCTTTATAGTAGGAATGTGCTCATCCTGAATACTCTGAAATATCCCCTTAAATGTCTGCCACTGATTCTCTATTGATCTGTCCTCTGGCCTAGTTTCCCAGTTCACTTCAGCCAGCTCCGCTTTCATCCCCATAAAGTTGCCCTTATTGAAGTTTAAGCTACTAGTCTTAGACCCATTCTTCTCCCTTTCAAACTGGATGTAAAATTCAATCATATTGTCGCTGCTACCTAGGGGTGCCTTTACTCTGAGGCCATTAATTAATCCTGTCACATAATCCCACATAACATCTATTTTGTTTGTTCCTTCAGATATTTGGTCCTGAGACGAGCCAGAAAATGGTCTTTGATGTTGGCATGAAGAGCTTAGTAAAGGAAGCACTGGAGGGACAGAATTGCTTGGTTTACACCTATGGCGTATCAAACTCTGGAAAAACACATACCATTCAAGGTCAAATACAATTAGTGTCTGCTTTAATATACTTGGTTTATCACACTAATGTGCTTGGGGGCGCTACACAGAGTATGATTAAATGGATCCTTTTTCATTTATAGGCAGCAGGCATGATAATGGAATTCTGCCTCGATCATTGGCAGTGATATTCAGCAGCATCCAAGGAAAACTATATCCCAGGATGGACCTGAAACCTAACCTCTGTAACGATGTAATTAAGCTGGATAACAAAATGGTGAGACAAGAAGAGCTGAAGAAACTCTCATTACTGGGTGTTGTCAGAGAGGTCAGTGCTGAATTTCTGCTGAAAACATGTAATTACAGTGCCTAAAATATGAATATGCTGATAGGGCCTTCTGGGTGAGCCATTTGGTATACCATGTTGAGCACAATATGCTGACTCCCTAGTATCAATCATGTTCCTTGAAAACATGAGTATAGAAAAATCTTGTACTAGAAACTGCATTCAGTTTTTCATGGTGTTATGCTGCTGTCAAAACATCTGAAGCTTTAGGTTTGTTTATTATGCTTAATGTATATTCATTTCTTTGTAACCCACATAGGCCTCTTGACCCAAACACTAGTAATGGAAAACTCTTTGTATTCTATTGTTGTTTGTTGTTTAATGAAGTAGTTTGGACTGACCTTTTGTATTTGTAATCCTATTTTAGAAGCTTCACAAAGTACAAGAGTGAAGTAAGTGGTTCTTCCCAGCCAATCTGCATTGCTGTCTATTCTCCATAAGAGAAATAGTCCCAATCCCATGTGCCTTCTCTGATTGCATATCCCATTCCCCTTTTTCTACAAGTACCTATCTAACCTATTCTGAAATGTTGATATGATCTATGATTTCAATTGGAGAGATCTATGGGACAATGAAAATGATGAATTTTGCTCAGAGAAGAGATGTGTGGCCTTTTAATAATTGGTATTTAACAAGTCATAGATTTATTAAACAATGAAGTTTGATCATGGAGAAGCTTTTCTCCTTTTTTAATGTTTTGTAAAGGCTAGCTGACTTCTAGTAGAATGTGTTTTAAAGATGTGCGTTAAATCTTTAACACACATCTGTCATGTCCAGTGAAGTCCTGTCCTATTCCGCAACTTCAAACATGGAATGTGTTCCTGGGGAAGCTTCTGGAACTGTCTTTTATGTTTTTAAAATGGACACTCAAGGTGGCTAAGATGGCTGCCAAGAGTCCAGTGACCTTTCCCTACCCGAGGCAGACTATCTTAAGCTTCTGGATGGTTCTAACTGAATCCTCCCTGCTGGGTGAGGGACTTTTCACTTGAATGGACACGCCTAGAGTGTACCCTTTGTGGAATTTATGCCTGCCATTGTTCAAAGTTTACTCCAAACCAAGAATCAATGGACCTCCAGACTCAAATGGCCCAAATCTTCCGATCTGGGTTGGAATTCTACTTGCCTTCCTACGATTTTCCGAACCCGTCGTCTGATGGAGGATCCTTCCAAACTTGCACAATACAGCAATCCTTGCAAAGAGGAGTGGAGAGAATAGTAGAAGTCATGCTAGCTGCTGTATTCCAGTATGCAGAGCTTAAAAGTCCCAAAGCCACTTTGAGAAGCTAGGGAGAGAAGGTAAGAGGGTGAGATGTAGGGTGGGTTGGAGTTAGTCGGTAGCTGGGGGCATAATCTGGAGTCAAGGGGGATGTTGGGTGGTCGATTGGGAGTAGGTGAGGGGCCAGAGAGTCAAGGGGGTTGTTGGTGGGGATCAGTGAGAGTATTTATGTATAATTACCAAGGATTTGGAATTGATCTTTTTTTTTCTCTGAGTAATTATCCAGGTAAGTAAGTCAGGACCATTTGTAATCTTCGCCTCTAACTCAGAGTTGGAGGATTCCAGATGAGGGGAATTGTCCATGGAAGCCCAAACTTTTCAAGCAATTCCTGCATAGTTAATGCATTGGGACCTCTGAGAAGTTCAAACCATTCTCGTTAGATGATGCAAGTATTGGCCATGTGACTGGAGCTGGTTGGAGATAACGTGTTCTGATCTAAAGACCCAGAAAAGATCTGGGTAGCTGAAAAGGCAGTGTCACCTTTGCCTTTTTAAGAACCTGGAAGCTGCAAAGTCTTTAAGCCGCCCAGCCTGATTCCTAAATCCATGTTCACCTGTGAAGAAATTGGACTTGCTGATGCGAAAGCCACTAATGTCTAACCTCATGTCCTATTGAATGTTCACTACTTTGAGAATTCTACAATAATCCTGATATCTGACTCCAGCTACTTGAACTTGTCTATCTTGTCTACAGTTCAAGAGTGGAAAAAACTTCCTTCTTCACCGGAACTGAAAAGACTGTTTTCCTCAATGAGCTAGACACGTGATCTATGAACCATTCTTTTGTTTACAACTTGTAAAAGTGATCTATTCTCTTTAACTGCATTTTTTTTCCAGTGTGTGGTATACGAATGATATAGCATTTGGATTTTTTGAGGTGACAATGAAAATAAATTATCTTTTTAATTTTAATCCTACAAAAATCTGCTACTGGGTCTTCAAAGTGACCACACACAAGGGGGCTTAGAAACACATACATCTACTTTTCCAAAACAACTGTTATGGACTGAGATGGGAGGAGCATGCAGTTAATTCTAGTCTCACTTCTCCACAGATCATAAAATAGTTTAAATGTTTAATTCACCCACAAAACTGGCCAATTGTTACCCTTTGATTCCCAGCATAAAAAAACTAATCAGACTTCTTTCAGTAAAAGCCAAAGAAAAAGATTTATTCTAAAACAAACTACTTTTTAAAAAAACAAGTTAATAAAATGGTTAATATACAAGTTGTAGTTTAGAAATGTAATGAATTTCCCCCTTTTTTTAAATAAAAGATATTCGAACCTCTATACACAACAGGACAAAAGACACAATTCCCTGCAGAGGCTGGAGGATGGGAATGTTTCTTTTAAAAGGATAAAACTCGAAGAGATCGCGACGCTGTTGATCTAACAGAATTCTGGTCACAATAGGTCTGGAAGTTCTTTCAGATGGATTTGTTGGTGAAATTGCCCTTTGATGACTTACTTATCTGTTTTTTTGAGAGTTCACAAAGTTGTGATGAGTCATCCTAATGAGATGTTTCTGAGGAATGTTTAACACAAAGGTGGGGTAGAAAGAGGGAAAGAGAGTGTGTTTTCCTTGCAGCTTGCTTCTAAGGCCTCCCCATACACTCTGGCTCTGCCTGAGAGTTTTTAAAGACTAAGATGTTCAAAGAATACTTCTCTTAGGCCAGGTGTTTTTAACCAATCAGCAAGAGTCTTTAGCCTGACAACAGCAGTTCTTTGTTATCTTAGATGTACAAAGTATCTCTTCCTGCAGGTGTCCCCATTGGACATCCTTGTTGACCTGTGGTTTCTTGAAGTATAGCATATGCACAGCCCCGAATTAATCTTGCAGACTTTCAAAAATAACTCGAGGGAGAATATCCAAAATTCAATGCCCTTCAATTTTTCCAAAAACAAGCTTCTCACACAACCACACTGATTGCGGACAGAAAGGGAATTGGGGGGTTTCAGGATTATATTTCCTCTCGTGTCCATAACAACATCAATCATTGTGGTGTCTGGGCCCTGGCGAGTCATGTGTGGAATAGTATGAGATTTCTCTATCTGAAAAGTTTTGAATGTTGTGTGGGATAGCGGGGATAAAGCTGAATGCAGTCCTGAAAGGATAACTCTTTACTTTTGCATCTTCTTAGAGGCAGGTTAGAGTGATAATAAGTCGAACCGTTTGCACCCACAACTGGGGATTCCCAAAAGGAAAAATTCGAGACTTGAATACAGATTAACAATGCGTTGTAGCTTTGCTTTTTCTTTCCCAGCTCTGCATGCATTATATTGCAATTTTTTTGTTCATATATGGGATGTTGATGTTGCTACCAAGATTAGCATTTATTGTTCATTCCTAACTGTCCTGGAAGGTGCTGGTGTGCCTCCATCTTGAACCCCTGCAATCCTTGTGATAAATCTGAATTCAAAGTACTGTGCAAGCTTTCCTTAAACCTGGTATAGTTCTGCTCACTTTTTTCCCTCCCTAATGTACTAGAGCTGAAATGGCCTAAACATTGGCACTGAGCTGAGCACTTTATTTGTAGTATTAATCTTATTCATTAATTATTGACTTTAATTAGGACGATCTGCAAACTCCACTGAAGAAGAACATCAGCACAGAGGTTACACTGAGGGCAGGTCTTAGCTGTGATTCTGATAGTGGCATTGGTGGTATGTCCTCTGTCAGTAATTTGGAAGGTAAGGTGGTCATTCTTTTGAAATGTCTGTGGCTTGGATGTTGTACTCAAATAAGATTTGTGACCAGTGTTCAAATCTGGAGCAATTTCACCTATTTTTGTCTTTGTACAGTGGTCATGGGAGCAGTCTGTAAATAAATGAAAGAACTTGCAGTATGCAGTGCCTTTTATGTCCTTGGAACATTACAAAATGCTTCACAACTAAGAAATTGATTTTCAAAGTGTAATTTTTTGTGGTATCCAATTTATAACTATATACAGCAATGAAATAAATGATAATAGAGGGATTAATATTGACCGGTACTCTGGGGAACCTTTCCCAGTTACCAAACTGGGCCTCTTGGTGTATTCAATGTCTGGGTCAATTCCAACATATTGTTTGTTTCCCTTTTTAAACATTTTTCATTTCTCAGTACAGATCCTTTGCAAATCTTTCTAGGTAGTTAAACTGAGACAATGTAGGAGAATATCTTGGTATTGCTTAAAATGTCTGTAAGCCTGAAATTACTTGTATGTGGTGCTCTGCAAAAAAATTATTTGCACATCACTATGCTTTATTTAAACTTTCATTTCTGTTTGCTGAAAGATTTTCACTTGTTTCTGCCACCTTTCTTTCTCTCTTGCCCTCTCAGAGTCTGCATCCCGCTGGGCTGATCATGATACAGTTGTTCTCCGCCAGGAACAGAACATACATTACTCGATTTGGGTTTCCTTCTTTGAGATTTACAACGAACTCGCCTATGACTTGTTGGACACTGCCCCTGCGGCAAACCGCAAACGACAAACGTTAAAACTCTGTGAGGATAAGAATGGAAATACCTATGTAAAAGGTACTAGCCTTAATCTGCATATGATTCTTTAAATTTTTTTGCTTTGGAAGAATAATATGTTGATTCTGGTATGTTTGTGTTTCATATTATGAAAATGAAGATTATGCTATAGATTTTAGTAAAAGCTGCAGATGTAGTAAGATGAGGGAGAGAATGAGAGTGCCATGTCCTGACAAGCTCACAGGTCTGTGTGATTCTGCCCTTGGCTTTTGGATTGACTTGCTTACTGAAACAGGACAGATTTTCCTACAAAATAATTTAATTGCACTGTTTTCTAATAGTGTTCTACACGCAACTATCTAGCTTGTTCTGGGGGAGTGTGCTGTTGTAAACGAAGTTGGTGCAAAGTTGGGTGTTGTATTTGAGAGATTTTGTTTAAGGAATTTCCAAAAATTAACCTGATATATAAATTATATGAACCCTGGCAACATGGTCAGATTATAACCTTTATTGTGATTTCTGTTTTTTTTTTAATGCTCATATATGGCGTATTCTGTGTTGGTAATTTGACTTTTGGATTCCTTCCGCAAAAAGCCCCAGAGGTTGGAATTGATGCAGGAACCACAATTTTGACAAATTTGAACTAAAATTATGAACCCAGCCCTGTCGACCCTGAAAAGTCTTCCTTATCAACATTGGGGGCCTTGTGCCAAAATTGGGAGAGCTATCTTTCAGACTAGTTGGACAACAGCCTGATATAGCCATACTCACCAAATCACATCTTGCACCCAATGCCCCCACACTGCTCCATCAGCATCCCTGGATTTGTCCTGTTGCACCTGTAGGACAGACCCATGAGAGGTGGCAGCACAGTGGTATACAGTCAAGAGGTAGTTGCCCTGGGAGTCCTTAACATTGATTCTGGACCCCATAAAGTCTCGTGGCATCATGTCAAACGTGGGCAGGGAAACCTACTGCCCACCCTCAGCTGATGACTCAGTATTCCTCCACTTTGAACACCGATTTAAAGTAGCACTGAGGGTGGTAAGGGCACAGAATGAAACCCCCACATAGAGTACAAAGTCCAGCGCCAAGAGTGGCTCAGTTGTACCACTACTGAGCTGCTAGATTGGGCCTGCAACAGGTGGTGAGGCGACCAACAAGAGGGAAAAGCTTACTTGATATCGTCTTCACCAGTCCCCCTGCTGCAAATGCATCTGTTCATGACAGTATTGGAAGGAATGACCACTGCATGGTCCTTGTGGAGATAAAAGTCCAGTTTTTGCATTGAGGACATCTACATTGTGTTGTGTGGCACTCCTGCTGTGCTAAATGGGATAGATTTAGAACAGATCTAAAATTCAAAACTGGGCATCAATTGGGCATTGTGGGCCATCAGCAACAGCAGAATTGTATTCAGCTACAATTTTTAACTTTAGTGATTGGCATATCTCTCACTTTACCATTACCATCAAGCTGGGGGACCAGCCTTGATTCAAAGAAGAATGCAGGAAAGCATGCCAGGAGCAGCACCAGGCAAATCTAACCATTGAGGTGTCAACCTGGTGAAGCTACAACACAGACTACAAGCAATCGTACAACCAACAGATCTGATCAAAGCTCTGCAGTCTTGCCACGTCCAGCTGTGAAGGGTGGTGGACAATTAAACAACTAACTGGAGGAGGAGTCGTCTCCACAACTATCCCCATCCTCAATGATGGGGGAGCCCAGCCCATCAATGCAAAATACCAAGGCTGAAGCATTCGCAACTAACTTCAGCCAGAATACTGAGTGGATGATCCATTCCGATCTCCTGAGATCCCCAGCATCATCAATACCAGGCTTCAGTCAATTAATTCAGTCCATATGATATCAAGAAATGGAGGAAGGCACTGGATACTGCAAAGGCTATGGGTCATGACAACATTCTGGGAATAGTACTAAAGACTTGTGCTCCATAACTGGCCATATCCCTAGCAAAGCTGTTCCAGTACAGCTACAACACTGGCATCTACCAAATTACCCAGGTATGTCCTGCCCACAAAAAGCTGGACAAATCAGGCCATTTGGTTCCCCCTCGATCATCAGAAAAGAGATTGAAGCTGTTATCGACAGCGTCAACAAGTGACACTTACACAACAATAACCTATACGCTAATTCTCACCTAGGGTCTGCCAGGGCCATTCAGCTCCTGACCTCATTACAGCCTTGGTCTAAACATGGTCAAATGCACTGAACACATGAGGTGAGAATGACTACCCTTGAGATTAAGACAGTATTTGACTTAGTGTGGCATCAAGGAGTCCTGGCAAAACTGAAGTTAATGGGAATCATGGGGAAAGGTCTCCACTGGTTGGAGTCACATCTAGCACAAAGGAAGGTGGTTGTGGTCAATCATCTCAGTCCCAGGACATTGCTGCTGGAGTTCCTTGCCCTTGGCCCAACCATCTTCGGTTGCTTCTTTGGCTGCCTCATCAGTGACTTTCCCTCCATCATAAGGTCAAAAGTAGGGATGTTCGCTGTGCAATCTTCAGCGAATATCCCCAATGTTCAGTACCATTCGCAACTCTTCAGATATTGAAGCAGTCTGTGTCCATATTCAGCAAGACCTGGACAACATTCTGGCTGGAGCTGATAAGTGGCAAGTAACATTCGTTCCGCACAAGTGTCAGGCAATGACCATCTCTATCAAGAGAAAATGTAACCATCTACCCCATGCAGTAAATAACTTGCCTCCTGACTTCCCCAAGCCTGTCCATCATCCACAAGCACAAGTCCGAATGTGGTGGAATGCTCTCCACCTGCCTAGATGAATGCAGCTGCAACAACACTCAAGCTCAAGACCATCCAGAAAAAAGCAGCCTGCTTGATTGGCATCCCATCCATCACCGATGCACAGTGACAACAAGATACACTGTAGCAATTCACCTAGGCTCTTTCGACAGCATCTTCCAAATCTGTGACCTCTACCATCTAGAAGGACAAGGACTGCAGATGCATGGGAACAGCATCACCTGCAAGTTCCCCTCCAAGCTACACACCATCCTGACTTGGAGATATATTGCCATTCCTTTGCTGTTGCTGGGTCAAAATCCTGGAACTCTCTTCCTATCCACACCTGTGGGTGTTCCTATACCACATTGTTATGATGTGGCAGGTGGTATTTGCCAGTGTGACCAAATTCCAAAGGGAAACTTGGCCATGCTGTCACAATGATTTTGCAATTTGTATTTATTATGAGAAGGTTTGTGCACAGAAATCAGAAGTAATGAGTCCACTACCACCTTCAGAGATTTTAAAGATTAAATTAAAACATTTATGAACAAAAAAGAAAACTTAACACACAAGACTACAAGTTACAACAGCTACATTTAGTTTCACAGCAATTCTCAAGATTTCTACCTAACTAGAATCCCAACATCACACCCTGTTCAGGCAACAGTCCAAATAGATTCTTAATCTATAAAACATCCAGCAATATTACTACAAGTACCCACTGTTGCTTTAAGGGAGGCATTTCACATCTGCTTTCTCCCTCTCACTTGACAATGGAATTCGAAAGCTTTTAACAAAATCTTGGTTACTAGAACAACAAACTTCCCGTCCAGGTAACAGGAGGCTTTTTCCACAAGTCTGTTTCACACGGTGCACCTTTCAGGATATCACATGGCCATTCCCCACACAGCTTTCCATCTTTCCTTTAAATATATTTCCTCCTCCTTGTTCTATAAATCCCATTAGAGTCATAGAGTTATACAGCCCAGAAACAGGCCCTTTAGCCCATCTTATCCCTGCCAGCCATCAAGCACCTATCTATTCTAATCCCATTTCCCAGCATTTGGCCCATAGCCCTGTGTGTGTGTTTCAAGTACTCATCTAAGTACATCTTTAAATGTTGAGGGTCCTTGCCTCTACCAACCCCTCAAGCAGTGTGTTCCATATTCCAACCCACCTGCTGGGTGAAAAAATTTTTTCCTCATCCCTCTAAACCTCCTGCCCGATATCTTAAATCGATGCCCCCTGGTTATTGACACCTCCATTAAGGGGGAAAGTTTCTTCCTATCTACCCTTTCTATGTTCCTCATAATTTTGGATATCTCTTATCAGATACCCCCTCAGCCTTCTCTGCTCTAAGGAAAATCACCCTAGCCTATCCAGTCACCCTTCATAGCTTAAATGTTCCAGCCCAGGCAACATCCTGGTGAATCTCCTCTGCACCCTCTCCAGTGCAATCACATCCTTCCTATAGTGTGGTGACCGGAACTGCACACACTATTCCAGCTGTGGCCTAACTAGCATTTTATACAACTTATTTCAACCTTTCTTTGGGAGTTACTTTTCCCAGAATATAAAAATCTTTCATGTTGTCATTATGGCCATCACTTTCGGGGAAAAATAAACTTAATAACCCTGCCTTATTTATCTTGCCAATTGTAAACATCCTATCATGTCTCTTTGAAAATCAAACAACCCCTCAACTTATCTAAAAATGCAAATTCCATTCACACTGTATCTGCTGATACTTCATCCTAGCTTGTCCATCTCCATTTTAAATGCCTGTTTTACACCTAACCCCTTTTGATGATTGAAAGCTTCTGGTGTGACTGTCTGCAGTTTAATTGAACGAGACACACATACACGCAAGCAGACATATACTCTCCATAATCCTGCTTCAGTATCCCACAGAAATATTAGGAAAAAAATTATATTTCCTTTACAATATGGACTCCAGTTCAAGAAAGTGGATCACCACTACCTCCTCGAGGGTAATTGGGGATGGGCAACAAATGCCAACGACACCCACATCCTGTGAAAGAATTTTTAAAAAAAATTGTGCTTCATTAATAACCAGAATGCTGTAATCAATTATGGAACAAAGCTTCTTAAAGGTACTCTTTAACCAATTCCAAATTTGGTTTTATTTGCTCCATTTCAGATCTGACCTGGATCAATGTGATTGATGCAGAAGAAGCTTGGAAAATTCTCAAAATTGGCCATAAAAATCAAAGCATGGCCAGCACTCACATAAACCAAAACTCCAGCAGGAGGTAATTGCTTTTCATTCAGGACTTTTCCCGTTTTTCCCCCCATTAAAAGATAATCATTGAACTTCAGCTCGTTGGGAAAAAGGGCGGAGGGTGAAGAACATACCCAAGATCATGAAGTATGATTTTCCCATAATAGAAAGGTTCATTCCTGATTTTGTTCAAAAACATTGGATTTGCCACCTCTTTCCACTCCAGCCATGTGCCCACAACCGACCCCGCCCAATCCTTTAATTCTTGCTCTCAGCTTTATTTTGCACAGAGCTGGATATTTATGGTAACAAATTACAATGCTGAAGATTTCAGCCTAATTTGAACTGTGTAGTGTATGGGTTTTGAATGAGTTAAAATGGTGCCCTTAATCTTAATTGTTATAATTCCAAGAGCTATTCACAGTCCAGATGTTCATCAGATTTTTAGTCTAAGCCCAGTCTTTGTTTTTAAAAAAAACTAATTGTGTTTTAAATGAAGTAAATGTCTGAAATTTGTTTGAGGGTGAAAGTACCCAATTCCTGTATGATCAAGCTACTTAAAAATGTAGTTAGGTTGTAATGTTTCCTATTATGTTCTGATTCACTGTGATTTTATTGTGCAGGAGAAACTAAATGTTCAGTATTTTGCTTTTTCTACTCCTGACTCTCTTTCCCCTTTTTTTTATAGTCACAGTATTTTCTCTATTCGGATCCTGCATGTGTCTGAAGATTGGAAGTCTGTTCTTAAGAAAAGCGAGTAAGTATCAATCTAAGTAAATATATTGCTTTTACCCTGACTATTCTTTGTAGCGTTTGACAGAAACATAGAAAATTCATGGCCATTCAGGTCATTGTGGCTGCGCCAGCCAATTAAGAGCTATGTGCTCTAATCCCACTTTCCAGCTCATGGTGTCTGTAGCATTGTAGGTTATGGTACTTTAAGTGCATATCCAAGTTTTTTTTTTAATACAGTGAGGGTTTCTGCTTCTGCCACACTTTCAGGCAGTGAGTTCCAGTCTGCTTGCAATCTCTTGCTGAAGAATTTTTTCCTTGACTTCCCTCCTAATCCTTTTGCCAATCACTTTAAACTTATGCCCTGGTTATCAATCTCTCTACTAACAGAAATAGATCCTTTTAATCCACTCCATCTAGACCCTTCAGAATGTCATGTCAATTAAATCTCAGCTCAGCCTCCTCCTGTTCCAAAAAAACAATCCCAGCTTTCCCAATTTTTCCTCTCAATTAAAATTCTCCATTCCTGGCAACAGCCTCGTAAACAGCACAGAGCTGCCTCAGGGAGCTGCAGCTTTTTGAAAATAAAAAATAAGAATATTAAAAAATGTTAATTACATGCTCCCTCATGTGACTCTTGTCACATGAGCAGCACATGTTACAAAACAGTTTGCAAAATTTTTATTATTTTTTTAAAATCACTGATCGAAACCTCATCCCGCCTTTGGATGAGATTTTGTAAAAAATCCAAAGGCCGCTTGGCCTTTTCACCTGCCCGCCAACTGTAAGGTTGGACAGTCCAGTGAAAAATTTCATTTAATTAGACCTTTAATGGCCTTAATGGGCCTGTTAATTGACAGCGGGTGCACTGCCAATTCCCGTGTGCACCTGTCAACCAAAATATTGTGAGGGCGCACCCGCCCAACAAACGCCATATTCTGCCCATAATCTCTCTCATTTCCAGGGTAAACTGCATTTGCAACATTTCTGCTCATCTGACCAGTCCATTGATATCCTCCTGCAGTCCACAGCTTTTTTCCTGTCAATCACACAGTCAATTTTTGTATTATCTGCAAATTTCTTAATCATGTTCCTTGCATTTATTTATTTTTTTGTTCATGGGATGTGGGCATCGCTGGCTAGGCCAGCATGTATTGCCCATCCCTAACTGCCCTCGTTCAGAGGGCATTTAAGAGTCAATCACATTGCTGCGAGTCTGAAGTCACATGTAGGCCAGACCAGGTAAGGACGGCAGATTTCCTTCCCTAAAGGATATTAGTGAACTAGATGGGTTTTTATGACAATTGACAATGGTTTCGTGGTTGTTATCAGACTTTTAATTCCAGATTTTTATTGAATTCAAATTTCACCATCTGCTGTGGTGGGATTTGAACTTTAGTCTCTAGAAAATGAGTCCTGTGACAATACCATTACGCCACCACCTCCCCCTGAAAAAATTTATAAATCATTTATATACCATGAACAGCAAGGAATCCAGTACTGAGCCCTGTGGATCCCCCACTGGAAACAACCTTCTAGTCTCAGAAGATGCATGCTAACTACTGCCCTTTGCTTCCTGCTACTGAGTCTATTTGGATTCAACTTGTCACTTGCTCTTGGATCTTATGGACTTTTACTTCTCTGACCAGCCTGGCCTTTGGGACCTTGTCAAAAGCCTTGCTAAAATCCATGTAGATTACTTCAAACGTGTTACACTCATCAACCTTGCTTTTACCTTCTCAAAAAATTCAGTCAAGTTAGTCAGAAATGACCTTCCTTTCACAAATACATGCTGACTGTCTTTGATTAATTGGTGTGTTTCAAAATGATTAATAGTATCCCTCAGAATTTTTTCCATTAATTTACCCACCACTTTTTTTGCAAAGAGACTATATGGAGGTAACTTTAACCTAATCCACTGGTTGAGAACTGAACAGATTGGATTGCCTACCAGTTTTACACCATCTGATTTTTATTCTCCATAGGAGTCGGTAGCAGTAAGAATGGACAGCTGACTCCTGCAAGCCTGTTTTCTGACCAGCAGGATATGTTCAAATATCCTGATGTATCTCTTGTTTTTTAGTGAATGCAAATTTTACATTGTAAAAATTAGCTTGCACATCAGATGTTGTAATGCTCTACACCTGCTGGGAGCAGCCCTAAATAAATCAATGTAAATAGTGTAAGTACCAGGCAATTGGCTCAAGTTTACATGCCAGTGGGACCATCAGCATGGCCTACAGTGGAACTCTTCAGATGAACTGCAACTTCCAAATTTGGGCGTAACTGAAGATACGGCCCTCTGCTATTGGGATTGCAAGATCGGTGCCATTGTTTCAGTTGTGAACTTTTTTACTCCTAGTCTTTCCGCCAGAGCCCCTTGAACAATTTTTAAGTTTAACTGGGGGAGTCGGTGGCATTGTGACAATGTTAGTGGATGAAGAATCCAGAAGTTCAGGCTAATGCTCTGGGGACACGGGTTCAAATCCCACCATAGCAGCTTGTGGAATTTAAATTCAGCTAATTAATAAAAATCTGGAATTAATAGCTTGTCTCAGTAATGGTAACCATGAAACTATCATTGATTGCCACAAAAACCCATCTGGTTCACCAATGTCCTCTAGGGATGAAATCTGTCCTTACCTGGTCTGGCCTACATGTGACTCCAGACTCTCAATAAATTACCCTCTGAAGTAGCCTGGCAAGCCAGTCAGTTCAAGGGCAGTTGGGGATGAGCAACATGCTGACCTTGCCAGCAATGAGAGAGAAGTTTTTAAAAAAAGCTATTTATGACAGCAAACCTTTTGGTTTGCAGCATTGTTTTTGACAGCACCGCAGTCAGACAGTAACTTAGAAGTTGCACCACCAAACAGCATAGATTAATTGTATTGGGCTTTCTATTGCCCAGTAACTCCGGCTGTTGACAGTGTTGAGTATAGTATTGCTCTGCAGTGTTGTCAGTTTGTCCTGCTGTTTTGGAAGAGCACTTTTTAAAAAAAAAAGGCACCATTTGAGAGGTCTGGGTAGAGGGGAAGAGGTATTACCTTTGAAGTGCTGTTGATGGGAAAACTCTTCCATTTTTAAGATGTTTTTTTCCTTGTAATCCAGAATTTTCTGTAACCCAGGCAAAGTAAAAAATTGATTCCTTTTCTTTACTCCAGACTGACTTTGTGTGACCTGGCGGGCTCAGAACGCTGCAAAGAACAAAAATGTGGTGAAAGGATGAAGGAGGCAACTAACATCAACACCTCCCTGCACACACTAGGCAGGTGCATCAGTGCTCTGCGCCAGAATCAGCAGGTCAAGTACGTACACCATGATCTTATTCTTTTTACCAGCCCATTCCATCCACTTCATTTCATTGCTCCAGCTCTTGAAGATGTTCAAACAAGTCATGTGGCCACTGGAGCAGCATTGATATGGGGTGGGTTGGCTAACCAAAGGAAGTGGGAAATTAGAATAAAAGCATCAAATCTTGTGCATGTGCAGTGAAAGATTTTTATTTATTTAATGGACAGCCACAACAGAAGAATATAGAGACTGAATGAGAAAAGAGAGATTTTCATACTTAACTGAGAAGGTTGACTCCCTTTCTATTATTAAATAATGCACTGCTTGGCTGTGTAATGATTGTCTCTGTCTCTGATCCAGCTTAGTGATTTGAATACCAGGGTGCCTTGCAACTAGCCCACTAGTGCCACCTTTGGCACTCCTTATGATTCAAGTTTGTTCTGAGCGACCAGATTCCTGAAGTTTCTGTGCTGTGTTTCCAGGTCAAAGCCTAATATGGTGCCCTTCAGGGACAGCAAATTGACTCGTGTGTTCCAAGGGTTTTTCTCTAACCATGGGAAGTCCTGTATGATCGTCAACATTAATCAGTGTGCATCCATGTATGATGAAACACTGCAAGTCATGAAATTCTCTGCAATTGCCAGCCAGGTAAGCAATCCACAGCTCTTGTAATGCCCATTTTGAAATTAGTGAATGGTGCAAGATGCGATGAGAACCCATCAGTCTTGGTTGGGATCTGTGCATATTTGGCTTGGTTTTGTTCTTGCAATTGTGGTGTAAGCATCTTTCTTGGCTCTAGTACTGCACTGTTCACACTGAGTTCTTTTTATATAGGATATGTTCTGACTCTCATGTACCACCATTTCAACAAAGTAGGCCAAACCGTGACTATTAGAATATTGCTTAATACACTCAATGATGAAAATCTCTGAATTGTTCCCATTGCTTGTTATCAGGAGGCCAAGGTGATGTAGTTTGTGCTTGAATCTGCTCTTAATATATATCGCAGAAACCTAGTTTAATGGAAAATATCTGATTGCTGTAACATTCATTGTAGCTGATACAGGCACCTTCATCGAAGCTGTTTCCTACTTTCCGGTCACTACTCCGAGAGCACGATGGCTGGAACAACTGCAATGCTCAAGAACCTCTTGAAGAACAGGAGGAATTGGATGATGAGGAGGATGATAGTGAAGATGAGACTGATATCAGTATGCTGGATAAGGAGGTGGGCTCATTGCACACAGCAGTGAATTTCTATCATCTACTCCTTGGCCTTTGGTGCTTCTTGAGTCTTTCCCATGTGTGCTAAGATTGTAGAGTCTTGGTTGTACAGCTCTGGGCCGGGATTTTCTGGCCCCGTTGCAGTTAGAACCTGCCATGGGTGAGGCGGTGCCCCAGCCAGAAGTCCATTGACTTGCTGGGGGACCAGAAGATCACGGCAGCAGGCGGGTGCGGAAAATCCTGCCGTTGGTTTACATGGTGGGGAACAAAGAAAGGAAAGCATTCAATGCTAGGTCAACAATGTTACACATGTATTATGCCCACATTTTGTTGTAGAGTATCTAATAGGGGTTGCTGTTAGTTAGACTTTCCTCTGTATGTTTAGATTTTTTTGCATGATAAGTTGCTGAAAGTACAAGCTGATAACATTACAGTGAGAGATACTTGGAATCTGACACCTGAGTGAACAAGGCAAGCAGCCAATCAAATAGAAGAATTGTAAAATAAATAGTCCAAAGACTGAAAAGGAACTGTAAAATAAATTAGGTGAATTCAATATCAAATCGGATGCAGAAAGAGAAATGGAGAGGGAAAGAAAGGTTGAATAAAGATAGAAAAAAAGACACAGAAATGATTTTTAAAATTTAAATATTTAAAATTTTACTCTTTAAATCTCCAACAACAGTTGATTATCTGGAGGAATGAGACTCCCCACTTGTAATAATTAATTTTCAGTGCCACAGAAATTGACCAGCAATAATTATTATTTATCATGTCACTTAAAAGCTACTTAAATGACAAGACTTAACTTTCTGTGAGGAGTTTAGTTCATGTTCTACCATGCACATATAGCATCTTCATACCATTCAATCGTTTTCAATGGTGAGGCAGACAGCAAGATGCTGTTTTAGCAAAACTAACAGCGGAGCAACATAACTCACTAATTTTTAGATATTCTTGTTTGACCATGCATCTGCCAGACACCAGAAGTTGCTGTGCTGTACCATTTGCACAAAAATATTACAGTGAGTGCCATGAACCTCACTGTTATTTTGACAGGGAACCTAGCCCAATTTCTTCTGATAACTTGCATTTAAAAAAATACACACTTCTAACAAGTTGGAGTCCACATGCCTATAATGTGGTTTCCATGGAAACTGAACATGCTGTAGTTAAAATAAAAACAGAAAATGTTGGAAATACTCAGCAGGACTGGAAGCATCTATGGAGACAGAAACAGAGTTAACATTTCAGCTCAATGACCTTTGGTCAGAACACTGGCTGAAATATTCTTGCACAGATTTGTTAGTTGGTGACCTTATCTTCAGGCAATATTTACTTATTGTTATTTAATTGATTTGTAAAGTTTTTATTGCTCTAGACATTGATGGGTGACTTGTTCTGCAAAAAGCTGACTATTTCGGACTTATTTTTTGTCTATCTTGTGCTTTTATTATTTAACTAACTGAGTTTATTCCTCAGTCATTGCAGAAAATTGTTGAGGGCCTGCAGCGACACCTGATTAAGGAGAAGCAGGAGAAACTCTTGATGGAAAGTGAGATCAGGCAAAATGTTGTCAGTGAAATGATGGAACAATACAACACCATGGAGAGGCACTGGAGGTATATATTGTTAGATATAGAGAGTGACGTTGTTATTAAGATTGTAAAGTATCACCAAGGATTGGTCAAAGTATGAAGATTTGTTTTACAGGACTCATCCAAATTTGGGCAAAACTGCCAATTGGAGAACCATACCTGCGTAGAAAGTATTGTTTATGTAGCATTTTTTCATAGCTTCAGGACATCGCAGTGTTTCACAACCAGTGAATTTTTAAAAGTATAGACATTTGCTTTTGTACGCAAGTGTAGCAAGTTCCCAAAACGGAAATAGAGTGAAAGACTAATTAATTTGTTTTGGTGGTGATTGTTGAAGATGAATGTTAGCCAGGATACTAAGTAAGCTCCTTGCTGTTCTTTGGAAAAATGGCTTGGGGCCTCTTGAACTTGAATATTGCTGAAAAGAGAGACATGTTGCGGAAGCTTTTCATCTTGCATTCATCAGGACAAACACGAGAGTGCCAAATTTCAAACGATTCATATTACAGGAGAAAAGGGTGCTGATTGGCAGGTCAACACTGATTGACCGAGGTGTTGCCCTGGAGAAAGCATGGGGAACTATAGGCTCCTCAAGCACCCAGGAAATTCAAAAAGGTGCGAGGCTTGAACACTTTCCTTTTTTGTTTGTAGAGAACAGTTCCCTGCATATGAATGTGTGTCACTTCTAGCAAGCTTAAATGAGCCATGTTACGAGTTTGACTGATTATCTTAAATTGGTTGTTAGTGTAGCTATTAGCACACTTAGGATTGTTTAGCAAGTGCTGCCCAATCACAGAATCACATCCAACAGTGGACATTTAGTTTTGGTTTTGTAAGTGTGGGGTGGTTGAGTACAGTCTTTACTCTGCCTATTACAAACAACCAAAGGAATATGCTGTTTAATTGGATCAGCCTATTGTTATGATGTATGGCCTCTGTACCTGGCACTGCACTGGGACTGAAATTCGTGGACAACATTGTTTAATTGTGTGGTAGGCAAAAAGCCTTTTTGGACTGATGATACCACTTGTGTAGCCGCTGCATTTGGAGCAATGTGAAACAACTTCCTTAACCTGTTGTTCAAATTTTTGAGATACTTTGCCTTTCCAGGTTAATTTGAGCTAGACTGGGCTCTTTTCAGGTCCAAAAGTGGTGGCCTTTGGCCCGTTTTGTGAGTTTGCATGATACACAGTGAACAATGATCTGATCAGGATAGCCATTGTCCCACAGGATAACTTTGATGCACTCTATTTCTAAGTCAAGCTTGCAAGGTGAGCAAATGGCTAGGGTTCTATTTATACGATTTCTGATGAGGCCAATGTTATAGCATTCGATGCTCAACAAATCCCAACATATTTATTGACCGGTGAAGGTAGACAAAGATGGAGCATCCATTAGTGGGTTTCTCAGCTACCTGTTGAGGAAACTGAGTGCATTAGATTGTTCCATCTCAAGTGAATTGGAGCGCGGTATGGAGTATATTTAGGTCTAAGGAAATCCTTACACACGGCTGCAGATTCAAAGATGGCGAACATATCTACATATTACAGATGCACTTGGGCGATTAGGGCACCTTCCATCAAAACGTGTTTTACTGTATCTAGAGAGGATCCCCTGGCTACACTATCTATTTGTGCAGACATGGTGTTATTAAAACTGAACTCAACTATGTGATTTGCTAAATTAACAATTTCATTGGATTCAGAAAATGGCAGCATGTCTATATTGCCGTGATATAGTAAAGCGACACAAATGTCGATTTCAGTGCCAGTGTGATGCCACATACGTAGCTGTACATCACAATGATAGGCTGTTCGAATCAAACAGCATGCTCCTTAAGTAGTTCGTAATAGGCAAAGTACAGACTGTACTCAACCAAGCCTGTGTTTGCAAAACCCAAAGCAAAACATTCACTGTTAGATGTGATTCTGTGATTTGGGCAGCACTTGCCAAACTATCCTCAGTGTGTTAGTAACTCTTTCGAGTACAAACACGTTTCCATCTGTTTTTCAGATGAAGTTACATTGTTTCATAGTTTGTCATTGTGAGATTTGAACTCTTGATCTTGGGGTTACAAGCCCAGACCATAACCACTTGGCTTTGTGTTAGTAGCTACACAAACAATTTAAGATAATCAATCGAGCTTGTAATGTGGCTTATTTGCACTTTCTAGAAGTGATGAATAGTCATACGCAGGGACCTGTTTTCTGCAAACACAAGGAATATGTTCAAGCCTTGAGCCTTTTTTGGATTACCCGGGAGCTTGGGAAGCCTATTGTTCCCTGCTTCTTTCACTATGGCGACACTGTAGCCAATCAGAGTTGACTTGCCAACCAATCAGCAAGCTTTTCCCTGTAGCATAAATTGTGGTGATTGCTTGAAATTTAGCAATCTTGCATTTATCTTGAGTGCAAGATGAAAAGCTTCAATAATATGCCTCTCTTTTTAGCAATATTCCTGAAATACTAAGGATTGCATTCTTGAACCTTAACTTTTACATACTAATTAACTGTGATCCAGCATGCACTGGTCATTCATTCCTTAACTGTTTTAGACATTTATTATGCAAGTGTTTTGTGTTTTTTTTTTTTCCCACCCTTTTTCAGTAGCTTTTATTGAGATGGATTCTGAACCTTGTTTTAGCACTCCAATCACCAGTATCTCTATTTTTTCAGGCAGCCCTTGAGCAGCTGACTTGTATTTCGCAATGAAAATCCCTTTTTGCCTCTGACCACCAAAATGAATATTGTGGAGGAAAAAAATGTTGTAGCCTTCAGTTTATGTTCCAGTTTCCTGGGAGGGAAGGCAGTTTCCTTGTGGAAATGGGGTGAAATTCAACTGTTTGTTTACCTCTCAGAGAGCAACTTGAGGAACAAAAAGATCGTCTAGAAGATGCCTTTGAAGCAAAGATGAAAAACTATCAAGAGTATGTGAAAATCTATTATCAACTATCTTCCGAAGAAGGGGATTCCGATGATTCTGGTGATGAAATGTATGATGGTAAAGCAATGGTAAGAAATAAAAACAAAAAAACTGCGGATGCTGGAAATCCAAAACAAAAACAGAATTACCTGGAAAAACTCAGCAGATCTGGCAGCATCGACGGAGAAGAAAAGAGTTGACGTTTCGAGTCCTCATGACCCTTTGACAGAACTTGAGTGAATCCAAGAAAGGGGTGAAATATAAGCTGGTTTAAGGTGTGTGGGGGGGTGGGGTTTGGGTGGGGGGAGAGAAGTGGAGGGGGTCGGTGTGGTTGTAGGGACAAACAAGCAGTGATAGAAGCAGATCATCAAAAGATGTTACAGACAACAGAACAAAAGAACACAGGTGTTAAAGTTGGTGATATTATCTAACCGAATGTGCTAATTAAGAATGGATGGTAGGGCACTCAAGGTATAGCTCTAGTGGGGGTGGGGGGAGCATAAAAGATTTAAAAATATTTAAAAATAATGGAAATAGGTGGGAAAAGAAAAATCTATATAATTTATTGGAAAAAACAAAAGGAAGGGGGAAACAGAAAGGGGGTGGGGATGGAGGAGGGAGCTCAAGACCTAAAGTTGTTGAATTCAATATTCAGTCCGGAAGGCTGTAAAGTGCCTAGTCGGAAGATGAGGTGTTGTTCCTCCAGTTTGCGTTGGGCTTCAGTGGAACAATGCAGCAAGCCAAGGACAGACATGTGGTCAAGAGAGCAGGGTGGAGTGTTAAAATGGCAAGCGACAGGGGGGTTTGGGTCATTCTTGCGGACAGACCGCAGGTGTTCTGCAAAGCGGTCGCCCAGTTTACGTTTGGTCTCTCCAATGTAGAGGAGACCACATTGGGAGCAACGAATGCAGTAGACTAAGTTGGGGGAAATGCAAGTGAAATGCTGCTTCACTTGAAAGGAGTGTTTGGGCCCTTGGACGGTGAGGAGAGAGGAAGTGAAGGGGCAGGTGTTGCATCTTTTGCGTGAGCATTGGGTGGTGCCATAGGAGGGGGTTGAGGAGTAGGGGGTGATGGAGGAGTGGACCAGGGTGTCCCGGAGGGAACGATCCCTATGGAATGCCGATAAGGGGGGTTGAAGGGAAGATGTGTTTGGTGGTGGCATCATGCTGGAGTTGGCGGAAATGGCGGAGGATGATCCTTTGAATGCGGAGGCTGGTGGGGTGATAAGTGAGGACAAGGGGGACCCTATCATGTTTCTGGGAGGGAAGAGAAGGCGTGAGGGCGGATGCGCGGGAGATGGTCCGGACATGGTTGAGGGCCCTGTCAACGACCGTGGGTGGAAAACCTCGGTTAAGGAAGAAGGAGGACATGTCAGAGGAACTGTTTTTGAAGGTAGCATCATCGGAACAGATGCGACGGAGGCGAAGGAACTGAGAGAATGGGATGGAGTCCTTACAGGAAGCGGGGTGTGAGGAACTGTAGTCGAGGTAGCTGTGGGAGTCGGTAGGTTTGTAATGGATATTGGTGGACAGTCTATCACCAGAGATTGAGACAGAGAGGTCAAGGAAGGGAAGGGAAGTGTCAGAGATGGACCATGTGAAAATGATGGAGGGGTGGAGATTGGAAGCAAAATTAATAAATTTTTCCAAGTCCCGACGAGAGCATGAAGCAGCACCGAAGTAATCATCGATGTACCGGAGAAAGAGTCGTGGAAGGGGGCGGGAGTAGGACTGGAACAAGGAATGTTCCACATACCCTATAAAGAGACAGGCATAGTTGGGGCCCATGCGGGTACCCATAGCCACACCTTTTATTTGGAGGAAGTGAGAGGAGTTGAAGGAGAAATTGTTCAGTATGAGAACAAGTTCAGCCAGACAGAGGAGAGCAGTGGTGGAAGGGGATTGTTCGGGCCTCTGTTCGAGGAAGAAGCTAAGGACCCTCAGACCATCCTGGTGGGGGATGGAGGTGTAGAGGGATTGGACGTCCATGGTGAAGAGGAAGCGGTTGGGGCCAGGGAACTGGAAATTGTTGATGTGACGTAAGGTGTCAGAGGAATCACAGATGTAGGTGGGAAGGGACTGGACAAGGGGAGAGAGAAGGGAGTCAAGATAACGAGAAATGAGTTCTGTGGGGCAGGAGCAAGCTGAGACGATCGGTCTACCGGGACAGTTCTGTTTGTGGATTTTGGGTAGGAGGTAGAAGCGGGCCGTCTGAGGTTGGGCGACTATCAGGTTGGAAGCTGTGGGAGGAAGATCCCCAGAGGAGATGTGGTCAGTGACAGTCCTGGAAACAATGGCTTGATGTTGAGTGGTGGGGTCATGGTCCAGGGAGAGGTAGGAGGAAGTGTCTGCGAATTGACGCTCAGCCTCCGCGCGGTAGAGGTCAGTGCACCAGACAACAACAGCACCACCTTTGTCAGCCGGTTTGATGACAATGTCAGGGTTGGACCTGAGAGAATGGAGTGCACTCCATGAACTTACTGCACTCCATTCTCTCAGGTCCATGAGGACTTGAAACGTCAACTCTTTTCTTCTCCGCCGATGCTGCCAGACATGCTGAGTTTTTCCAGGTAATTCTGTTTTCGATATGGTAAGAAATAACTTTTTAGTATTGCTGAAAAAGATATGTTTAAGTTTTTCATCTTGCATTCGTCAGGACACTTTGCAAGAATAACAGTATAAGGGGAAAGCAACAATTAATACTGCATGTGAAGATAGTGTTGATTGGTTGGCAAGTGGACTCTGGTAGAGGTGTTGCCATGGAGAATGCATCAGTGATGGCGACTGACAGTCTGTTTAATTGCTAATATTGTGATGTTTAGAATAACCTTGAAACAAAATATTTCACTTTGGTTTGTGGAGCAATAAGGAATAAGTCAAAGGAAAGCAACAAATGTTTAGAACTGACTATTGATAAGATTGCTTACAATCAGAGAATATCTTCAACTGATGGACAGTTATATGATTTTCCTAATATATTGGCACTTTTTAATGGGGAGGGTTCCTTTGGGAAATATGAGAACTGGAGCATCCTTTATGTAGCTATGTTTCTTTTGTACGATAATGTAGGAAGGTGTATTCCACTTGTGGGGATGGATAACATTTAAGGAATAGAGATTTGAATTAATTTGCCAATCTGTTCAATGTATCAACTAATGGATAGATTTTAACTCCTTGGCTGGCTGGTTGGTGGGAGATATGGTCTATTTTGAGGCTGGCTTCATTAACATGCTGCCAACAAATCACACGCCTTAAATGGACATCTTGCTGAATCCAGGCCAGTGAATATCAGGTGGCCCAGAAAATGACCTCATTGGCAGGAAGGTAGGTCTGTAGTGGGGCAGTGTCCCATGTTTATTCACTCCTGCTCTTCAGATCCCACAGAAGTAATTTCTCTTGTCATCTTTTTGGGTTCTCTTACTTGTCATCGCCCAGTTTAGCTGGATGCTGTGTCCAGATGTTCCTCAAAATTGCATCAAGGTCCTATGTATATCCATAGGACCTTGATTTGCATCCAGTGTTGAGGCTTCCACCTGATTTCAGTCACATTCCTGAGCTGCCCTGCGGAAGACCCAATAACTATGGCAATCAGGTGGTAAGTTCACCACAGCTACTTTCACTCTAACATTGTTCCATTGTTTCCATGGGAAAGGCCCAACGGAAGTTGCCCTTAAGTTTCCTTATACCCTTGTCTCTTCTTCTCTGTCATCACCATACCTCGCATAGTGCCACCTGAGATTTTGGAATTGTGCCTGAATGAGCAATATTTCTCCCTCGAATTTACGCTTGCATAAAAATGGGTAGAAATATAATTCTTGGCAAATGAACATTTTTTATAACGTTATAAAAATTACCAAGAAATTCTGCTGTGAAATTAATATCAAAAACAATTAAGTTTCTTCCTTGGAGACAGGAGATCTCTTAATTAATTCTGCATTTCTGGTTGGGCTGCCTGTTATTTTTATACTCCTAGAAGAACACTCTTAGCTATTTGGCTCGACCTTTTTATTTTGAAAGATTTTGTTCTTTTCCCCCCTGCTCCAAGTCACAGAAAATCAGAGATCTAGAGGCAACTATTCAGCAGTTGAAGGCAGAGAGAAAGTCCACTGGCAAACCGACAAGGCAATCTACTCGCTTGGCCAATACGAAACTCAGTGATGAACTGCACAATCTGAAACTGGAATTGGTGAATGTAAAAACTGAGCTGGAGCAAAGCAAAGCAGAAGCAGCAATCAGTGCAGAAGGTGAGTGCTCCTCAGGGCTGGAACTGGCATTGCTAATCTCAACAAACAATAGATTGGGAGAAATGAAGGGTGACAGAAACAAATATGTTTTATTTGTGATTATTGCTATTCTTAGTATTTCTACTGTTCAAAAATGTTTTTTTTAAAATTGTGATGAGGTGGGTTGGGTGTATTTTAATTAAGACCTTGTTAATGACAATTAATAACTTATGCAGCATTCGAGGCTGCCTGGAACTAAATATTCAGGAAGCTTAACAAATGAGAAGATTTCAAACTGAACAGAACTGAATAAGCATATCTTCCTTAGAGAATGTCATCGGTGGGTTTGTTGATTGAAGCAAAAGCTGTTAACTTGCTGGTACCACCTGGGCTAGCAGACCTGCTGAACAGTGTCAACCACTTGAATGTAATGGATGAAGAAACTTGGTGATTGGATAGGCCGTACAGAAGAGGTTAATCACCTGTGCCATGACAACCTGCAGGAGCAGTAAACAATGGAATTCACCATTGCCATAAACTTTTTTCCTGAAGTGACTATCCAGATACCCATAGGGAGCACCTCCTAGATTCAGTCGCTTTATCCTGTGAAACATGAAGCCATGTATTCCCACACCCTGCATTTGAAAGAATCAGTTTAAATTAGTTTTTATTTTGAACATAATTAAAAGTCAATGACGTGAGGGTAGGGGGCCTGTTTTCTCTGCCCCCACCCCCCCAACCAAGATTTTTTTGAAAAATTAAAATTGAAGTTGTGTGGTGTTGTATCTATGTACTTGATAGATCTGCATCAGTACCCACAGTTGCGACTGGAGTCCCTTGGCTCATTACATTCAGAAGTGGTGGCTTTATGTCACTTGTACATAGCTGTATGGTGGCATAGAGTTGCCACTGACCTGCATGCCAACTGTCTGGCCCTGTTCATGGGTTCCATTGTAGGGGCATCCCATCTGAATGAATGTAGCACTATAATCATTCTCCAGTTTTGAAATCCTCCATTATGGCTGCCTTGCTGACCTTTGTACATTCTTGCTTTCAGGGAGAACCCTCCTTTCCCTTTCGCCACAAAAAAAAACCTTTTTTAAAAAAAATATTTGTTCATCGTATGTGGACCTCACTGGCAAGGCCAGCATTTGTTGCCCATCTCTAATTGCCCCTGAGAACAGATAAGAGTCAACCACATTGCTGTGGGTCTAGAGTCACATGAAGGCCAGACCTGATGAGAATGGCAGATTTCCTTCTCAAAAGGACATTAAATGAACCAGATGGGTTTTTACGACAATCGCTTAAAGTTTCCTGGTCACTATTATTGAGGCCAGCTTTCAATTCCTGATTTATTTTTTTTGAAAGAAATATTATTTAACTGAATTTAAATCCCACCAGTTACTATGGTGGGATTTGAACATGTGTCCTCCAAGCATTAGCCTGGGTCTCTGGATTACTGGCCTGGTGACATCAACCCTACACTACCATCTTCCCCCAAAATGCATTACACAATGTGGTATTTGAAATGATGACCCTGGAGTTAAAAGTCACATTATCTACAAAACATGCTATCTGGGCTGTTGTGCTATTTGACCACCTATATTCCCAACAGTTGAAGAGCCTTGCCTATTGGGTTGCTTTAGCTGGAATTCAATTCCCTTCAACAGTTGCACACTATACACAGATGGATTGACAGTGGTGGTTTAACTAGCTTTTTATTGCTTGAAGAGGACTAAGACATTGGAATTGCATTCAATTGTAAACTCACTTTTTCATTGCACCAACATTGAATCCCAGTTGAAAACTTGCTGTAATTTCTTTGAAATTAACAAAAATGTTTTTCTCCTGTTTATTTTGAGAAACTAGAATTAATTTATTAAACTTATAGTTTGTCACTTTTTTTTAAACATCTACCCCTCCTGGAAGTATGTCTTGTTCCCTGACGCCATTAACACAAAACTTGTTGAACTACTGATGGAGGTTAACCACAGACTTCAAATGTAATGAACATTCTCAGTTTTAATTCCTTTTATTTTCCTATGCATAGTAATTTTAATAGGAATAGATTCTGTTTACTGTGAACTCCATTCAACAGTTCAGTTGTCTGAGTGCTAGGGGGTGTCTGAGTCCCATGGCAGTGTAAGCAATCTTTACCTAACAAGGATTGAAGTTCTGGTCCAATTTCTGCACTAGTTCCTCTGTACCTGCAAGTTTACAATTAACTGCTTTTGTCGCTTGGCTTGTCTACGGTCTTGAAAAGCAGTTTCTATTCTCCTATCCACCCACTAAATGTCACTTCTTTTAAAGTGTACTTCCCCTACTAATATCCCAATAATTTGAATGCTTGGCATCCAGACTTGTGGGGATTTTTCAGTGGAAATTCCCCAAGGACATGTACCTGTGAAATTTGCCTACAGTAGTTCAGATTTTAAAAGATGGTTGGGTGTGGATTTCCACAGAATCAGCAGTTTCTGTCATGGATTGTTTCTCTACCATGTTACAGAATTGAAGCGATACAGGGACCTGGTTGAACTTCCACCTGGAATGAAGCATCTCACAGTTGATGCAGACCGGAAACTAGAAGCAGGACAGAGGGTGAGTCATGTATTTTCCTGTTAGTCTAATCTAAAATATTGGGATTTACCTTTAACATTTTGTGGCCAACAGGTTGCTTGGAGAGACTGGAGTTACTATGCAGCTGCTTCAAGGCACCACTGAGGCACTGTGATGTATCTCAGCATTACTCTCGCATTCCAGCTAAACTCTGGACCTTTGATATGTGAAGCTGCTATGCAATAATTAAAGATTGCCATGAGAAACTTATGGATGAGATTGTCTCCCAATGGTTTGACACAGTTTGCACACCTGATCTGTTTCTTGATTGCAGTATCCTGGTGACCTTGAAACAGGAACAAGTATGTGCTACTTGTAAAGGAGCTACAACAAATAGAATGGGAATCATTTAAAGTTACAACATAGAAGGAGGCCCAGTTCTCAGGGTTAACTACTTAGTTCCACCCTTGCTCTTTCCTCATATCTTTGCTGATTTTTCTTCAAATATATATAAAAAGAGTTGCATTTATGTAGCATTTTTTACAACCAGCAGATATCTCAGTGCTTCACAGCCAATGAAATATTTTTGAAGTGTAGTCACTGTTGCAATATAGGAAATGCGGCAGCCAATTTGCACACAGCAAAATCCCACAGACAATAATCTGACGATGACCATGATAACTCCCCTGTTCCTCTTCGAAACAGTGCCAGGGGATCTTTTACATCCACTTGAGCAATCTAATGAGACCTTGATTTAGTGTCTCATCCAAAAGAGAGCACCTCAGACAGTGCAGCACTCCCTCTGTGCTGCACTAGGGCGTTGGCATTGATTGTGATAAGTTGAAGGGCAGGACTGTCAAATTGTGGCAAAGTGGAAAGGTTTATCATGCATTAAATATGATTGAACAAACTAGGCAGTAATTAACATAGCTTAACAAGTCATGTTTCCCATTTCAGCTGTAGGCACCAGAGCATGCAAAAGCCTTGACTGGATTCGTTTCGTAGACTTCTCAGACTTCTGCAGTTTCTTCAGATTCTGGAAATCTGCTCAGACTTCTTTAGTTCCCTGATCCCGGGTAGGGGTAATCCCTTCCCTCTGGATCTTTCTTCCCTCAACTGCAACAAACATGGTTTTGATCTCCTTTCTTATACCATATTCAGCAAATTAGTCCCTTCCTTTATAAACCATTTGAGTTGATTGACTAATTACCAGAGCGTGTAATTGATCTTTAATTGGTCCCTGCATCTGGTGTTAGCTCCTAATCTATAACATACCTAATTGAGAGAATTCTCTCACATCCAGATCCTTATCAGTTATGTACTGGTTGTGACTAGTTCAGTACAGTTGCATGTAATTACAAGCAAATATGCAAGTGAAGGTTATAAAGTTCACCTAGAATCTAAACTATGGTAGTTGACGTTATACAGACATGTATTAAAGCTGTAGAATTTGAATACATTGTTTAATTCCATAACAAAGCATGATTCTAAAGCACAGTTTCCTCACAAAATTGAAGAGTTGGAGTACAGACTAAAGCGTACAATTTTTGAAGAGGGTGTAGGAACAGAGACATCTGCGGGTTTACAGTCTCATTTCCTTTGAGGGTGGTAAGACAAATTGGTGAGGCTTTCTAAATGAAGGTATGGAGTAAAAAGCAACTAAGTTATGATAAGCCTTTATAAATCACTGGTTAGGATTTCGCTAGAGTATTGTGTGCAATTTTGGGTGCTTCGCTTTTAGGAAAGGAAGTCCAAGCCTTGGAAAAGGTAAGAGGAGATTTACCAGAGTGGTACCAGGAAGGAGGAAATTCAGTTATGCAGAGAGATGAGAGAAGCTGGGATTGTTCCCTTTAAAGCAAAGAAGATTAAAAGAGATTTAATAAACATGTTCAAAATCACCAGGGGCTTTGATAGAGGAGACAAGAAGTTGTTTCCACTCGGGCTGATAACTTGAGAACACACAATAATGGGCAAAAAAAAAGTTGGAAGATGAGATTTTTTTTACACACTGCTTGAAAGAGTGATGGAAGCAATAATAACTTCTGAACTGATCAGATATCTCCTTAAATTAAAAATTTTCAGACCATGGGGATAGAGCCAGGGTATGGGACTAATTATTACTTTCAGATTCCGTGCCTGCACAATGGGTCAAATGGTGTAGTTCTAATTTATCTACTCCTCCTTTAAGAACTGTTGTAGGTTCTTGCACTACTGCTTCTGCTAGGACATTCTCTATCCTAATAGCTTTGTGCTTTAACAGAAACTCCCCTAACCCCCTCCCTCTCTCTCTTTGGTAATGATTTTCATTAATTTTCAGAATGCAAAGGCCCTGCAGAACGAGCTACAGAAAATAGGCCAGGCTCTTCAGTCATCAGAAAGAGCATGTTGCCATAACACTGGAGCAGAAAACTTACGGCGTACTCTAGCCAAATGTGAAGACCTCATAGTAAAACAGGTACGTTAGTAATTGTCCTTTAGCTACAAGTCAATGACGGTCCTCTGCCACATTGATCTTGGTTCAATGAATCAGAGTCACAGTGCAGAAGAGGCCCTTCGGCCAATCGAGTCTGCACCGACACGTGAGAAACACCTGACCTACCTACCTAATCCCATTTACCAGCTCTTGGCCCTTCACCTTGAATGCAATGAAGTGCCAAGTGCTCATCCAGGTACTTCATCCAGGCAACCCACCTCCATCACATTCCCAGGCAGTGCATTCCAGACCGTCACCCCCTCTGGGTAAAAAAGTTTTTCCTCACATCCCCTCTAAACCTCCTGCCCCTCACCTTGAAATTATGTCCCCTCATGATTGACCCTTCAACTAAAGAGAACAGCTGCTCCCTACCCACCCTGTCCATGCCCCTCATAATCTTGTACACCTCAATCAGGTCACCCCTCAGTCTTCTCTGCTCCAACGAAAACCCAAGTGTATCTAACCTCTCTTCATAACCTAAATGTTTCATCCCAGGCAACATCCTGGCACAGATTTTTAAAATATGGAGAAGCGGAGAGACTTTCAAACTCATACATTTTTGGGCTAAATTGTACTTTTGGTGAGTAGGAGGAGGATAGAATTTGAGGGTAGGCATTATAGAGCTGGAAAAGCTAATTTTAGCTGCTGCTTAACTTTTTTTTAAAAAAAGAAAAAGCATGCATTCATTAATTGCTACTTAAAGCTTTCGTTTGCAAATCTGCTTCTTTGCAGGCCTTGCTTTTGGTGCAACAGATTTTGCTGGGTTCAATAACTCAAAATTACTTAACCTGTTTTTCGAAGCTTTAAGTTCGAGATGGCCCTCGTAGATCACCTTCTTTGTGTTTAGCCAGGATCTGTCAATCAACATAGTAATGGATCAGTTACATTAAATGCAAATTGATCCCATCAGCTGCAATAATCCTGCTGAAACCACTCAGCTATTACAAAATTGCAGCTTTAATACTTCCATATTGTATGCATTTGTATTAGCTGCCTGTATTTGAATATAAGATCATATTTCAAATTTAAGTGGTGAAACTGTCATTAAGTTTCCCCCACTGTGCTGTCCCTCTGCATTGCTATTTAATCTGGACCAGGAATTGCTTCTGGTGTGATTTCAGCTGATTTATAGGGCTTTCTAGGGCTACCCCTGTAGATAGCATTCCCTAATTAAGGTGGGTCAGCTGGAGAGATTGAGAATAAAGCTAACTAATGTGTTGAAGGAACCTATCTACCCACACGGTGTTGTGGAAATTCTGTAGAATATTTCAACTGCTTAATGGGGCCTATGCAGGGTTAGACAGGATGCTGTCTTGTGTGACTCGCATCGATGTTATGGAGGAATCTGGGTTCACATCTAGACCATAGTAACATACTTTCAAAAGGCGCTGAAGCTCACTGGTACAATTCTGAGCCCTCTGTTACTTTGTTGAAAAGTCCATTCTTCATGTCAGTAGGTTATCTGATCATTAGTGGGCATCACAAGCAAGCCTTTCCAACCATTGCTTCATATCCATTCAAGTGCCTTTTTAAAGCAGGAGTCACTGGTTAATGTTGGGTTTTGCAACTGACTTTTCTCTTCAAGGGTGCTGAGTCTAACTGTGTCTCAAGTGCTGTCTGAGCTGGAAATGAATTAAGTCAGAGCAGACCAGAAATCAAAATTAGACTCAGTTTGTCTGTAAGCCTTAGTACTATGCCTAGCTATGCTTTTTGCCAACTAGGCTTTCCACTTGAGTTTCTGATCCCAGCCAGATTGCAGTGGGAATTTGTTAATTGAAGACCAAACACTTCTGCAGTCAGCAGTTATCCCTGGGCCGAAGGTGCATGTTGCAATTTTAGAATGTATCTGATAGGAGACTGAATAGATTTCCCATGCTTGTGGCTGAGAGTGTACATAGCAAGAGAAGACCATTTAAAAAAAAAATTTAAAATTCAATTGTGCTTTCATTTAGTGAGAGTATATTTAGGACCTTTCTTTTCACTGCACAGAACTCCTATGTTGAAGAGTCTTTTCTTTCCCACAGGATCAAACCTTGGAAGATCTGCAGAAACTGATGATTGTGATAAAATTGGATCTGAAGAAAAAAAATGCCTGCATTGCTGAGCAGTATCATACAGTCCGCCAGCTTAGGGCAGGTCCAGGCTGCAATAAGCGTCGCTGTGCTGGCAATATTGAAAATCAACCACCCCCAGGGAAAAGACCATTCCTAACTGGTCTCCTGACTCCACTGAGGCTTGCCCAGAAGCAGGGCAGTAACACTCCTTCCAGTTGTATTTTGCGATCTCGGGCCAAACTGGATAAGACATCGCACCTCTCGAGGGCACAATATCAAGTAAACTATTAGGGAAGTTGTGGGAGGGGGGGTTTGTAGACCATTTATTTGGAAATTAGATCCAACTAAAAATATTTACACAGTAATTACTCTCACAATAAGTGTGTTCTGTTTTTATAACCCTTCAATTATTCAACTTTTGGCAAAGATTTGTATGGAATCAGGAATGGTATGCTGGGAAATTTGTGCCAGAAGTTTTATGATGTGTTTACTTTGTAAGTATCTTGTGTACTATGCTGCTTGAAGAATCCACTCTTCAACCTGTTTTTTTTTGTGTCCGGCCAGTATTTGTGGTTTGGAGTTCTACTCCACGAGTCAACCAATAAAGAATTAAGAAACAGGAGACTTTATTAATGCATTAGATATTTTGTAGGGAAGTGTGTAAGGGTAAGTATAGGTAGAGATTATCTTCAATATCTTGACAGATTAAGTTGAAAACAAAAGTATTAGGATTTAGAATTTCCTTTGTTAGCCTGATGTTTCATATCGAAGATTTGGGAAGGTTTTATTTGGGTATAGCTTTGGATCTTGATATTTTGCATCTGCTGTATGTGGAAATAGTCAAGCTATTTAGCCTTTAACACTTTTGTCTCTTTTTGTTATGCTGTTAACCAAGTTTCAAGAAGCCATATTTGTGTGTGGTGTGTTTCCTGTATATTCCAAAGATATTTGAGGGGAAAGTTTTGCACCAAAAAAATGTAAATTCAGTCTGTGTCCCATTTCTTTGAGCTTCCACATTCTTCATCTGGAAGTTTGAGCAGTTCTGTTAGTGCCTTATATATTGCTGAATGTATTGCAAAATGCTTTGTTCCTCTGTGTATGGTTTAATGGTTAAACATGAGTGGTGTTCACGCTAATGCAACTACTAGAACTTCTACAGTAATGGTGTAGAGTGCCAGAAAACTAGCTTTGAAAATTCAGTAAAGATGCTCATTTGATCATTATTTTAAAAATGATTAGAAATGTCCAACTACAAGAAATTTTAAGACAGTACAGTACTTGCTGTGTATATAATCATTTTGCTCGGAAATTTTTTTCCCAGTTTTGATTTAAGCAGCCTCTCAAATGGATTCCTACTGTGTATGTAATCCTTGGGCTACATGAGTCATTGTGCCTGACCTACCAAAAAAAATGAAGTAAAACTCAACATTTAAGCAAACTGTTTTTCCTCATTTAACAAGGCACTTGCTGCAGCACAATAGCATGCAGGATTTAGTTGACTAAGGCTATTTGGCTTATTCCATAAGGTTAAATGTGCCTTTTAAAATATAAAAGATCACTACTCTTGTACTTTGCACATTATTGTATTGCTATAACTATTTGAATCTTTCTATTGAAATATTTACTCTTTTACATTCTTTTGTATCTTGCTATATGCCTGTGAAATGAGGGGAATTAAAATACTACAAAGTAACTTGTAATTGTTTGTATGAAACAGGTCCTTTATCTGATGTACATATTGGCATATCTTGTTCTTGCTACACTAGGCACAGCCAGCAGTCCTCAGCATAAGAGTCCTGAGGATGGTGAAATAAACAGCCTTCCTCAAAGGATAGCTGAGTTTTGGTTGCCAATATCTTTTCTACATGTTGTCCGATGTTCAAAGCTGCCTATTTCACCCTTGTGGTGCCACATACTTATGGATAATGGCTATAAAATCAAGTTAGTTGAATTTTTACTTAATACTTAAGCACTCATCTATTTATTTAACTGCATTAGTATTACAGCAAGTTAGTGCAATTGTTTGATGGCCCGGACCTTGTAGGTGTCCACTGGCCAAGTGAGATCGAAAGGTGACTCCAGTTTTGCAGGATTGACTCAATGTACCTGTTTTGGGGGTGATGGAGAGAAAGGAGGAGCAGTGGTTAGCTGGGTTGAGTGATTTCTATTTACAAGAGGAGGAAAGGTAATGCAACAAAAAATTAAGAATTGACATCTTCGTTGAAGATTATTTACTATCAAGAAGGCAGAAGCGCACTTTTTATAAACATATTTAATATTTACACATGCAGATATTATGCTTCCCATGAAATACAAAATCCAACTATTATCAACTGAGTTACCAACAGCTACTGAGGTTGTAATGGGAACAGAATCAATAGTGTGTTATGTTGGTTTCAGATAACAGCACTGGCATTTTCATGGTGTGATGGAAGATAAGTTGAGTGGTGGCAGTTTTGCAGAGGGAGTGTTGACTCCAGGGACAAATGTCCGTGATACATCGGCAGCTATGGGTGTTGGTGTCACGTCACCCTGGCTACGAAGCTGTGAAATCTGTCTAAGCAAAGCTTTTCCTTCTTCTCTAGTCTGGGGAAAAAAAATCAGAATATTTAAGTCCAAAAAAATCAAATCAAAGCAAGTAAGTGTTTTATTGAAAGTTAATTTGGATTAGTACTAAGATCAACTCATTTGTGGAACCAATTTTGAGAACAAACTTATGATGTTTATATTATTCTACCTTGGGACACTTCACAGCTAATGTAGCACTTAAGGTGTTTGAAAAATCTTATTCTTGTTATATAAGTAACACAGTAATAAAATTAATAACCAGGGATAAATGTTCACCTTGATAGCAAGAGCTTTTTTTTGAATAGTACCCTATGTTCAGAAATCAGATGTACAGAAAGGGGTAAGGTGAGCATCCTTGCACTCATGAGCAGATAAGTGAAGTACAGTACTGACAATTTGGCCTGCTCCTGTCCATGTACAGTTTGTATCAGCTTGATGTTTTGGTAGCCAAAGACGCCAGATTACTGAAAGCATATTCAAGCAATCCGCTAAGTGACTGACTGGCTGGTTGAACTTGAAGAAATGAGGTAGCATTTCACTTGTCAGGACTAGTGCAGACTGATGGAATTTAGGATCTGGATTTGAAATGCTTCTTAAAATTAACTTTAATTAGAATGGTAAACCAAAATTTAGCCATTCCAAAATTCAAAACTTATTAGTAATACCCATCAGCTTTTAGATGAGTGCACAGGCTCTTTCTAAATAAAGTCTATCAAAATGAGTTCTTAGGGAAAATATTCCTGAGCACTAGCAGAATAGAGACTTATCCTTGTATTCTAATAACTCCTGCAGCAAGGCTGAAAACTAGTAAAACAGCTGGATTATACTGCTTTAGTCAGAGGATCCGAAAATGAAAAACTAGTTCTCCCTTCATGCCCACCCTGCACATGGCAGAAATCTATTATCCTGAAATGGCTATCAAAAAGAGATGTGGTTAAGACTTACATCATTGTAATCACAACACTTCTGTGCGCAGACTGATGCCTCATCCCACCGTTTACACTTAAAATAATACTGTGCCAGCGCTCGAAATGCAGTGCTTGTTTCATGATGCTCCAGAATCTCCTAAAATTTGAAGAACAAAAATTGGTCCAGGGAATGACCAAGAGAAGCCTACACATTTGTATGCTTTTAGAATAACTTTCTCTGCAGCTCTTTAAACGTGGAGACACAATACAAAACATATTTAATCTACTTATAAGTATTCACTTCAACAGTTACTGCTTCTAAAATCATTTTATTTCTTTCTAAAAATTCAAGCAGACAAAGGAACAACTTTACATGAAGAAGTTGTGGGAGTTTGTGGACAGCAAGACTGTCTGGAACAAACGCATCCGCACTGGATGTCTCTGGCTCAGAGTCATCAAGGAGTGCAAGTTGGAGGCAGTTCAACACAAAGGATGGGGAGAATTATCTGCACAGAGTTTACTCCAGACATTGGTTACCACCTTGTAGAAGTTCAGATTCTGCTTGATATTGGTCACATCTACCCCATTCTGAGTACAGAGAACGCAAATGAGATGGAAAACCAGGATCTTCAGAAACTGATCCAACTAATACGATATATTTACTACCTATAAGGATAAAGACTGTTGGAAAAGCAGACTGTCCAAAGTAAGGGGGTGGGAGGAAGAGGGGGAGGAATTTAATGTAATAATTAGGGAGACTGACTTATAAGCAGGATAAAGTCCCACAGATATACTGCCTAACTGGGGTGAGGGACATCATAAACTGACTTCAGAGGATATTAGCGCGGAAGGTTCAAGTCATTGTGATCCACGTTCAGACCGATAACATAGGGAAGAATAAACAAAAGGTTGGGTAGAGAGCATCAGGAACTAGAACCTAAACTAAAACACTGGATGATTATCTAAGCTATGTGCAAATTTGCATAGGAATAAACAGATTTGGCAGGCTTAAGGAGTGATGTGGGAAAGAAGGATTCCATTTCATGGGACACTGGTACAAGTACGAGGGCAATATGAAACTGTACAATTGGGTGGTCACAAGGATTTTAAAGTGGTAAGTGCGGGATGGGGGTGTTGATCAGGTAGAAAATGTAGTGGAGATAATAGTTTGAAAACAAAAAGGGAAAAGAGTACAACAGGGATCTGTGTTGGGGTATCAATTATTCACCATATTCATTAACGATTTAAATAACAGGATAGAGAGCCAATTACCTAAGTTTCTAAATACATATGGATAGGTGACATTGTTAGTGTAGATGGAATCATGAAATTACAGAGAGATATTAATAAATTAGGATTTGAATGGTCAGAAGTGGTCAATGGATTTTAACACAGGCAAATGTAAGCTGAATTGACCTGAAAAGGTTAGTACAGTAGGTGTAAAGAGACTTGGTGGTCCAGGAATGCAAAATAATTATTTTCTGACCTGTTCATGATATTTTAATCGCCAAGACTAAAAGAACCTTTATACCTAGAGGACTAGAATACAAGGGGGTAGAAGTCATGCTTCAGTTTAGACCACACCTGGAATTCTGAGTGTCATTCTGGACACCACAATCTTATTGACCTTGGAAGGAGTACAGTGTCGATTTACGAGAATTGGAATTACTTGCTATAAAATAAATTACTACAAAATAGGGTTATATTCCTTGGAATTTAGTTAAGGGATGATTTGATCAGAGTTTTCAAGAAAGTAAACAGATAGAAACTATTTTTGCCAGCGGGGGAGTCTAGGACTATGGCGCACAGTCTAAAAATTAGAGACAAACTTTTCATGAGTGAAGTTAGGAACATTTCTACATGCAAAGGGGTGGTAATGGTTTGACTCTTGCGCAAGCAGCAACTGATTTTGGATCAATTGTTAATATTAAATCTGAGGCTGACAGATTTTTATCAGTCAAAGATATTCAGGGATTTGGGGCAAAGTGGGCATATGGAGTTAGGTCACAGATTAGCCATGATCCCAATCAATGGCTGAACAGGCTCAAGGAAATAAACAATCTACTCCTGTCCTATGTTCAGTGAACAAAAGTTTCAACTCTTGAGCCTTAAAAATGCTGCATAGGCAAAGCCGATGCCACCTTGTGTTAAGTTTTAAAAGAATGGAGGAATATAGTACATAGGTAAATACTGGAGGGTAACGGCTGAAGTTTTGCTTTTAAACTTTGTTGCAATTGAAATACCAAAAGTATAAAGACTTGTGGATCGATGGCAGCAGGAACAATATGGTCTGCTGGTTTGTGTCTGCCTGTGCCAGATTCACATGAACCCTGAAGAGACTTACCCCACAGTCACAGATATCTTGGACATATTTGATGTAGCACTGTGCTGCTTGATCTGATTCACCTAACTGCTCATGAATTCTGCAACATTATAGAAGGAAACAGACATTAAATCAGTATGAACCAACCAACGCAAAAAGCTCTGGGTCCTGCACTAGTAATGCTGGATGCATTATAGGCTACACCAAGTGAAACTTAAAATGACTGAAGATTCTTCACAGTAAGCTGTTTGTTTACAATCCCTCTGCCAATTCCACAACTTTGTGTAATTTCAGTTTGGCTACAAACAGATTAAAATACCTTGTGTAAAAGAACTTTCAGCACAGCAAGATACCATTGGGATCTCAGACTTGGTGAGACAAAAATGTTGCTTAATGTTTCTTGGGGAAGAACTTCCCCCCCGTTGGGTGGGGGAGGGGGAGAAAGAGTGCTGGAGCAGGTGCGTGCAGGTGTGCCGCTGATCGGGGGGGCACACTGTCATTTTATGTGGGCGGGCCAATGAGGTGGCATGACATGACGTCTGCCAGGAAGCGCTATGCGCTCTCTATGCGGGCGGCGGGGACGATTCCCTAAGCCGGGAGTGCACTCTTTTGCGCGTGTACATGAAAGAGCACACTCATCTTGAGGCTAAGTGCTACCTCAGGGAGATCGGCACCAAATTCAAAAATGGGCAACGCACAAACATAAAATCTCCCTGACATGTCCCCTCAAGTGACACTCACATGAGTTGGGACATGTCCATCACTTTTATTCAAACTTTAAAATTTAAAAAAAAAACTTTCATGAAACCTCATCCCGGCCATGGATGAGGTTTCATGCTTATTCCAATGCTCGCCAAGGCTTCCAGCCTGCCCGGCAACCTTAAGGTTGCTCAGGCAGGTCCATTAAGTATCTCATTTACTTTTTAAATGGCTTCAATAGGCCATTGACAGGTCAGCAGGCGCACAGCTGATTTGGCTGAGCCCCCGCCAACCTGAAAATTGAAATGACGTAGGGTGACATCGGGAGTTTCGCCAGCGTCATCCTGCGTCATCTTACACATCAGCGAGCGGGCCCCGCCCCCCACCCTCAATATCCTCGCCTTAGTGTCTGATCCTTTATTTGATCCTATCATGAAGGCAGTGTATTGATAGTGCAGAGCCACATAGATTTCTCTCATGTCACCGAGTTCCAATTTTAGCTGTGATTACTTTAGCCCATTCATCAGCAATTAGTTCAAAATGGAATTGGCAGCTGAAGGTGGGTCAGTGGGGCATAAATGACGCATGGGGGCTTTGTTTTAAAAAAAAACTCAATTTCATTTCTTCCCATTTTTAACACCAATTTTCTCCTCTCCTAGTGCTGACTCCTTGCTGAGATACATTTCTAGAGACCAGTTCATCTCATCTATCTTACCAAGTGGTCAATCCTCTTGTGAGCCATTATTCTAAATTCTGAAGCTATGCCCCTTGTTACCAACTGCTAACCACTGATAGTGAACTTTCATTATTCAATTTCTCAAAACTTTTCCATTTTGAAAACTTCAGTCATGTTAATCTTCTATTGCATAAAGTTCTAACATTTCAAGCCTTTCATAGTATAACCTCTCATTCCTGGGATCATTCTAGTTCACAAACTTTTCCATGGCTCTAATATCTTCCTCATCACAATCCTTTTGACAAAACAAGAACAAACTTCCTCACAACATTTAATTGTAAAATAGTCTGGTTGAAACATGTATGTATTTTATAGGATTTTACCAAATTATTCTCAATGAGATAAAAACTCTCCAAAGTACTTACTTTGCTAGTTTCACCAAAGCCATTTTCTCAACATCACCAACAGAAAATGCTCTCCAGTAACACTGCCAATGAAAAACAGAAAGGAAGACAAGCAATTAGTTTAATTTCAGAAGCCTCTGGTGAATTGGCTAGAGAACACTACATATGACACTCCAGGAGGAGGCCTCTTAAACACACTGGTGAGTGTGTGTTTAGGTGGTTAAACACATGCAGGGATTGTCACAATTTGGTCTACTGATTTAAACTGAATAAATGCCTGGAATATGAAACCTGCTCACCCCAGCTTCAATCTTTCTTACAATAAATTGGGAATAACCAGTGATATTATGTTGACAAATAATAGTTAGGGATCATACAGGCATTTCTAATGAGCGATTGGAAATAAAATGACAGAACATTCACTTTTACCATAGAGACTTTTATCAGAAAACAAAATTGCACTTGCAGTGCCTGAGCCTTATATTCTGGCTTCATCTCATCCTTTTGATCATGTAACAGACTTTAAAACTGCTTTTCACATTTCTCTAGTAAAGCTGTAATGTGGTGCCATTGCTTGCAGTGTCACTTACAAAGTCAAACTTCTAAATAAAAACAAGGCTGGAAAGTACCTTCTTAGCTTCAGACAGCTGATTCAGCTTTTCATAACATTCACCCAAGGCAATGAGCATTCGAGAGTCATTGGGTCTGTGGGGGGAAAAGTCACATTGATTCAGAAGCTTCTCAAATGGCACATGCTAATAGAAGCTTTAGTTCAGCTGCAGCCTTGTTCTCTTCAGTAGCTTACCTTAGCTGATGGGCTCGTCTGTAATAATACAAACAGTAAAATGGCATCTTGAGGATCTCGTAGGTTTGTCCCAGTCCATACCAAGCCCTGTAATCTCGTTTGTTCACCTCAATGGCATGTCTGCAGAAACACAAAGAATAATTAGCGCACATGACTCCTTGGTTAGCAACAACAAATTAAAGACATTTTTTCCAGAACCTAGGTTAGACTCCATCTGGAGTACAATGTCAGTTTTGGGCTCAGGAAGGGTACATCGGCCTCAGAGCAGGTACAGATTCACCAGAATTATACCAGTGGCTAAAGGGTTAAATTATGACAACGGGTTGCATAAACTTGGCTTGTTCTCAATTGAGGTTAGGTTGGATCTGTCTTTACCATAGAAAAAGATGCTGGCAAATCATGGTGAAAGAGGAGTTAGTTGAGTCGCTGGGCCAACTAAAATTTGGAAAAAGAGGTATTAGAAATGGTGACTGTAGAGTCGATAAGTCACCAGCACCAGATCAGATGCATCTGAGGATTCTGAGGGAATAAAATTTGGAAATAGCAGAGGCACTGGTCATAATCTTCCAATCCTCCTCAGATACAGGGGTTTTTGCAGAGGACTGGAGAACTGCAACTGTTACATCCTTGTTCAATAAAAGAGTGCAGGGATAAATCCAACAACTACAGGCCAGTCAGTTTAACTTTGGCGGTGGGAAAACTTTTAGAAATGGTAATCCGGGACAAAATTAAGCCATTTGGACAAATGTAAATTAATTAAGGAAAACCAGCAGGTTTTTGTGGAAGGCAAATTGTGTTTAATTAATTTGATTGAATGTTTTGAGGTAAAAGAGGGTTGATGCGAATAATTGGTTAATGTGTTATATATAGACAAAAGATGTTTGTTAAAATGCCACATAACAGGTTTGTGAGCAAAGTGACAGGAAACAGTAGTGAACTTTTGATTTTTTTGGACTGAAGGAAGATAGATACAGGGGTTTCCCAGGAGTCAGTATTAGAACCACTGCTTTTCTTGATACATACTAATGTACAGGGCACAATTTCAAAATTTGCCAGTGACACAAAACTTTGAAGTACCATGAACTGAAAGGAGGATTAAGGTAGACTTCCAAACAACATAGGCTGGCTGTTGAAATGAGCAGACATGTGGAAGATGGAATTTAATGCAGGGAACTGTGAAGTGATACATTTTGGCAGGAAGAACAATGAGAGGCATATAAATGGTACAGTTTTAAAGGGGGTGCAGGAGCAGAGCAACCTGGGGGTATATTCATTGGAAGATGGCAGGGCAGATTGAGAAAGTGGCTAATAAAATATATGGCATCCTGGGCTTTTACATAGAAGCATAGAGCACAAAAGAAAGAAAATTATAGGCAACCTTTATAAAACACTGGTTCAGACTCAGCTGGAGTATTGTGTCCAACTCCGGGCACCACAATTTAGGAAGGATGTGAAGGCATTAGAGAAGGTTCAGAAAAGACTTCCAAGAATGGTTCCAGGGATGAGGAACTTCGTGGATAGATTGGAGAAGATGGAGCTGTTCTCCATGAAGAAGAAAAGGGTGAGCGGAGATTTAATACAGGCATTCAAAATCATGAGTGGGTGTGGAAATAGTAGATAGAGAGAAACTGTTCGCATTGGTGGAAGGGACAAGAAGTGTGGTGGAGGCGGGTTCAATCATGGCTTTCAAAAGGTAATTGGATAATTATCTGAAGAGGAAACATCTGCAGGGCCAGGTGGAAAAGGTGGGCGAGAGGGACCAAGTGAGTTACTCTTGCTGAGAGCCGGCACAGACAAAATGGGTCAAATAGCCTCCTGTGTTGTAACCATTCTATGATTCCAACCAGAGGACGCCGACTCAAGATGAAAGGTAAAAGGAGACATGAGGAAAAACCTTTCTATGCAGTGCCTGAGTGTGGTGGAGACAGATTCAATCATGGTTTTCAAAAGGGAATTGGATAACTAATCAAAGACAACAAATTGCAGGGCTACAGGTAAAAGACGGGCAAGTGGGACTAACTGAATTGATCTTAGCGCCGGTGAGGGCCACAACAGGCTGGATGGCCTCATTCTGTGTTGTCACCATGATTCTATGGTGCCAAGGACATGGTCAATGGAAAAGCTAAACAGATGCTGCCAGTGACACATTGGTAACTTTCAAGCAACGGCAGATACTAGATCTTACATTAGCTTGGTTCTCCCTCAGGACCAAATCAGGACCACAGGACAGGAACTGATGCATTATTCAGTGAGTTTTTTTGTTGTGAATGAATAGAAAAGACCTGCAGGGCACTGAAATTCTGTGCAGAGCTGTATCAGTTTAAATAAATTTTCCATGTGAACAGTCAATTGGATTGTATACCTGTAGGCCTGAATAGCTGCTGATATGTTTTTCATCTCCATATACTCATGACCCATTAGTGTCCAAGCACCAAGGTAGCGAGGATTTAACTTCAATGCTCGTTGGAAGTATAGGGCTGCTTTTTCGTGTTGAGACCTTAAACTATAGTAATTGCCTTAATGAGAAGAGAAAGAATATTGGATTCACAATTCGGGTACAACAGCTCTAAACCATACAGGCCTGAAGGTCCTAGGATTAAATTCTGATCTGCACTTAGCCACGTGTCCTGAACAAGGCAATAGTTGGGGTGCTACAATTAGTTTGAGAATCATGAGCCAGGGAAGCAGAAAAATGTTCCACTAGAAAGTGCATGTCCTCCATAGTTCATCAGCACATGAAATGCCCAGTTGGGTCAAGCTCTAGCACCTGTGGAGCCATGTCTGAACAATAGGATGGAATAAAATATAAGCAAATAGGATATGGAGACCTCATTATTAAATTTTTCAACTCCAGTAGAGATGACTGACCTCAGTAGTTTACACTTTTGCGATACTCCATTCTGCTATGTCATGCATTAGAGAATCAACATCTAACATTACAAGGTGGAAGAATGAAACTATGCACTTGCAACTCCTAACACATCAAGCTCCTTGATATATCCGATTCCTGTTGATCTTGTGACAGCGACAGATCTCAATTCCATTCAACTCCTTGGTGCTATATGGAGCAATTTTTTTTCTCTTTGATTTCTCTGCTGTCTAGTGAAGGAGGAGTTTGGGTGGGAGATGGAGGATGAATGGAGTTGTTCCATTGTGGACCTTCCACTGACTTCAATTAAACCCTTCTAAAGAACTGAATGCCAAGGAGCACAATGGAACTCTAATGTGCTGTGCTGCTGGACGACAGACAATGCAGTGGACTTGTGATCCTTTACATAGAATTCTCAATCTCAAGTATAGGAGACATCAAGTACAGGCACGTTCCATAGAGAGGGGAAGAGGGGGAGGCAGTTAAACATCAAAGAATTAACCTGGTTTCAGAGAGGCAATGGAAAACATAGCTAATGCAGAAGATTGAGAAAATCGAAGAAAACAGGAGCGAAAAATATAACACACGAGTCTCATTGGGTGCACCAATAAAAAATAGGTTAAACAGACAGTGACTGCAAACCAGAACGAGTGCTTCAGTTTTGAGTTGATCAACTGAAGAGGCAGTCCCCTGTTAAAGACAAATTGTACTCACCAATCACGCAGCAGGTTTCTACTCGATACTTGTCAATTTCACACAGATTATGAGCCAGATAGCTTAGCTCAGGCTTCATGTTCTGAAAGAAAAATAAAAATGGGAATGGACTTATAACAAAAACACAAATTTCTACAACCACCGAAAAGAAAATTGCTCAACTGGAATGACGGTATATTCTTTTTAATTCAAAGTTGCTTAAATCAAATAGTCTGATAAATCAAATTGAAATGATCATGAGCAGGCAGTGTACTTGTACTTCAAGGGGAATTTAAAAGGACAATCAGATGCACTAGGGTAAGAAAAAACTGTCCTGACTTTCATACCTTTATGGGTGAAAGGAATGTACCCAAAGATATCTAAAAATATTTAGATAAAGCACATAATTTATTCTTCAAGTGAATTTTGTCTGTTGAAAATATAGATCAAGCCCAGGCAGTGCTGGCAGCTGACATTATTTTGGAAGTTAGGACAGGACTTAATATTTGCAGAGTGAGCCCCACATAAGAAGTTTGAAAATTACTCATAAATGAGCCACATACAGGTCCAGGCTCCATACAACTGTCAAACAAGTTTCTTCTAATTTAACCAGTGCAACATTAACTCTCGTCAGATCCTGATCCTATTTACCGCCACCTCCTGCCTTCTTTTAATTTCCCTGACAAGTTCTACTCCAACTTCCAAACCTAAGGAGATACATCTTAATTTTCTTGCTGAAGGTCTTACTGCTTGTGTTAACTCTGAATTGTCAACTTCTCATCTCCTATGCCCAAAAATCTCTCCCTAAAATCACTGCAGTGTCTTTCATTCTCCTAACTTGGATAAGTTCCAAGCAAAATAAAATCAATGAACTATATCTTAATGTGGACATCAGTACCATATGCTGTTGGATCCACTCACTACTTAAATCCAGTTTTCTATTTTCTTCATTAGCCATTTCTAATATCCCAAGTGCCATGCATTGTACAAGAATAACCTACTCCATCTCTCTCATCAATTACTAGGCAAGCCAGCAGAGTCAAAGATGACCAACTCTCAGATTTTCTCTCTCTTTTGTACAGAAGTTGAGCACCTCCCTCCTACAGTAGCAAAGCAAGGTCAGAAACTTGAGCATTTTCATTATCAATCATTGCAGGCAGATGAAAGAATGCTTTCTGCGATGTAATAAGGGCTGTTCCTTCTGTGCAGCTGACAGGTAATCTAATTAATGAACCGCTACTTCTACAATAGTCATAAAATCAGTGCCTAACTCACCATATTTTAACTTTTCCCGTCTGTAAAAGAAAAAGCCACCACTTCAACTTTGCAAGTGTTTGTGAACTAACCAGGAATAAATTATTGTAAAAACTGAGAAAGACATGTTAGGGTGCAATGGAGAATGGAGGCTAGAGATGAAGAAAGGATGTGTTATCAGATGACAAGCTTTTTCTAGTATCTTGACCAGAAGTAAGAGATGTGCTGAAAGAGCCTCTCCTGCTTTATGAACATATGAACTCGTTGTAGGCCATTCAGCCCTTCGGGCCAACTCTGCTATTCACTACGATCATGGCTGATCTGATTGTGGCCTCAACACCACATTCTGTCTACCTCTGATAACCTGTAACTCCTTTGTTACTCAAGAATCTATCTACCTCTGCTAAAAAATATTCAATGACCCTGCCTCCACTAGTCTCCGGGAAAGAGAGGTCCAAAGATTCATAACCCTCTGAGAAAAAATTTCTTCTCATCTCCGTCTTAAATGGGAGACCCCTTATTTTTAAACTGTGTCCCCTACTCCTAGTCTCTTTCACAAGGGGAAACATCCTTTCAGCATCCACCCTGTTAGGCACCTCAGGGTCTAATATATTTCAATAAGATCTCCACGCGTTCTAAACTCCAACCTTTCCTGGTAAGATAACCCCCCCTCCACCACATTTCAAGTATCAGGTGCGTTTTTACTGCTTCAGAAGCACTATTCAGTCTTGTTCGGACGGGTGGCCAAGAGAAAGGCAAAAAGTGTTTGACATGAGAAAAGAAACTGAGCTCTCTTAAGAGAGCCCTTCTGATAAAGATATGGGAGCTCCAACTGACAAGTATGTTAATAGATTAAATGAAAAAGAAACACCATGAAGAACTGAAACAAAATTCATTGTACTTTGACAGTCATGGGGAAGATCAATATGGGAGATCACTGGAGACTATATATATTGCAATTAAATATCAAAGTTGACAAACAGAGGGTGCAATCCTCAGCAGAAGTTAGATAGCTTTGAATGATATGAGGTAGTCATCACTGGTATAAACCCCCTGCTTAATGAATAAAGTTCTAATGGATTAATCTTCAACGACAGCACAGAGATTTGAAAGGGAACTAGACAGCTACAAACATAGCTTTGGTGGGAGGCCATTTAATAGCAATTTGACCAAAATACACACAAGGAGACCAGTCAGTGGCTTTACAAATGTGTTCAAGGGCAGAATCCAAGAGTTGTGGAATATAACCAACATGACAACCAGTGAAAGAGTTAAGCTGAAAACCATATTGATAAATGTGGACTACATGCAAAAATAAAATATTACACTAACAGCACCGTGGGTGCACCTACACCACAAGGACTGCAGCGTTTCAAGAAGGCAGCTCATCACCCGCTTCTCAAGGGCAATTATGGATGGGCAATAAACGCTGGCCTAGCCACCCACATCCTATGGACGAATAAAATATTTCTCTGAAAGGATTTATTATATCTTATATAATTGTGTAGCGATTGATTCATAGGACAGAATCGTCCGTGCATGCTAGCGTAGGGCGTGTTCGGTTGCGTGAGTGGACAATATGGTGAGAAGGCCAAAAATTGGTTTCACAACATCATGAAACCAGTTTGCCATCGTCCATTCAGCCTGTTGATGGCAGGCTGTGTTCCCTGCCACTGGACATTGGGAACCTCATTGTAATACATCAGCATATCATTATAAGGCCAGCACCCTACCCACCACGCCCCCCACCAGCTGGATCGTCCTCCCATGTGATTGCATACCAACGTGTTTCACAACAGCACATATAAGGCGTGCACTTTGTGGGCTGCACTTTGAGGGGAAATCGGGGATGAGTGTACAGTAACGTGGAGCACTTGCAAGGTTCGCTTGTTGGACTTCAAGGTTGAGGCAGGTTGGGGGGGTGGGGGGCGCTCGGGGGCAAATGCTGCCCTGCGGTTGATGCGACTTTAGTGGGGGGTGGGAGAACAAAGGGTGCCCTGTGGTTGAAGGCAGTGCACAAGCACATGCAGGTGGGGGGTGGGGGGAATGGGTAAGGAGGCAGCCATGCATTAGAGATACCTTGTAAAAAAAGTGACCATTCCTTTGTATCTGAGACAGTTCAGACGCAGCCACATTATGACTGGAGTTGGGCCTCTAGCTTATCTGCCCACTCAAGCAACGCAGAGGCACCAAAGTGCCAACCAAGTGCTCCAGAGCCTTTCACCTCTCAGGCACAGACTGCAAATTTATGAGTGTTTTAAAGGACTGCAGAACAATTGGATGACTGGGCACGTTGTACAATCTCCTTGTTAAAGCTGGCTGTGGAGCAGTTACTGATGGAGGTGCTCACAGCCCCTTGCAATATCATCCCAGTTTGGACCAATCTCTCCCATGGTTCAAGCTAAATTGCAGCCTTGCAATGCAGGTTAGGGCATGCAGACCAATGGGCAAAGCTGCCGTCAGCAGGGGAGGCAGTGACATAGCGGTATTATCACTGACTAGTATTCCAGAGACCCAGGGTAATGCTCTGCAGACCCAGGTTTGAATCTCAAAAATTTGAAATTTGAATTCAATAAAAATCTGGAATTAGAAGTCTGATGATGACAATGAAACGATTGCTGATTGTCACAAAAATCCACCTAGTTCACTAATACCTTTTAGGGAAGAAAATCTGCCATCCTTACCTGGTCTGGCCTACATGTGACTCCAGACCCACAGCAACGTGGTTGACTCTTAAATGCCCTCTGAACAAGGGCAATGAGGGATGGGCAATAAATGCTGGCCTAGCCAGCATCACCCACGTCCCATGAATGAATAATAAAAAAAATCAGTCAGGTGGAGTGGGGCGGAGGTGGATGGGGTTTTAGGCAGCCATGCAGCGCACTAAACTCTGACCATCCAACTCTCTGGGATGCATTAAGAGGCCTTCAGACTTAACCAAGAGAGGTTCTTAGTACACCAATGCAAACCCATGCATCCCTCTTCTCATCCTGCAGGGAGAGTACATTAGAAGCACAGAGCTTGGTGAACTAGTTATATGCCTCATGGCTTACAGATAGCAGAGACGATGAAGAAGAGAGCGCCTGAGGCGCCTAGCTGCGCAGATGGAGGAGCAGGACCCTCAGGAAGAAGGGGCGGCTGGGGCTCCGCACATGCCGCCAAGAGCCACAGCAAACCATCACTGGTTGGTGACTAGCTGAACCCAGGGTCGACGGACACCGCCTCTCATTTTTGCAGATGACTGAGAACCAGTGTTGCTGAAGACTGTGCATATCTGGGAGACTGGTCAGACACATCTGCCAGCTACTGCAGGACTTGGCATCACGTGGACATGGGAGAGGGACATGGGGGAGGGCATCCACTGCCAGTGGCCGTGAAAGTGATAGCGGTGCTCAATTTCTATGTCCACAGGTGACCTCTGTGGGATATCACAATCCGCCACCCACAAATACATCCATGAGGTCACAAATGCCATCTTCGCAAGGGCACACAAATTTGTGCATTTTGCCCGGGACCAGGAAAGCCAGGATGCAAGAGCGATTGGATTTGCCCAGACCTCCGGTTTCCCACAGGTACAGGATGCCATTGACTGCACTCACCTGACGCTCAGACCTCTATTGCAACACACGGTCAACTATGTCAACGGCAAGGGCTTCCATTTGCTGAATGTGCAGCTGGTGTGCGACCGCCACAAATGCATCCTGCAGGTCTGTGCACAGTTTCCAAGGAGTGTGCGTGACTCCTACATTCTCAATTGATCACAGATCCATGACATCTTCCAGGGTCTACAGAGGCTGCGGGGGTGGCTCCTCGGGGACAAGGGCTACCACCCACAGAGCACGTGGCTGATGACACCTGTGCAGCGGCCTCAGACTGCAACAGAACAAAGGTATTATGAGGCTCTTGCTGCAACTCACAACTTGGTGGAGCAAACCATCGGGATGCTGAAAATATGGTTCCTGTGCCTGGACCAATAGTCCGCAGAGTGTGTCACGCATCGTCGTCGCCTGATACACCATGTACAACCTGGCACTGCAACAGGGAGAGGAGATGGCTGAGGAGGAGATGGGGGAGCTGGAGGTCTCCTCCAATGAGGGGGGCGTCGACAGGGATGAGGCTGAGGAGGTCCTCACACTGGTCAGACAAGACAGGCGGGCTCAGGAGGCCCTCATAGCAGCTAGATTTGTTGAGGATGACGACGACATGCAATGAGGAGACACCATACATCCTCACATTGGATCTATGAATATTCAACTCCAGTCTGGCTTATGGCAGCGCACATACCCTGTGAGATAATGCTCCTGTCATGGAGACACAATGGAGGCCCTAATAGTCGCTCAACTGCAGGGGGATGATGACCACATGCAGTGAGGGCACTCCATAGATCTTCACATAGCCTCTGAGAATGTCTGACTCCTGTCTGGCTGAGAGCATTTCCCATGGCGGGCGAATGAGAGTCTGCCCGCCATGGAAACAGTGTGTTTCCCAGGAATGCATAATTAATGTGGCGGGTCTGGGACGTGAAAAGCCACCATTGTGGCCAGCGGGTAAAATCTCATTTTATCCACCTGCTACTGCACTTAGTGCAAATCTGGGACTATTCTACCCATAGTGTCATTCTGGCACAGGAGGCCATTCACCCCATTGTATCCATGCCAGCTCTTTGTAGAACAATCCAATCAGCTCTATTCCCACACTCTATACGCATAACCCTGCAAAGTTATTTCCATCAAGTGCCCATCCAATTTCCTTTTGAAATCCTGATCATCTCCGCTTCCCCCACCCTCAAAGGCATCGAGTTCCAGGTCATTACTCCCTACTGCATAAAAGGCTTTTCCTCACAATGGCTCCCATATCGCTTTCTCAAAACCTTACATTTGTGTCCCCACGTCCTTGTACCTTCAGTTAATGGGAGCAGCTTTTCTTGAACCGACCTATCTGAACCTGTAATAATCCTATACAGCTCTATCAATGTCCTTTCCCCAAGGAGAACAAACCCAGCTTCTTCAACCTAACCTTGTAGCTAAAATCCCTCATCCCTGAAACCATTTTGGCAAATGACAGGGGTTTGCTAGATTTCTAGAATGAAAATAAATATGATAGGTATGAGTTTTTTTAAACCTTTCAGGAAGGTAGTAACTCTGAGTGCGGTATGGGTACAGAACACCTTCTGGTATTTCTGGCAAAACAATGTATGTTAGAGGCTAATGCGAAGGATTCAAAGCCAATTACACTCTGCCACTTGCCCAGTGTTCACACATGCACTTTCCAACAGGGTCCACTGAATAGTATGTAGGTAATCCAGAGGTACTGAGACAAATTATACAGTCCCAACTATTGCCAGGACTGAAACCCAACTATCTCAGGACAAACCTGGAATATAACCCAGGACCCACTTTTCTGAATAGCTCAGTACTACACTACCTAGTGTCTTTACCATAGAATTACAGAGGAGCTGGAGGGTACAATTTTACATAACTGATGTCAATAACTAAACATAATAGGTCTTAGCCCTTGCCACTAAGGGTGCTTTGGCTTTATTCAAAAAACTGCTATCAGAAAGTGTCACTATTCAGATACTATGGAATAAATGAAGATTTTTATTGAAGAGTTTTGTTCAAATCAAAAACAGAAAGCATAACTAGATTAATATTTGGAACAGACATCAGCTCCGTGCATCCTTAAACCTGCACAAGCCCGTAAGTCAAAATAGCCAACCTTACCCGAACATACAGCAGATTGGATAACGTGTCCATATTCTCTATCCTATATGGGTCCTGATTTCGTAACTCATTGAAAAGAGTTAAAGCTCTATCAATGTCTAAACATTAGGGAGAAAGAAAGAAAAGTAGTTCAACAGTTTCTGAATACATGACAATATCAGGTAACTACGAAAAAAAACAATAAATCAAAAGAAACCTTTGTTTACTAGACATGGGATAACACATTCTGCACATATCATTCTGCAACAACATACTCAATGCTTAAGATAATCTCACAACTCATAAAAGTAAACACGGAAAGATTTATAATATCTTACTTTTAAAAGACGTGACTGTGCTATAGAAATAAGGGTTTGAAATAAAAAATAGGATTTTCATTCAAAAATTAATATAGAAGCACTCCTTGCCTAATCAGGTGGTTTTATTTGTACAAAAAGTGAAAAATCTAAAGATATTTTGAGGCGGCTATGTTGCACTCAGCTTCCCTCACAGACAAGATCATTTTTCAATGTACAATAGAAATTCCTCCAATTTTCTTGGATCACCAAACAAAATGATTTGAACAAATTTAGATTCATAATTTTTAAAAACTCAAAGAAACTTAAGAACTGCAGTGTAAAACAGCGACACCAAGATGCAATTAAACAAATGCCCTGCAGCAACAGAAACGGTGTCAATCAATAAACATGTCAAACTTAAATTTTAGCAAGAAAAACCCCGCCGTAGATCCCATTACAAGTGTTGCACACTTTGCTGGCAAAGTCTATTTATGCCTGGAAAAGTTAACGCAATTTTCTATTTTTTAAAAAAGTTGTTAAAATGGGGATTGGTCAGGAGGGTTTGGCCTGGATTTTCCACTTGATTGCTCCAGATTTTCCAGTGTAATTCGCCTGAACTTGGCAGAACCGGCAAAAAAAAATTGCAGCATTTTAAATGCAAATTGAGTTTAATGCAAGTCGAGTTTCCATTATGTTTTGTGCCAGTTTTTAAAAAGTTGCACTAGAAGCAGGTCCTGCCCACAAAACTGGCTGCCCATAAAGGTGATCACCACTAGAAGATTCCGCTAATTGCACTTGTTTGCAGGCCTTCAAGGAGGCTCTAACAATTAAGTTGGATCTTTTGGACATAAAAACATTAATAGGTATATTTTGAAAGGCTTTGGATGTAACTTATTCCTTCAATTTACAAAGGTACTGGCTTTTGCACCGCAATCTAAATAGAAAATAGTTTCGTATTTTTGTTAAAAAGTTATTTTCAACAAACGAATACATCAAGCAATATTTTCTGAAGTAATTTTTTTTAAGTTGTTTAAAAATATTTGTCAGTTGTGCTGGTTTATGACAGATTGTACATTTGGTGATATGCATGAGTTAGAGCAGAAACTTGAACTTTTCAAAACAGGTGCAATTTGCACTGTAATCATTAATTCACAGAATTTTAATGGCACAGAAGGAGACCTTTTGACCCATCGTGTCTGCACCAGCTCTCCAAATGAGCATCTGAGCTAATGCCATTGCCCTGCCTTTTCCCCATACTCCTGCGTCCAACTCTGCCCTCTTTTAAGCAAATGGTAAGTCCAAGCTGAAACCCACATTGGACCTAGCAAAATTCTAAGCTGTAGTCTCTATTCAGAGAGGCCTTTGGGGATATAGTGATATGCAGCAACCAAAAGCTGCCACATGTCACACCATTGTAGAAGGTTAACAGATCAGAAGGTATTCATTATCTCCTAGACAGTGCCAGGACCACTAGGTGCTACGATACCATATTAAGTTGTGACAGAGACATACATTGGTATCTCGTTTATATTTTTAGAAAACACCCAGATACCTGGCATTAAGTGCTAGGACTGCAGGGTGGCAACCCCAGCTATACAATTGCCAAGTCTTGCATCTGATTTTGTCATCTACAAAATAATATTAGGCAAACAAGTGAAGGATTTAGTGGGAACTGGGTTGGATCAGGACCAGGAGTCACTGCCGAGACCAAGCTTTTACTGTAAACATTCCTAAACTTCAAAAAAAGGTTGACTGGCAGGAACAAAAGCCAAGGAATTGAATTCCAAAAAAGACCCAAAATGTGGGACCACCCAATTTTATTTTAAAACACTAAAATGAAGAGACCTCATCCTAACCCTAACACTGACCTCGAACATTGTGATAAGCCACAGCAATTTGAGAGATGATATAAGTGCTTTTGGAGAAGCCAGCATCAATTAGGTTCTGATATTTTTGCAATGCCTCCTCAATAAGCTGCAGTTCCGTATAGATGTGAGCCAGGAAGAACTCTTTCATCCATGTACTGGGTAGCACCATGGGCTTGAGCTGGAAGAGAAAAGCAAAGGAAACCGAGTATCAGTAGTATACACAAGCCATGATTAAAGTCACTGTGATCAGAGTCCAAGTGCCTGGGGAGACTCTTGAACTTCCAGGCAAAGTAGTGGGTGCAGACACCCTGGAATCGTTTATGAAACAATTCAATGTTGCAACAGGTGAGAATGGGACGATTCTGGATAAATGATTAAACTGGGCTTCCTCTTCTGTAAGTATCATGATCTCTTCTAACGTGAGGTCCATTAATGTATCCTGCATGAAGGACCTCTAATCTGGTTTTACATGAGCCAGGTTAATGGGCTTTAAAGTGAGTGATCCAGGCATTAACGAATGCCTGGCTCAAAAAAACCAGACTCAAATTAAAAATCAGGAATTTTACACTTGAACAAAAGCCATCGAGATCTGTTGGGAGTCTGGGTTAAACTACTGTACCTCCTGCTTCAGTTTTGGGAATGTTCCAGAAAGTGTTTTTATTTGGTACAAAGTTTGCTCCATAATTAGAAAAAGGACTTGGATTTATAATGTCTTATCGTATCTCTCAAACATTCCACAGTACTTTCGTGCAGTGATTGGTTTGAAGTGCAGTCACTGTAAAGCAGGCAAATGTGGCTCAGTAAGGTCCCACTGACAGTAATGAGATTCAATAATTAATTAATTTATTGTTTGTGGACGATCGTTGGCCAGGGCACAAAGAATTCCTTACTCTTCTTCAAATACTGCCAGTTCATCTTTAACTTCCTTCTGAATGGGCAAATAGGTTGACACCTCTAGCAATGTAGCACTCCCTCAGCAATAAACTATGACTCCCCTCTGGGTGTCACCTCTATTAACTGGGCCTCTGATTTAACAAGCAGTGCAATGGAAGAGTAAAGTCTCTCTCTCTGTATACCCTTTCCCAGAACAGTGAACATGCTCAGGGTCATAAAACTGTTGGGGGTCTTCTGCCTTGGTGAAGATCAGTTACCTCAAGATAAATTGATATTTGAACTTTTGGGTTTCCTTTTTTTCTTATTACAGAACTATACTAGAGGACGATTTCACCCATCAATGTGTCCAGTGTCAGGGTTTTATTCAGCTTTCATTCACTTTTGGATCAGCAGCACCCTAAATTAGCGACATCCAATAACATTTCATGATTTTTATTATGTCCTCACAATGGAAGTTAAAAATTCTGTTCTGAATTGCCACTCAGTTGAAGAGAAACAAATGCACTCACCAAGTTACCAGCCTTGACAGAAACCCCCAGGAAAGGAATAAATTAGTCACTTACCATCTCCTTGTCGGTAATGAGGTTGCAGAGTTCGAGCCAAGCTCCCCAGTGCAAAGGCAGACTGTGCGTGGCTTCCACAAACACGTCAATAGCTTCTTTAACCAGGTCCAGTTTCCTCAGGACTACTCCGTACCTAATATACAAACCCTGACTGAATTTCAGCTTACATAGTTTTATATTACACTGACCTATACTTCGATAATTCACGGTTAAACTCGCGATGCAAGACAAAAACAGGTAGGCAGCTAGTTACAAGGTAATAAATATAATTGAGGTTGAGATAGCTTGTGACATGAGAGAAGATGGTGAGCAGTTTAAATCATTTAATTCCTGAGCTCACATTTCAAGCTTTGACATCTCTTAAAGAAATAAATAAGTGCCACTTCCCGCACCCCCCCACCCCTCCACCCCCAAACAATGTTTGCTGAAGATGGTGCCTTGCTTACGTACCATTACACAAACTCTCAGCCATCTGGCACCCAGCCCAAGCAACCATCCAATCACTGAAAGCTTTCCTGTTAATGCTCTCACAATGGAGTAGGCATTACTCACTCTATACTATCTGTTGTATTCAGTCCTTTAAAAAGGAAAATATATCTATTTTATTATGTTAACAGCAAATACATGCATTTCCAAATAACATTGGTAGTGTCAGAATACATTTTAGTGAACTGTAACACCTTCTAAGTGTTACAAAGGGAGATAATTTGATGTCTTTCACTCATTCTATTACAATTCCAACGGGAATTGTCAATTGGCTCACCAGATCATACATCCAAAAACGACCTTCAACTCTCCTCCTGTTTCTTTGATAATTCCAGGTTTTCCACTCAACATCCTACCCAGGGATCCAGGAAGAAGGACTTCCTAATATCAATCCTAAGCTTGCCTTTCATCACTTTATATTTGAGACCCTTTGCTCCAGCCTTATGATTTAATCTGAATTTGTGTTTGAATTTACTTCCTCTATGCCATTTACTACCTGAACAGCTTTACAAGGTCATCTTTCAAAGCTGGAAATCATAAGTTCCTCCAGTGTTTTCTCTTAACTCAGTCCTCTGGCACTTCTGCCTTGTAACTCTGCTGTCCATCACCCCCAAGGTCCTGAATGCCTTGGTGAGCAGAACTGAGCAGTACTGACGGACAAAAGCAAAATATCGTGGATGTGTAGAATCTGAAATAAACTCAGTAGTGCCATCAGCATCTGTGGAGAGAGACACAGCTAGAGTTTCAGATCAATAACTGTTCATGAGAACCAGTTCTGATGAAAGCTCATCTACCTGAAACATTAACTGTTTTTCTCTCTCCATAGATGCTATCATGCCTTGATGAACGTTCCTGCAGGTGTGGCCTGATCAAGGGACTGCAGGTTGTAAACAGCACTATCTCAGGCGAGCAATCTATCATTTAAACTAAGTTCTGCACTTTAGAGAGTCACCTCATTGCTTTGGGAAATTCCAAAGACAATAAAGATGTGAAATATTCTGACAACTAATTATCTTTGGTCACAATGTCACTGAGTACAGCTTCATAATGGGACGGCTTCTATTCAAATGCTGGTTTCCAGGCTGCCTTTTACCAATTCTGAAGAACAACATCTGGCAACAAACAATAACTGAAATATGGAGCAGTGCACAGGTAACCCAACCTACCACACACACCGCCGCCCCAACTCCACCCACAATCTCTACCATTTCCCATATACATTGTGGGGAAATTCAGTAACCTTTCCCAGGATTGTCATCTATGTTATTCAGCACATGTTGGGAAATAGACAGTTAAATGATCATATAAGCTGATACATACAAGTATAATCCAAATCCATCCAATTCCCTGGCTTTGTGTTTTTTGCTCAGTTCAACTCGCAATTCCCTCAGAGACTCATTCTTCACTTGTCCTTTCTCCAAGGGTCCTGCCAAGCAGATAGAAAATAAAACTTCACACAGACTAGCCTAGGGGAACCCAGATGTAGCTTGGAATCACAGATCATAGTTTAGCACACCAATAATGCAACATTTTATTTGTTCCTTTACTAGGACCTGTATAGCTACGTCAATAAAAATTGTACAGAACCATGGTCTTTCAATATTGAAAGAAAATGCTGCTATAAGCCTTTGTAAACTTAAATAATAGATAAATGAAATATATTTAGACTTAAAGTATCTCTTCCTCAACAGTTTAGCATCTCCATGGAGTTTAGTTTAGTCTCCCATAACAGATTCTAGCACAGTTAATAAAACATAGATGCCATTAATAATGTAGGTCAATAAGAAAATTGTAGTCACCACCTCTTACTTCAAATGCACATTAAGAAATTAAAACTAAATACAAAATGATGCATATTTATTTTAATATGTTTCGGTTTAAAGAGATAAAAAGAACTAAAAGATGATGGATAAATCTGTGCCACATTCCAATAGGCTAAATAGGTATTCTATAATGACAAGAGGACAAATACTAAAGGCGGATTGCAGAGAAATGCAGTATAATTTTTCTTTTATTTATTCATGGGATGTGGGCATCGCCAGTTAGGCCAGCATTTAATGTTCCTCCCGAATTGTCCTTGAGAAAGTGGTGGTGAGCTGTCTTCTTGAACTGCCGCAGTCCTTGTGGTATAGGTACACACACAGTGCTGTTAGGGAAGGAGTGCCAGGATTTTGATCCAGCAACAGTGAAGGAACGGCAATATATTTCTCAATGGTTAGTGGCTTGTAGGGGAACTTCCAGGTGGTGATGTTCCCATCTATCTGCTGCGCTTGTCCTTTTAGATAGTAGTGATCGAGGGTTTGGAAAGTGCTGTTGAAGGAGCCTTGGTGAGTTCCTGCTGTGCATTTTGCAGATGATACATGCTGCTGCCACTGTGCTTCAATGGTGGAGGGAGTGAATGTTTGCGGATGGGGTTCCAATCAAGCGGGCTGCTTTGTCCTGGATGGTGTCAAGGTTCTTCAGTGTTAAAAGGGGGCTATTTTCAGTTACCACACCATATATTCAACAACATTGTACTTAACTCAGATTAATCTCTCCAGCAGCTCCCCTTGTGATTTAGCCAATTAACCCAATGGAGACCCAATGAGGACCTCAGCCACACAGATCAGAAATGCCTAGGTTTGATCACTGACCTAAACAGAGTTAGCAGATATCAATCAGGTTGGCAGTGGGGTATTACTGTTTGCAGCAGTGTGCCCGAGTTAGGAGTGGAGAGTAGGAAGAACATGTTGCCTCAGATACTGTTGGAGCTACAGGCTGACAAATCCCCGGGTCCAATAGGAAGTGGCTAGAGAGATAGTTGATGTTGGTTTTAATTTTCCAAAATTCCCTGGATTCGGGGAAGGTGCCATTAAATTGGAAAATAGCAAATGTAACTCCTTTATTCAAAAAGGGAGGGAGGCAGAAAACAGGAACCTACAGGCCAGTTAGCTTAACATCTGTCATAGGGAAAATGTTAGAAGCTATTATTAAAGATGTTATGGCAGGGCACAGAAAATTTCAAGGCAATCAGCCAGAGTCAACATGGTTTTGTGAACAGGAAATCACGTCTAACCAATTTATTGGCATTCTGTGAAGGAGTCACAGGTGCTGTGGATAAAGGGACCCCAGTGGATGTACTATACTTAGATTTCCAGAAGGCATTTGATAAGGTTATTGTAGAAAATAAAAGCTCATGGTGTCGGGGAGGGGGTAACATATTGGCATGGACAGAAGATTGGCTAGCTAACAGGAAAAAGAGAGTAAGCATAAATGGGTCTTGTATGGTTGGTAGGATGTAACCAGTGGTGTGTCACAGGGATCAGTGTTGGGGCCTCAGCTTTTTACAATTTATATAAATGACCTGGAAGAAGGGACCGAAGGAATGGTGGCTAAATTGGTTGATGGCACAAAGATACAACAAGTAAGTTGTGAAGAGGATAAAAGGAGGCTACAAAGAGACACAGACACAGACACATAGGTTAAGTGAGTGGGCAAAGATCTGGCAAATGGAGTATAATGTGAGCAAAGGCGAAATTGTCCATTTTGGCAAGAAGAATAAAAAAGAGACATATGATCCAAATGCCGAGAGATTTCAGAACTCAGATTGAGAGAAATCTGGGTGTCCTACTGCATGAATGGCAAAAGGTTAGTATGCAGGCACAGCAAGTAATTAGAAAAGCTAATAAAATGTTATTGTTTATTGAAAAAGGAATTGAATACAAAAGTAGGGAGGTTATGCTTCAGTTATACAGGACACTGGTGATACCACATTTGGAATACTGTGTACAATATTGGTCTCCTTACTTAAGGAAGGACAGAAATGCAACAGAAGAAGTTCAGAGAAGATTTACTAGACTAATACCAGGAATGGGCAGGAAACAATGGACAGGCTAGGCTTGTATCCACTGGAGTTTAGAAGAGTAAGAGGCAACTTGACTGAAACATAAAAGATCCTCTGGAGTCTTGACAGGGTCTATTTGGAAAGATGTTTCCTCTTGTGGGAGAATCTGGAACAAGGGGTCACTGTTTAAAACTAAGGGGTCACCCATTTAAGAAGAGATGAGAAGAAATTTTTTCTCTTAAAGGATAGTGAGTCCTTGGAACTCCCTTCCTCAAAAGGCTGTGGAAGCAGAGTATGTTCTGTCTGATTGTTGGCCAGTGACTTTCCCCCCCATCAACTTTGCTGAGTACAAAAGTGTGGATGCAAGATGAGAACAGGATTGCACTCGACATTCATGATTCCCCTAGCAGTCAAATATCATGTTTCTCACAACCCAGGATTATACAAGAATAATGGGCAGGAAACAGGGCACGACTAGTAGGCGTATGACCATACAAGAATCAAAATCTCAGTTAATGAATGAATAACATTGCAAAAAAAAGCTTAAAAATATTAAATCTTTTTAATATGATAATTAAGTCTCATGCAACGGACAAAATCCCAGCTTATTGCTATAGGGGCCAGTTATCAACAGCAGACTGACTTACCCAAACTGTCCACTGTTTCGTCATCCTTCTTCTTCTCCCCAGACTAGAATACCAAAATCAGTTACTAAACATTAAAAACTTCATCCATTACAATCAGAGCATTGCCACATAGATTCAGAGCTACAACATAACAGAGTAAGTATTTGGGATGATCTTTACATTATACATATTCCTTTTTAATCTTTTAACCATCCTCACCCACTCCCACCCCTGGGAAGAGACTTGATGCACTGAGTGACATGCTAGGCCACTCCAGGGTGCAATTTAGAGTTAGCCACCTTGATGTGGGTCTGGAGTCACATTTAAGGCAGGCAGATTTCAGTCCTGAACAACATCATTTGGGTTTTTATGACTTCAGCTTCATATTTTTAGAATACCAAACTTTTTAGGTCCAGATTTTTAAAAAAAACATTGTTCATTTGCTAGGGTGGGACATGAATTCACATGTTCTGGATTATTAGTCCAGGCCTTTAAATTACTAGGCCAGTAAAACATAACCACTTCCAGTGCCATGGTGCTTCTGTGTCAGAATGCAAATTTGTGCTCCAAAGTTACGGAGCCCCACCATATGAAGTTGACATGCAGGAAAAGACAGCTGATTCATTAAACTGTGCTAAAAAGGGAGAGAAAAACAAAGGACTAGTCAATGCAGAATGCTTGTAAGGGCCATTTTCATCTGCTTTCCATCTTGGTTAACAAATTATATAAAGAACAAACTTGCATTTATAAAATTCTTTTCACATCCTCAGGTTATCTCAAAGTGCATAGGAATGTTGCATTATCAGAAGTACCGGCATTACAGCCAATAGACGCTTGTAAAGTATAGTCATTGCTGTTTTTTAGGTATAATTTGAGAAGACTAAAATTTGATAGCAGGGTAAGGAAATTAAAAATATTTGTTCAAACTGAGCAAAAAGAGAGACTTGCATTTATATAGCACTTTTCACAACCACCTCAACCATCTCAAAGTGCATTACAACGAATGAAGTACTTTTGAAGTGTATTCACTGTTTTAATGTAGGAAACGCATCAGCCAGTTTGCACAAAGAAAGTTCTCACAAACAGCACTGTGATAATGATCAGATAATCTGTCCTTTGTAATATTGTTTGAGGGATAAATACTGGCCCAAGACACTGGGCTAACTCCTCTTCTTTGAAATAGAGCCATGGGAACTTTTACATCACCCGGGCAGGCAGATGGCACCTTGTTTTAACAGCTAATCCAAAAGACAGCACCTCAGACAGCGCAGCGCTCCCTCAGTGCCCAGGGCACAGAATAGTGAAATTGGCAGATGGAATTTGGGGATTTTTGATTATTGCCGACTTCTTTTTTTTCCATAGGATGGGGGGGAGGGTTCCTCACAACAGATAATGAAGTTTCCATCAGGTCTTAGAAAATGGTGTATCGAATGACTCTGTTCAACAAAGATGCCAGAATATGAATTTCATCCCATTAGTCTAGGCTGGATTTAAAACAAACTCCAGGATGAAAGGGCACCACCTAGTCACCCAGAAAGACATCTGATGGGTCACTGCAGGTTTACCAGCAATCTCATCATTAATGAATGCTCCCTTACCAGATATCTGGAGTACATATACAGGAAATAAGCCTTCTGACTCTGACAGCCTTTGAGAAAATACGCTGCTCGGTCATATTCCTTCAAGTCAAAATATGACTTGGCTAAAGTGTAGGCATCCAAATCCACCAGGTCTTCCTAAATAGAAACATGTTTTTAACAAAAAAAAATCAGTTACTCAAAAAGAAATCTCTTGTGAAATGTAGATGCAGCCCCCATTCTGGATACTGAACTACAATGCAGTTGATTTTCTCTGCCACACAATTGCCAGGATTTTGTTAATGGACAGAACAGAATGAAAAGGGATTTTAATGCTTTGCCTCATTCCACACCCACCTCCACCCAAAGCAAGTATTAGGATAGACAAGTATAAATTATATCGGAATGTATTATTGGTTTACCCAGGCATGCCCTGCTCTATTAAAGTTGTTTGTCTCCTTTCTAATAGTAACAATGGAGAAGAGGAGCAATGCAAAATTCCTTTTAAATACATGTTCTAATCTCAACCTAGTCAAAGACTGAAAAAAGCTTCAGTTCCAATGGTTTCAGACTTTCTAAAACTGTGGCATCTCCATTTCTGAGCTGCTTCTACAATTGCTTGTTTAAAATGAGTGCAATCTGTATACTGTTTAAAAAAAGAACTGTCGTACCTCTGTTAGCGTAGGGGCAGGTGGCAGCTCGTCTTTAGGAAGAGGGTCCAGAGAGAAGGCCAACTCTGAAGCCCTGTGCATAAAAGAAACTGTCAACTTTAATCAAGACATGAGAAATCCAGACTTGTCCCCCACCCCCTCCATCATCCCTGCCCAAATTCTATGTAATACAGGCAAACCCATCAGAATAACTGTTTACTCAACATAATCAAAAGGACAAAGGAGCATCATTCCTTTTGAGATATGTGCCTTGTCACCATCCAGCGTTGCATAAACTTGTTAAATTTAATGATTTTAGAAAGATATTTCTCTCCTGCCTAGATCTAAGGTCCACTCCCATCATCGAGCCTAACTCCCTATAATGTATGACCTTGTAGGCACAATAGCTGGTAATGTTGCCCTACCTGGTCATTATCATGATCAACTCATGAAATTCACACCAGCCCTTTTCAGTCTTTGGATAGCAGAAGAATAAACACTTAACTGTACCAGACTGTGCTCCAGATAATTAAGTTTTAGTTTAGTGCAGATAAAAGACCTGACTTGATTCACAACCCAAAAGTCACAGCCAGGAATTAAAAACAAAAGGTTCAATTTGATCTGACCAGAATCCCTGAATAACTATGAACGTGAGTGATAGGAGAGAAGATAATCAGGACTCTTCTGCTACAAAATCATTTTTATGCAATTACTTTTGTTGACGAAAAGGATTCTGCTAAATTTGCAAAGATAGATTTTTTCCAATGACAGCAAATAACAAAATAATCCACAACACAATGGTGATGCACAAGGATCAGCTCACTTAAGAAATAATGGTTGAGACTATCACTGCAACTTTATAAAGGTAATCAATAAATTCTATAAATTGATTACTTTATAAGGTTAGCCAGAGTTGAAAAAGTCATCTGTAAATAAAAACAAGTAACTAAAACTACATAACATCAGCAACTACAGCCAGTCAGTTTAACTGCAGTAGTGGGGAAACTTCTACAAACCATAATTAGGGACAAACTTAATAGTCACATGGACAAACATGGGTTAATTAAGAAAAGCCAGCATGGATTTCTTAAGGGAAAATAGTGTTTAATTAACTTGGAGTTTTTTGAAGAGGTATGATAAGGGCAATGCTGTTGACGTGGTGTACATGGACTTCCAAAAGGCATTTGATACAATGCCGCACAACAGACTTGTGAGCAAAGTTATAGCTCATGAAATAAAAGGGAAAATAGCAACATGCATTTGAAATTGGCTGACTGACAGGAAACAGCAGGGACTGGTTAATGGGATGGAGGAAAGTTTGGAGTTCTCCAGGGTCAGTTTGGGACCCTTGCTTTTCCTGATATATGTTAATGACATAGACCGTGGCATACAGGACACTATCAAAATTTGCAGATAATAAAAAACTTTGAAACATTGTAAACTCTGAGGATAGTGCAGAATTTTAATGGGAAAGGTGGCAGATGAAGTTCAATGCATAGAAATGTGAAGTGATTCATTCTGTAAGGAAGAACATGGAGACACAATATAAAGGGTTCAACTCTAAAGGGGGTACAGAAGCAGAAGTCATAAGTCATTGAAGGTAGCAGGAAAGATTGAGAGAGTGGTTAAAAAAGCATACAGTATCCTAGGCGTTACTAATAGGGGCATAGAGTACAAGAGTAAGGAGATTATTTTGAACTTGTATAAGATGCTAGGTTAGTTTCTGCTGGTGTCTTGTGTCCAGTTCTGATCACCGCACTTTAGGAAGGCATTGAAAGAGTGCAGAAAAGATGCCTGAGGGTGGCTCCAGGGATGAGGAATATTAGTTACATGGATGGATTGAAGAAATTATGGCTCTTTTCTTTGGAGAAGAGAAGGCAGAGAGGAGAATTATTCAAAATCATGAGATGTCTGGAGAGAATAGAAAGGGAGAGACACTTCCCAGTTGTGAAAGGATCAAGAACAAGAGGGCACAGATTTAAAGTAATTTGCAAAAGTGATATGAGAAAGAACTTTTTTTTTTAACACAGTGAGTGCCAAGGTTTGGAATACATTGCCTGAGATTGTGGTGGAGGCAGGTTCAATTGAACCATTCAAAAGCAAATTAGATTGTTATCTGAAAAGGAAGAATATGCAGGGTTACAGGGAGAAGGCAGGGGAATGGCACTAAGGGAACTGCTAATTCAGAGAGCCAGTGCAGACACAATGGGCCAAACAGCCTCTTTCTGCACATGAACAATTCTATGATATTTCTAATTCGACCCCTATAGTTATACTTTTTGTCAGGAAGATATAATAATTTTCAATGCTATTTGGAGTTTTTTGTTAAGGAGAATAATAGTGGGGTCCGTATCTATGTACGTGTGTGTGCCTGTGTGTGTGGGACTTAATTGACTTAGATTCAGCAGGTCTGAAGGCTCTGATGCAAGAAGAGAAGTTAGGTTTGAAATGCTAAATAGGTAAACATGGGTGAAGTTTTAGAATGTGAGGTGTAAAGGGAACATTTGCATTTTTAAACAAACCAGACAGCTTGAATTCAAAAGGGGGGGTGAAATGTTTCAGTTAAGAAACAGTGTGCTTATTTTCCCCAAAGACTGCTGGCAAAATTGGTACTGTGATAGATTTTTATTATTAGAAGGTAACGTCCAAAGACATAGCAAGACAATGGGAATTTGCATTCAAAGGGGAAAATATGTATAAAGGAGAGAAGGCTGTGTGCAAGGAAAGGAATTCTAAGATCTAACAAGTGTGAAAAGCCTCTAGCCTCTGTGCTCAAACTGCTGTCTGCAAGAACTGGAGTTAAGAAGCCTCACTTTGAATTTGACTGTTCAGGGTATCATGTTACTTTGCCTAGGTCTTTTAAAATGTATTTGTTTTTACTGTTGCCTTAACTGAGATGCAACTGAAAGTTTGATTAATTAGAGGAGCTAGGAGTTACCATAGTGGCAATTTGTAGAACCTGTGTGTGTACTTAACATTTTTTTAAATCAATAAATATTCAATTTAGTTTTGTAAAAAACCCTCAGCCTCAGAAGCCTTCTTTTTACTGAATTGAAAACCCATATCTCAAACTAAATACAAATTGCAAATTGTTGTGGCAGCTGCTTCAAGTTTCCTTCTGGAATTTGAGCAGCTTAGCATTTACCATCTGCTGTACCATAACACTTAAGAATACATTTACATGGTTAACCAACCTGCAGTCCATTTGTATACATCAGCACCAAGTTGAGGGCTGTGTAAGCTGCTCTGACAGATCCAGATTGAGTTGAAGGCTGATATACAGATGTGTTTTATACCTTATATCATTAATGGGGAGTAGATAACAACAGGGAATAACAGACTAAAGTACAGAGCGTGTGAAGAGCTTGGGAGTGAGGTTTATAATCTTTGAAGTGTGAGAAAGATCGAATATACATTTAATACATTGTGTTGCATTTGTAATGCTGTTTCAGCCGGTGTCGACGCCGGTGGCTGCTCCCTGGCCTGGCCTCCTGTTGCTGTTGGTCCTGAACGGAGAGTCCAGCCCCCTCCGGTCGGCTCTCTCACTCACCACTTGGCACTCTGCAGCAGGCCACGCTCCCGGCACAGGCCGCTTACCGCCATCAGACCTCGCTTCACCTCCTTCAGCTCCGGGAACTCACTCAGCGCCGCCATCTTCCTCCCGCTCACCCTGTAGCCAATCACAGCACCGTCCTCACTCCCAACCAGTCACTGCACTACCTCACTCCCAACCAATTACAGAGCCGCCTCATTCTTAGCCAATCACAGCGTTGTTTCATTCCTAGCCAATCACAGAGCCTCTTCATTCACAGCCAACCAAAACATGGCTTTCTTCATAGCCAATCACTGTGCCATCACATTTTCAGCCAATAATAGTGCCGCCTCCTTCACAGCCGCTTAGCAACTCGTCACCCGCCAACAACCGCCCACCAGATTGGCCAGGGTGCATGGACACGGCTGCCTATCATGTCAATGATGTTTCATTGTGGGAAGTTATGAATGAGGAATGCCTCGTTATTCTTCATAATATAAGTATGGCATTAATACATTTATATGTTAACGGTGGTGGAATATAATGGAGCGCACAATAAACTGCTCACCCCCTAGTTACCCACTGTGGCCTGGTGCCTAAATCAGGGTTAAATGATTGTGCAACGTGAACCTGCCTTTTATAAAAACAGAAAATGCTGGAAAAACTCAGCAGGTCTGGCAGCATCTGTGGAGAGAGAAATAGAGTTAATGTTTTGAGTCCACATGACTTCTTCAGAGCTGAAGAGAAGTAGAAATGTGATGAAATTTATACCGTTTAAGGGGGCGGAGCAGGTGAAGCTGGATAGAAGGCGAGTGATGTGGTGGGGACTAAGCAGAGATTGACAACGATGTCATGGACACAAGACAAAAGGAGTGTTAATGGTAGTGGTAAGGGCTAAAGAAGGTGCTGATAGTGGCATAAAGGTAAGAAGGCAGAATGTTTTAAAACAGAACAAGAGTCGGCACTTTGAAAGACTAACATTGAACAAGTTTGGGGGTGGGGTGGGGTGGGGTGGGGTGGGGGGACGGAGCAGTGGTTGGGGGAAAAGGATAGAAAAAGGAATAAAAATGGTAAAACGATGAAAAGTCAAAATAAGTAAATAAAAAATAAAAATACATTTTTTAAAAGGGATTTAAAAAGGTGAGGTTGGAGGAGAGAGTTCATGGTCTGAAGTTGTTGAACTCAGTGTTAAATCCGAAAGGCTGTAAGATGAGGTGCGGTTCCTCCAGTTTAAGTTGGGTTTCACAAAGGAAAGCATGTTAGGTGTGCCTGCTGTGAACCTTCCCTTACCTGAATCCAAGTCCACTGTTCACTGTTGAAAGGACTGCTCCAAGTCACTGAGGTTCTTCAGCTATTACAGCAACTGGGTTCTCTTCACTGCAGAGAAAGAACAAGGGACTTTCAGTCAGAATTACAGAATTGTTACAGTGCAGAAGGAGGCCATTCAGCCCATCATGACAGCACTGGCTCTCCGAATGAACAATTCATTTAATGCCATTCTCTCACCTTTAATCTATAATCCTGCACCTTCTTACTTTTCAGGTAAAAGTATAATTCCCTTTGGAATGAGTCAGTTGAACCTGCCTCCACCACACTTTCAGGCAGTGCATCCCTAGCCCTAACCACTCACTATGTGAATACATTTTTCCTCATACTACTTTTGCTTCTTTTGCCAATTACTTTAAATCTGTGCTCTCTTGTTTTTGATCCTTTCAGAAGTGGAAACAGTTTCTCCCTATCTACCTTGTCCAGACCCCTCATCATTTTGAATACCTCTATCAAATCTCCTCTCAACTTTCTCTAATGAACTAAGGCCCAATTTCTCCAATCCATCTTCATAACTGAAGTTCCTCATCCCTGGAACCATTCTTGTGAATCTTTTCTGAACGTTCTCCAATGCCTTCACATCCTTCCTAAAGTGTGATGCCCAGAACTGGGTGCAATACTCCAGCAGAGTCCAAACTAATGTCTGATACATGGTCAACATAATCTCCTTGCTCTTGTACTCTATGCCTCTAAAGCCTAGGAACAGTGGGTGAACAGGGGGAGACAGCAGTGTAGTGGTAATGTCACTGGGCTGGTAATCCAGATGCCCAGGCTAATGTTCTGTGGATAAAGGTTTAAACCCCACCAGGGCATCTGGCAGTTTAAATTCAATTAATAATCTAGAATTGAAAAGCATGTCTCAGTAATGGTGACCATGAAACCATTGTCCACTGCTGATTGTCATAAAAACCCGTTTGGTTCACTAATGCCCTTCAGGGAAGGAAATCTGCCATCCTTACCTGGTCTGGCCTACATGTGACTCTAGACCAACAGCAATGTGGTTGTCTCTTAGCTGCTCTCTGAAATGGCCTAATAAGCCATTTAGTTCAAGGACAATTAGGGATGGGCAACCCATGAAATAATAACTTTTTAAAAAGCCCTTTGGCACCACCCTTGAGCCTAAGAAAGACTTAGGCCGCAGTGCCTTCACAACTTCCACTCTCACTTCCCTCAGCATTTTTGGATGCATTTCCTCCAGTCCTGGTGCTTTATCAACTTTAAGAATAGGCAGCCTATCCAAAGTCTCCTCTTTATCAATTTTAAATCTTTCTAGTGTATTAATTACTTCCTCTTTCACCATAGCCTGGGTAGCATCTTCTTCCTTGGTAAAGACAGATGCAAAGAATTCATTTAATACCTCAGCCGTGCCCTCTGCCTCCATGCGTAAATCTCCTTTTGGTTCCCTAATTGGCCCTACTCCTCCTTTTAACATCCTTTCACTGTTTATGTTTATGATTTTTTACTCTCTTTGCTCCTCTTATTTGCTTTTTCAATTACCCTCTGAATCTCCTATTTTCAGCCTGCTTCTCCATTGAATTATCCACCTGACATCTGTCATAAACGTACTTTTTCTTCATCTTAATCTCTATCTCTTTTGTCATCCAGGGAGATCTGGTTTTGTTTGTTCTACCTTCCACTTTCAAGGAAATATATCTTGACTGTGCCCAAAATGCCTTTATTTTGATGGTAGCCCATCGTTTAGCCATCAGCTTTCCTGCCAACCTTTGTCTCCAGTTTATTCAGCTCTGATCCGTTCTTACCCCATTGAAGTTGGCTTTCCCGCAGTTAATTATTCTTAATCTAGGTTGTTCTTTGTCATTTTTCAGAGCCAATTGTTATGAATACATATCTCCAAGAACTATATGTTTTTAAAAATTGGAAGGACATTGAATTATTTGGAAACTTTCTTGGGAACTGACCTGGTTTTAAAAAAATGGTTATAAGTTCACTTTAGACCATCAACAAACTGCCTTTTTCTGAGGAGTCACATGACTTCAGCTAACTGACCAGCAAGGCACCTGAGGATATAAGGCTATTTGTTTATTTTGAATCTTAATTGCTGGAGAAAATAAAAACTACAGCTTTCAGAGGCTGTGAGACCCTAGTGATTTTCTGGAAACAACCTGACTGAGATGAGTTTATTTTTGAACTTGTTTCTTGGACTCAGTTTGGGAATAAATTGAAAAGGCAAATGTTGCCCAACTCACTCTTTCCCTGCTTTGTTTGAAATTCAGTGTAGTTATCAGTATCAGTATTGAGCTATAAACGTTCATCACAGTATAACTCATCTGTATTTGGAACCTAAGAAGCTGAGATGAGAGAGAGATCCCAAGGGTGTTGATCCCGCTCTGTTTTCCTCCACACCAAAACTCCTTTGGAAAGAACTTCCAGACAACTACTATGACCAGCGATCTGTCTTTGCATGCAGGAACATCAGATCCACAGTGTCAAAACCCTTTGAACTTTATCCTTTTTCATAAGGTTTCCCCATTGGCCAAAAGGTGTTTTTCGCTCATTAGCCAACCTCAGCAGAGACCCTACTTGTTTTATCCTTTGTGTGTACGTGTGTCTCTATGTGAGTGTTTGTGGTGGAATTTAAATTCAATAAACATATGGGAATTAAAAGTCTAATGATGACCATGAACCATTGTTGATTGTCCCATCTGGTTCACTAATGACCTTGAGAGGAGGGAAGCTGCCTTCCTTAGCTGGTCTAGCCTACATGTGACTGCAGATCCACAGCAATGTGGTTGACTAAGTGCCCTGTGAAATGTCCTAGAAAGCCACTCATTTGCATTTTGCTACAGAAAATTGGATAAGGAATGAAACCGGACAGACTACCCGGCATCAACATAGATACTGGAAACGACAATGGCAAACTCAGCCCTGTTGACCCTGCAAAGTCCTTCTTATTAACATCTGGGGCCTTGTGCCAAAATTGGGAGAGCTGTTTCACAGACAGGTCAAGCGACAGCCTGACAGAGTCATACTCAGGGAATCATACCTTACAGATAATGTCCCAGACACCACCATCACCATCCCTGGGTATGCCCTGCCTCATCAGCAGGACAGGCTCAGCAGAGGTGGCGGCATAGTGGCATAAAGTTTGGAGGGGGTTGCCCTGGGAGTCCTCAACATTGACTCTATACCCCATGGAGTCTCATGGCATCAGGTCAAACATGGGCAAGGAAACCTCCTGCTGATTACCATGTACCGTTCCCCCTCAGCTGATGAGTCATTGCTCTCCATGTTGAACCCCGCTTGGAGGAAGCACTAAGGGTGACAAGGGCACAGAATATACTCTGGATGGGGACTTCAATGTCTATTACCAAGAGTGGCTTGGTAGTCACACTAATGACCAAGTTGGCCAAGTCCTAAAGGACATAGCTGCTAACCAGGACCTGCAGTAGGTGGTGAGGGAACCAACAAGAAGGAAAAGCATACTTGACCCCGTCCTCACCAATCTGTCTACCACAGCTACATCTGTCCATGGCAGTATCGGTGGGAGTAACCACCATGCAGTCCTTATGGAGACAAACTCCAGACTTCATGTTGAGTACACTCTCCATCGTGTTGTGTGGCACTACCACCATGTCAAATGGGATAGATTTCGAACAGATCTAGCAACTCAAGACTGGGCAGCCATGAGGCGCTGTGGGCCATCAGCAGCAGCAGAATTGTACTCAACCACAATCTGTAACTTTAAGGCCCAGCATATCCGCCACTCTACCATTATCGTCTTGCCAGGGATCAACCTGGTTCAATGAAGAGTGCAGGAGGGCATGCCAGGAGCAGCACCAGGTATATCTAAAGATGAGGTGTAAACCTAATGAAGCTATAACACAGGAATACTTGTGTGTCAAACAGCATAAGCAGCAAGTTATAGACTTGTGGAGCTGAGCTATTCCACAACCAACGAATCAGATCCAAGCTCTGCAGTCCTGCCACATCCAGTTGTGAATGGTGGTGGACAATTAAATAACTCACTGGAGAAAGAGGGTCCACAAATATCCCCATCCTCAATGTTGGGGGAGCCCAGCACATCAGTGCAAAAGATAAGGCTGAAGCATTCACAACAATCTTCAGCCAGACATGCTGAGTGGATGATCCATCTCAGCTTCCTCCAGAAGCCCCAGCATCATAGATTCCAGTCTTTGGCCAATTCAATTCACTTCATGTGATATCAAGGAATGGCTGAAGGCACTGGATACTGCAAAGGCTATGGGCTCTGACAATATTCTGGCAATAGTACTGAAGACTTGCACTCCAGAACTTGTTGTGCCCCTGCCAAACTGGTCCAGTACAGCTACAACACTGGCGTCTACTCAGCTATGTGGAAAATTGGCCAGGTATGTCCTGTACACAAAAAGCAGGACACCCACCCTGGCCAATTACTGCCCCATTAGTCTATTCTCATCATCAGTAAAGTGATGGAAGGGGTCATCAACAGTGCTATCAAGCGGCACTTGCTTAGAAATAACCTGCTCACTGACACCCAGTTTGGGTTCTGCCAGGGTCACTCGGCTTCTGACCTCATTACAGCCTTGGTTGAAACATGGACAAAAAAGCTGAACACCAGAGGTGAGGTAAGAGTGACTGCCCATGACATCAAGGCAGCATTTGACTGAGTGTGGCATCAAGGAGCCCTAGCAAAACTGGAGTCAATGGGAATTGGGGAAAACTGTCGGTTGGTTATTGTTAATACTAGCACAAAGGAAAATGGTTGTGGTTGTTGCAGGTCAATCATCTCACTTCCAGAACATCATTGCAGGAGTTCCTCAGGGTAGTGTCTGAGGCCCAATCATCTTCAAGTGCTTCATCAATGACCTTCTTTCCATCATAAAGTCAGAAGTGGGGATGTTCACTGACGATTGCACAATGTTCAGCACCATTCGCGACTCCTCAGATACTAAAGCAGTCCACGTCCAAATGCAGCACCACCTGGACAATATCCAGGCTTGAGCTGACAACTGGCAAGTAACATTCATGCCACACAAGTGCCAGGCAATGATCATCTCCAACAAGAAAGAATCTAACCATCGTCCCTTGACATTCAATGACATTACCATCACTGAATTCTTCACTATATACATCCTGAGGGTTACCATTGACCAGAAGCTGAACTGGACGAGCCATATAAATACTGTGGCTACAAGAAGGCAGGTCAGCGGCTAGGAATCCTGTGGTGAGTAACTCACTTCCTGACTCCCCAAAGCCTGTCCACCATCTACAAGGCACAAGTCAGGAGTGTGATGGAATACTCCCCACTTGCCTGGATGAGTGCAGCTCGAACAACGCTCAAGGAACTGAACACCACCCAAGACAAAGCAGTCCGCTTGATTGGCACCCCATCCACAAACATTCACTTCCTCCACCACCGACGTACAGTGTCAGCAATATGTACCACCAGATGCACTGCAGGAACTCACCAAGGCTCCTTGGACAGCAACCTCCAAACCCACGACCAATACCATCTAGAAAGACAAGGGCAGCAGATAGATGGGAACACCAGCATCTGGAAATTCCCCCCAAGCTACTCACCATCCTGACTTGGAAATATATCGCCGTTCCTTCGCTGTCGCTGAGTCAAAACCCTGAGCTCTCTCCTTAACGGCACTGGGAGTGTGACTACTCCACATGGTTCAAGAAGACAGCTGACCACCAATTTCTCAAGGGCAATTAAGGATGGGGAATAAATGCTGGCCTAGCCAGCGACACCCTCATCCCATGAATGAATAAAGAAAAACGACTGAAATGAGGAGAAATTTCTTCATTCAAATGGTTGTGAATCTTTGGAATTCTCTACCCCAGAGGGTTGTGAATGCTCCATCGTTGAATATATTTCAGGCTGGGATGGACAAATTTTTGGTCTCTCAGGGAATTAAGAGCAGGTGGGACAATGAAGATGAAACCCAAGATCAGTCATGATCGTATTGAATGGTGGAGCAGGCTTGATGGGCTGATTGGCCTACTGCTGCTCCTATTTCTTGTGTCCTTGTGACTCACTTGTTCGCTATTTTCAACCATTGAAAATTGCTCTTGGGGATTCACAACAGAGCAGGGCAGTTTGGAAAATGTGGCCCGGTGCACACAGAAGCCACATTGCAGCCTTCAGCACAATATGAACATGGTGTTTTCTCCCCTGTTCTTCTTTTTCCTCTTTCTTCTCATGTCTTTTCTTTCTTTCGCTTTGCAACTACGAGGCACCAGTTTGTGTTCCATTTTCTGTTGCTTTCTCTTGATATTTAATAGAGCTCTATAATTTGTGCTATAGATGTCAGATTAGCCCTAGACGTTCTCTTGCCTCCTCACTGACGCGGTACATTGAACCAAAGCTCAAATTTACTGGAATAAAAAATTTACTGGAAATACTCAGCTGGTCTGGCAGCACCTCTTGGAGAGAGAAATAGTTAACGTTTCAGGTTGATGACCTTTCAGCGGAACTTACAGGTTTTTGTAAGTACACTGGCACAGTCCATCAAATGTAATCACAGGTGGAATCGAAGGTGGAAGAATATGAATTTACAAACTCGCATTCCCTCCAAGTGGAACATTATTAATGGGACTATGATGTGACACTCTATCAAGGAGCAAACTTCAGTCATGAATTTTCTGGGTAAACACCGATCTTAGTAAAAGCTACACAAAGATGAACATTGTATTTTTCTAACGATGAGTGGAGTTTCTGTTTATTTCTTCAGCACCTACACTTTCACTCATGCAAAAGCTCCTATTGCACAATTTGAAGAAAAGCTCCTTTGCTGCCATGGCCAATGTTCCATTCTCAACCAGCACGGTGACAGATTATATCCAGATAATCATTAGTGGATGCAGTTATTATTTCTAGCACCTCAAAACTATGGAATCTCTCCCCTGCCTTTTAGAATTAAAATACTTTAAACACCATCAGCAGCCAATTTAGTGTCCAGCCCAAGCTTGTCTGAGAAGGTGATGGAAGGCTTTTTCCTTGATACAATCGAGAAAATTAAGAATCAAATTAAGAAGCCATTCAGGACTGAGATGAGAAGAAATTTCTTCACTCAGAGGGTGTGAACCTGTGGAATTCTCTACCACAGAAGCCTGTGGAAGCCAAGTCACTGAATATACTTAAGAAGGAAATACATTTCTAGACTCTAAAGGGTTCAAGGGGTATAAGGAGAGAGTGGGGGTCTGGTGCTGAGATAGAGGATTTGCCATGATCCTATTGAATGGTGGAGCAGGCTCGAAGGGCCGAATGACCTACTCCTGCTCCTATTTTCTATGTTTTTATGTTTCTAAACAGATTAACTTGGGACTGGAGACTGGATAATGCAACAGGTCAGTTTTATAATCACTTTTCACTGCCCTTAGAATTGAACTCAAGTTCTCAAACTGCCGTGGTTGCATTTCAGCTCACACTTCTCTGGATGGTTAGTACAAATCTCTATCTTATTAGTCCAGTAACATAATTACAAAACTATCATATTGCATCTCTTCTACTCTCTTCATACTTAGTGGTGGTCTATACTTATGGGCCTTGGCCTTTCATCTAAGCTTCTTAATATGTGTAAAGGGAACCAGCTGATATAGGAAATGTTATAACTTCTAATTTTGTACACAACATTGGTGTCATATAATCTGTCCACTTTCCTCACACTATTCAGGGTCAACCTAGATAAGATCCATTTATCTTATTGCTGTATTGAATATGATATAAATGTGATACTTTATGATTCATGTACCCCTGTTCCTCAGTGTTCACTGGCAATTATTTCTCAACCTGTTTCTGTGCTCTCAGTTCAATGCAATTGCACGTGATGCTCCTGACAATCAGGACCCGAAGCAGATGTGGAAGATCAAGGGTGCAAAACCATGTCCCACCACTGGGTGGCAGAATGTGTTCATTAACCAGTGAACCAGCGAAGAAATAGCTAAAATGCAGATATGATAGTGTCAGCTGCAGTTTTGAAATTTTCATAACCTCTTCAAAGTAGCCCAAGGAACAAAGCCTTTTAGGGTGCAGTTATACAGCACCTTATCAATATATATAGGTTTGCTCTCCAATTTGACGCAACAATGTCAACGCATCTCGAGCTGCCTTTGGAATTCATAGAATAGTGTTGCTGAGCCCCTCAGCCAGGCCACCTGATGCTGCTTGGGCTTCACAGCACATGACACATTACTGTCCCAGGTCTCAAAACTGCTCTGTTTGGCTCTGCCAGGCTCTGTTTGGCTCCGTTTGTCCATGCCAGGCTCTGTTTTGCTCTGTTTGGTGCTCTTTGGCTCTGTATGGCTCTGTCTGGCTCTGTTAGGCTCCATTTGGCTCTGTTTGGTTCCGCTTGTCTCTGTTTGGACATGCCAGGCTCTGTTTGGCTCTGCTTGGCTCTGCCAGGCTCTGTTTTGCTCTGTTTGGTGCTCTTTGGCTCTGTATGGCTCTGTCTGGCTCTGCTAGGCTTCGTTTGGCTCTGTTTGGTTCTGTTTGTCTCTGTTTGGACATGCCAGGCTCTGTTTTGCTCTGCTTGGCTCTGCCAGGATCTGTTTGGCTCTACTTGGCTCTGTTTGGACATGGCAGGTTCTGTTTTGCTCTGTTTCCCTCTGTTTGGCTCTGCTTGGCTCTGCCAGGCTCTGTTTTGCTCTGTTTGGTGCTCTTTGGCTCTATATGGCTCTGTCTGGCTCTGTTAGGCTCCATTTGGCTCTGTTTGGTTCCGTTTGTCTCTGTTTGGACATGCCAGGCTCTGTTTGGCTCTGCTTGGCTCTGCCAGGCTCTGTTTGGCTCTACATGGTTCTGTTAGGCTCTGTTAGGCTCTGCTTGGCTCTGATAGGCTCTGCTTGGCTCTGATAGGCTCTGCTTGGCTCTGTTAGGCTCTGCCAGGCTCAGATTGGCTCAACAAAAACAGAATTACCTGGAAAAACTCAGCAGGTCTGGCAGCATCGGCGGAGAAGAAAAGAGTTGACGTTTCGAGTCCTCATGACCCTTCGACAGAACTTGCGTTCGAGTCCAAGAAAGAGTTGAAATATAAACTGGTTTAAGGTGTGTGTGTGGGGGGCGGAGAGATAGAGAGACAAAGAGGTGGGGGGGGGGTGTGTGGTTGTAGGGACAAACAAGCAGTGATAGAAGCAGATCATCAAAAGATGTCAACGACAATAGTACAATAGAACACATAGGTGTTAAAATTAAAGTTGGTGATATTATCTAAACGAATGTGCTAATTAAGAATGGATGGTAGGGCACTCAAGGTATAGCTCTAGTGGGGTTTTTTTTTTAATATAATGGAAATAGGTGGGAAAAGGAAAATCTTTATAATTTATTGGAAAAAAAAGGGAAGGGGGAAACAGAAAGGGGGTGGGGATGGGGGAGGGAGCTTACGACCTAAAGTTGTTGAATTCAATATTCAGTCCGGAAGGCTGTAAAGTCCCTAGTCGGAAGATGAGGTGTTGTTCCTCCAGTTTGCGTTGGGCTTCACTGGAACAATGCAGCAAGCCAAGGACAGACATGTGGGCAAGAGAGCAGTGTGGAGTGTTGAAATGGCAAGCGACAGGGAGGTTTGGGTCATTCTTGCGGACAGACCGCAGGTGTTCTGCAAAGCGGTCGCCCAGTTTACGTTTGGTCTCTCCAATGTAGAGGAGACCACATTGGGAGCAACGAATGCAGTAGACTAAGTTGGGGGAAATGCAAGTGAAATGCTGCTTCACTTGAAAGGAGTGTTTGGGTCCTTGGACGGTGAGGAGAGAGGAAGTGAAGGGGCAGGTGTTGCATCTTTTGCGTGGGCATGGGGTGGTGCTATAGGAGGGGGTTGAGCAGTAGGCGGTGATGGAGGAGTGGACCAGGGTGTCCCGGAGGGAGCGATCCCTACGGAATGCCGATAAGGGGGGGTGAAGGGAAGATGTGTATGGTGGTGGCATCATGCTGGAGTTGGCGGAAATGGCGGAGGATGATCCTTTGAATGCGGAGGCTGGTGGGGTGATAAGTGAGGACAAGGGGGACCCTATCATGTTTCTGGGAGGGAGGAGAAGGCGTGAGGGCGGATGCGCAGGGGATAGGCCGGACACGGTTGAGGGCCCTGTCAACGACCGTGGGTGGAAAACCTCGGTTAAGGAAGAAGGAGGACATGTCAGAGGAACTGTTTTTGAATGTAGCATCATCGGAACAGATGCGACGGAGGCGAAGGAACTGAGAGAATGGGATGGAGTCCTTACAGGAAGCGGGGTGTGAGGAGCTGTAGTCGAGATAGCTGTGGGAGTCGGTGGGTTTGTAATGGATATTGGTGGACAGTCTATCACCAGAGATTGAGACAGAGAGGTCAAGGAAGGGAAGGGAAGTGTCAGAGATGGACCACGTGAAAATGATGGAGGGGTGGAGATTGGAAGCAAAATTAATAAATTTTTCCAAGTCCTGACGAGAGCATGAAGCGGCACCGAAGTAATCATCGATGTACCGGAGAAAGAGTTGTGGAAGGGGGCCGGAGTAGGACTGCAACAAGGAATGTTCCACATACCCCATAAAGAGACAGGCATAGCTGGGGCCCACCAATCTCTCAATCTCTCCTCTAGGTGCGGCTGACTGCCTGACCCAGAGTCATCCACTCGCACTCTCCTCGAGATGCTGCTGACTGCCTGTCCCAGCATCCTCCTCCTGCTCACTCCTCTAGGTGCTGCTGATGATCTGTCCCAGAGATCTCCTCTCGCAATCTCCTCTAGGTTCTACTGACTGCTTGTCCCAGAGTCCTCCTCTCGCACTCTCCTCTAGGTGCTGCTGACTGCCTGTCCCAAAGTCCTCCTCTCACTCTCTCCTATAGCGGCTTCTGACTGCCTACCCCAGAATCCTGCTCTCCATCTCTTCTCTAGCTGCTGCTGACTGCCTGTCCCAGGGTGCTCCTCTCACACTTTCCTCTAGGTGCTGCTGACTGCCTGTCCCAGAGTCCTCCTCTCAAGCTCTCCTCTAGCAGCTGCTGCTGACTGCCTGTCCCAGAGTCATCCTCTCGCACCCTCCTCTAGGAGCTGCTGACTGCCTGTCCCAGAGTCCTCCTCTTGCCTCTCCTCTAGGAGCTGCTGACTGCCTGTCCCAGAGTCCGCCTCTTGCACTCTCATCTAGGTGCTGCTGATGACCTGTCCCAGAGAGCTCTTCTCGCAATCTCCTCTAGGTGCTGCTGACTGCTTGTCCCAGAGTCACCCTCTCACTTTCTCCTCTAGGTGCGGCTGACTGCCTGACCCAGAGTCATCTGCTCACACTCTCCTCTAGGTGCTGCTGATGACCTGTCCCTGTGTCCTCCTCTCGCACTCTCCTCTAGATGCTGCTGACTGACTGCCCCAGAATCCTGCTCTCCCTCTCTCCTCTAGCTGCTGCTGACTGCCTGTCCCAGGGTACTCCTCTTGCACACTCCTCCTGGTGCTGCTGACTGCCTGCCCCAGAATCCTCCTCTCCCTCTCTCCTCTAGCTGCTGCTGACTGCCTGTCCCAGGGTACTCCTCTCGCACTTTCGTCTAGGTGCTGCTGACTGCCTGCTCCAGAATCCTCCTCTCCCTCTCTCCTCTAGCTGCTGCTGATTGCATGTCCTAGGGTACTCCTCTTGCACTTTCCTCTAGGTGCTGCTGACTACCTGTCCCAGAGTCCTCCTCTCAAGCTCTCCTCTAGCTGCTGCTGACTGCCTGTCCCAGAGTCCTCCTCTTGCCTCTCCTCTAGGAGCTGCTGACTGCCTGTCCCAGAGTCCTCCTCTTGCACTCTCATCTAGGTGCTGATGATGACCTGTCCCAGAGACCTCTTCTTGCAATCTCCTCAAGGTGCTGCTGACTGCTTGTCCCAGAGTCACCCTCTCACTTTCTCCTCCAGGTGCGGCTGACTGCCAGACCCAGAGTCATCTGCTCACACTCTCCTCTAGGTGCTGCTGATGACCTGTCCCTGTGTCCTCCTATCGCACTCTCCTCTAGATGCTGCTGACTGCCTGCCCCAGAATCCTGCTCTCCTTCTCTCCTCTAACTGCTGCTGACTGCCTGTCCCAGGGTACTCCTCTCGCACACTCTTCCTGGTGCTGCTCACTGTCTGCTCCAGAATATTCCTCTCCCTCTCTCCTCTAGCTGCTGCTGACTGCCTGTCCCTGTGTCCTCCTCTCGCACTGTCCTCTAGATGCTGCTGACTGCCTGCCCCAGAATCCTCCTCTCCGTCTCTCCTCTAGCTGCTGCTGACTGCCTGTCCTAGGGTACTCCTCTTGCACTCTCCGCTAGGTGCTGTTACTGCCTGTCCCAGAAACCTCCTCTCGCACTCTCTTCGAGGTGCTGCTGACTGCCTGTCCCAGAGTCCTCCTCTCAATCTCTCCTCTAGGTGCTGCTGACTGCCTGTCCCAGAGTCCTCCTCTCAATCTCTCCTCTAGGTGCTGCTGACTGCCTGTCCCAGAGTCCTCCTCTCGCAATCTCCTCTAGGTGCTGCTGACTGCTTGTCCCAGAGTCCACCTCTCACTATCTCCTCTAGGTGTGGCTGACTGCCAGACCCAGAGTCATCTGCTCACACTCTCCTCTAGGAGCTTCTGACTGCCTGCCCCAGAGTCCACCTCTCGCACTCTCCTCTAGGTGCTGCTGATGATCTGTCCCTGTGTCCTCCTCTCGCATTCTCCCCTAGCTGCTGCTGACTGCCTGTCCTGGAGTCCTCCTCTTGCACTCTCCTCTAGGAGCTGCTGACTACCTGTCCCAGAGACCTCCTCTCGCACTCTCCTCGAGGTGCTGCTGACTGAGGGTCCCAGAGTCCTCCTCTCAGTCTCTCCTCTAGGTGCTGCTGACTGCCTGTCCCAGAGACCTCCTCTCGCACTCTCCTCTAAGAGCTGCTGACTGCCTGTCCCAGCATCCTCCTCTCAATCTCTCCTCGAGGTGCTGCTGACTGCCTGTCCCAGAGTCCTCCTCTCATTCTCTCCTCTAGGTGCTGCTGATGACCTGTCCCAGAGACCTCCTCTCGCGATCTCCTCTAGGTGCTGCTGACTGCTTGTCACAGAGTCCCCCACTCACGCTCTCCTCTAATTGCTGCTGACTACCTGTCCCAGCGTCCTCCTCCCGCCCTCTCCACTAGGTGCTGCTGATTGCCTGTCCCAGCGTACTACTCCCGCCCTCTCCTCTAGGTGCTGCTGACTGCCTGACCCAGCGTCCTCCTCCTGCCCTCTCCTCTAGGTGCTGCCTATGACCTGTCCCAGAGACCTCCTCTCGCAATCTCCTCTAGGTGCTGCTGACTGCTTGTCCCAGAGTCCTCCTCTCGCACTCTCCTCTAGGTGCTGCTGACTGGCTGTCCCAGCATCCTCCCGCTCTCTCCTCTAGGTGCTGCTGATGACCTGTCCCAGAGACCTCCTCTCGCAATCTCCTCTAGGTGCTGCTGACTGCTTGTCCCAGAGACCTCCTCTCGCAATCTCCTCTAGGTGCTGCTGACTGCCTGTCCCTGTGTCCTCCTCTCGCACTCTCCTCTAAGAGCTGCTGACTGCCTGTCCCAGTATCGTCCTCCCGCTCTCTCCTCTAGGTGCTGCTGATGACCTGTCCCAGAGACCTCCGCTCGCAATCTCCTCTAGGCGCTGCTGACAGCTTGTCACAGAGTCCCCCTCTCACGCTCTCCTCGAGGTGCTGCTGACTGCCTGTCCCGGCGTCCTCCTCCCACTCTCTCCTCTAGGTGATGCTGATGACCTGTCCCAGAGACCTCCTCTCCCTCTCTCCTCTAGCTGCTGCTGACTGCCTGTCCTAGGGTACTCCTCTTGCACTCTCCTCTAGGTGCTGCTGACTGCCTGTCCCAGAGTCCTCCACTCAATCTCTCCTCTAGCTGCTGCTGACTGCCTGTCCTAGGGTACTCCTCTTGCACTCTCCTCTAGGAGCTGCTGGCTGCCTGTCCCAGAGTCCTCCTCTTGCACTCTCCTTGAGATGCTGCTGACTGCTTATCCCAGAGTCCTCCTCTCGATCTCTCCTCTAGGTGCTGCTGACTGCCTCTCCCAGAGTCCTCCTCTCGCACTCTCCTCTAGGCGCTGCAGACTGCCTGTCCCAGCGTCCTCCTCCCGCTCTCTCCTCTAGGTGCTGCTGATGACCTGTCCCAGAGACCTCCTCTCACAATCTCCTCTAGGTGCTGCTGACTGCTTGTCCCAGAGTCCCCCTCTCGCACTCTCCTCTAGGCGCGGCTGACTGCCTGATGCAGAGTCATCTGCTTGTACTCTCCTCGAGGTGCTGCTGGCTGCCTGTCCCAGTGTCCTCCTCCCGCCCTCTCCTCTAGGTGCTGCTGACTGCTTGTCCCAGAGTCACCCTCTCACTTTCTTCTCAAGGTGCGGCTGACTGCCTGACCCAGAGTCATCTGCTCACACTCTCCTCTAGGTGCTGTTGATGACCTGTCCCTGTGTCTTCTCGCACTCTCCTCTAGATGCTGCTGACTGCCTGCCCCAGAATCCTGCTCTCCCTCTCTCCTCTAGCTGCTGCTGACTGCCTGTCCCAGGGTACTCCTCTCGCACACTCCTCCTGGTGCTGCTGACTGCCTGCTCCAGAATTCTCCTCTCCCTCTCTCCTCTAGCTGCTGCTGACTGCCTGTCCCTGTGTCCTCCTCTCGCACTCTCCTCTAGATGCTGCTGACTGCCTGCCCCAGAATCCTCCTCTCCCTCTCTCCTCTAGCTGCTGCTGACTGCCTGTCCCAGAGACCTCCTCTCGCAATCTCCTCTAGGTGCTGCTGACTGCTTGTCCCAGAGTCACCCTCTCACTTTCTTCTCAAGGTGCGGCTGACTGCCTGACCCAGAGTCATCTGCTCACACTCTCCTCTAGGTGCTGTTGATGACCTGTCCCTGTGTCTTCTCGCACTCTCCTCTAGATGCTGCTGACTGCCTGCCCCAGAATCCTGCTCTCCCTCTCTCCTCTAGCTGCTGCTGACTGCCTGTCCCAGGGTACTCCTCTCGCACACTCCTCCTGGTGCTGCTGACTGCCTGCTCCAGAATTCTCCTCTCCCTCTCTCCTCTAGCTGCTGCTGACTGCCTGTCCCTGTGTCCTCCTCTCGCACTCTCCTCTAGATGCTGCTGACTGCCTGCCCCAGAATCCTCCTCTCCCTCTCTCCTCTAGCTGCTGCTGACTGCCTGTCCTAGGGTACTCCTCTTGCACTCTCCTCTAGGTGCTGCTGACTGCCTGTCCCAGAGTCCTCCTCTTGCACTCTCATCTAGGTGCTGCTGCTGACCTGTCCCAGAGACCTCCTCTCGCAATCTCCTCTAGGTGCTGCTGACTGCTTGTCCCAGAGTCACCCTCTCACTTTCTCCTCTAGGTGCGGCTGACTGCCAGACCCAGAGTCATCTGCTCACACTATCCTCTAGGTGCTGCTGATGACCTTTCCCTGTGTCCTCCTCTCGCACTCTCCTCTAGATGCTGCTGACAGCCTGCCCCAGAATCCTGATCTCCCTCTCTCCTCTAGCTGCTGCTGACTGCCTGTCCCAGGGTACTCCTCTCGCACACTCCTCCTGGTGCTGCTGACAACCTGCTCCAGAATCCTCCTCTCCCTCTCTCCTCTAGCTGCTGCTGACTGCCTGTCCTAGGGTACTCCTCTTGCACTCTCCGCTAGGTGCTGCTGACTGCCTGTCCCAGAATCCTCCTCTCCCTCTCTCCTCTAGCTGCTGCTGACTGCCTGTCCCAGGGTACTCCTCTCGCACTTTCGTCTAGGTGCTGCTGACTGCCTGCTCCAGAATCCTCCTCTCCCTCTCTCCTCTAGCTGCTGCTGATTGCATGTCCTAGGGTACTCCTCTTGCACTTTCCTCTAGGTGCTGCTGACTACCTGTCCCAGAGTCCTCCTCTCAAGCTCTCCTCTAGCTGCTGCTGACTGCCTGTCCCAGAGTCCTCCTCTTGCCTCTCCTCTAGGAGCTGCTGACTGCCTGTCCCAGAGTCCTCCTCTTGCACTCTCATCTAGGTGCTGATGATTACCTGTCCCAGAGACCTCTTCTTGCAATCTCCTCAAGGTGCTGCTGACTGCTTGTCCCAGAGTCACCCTCTCACTTTCTCCTCCAGGTGCGGCTGACTGCCAGACCCAGAGTCATCTGCTCACACTCTCCTCTAGGTGCTGCTGATGACCTGTCCCTGTGTCCTCCTATCGCACTCTCCTCTAGATGCTGCTGACTGCCTGCCCCAGAATCCTGCTCTCCTTCTCTCCTCTAACTGCTGCTGACTGCCTGTCCCAGGGTACTCCTCTCGCATACTCTTCCTGGTGCTGCTCACTGTCTGCTCCAGAATACTCCTCTCCCTCTCTCCTCTAGCTGCTGCTGACTGCCTGTCCCTGTGTCCTCCTCTCGCACTGTCCTCTAGATGCTGCTGACTGCCTGCCCCAGAATCCTCCTCTCCGTCTCTCCTCTAGCTGCTGCTGACTGCCTGTCCTAGGGTACTCCTCTTGCACTCTCCGCTAGGTGCTGTTACTGCCTGTCCCAGAAACCTCCTCTCGCACTCTCTTCGAGGTGCTGCTGACTGCCTGTCCCAGAGTCCTCCTCTCAATCTCTCCTCTAGGTGCTGCTGACTGCCTGTCCCAGAGTCCTCCTCTCAATCTCTCCTCTAGGTGCTGCTGACTGCCTGTCCCAGAGTCCTCCTCTCGCAATCTCCTCTAGGTGCTGCTGACTGCTTGCCCCAGAGTCCACCTCTCACTATCTCCTCTAGGTGTGGCTGACTGCCAGACCCAGAGTCATCTGCTCACACTCTCCTCTAGGAGCTTCTGACTGCCTGCCCCAGAGTCCACCTCTCGCACTCTCCTCTAGGTGCTGCTGATGATCTGTCCCTGTGTCCTCCTCTCGCACTCTCCCCTAGCTGCTGCTGACTGCCTGTCCTGGAGTCCTCCTCTTGCACTCTCCTCTAGGAGCTGCTGACTACCTGTCCCAGAGACCTCCTCTCGCACTCTCCTCGAGGTGCTGCTGACTGAGGGTCCCAGAGTCCTCCTCTCAATCTCTCCTCTAGGTGCTGCTGACTGCCTGTCCCAGAGACCTCCTCTCGCACTCTCCTCTAAGAGCTGCTGACTGCCTGTCCCAGCATCCTCCTCTCAATCTCTCCTCGAGGTGCTGCTGACTGCCTGACCCAGAGTCCTCCTCTCAATCTCTCCTCTAGGTGCTGCTGATGACCTGTCCCAGAGACCTCCTCTCGCGATCTCCTCTAGGTGCTGCTGACTGCTTGTCACAGAGTCCCCCTCTCACGCTCTCCTCTAATTGCTGCTGACTACCTGTCCCAGCGTCCTCCTCCCGCCCTCTCCACTAGGTGCTGCTGATTGCCTGTCCCAGCGTACTACTCCCGCCCTCTCCTCTAGGTGCTGCTGACTGCCTGACCCAGCGTCCTCCTCCTGCCCTCTCCTCTAGGTGCTGCCTATGACCTGTCCCAGAGACCTCCTCTCGCAATCTCCTCTAGGTGCTGCTGACTGCTTGTCCCAGAGTCCTCCTCTCGCACTCTCCTCTAGGTGCTGCTGACTGGCTGTCCCAGCATCCTCCCGCTCTCTCCTCTAGGTGCTGCTGATGACCTGTCCCAGAGACCTCCTCTCGCAATCTCCTCTAGGTGCTGCTGACTGCTTGTCCCAGAGACCTCCTCTCGCAATCTCCTCTAGGTGCTGCTGACTGCCTGTCCCTGTGTCCTCCTCTCGCACTTTCCTCTAAAAGCTGCTGACTGCCTGTCCCAGTATCGTCCTCCCGCTCTCTCCTCTAGGTGCTGCTGATGACCTGTCCCAGAGACCTCCGCTCGCAATCTCCTCTAGGCGCTGCTGACAGCTTGTCACAGAGTCCCCCTCTCACGCTCTCCTCGAGGTGCTGCTGACTGCCTGTCCCGGCGTCCTCCTCCCACTCTCTCCTCTAGGTGATGCTGATGACCTGTCCCAGAGACCTCCTCTCCCTCTCTCCTCTAGCTGCTGCTGACTGCCTGTCCTAGGATACTCCTCTTGCACTCTCCTCTAGGTGCTGCTGACTGCCTGTCCCAGAGTCCTCCACTCAATCTCTCCTCTAGCTGCTGCTGACTGCCTGTCCTAGGGTACTCCTCTTGCACTCTCCTCTAGGAGCTGCTGGCTGCCTGTCCCAGAGTCCTCCTCTCGCACTCTCCTCTAGGCGCTGCAGACTGCCTGTCCCAGCGTCCTCCTCCCGCTCTCTCCTCTAGGTGCTGCTGATGACCTGTCCCAGAGACCTCCTCTCACAATCTCCTCTAGGTGCTGCTGACTGCTTGTCCCAGAGTCCCCCTCTCGCACTCTCCTCTAGGCGCGGCTGACTGCCTGATGCAGAGTCATCCGCTTGTACTCTCCTCGAGGTGCTGCTGGCTGCCTGTCCCAGTGTCCTCCTCCCGCCCTCTCCTCTAGGTGCTGCTGACTACCTGCCCCAGAGTCCTCCTCTCAGTCTCTCCTCTAGCTGCTGCTGACTGCCTGTCCCAGAGACCTCCTCTCGCAATCTCCTCTAGGTGCTGCTGACTGCTTGTCCCAGAGTCACCCTCTCACTTTCTTCTCAAGGTGCGGCTGACTGCCTGACCCAGAGTCATCTGCTCACACTCTCCTCTAGGTGCTGTTGATGACCTGTCCCTGTGTCTTCTCGCACTCTCCTCTAGATGCTGCTGACTGCCTGCCCCAGAATCCTGCTCTCCCTCTCTCCTCTAGCTGCTGCTGACTGCCTGTCCCAGGGTACTCCTCTCGCACACTCCTCCTGGTGCTGCTGACTGCCTGCTCCAGAATTCTCCTCTCCCTCTCTCCTCTAGCTGCTGCTGACTGCCTGTCCCTGTGTCCTCCTCTCGCACTCTCCTCTAGATGCTGCTGACTGCCTGCCCCAGAATCCTCCTCTCCCTCTCTCCTCTAGCTGCTGCTGACTGCCTGTCCTAGGGTACTCCTCTTGCACTCTCCTCTAGGTGCTGCTGACTGCCTGTCCCAGAGTCCTCCTCTTGCACTCTCATCTAGGTGCTGCTGATGACCTGTCCCAGAGACCTCCTCTCGCAATCTCCTCTAGGTGCTGCTGACTGCTTGTCCCAGAGTCACCCTCTCACTTTCTCCTCTAGGTGCGGCTGACTGCCAGACCCAGAGTCATCTGCTCACACTATCCTCTAGGTGCTGCTGATGACCTTTCCCTGTGTCCTCCTCTCGCACTCTCCTCTAGATGCTGCTGACAGCCTGCCCCAGAATCCTGATCTCCCTCTCTCCTCTAGCTGCTGCTGACTGCCTGTCCCAGGGTACTCCTCTCGCACACTCCTCCTGGTGCTGCTGACAACCTGCTCCAGAATCCTCCTCTCCCTCTCTCCTCTAGCTGCTGCTGACTGCCTGTCCTAGGGTACTCCTCTTGCACTCTCCGCTAGGTGCTGCTGACTGCCTGTCCCAGAAACCTCCTCTCGCACTCTCTTCGAGGTGCTCCTGACTGCCTGTCCCAGAGTCCTCTTCTCAATCACTCCTCTAGGTGCTGCTGACTGCTTGACCCAGAGTCCTCCACTCGCAATCTCCTCTAGGTGCTGCTGACTGCTTGTCCCGGAGAACTCCTCTTGCAATCTCCTCTAGGTGCTGCTGACTGCTTGTCCCGGAGAACTCCTCTTGCAATCTCCTCTAGGTGCTGCTGACTGCTTGTCCCAGAGTCCTCCTCTCACTTTCTCCTCGAGGTGCGGCTGACTGCCAGACCCAGACTCATCTGCTCGCACTCTCCTCTAGGAGCTGCTGACTGCCTGTCCCAGAGTCCGTCTCTCGCACTCTCCTCTAGGTGCTGCTGGTGACCTGTCCCTGTGTCCACCTCTCGCACTCTCCTCTAGATGCTGCTGACTGCCTGCCCCAGAATCCTGCTCTCCCTCTCTCCTCTAGATGCTGCTGACTGCCTGCCCCAGAATCCTCCTCTCACTCTCTCCTCTAGCTGCTGCTGACTGCCTGTCCTAGGGTACTCCTCTTGCACTCTCCTCTATTGCTGCTGACTGCCTGTCCCAGAAACCTCCTCTCGCACTCTCTTCAAGGTGCTGCTGACTGCCTGTCCCAGAGTCCTCCTCTCAATCTCTCCTCTAGGTGCTGCTGACTGCGTGTCCCAGAGTCCTCCTCTCAATCTCTCCTCTAGGTGATGCTGCCTGCCTGTCCCAGATTCTTCCACTTGCACTCTCCTCTAAGAGCTGCTGACTGCCTGTCCCAGCATCCTCCTCCCGCTCTCTCCTCTAGGTGCTGCTGATGACCTGTCCCAGAGACCTCCTCTCGCAATCTCCTCTAGGTGCTCCTGACTGCTTGTCCCAGAGTCCCCCTCTCACGCTCTTCTCTAAGTGCTGCTGACTGCCTGTCCCAGCGTCCTCCTCCCGCACTCTCCAGTAGATGCTGCTGACTGCCTGTTCCAGCGTCCTCCTCCCGCCCTCTCCTCTAGGTGCTGCTGACTGCCTGTCCCAGCATCATCCTCCCGCCCTCTCCTCTAGGTGCTGCATATGACCTGTCCCAGAGTCCTCCTCTCTCACTCTCCTCTAGGTGCTGCTGATGACCTGTCCCAGTGACCTCCTCTCGCAATCTCCTCTAGGTGCTGCTGATGACCTGTCCCAGAGACCTCCTCTCGCAATCTCCTCTAGGTGCTGCTGACTGCTTGTCCCAGAGACCTCCTCTCGCAATCTCCTCTAGGTGCTGCTGACTGCCTGTCCCTGTGTCCTCCTCTCGCACTTTCCTCTAAAAGCTGCTGACTGCCTGTCCCAGTATCGTCCTCCCGCTCTCTCCTCTAGGTGCTGCTGATGACCTGTCCCAGAGACCTCCGCTCGCAATCTCCTCTAGGCGCTGCTGACAGCTTGTCACAGAGTCCCCCTCTCACGCTCTCCTCGAGGTGCTGCTGACTGCCTGTCCCGGCGTCCTCCTCCCACTCTCTCCTCTAGGTGATGCTGATGACCTGTCCCAGAGACCTCCTCTCCCTCTCTCCTCTAGCTGCTGCTGACTGCCTGTCCTAGGATACTCCTCTTGCACTCTCCTCTAGGTGCTGCTGACTGCCTGTCCCAGAGTCCTCCACTCAATCTCTCCTCTAGCTGCTGCTGACTGCCTGTCCTAGGGTACTCCTCTTGCACTCTCCTCTAGGAGCTGCTGGCTGCCTGTCCCAGAGTCCTCCTCTCGCACTCTCCTCTAGGCGCTGCAGACTGCCTGTCCCAGCGTCCTCCTCCCGCTCTCTCCTCTAGGTGCTGCTGATGACCTGTCCCAGAGACCTCCTCTCACAATCTCCTCTAGGTGCTGCTGACTGCTTGTCCCAGAGTCCCCCTCTCGCACTCTCCTCTAGGCGCGGCTGACTGCCTGATGCAGAGTCATCCGCTTGTACTCTCCTCGAGGTGCTGCTGGCTGCCTGTCCCAGTGTCCTCCTCCCGCCCTCTCCTCTAGGTGCTGCTGACTACCTGCCCCAGAGTCCTCCTCTCAGTCTCTCCTCTAGCTGCTGCTGACTGCCTGTCCCAGAGACCTCCTCTCGCAATCTCCTCTAGGTGCTGCTGACTGCTTGTCCCAGAGTCACCCTCTCACTTTCTTCTCAAGGTGCGGCTGACTGCCTGACCCAGAGTCATCTGCTCACACTCTCCTCTAGGTGCTGTTGATGACCTGTCCCTGTGTCTTCTCGCACTCTCCTCTAGATGCTGCTGACTGCCTGCCCCAGAATCCTGCTCTCCCTCTCTCCTCTAGCTGCTGCTGACTGCCTGTCCCAGGGTACTCCTCTCGCACACTCCTCCTGGTGCTGCTGACTGCCTGCTCCAGAATTCTCCTCTCCCTCTCTCCTCTAGCTGCTGCTGACTGCCTGTCCCTGTGTCCTCCTCTCGCACTCTCCTCTAGATGCTGCTGACTGCCTGCCCCAGAATCCTCCTCTCCCTCTCTCCTCTAGCTGCTGCTGACTGCCTGTCCTAGGGTACTCCTCTTGCACTCTCCTCTAGGTGCTGCTGACTGCCTGTCCCAGAGTCCTCCTCTTGCACTCTCATCTAGGTGCTGCTGATGACCTGTCCCAGAGACCTCCTCTCGCAATCTCCTCTAGGTGCTGCTGACTGCTTGTCCCAGAGTCACCCTCTCACTTTCTCCTCTAGGTGCGGCTGACTGCCAGACCCAGAGTCATCTGCTCACACTATCCTCTAGGTGCTGCTGATGACCTTTCCCTGTGTCCTCCTCTCGCACTCTCCTCTAGATGCTGCTGACAGCCTGCCCCAGAATCCTGATCTCCCTCTCTCCTCTAGCTGCTGCTGACTGCCTGTCCCAGGGTACTCCTCTCGCACACTCCTCCTGGTGCTGCTGACAACCTGCTCCAGAATCCTCCTCTCCCTCTCTCCTCTAGCTGCTGCTGACTGCCTGTCCTAGGGTACTCCTCTTGCACTCTCCGCTAGGTGCTGCTGACTGCCTGTCCCAGAAACCTCCTCTCGCACTCTCTTCGAGGTGCTCCTGACTGCCTGTCCCAGAGTCCTCTTCTCAATCACTCCTCTAGGTGCTGCTGACTGCTTGACCCAGAGTCCTCCACTCGCAATCTCCTCTAGGTGCTGCTGACTGCTTGTCCCGGAGAACTCCTCTTGCAATCTCCTCTAGGTGCTGCTGACTGCTTGTCCCGGAGAACTCCTCTTGCAATCTCCTCTAGGTGCTGCTGACTGCTTGTCCCAGAGTCCTCCTCTCACTTTCTCCTCGAGGTGCGGCTGACTGCCAGACCCAGACTCATCTGCTCGCACTCTCCTCTAGGAGCTGCTGACTGCCTGTCCCAGAGTCCGTCTCTCGCACTCTCCTCTAGGTGCTGCTGGTGACCTGTCCCTGTGTCCACCTCTCGCACTCTCCTCTAGATGCTGCTGACTGCCTGCCCCAGAATCCTGCTCTCCCTCTCTCCTCTAGATGCTGCTGACTGCCTGCCCCAGAATCCTCCTCTCACTCTCTCCTCTAGCTGCTGCTGACTGCCTGTCCTAGGGTACTCCTCTTGCACTCTCCTCTATTGCTGCTGACTGCCTGTCCCAGAAACCTCCTCTCGCACTCTCTTCAAGGTGCTGCTGACTGCCTGTCCCAGAGTCCTCCTCTCAATCTCTCCTCTAGGTGCTGCTGACTGCGTGTCCCAGAGTCCTCCTCTCAATCTCTCCTCTAGGTGCTGCTGACTGCCTGTCCCAGATTCTTCCACTTGCACTCTCCTCTAAGAGCTGCTGACTGCCTGTCCCAGCATCCTCCTCCCGCTCTCTCCTTTAGGTGCTGCTGATGACCTGTCCCAGAGACCTCCTCTCGCAATCTCCTCTAGGTGCTGCTGACTGCTTGTCCCAGAGTCCCCCTCTCACGCTCTTCTCTAAGTGCTGCTGACTGCCTGTCCCAGCGTCCTCCTCCCGCACTCTCCAGTAGATGCTGCTGACTGCCTGTTCCAGCGTCCTCCTCCCGCCCTCTCCTCTAGGTGCTGCTGACTGCCTGTCCCAGCATCATCCTCCCGCCCTCTCCTCTAGGTGCTGCATATGACCTGTCCCAGAGTCCTCCTCTCTCACTCTCCTCTAGGTGCTGCCGATGACCTGTCCCAGTGACCTCCTCTCGCAATCTCCTCTAGGTGCTGCTGACTGCTTGTCCCAGAGTCCTTCTCTCGCACTCTCCTCTAGGTGCTGCTTATGACCTGTCCCAGAGACCTCTTATCGCAATCTCCTCTAGGTGCTGCTGACTGCTTGTCCCAGAGACCTCCTCTCGCAATCTCCTCTAGGTGCTGCTGACTGTCTGTCCCAGATTCCCCCTCTCACTCTCTCCTCTAGGTGTTGCTGACTGCCTGACCCAGAGTGATCCGCTCACACTCTCCTCGAGGTGCTGCTGACTGCCTGTCCCAGCATCCTCCCGCTCTCTCCTCTAGGTGCTGCTGATGACCTGTCCCAGAGAACTCCTCTCGCAATCTCCTCTAGGTGCTCCTGACTGCTTGTCCCAGAGACCTCATCTCACAATCTCCTCTATGTGCTGCTGACTGCCTGTCCCTGTGTCCTACTCTCGCACTCTCCTCTAAGAGCTGCTGACTGCCTGTCCCAGCATCCTCCTCCCGCTCTCTCCTCTAGGTGCTGCTGATGACCTGTCCCAGAGACCTCCTCTCGCAATCTCCTCTAAGTGCTGCTGACTGCCTGTCCCAACGTCCTCCGCCCACTCTCTCCTCTAGGTGCTGCTGATGACCTGTCCCAGAGACCTCCTCTCGCAATCTCCTCTAGGTGCTCCTGACTGCTTGTCCCAGAGTCCCCCTCTCACGCTCTTCTCTAAGTGCTGCTGACTGCCTGTCCCAGCGTCCTCCTCCCGCACTCTCCAGTAGATGCTGCTGACTGCCTGTTCCAGCGTCCTCCTCCCGCCCTCTCCTCTAGGTGCTGCTGACTGCCTGTCCCAGCATCATCCTCCCGCCCTCTCCTCTAGGTGCTGCTTATGACCTGTCCCAGAGACCTCCTCTTGCAATCTCCTCTAGGTGCTGCTGACTGCTTGTCCCAGAGTCCTCCTCTCTCACTCTCCTCTAGGTGCTGCTGATGACCTGTCCCAGTGACCTCCTCTCGCAATCTCCTCTAGGTGCTGCTGACTGCTTGTCCCAGAGTCCTCCTCTCGCACTCTCCTCTAGGTGCTGCTTATGACCTGTCCCAGAGACCTCTTCTCGCAATCTCCTCTAGGTGCTGCTGACTGCTTGTCCCAGAGACCTCCTCTCGCAATCTCCTCTAGGTGCTGCTGACTGTCTGTCCCAGATTCCCCCTCTCACTCTCTCCTCTAGGTGTTGCTGACTGCCTGACCCAGAGTGATCCGCTCACACTCTCCTCGAGGTGCTGCTGACTGCCTGTCCCAGCATCCTCCCGCTCTCTCCTCTAGGTGCTGCTGATGACCTGTCCCAGAGAACTCCTCTCGCAATCTCCTCTAGGTGCTCCTGACTGCTTGTCCCAGAGACCTCCCCTCACAATCTCCTCTATGTGCTGCTGGCTGCCTGTCCCTGTGTCCTATTCTCGCACTCTCCTCTAAGAGCTGCTGACTGCCTGTCCCAGCATCCTCCTCCCGCTCTCTCCTCTAGGTGATGCTGATGACCTGTCCCAGAGACCTCCTCTCGCAATCTCCTCTAAGTGCTGCTGACTGCCTGTCCCAACGTCCTCCGCCCACTCTCTCCTCTAGGTGCTGCTGATGACCTGTCCCAGAGACCTCCTCTCCCTCTCTCCTCTAGGTGCTGCTGACTGCCTGTCCTAGGGTACTACTCTTGCACTCTCCGCTAGGTGCTGCTGACTGCCTGTCCAAGAGTCCTCCACTCAATCTCTCCTCTAGCTGCTGCTGACTGCCTGTCCTTGGGTACTCCTCTTGCACTCTCCTCTAGGAGCTGCTGACTGCCAGACCCAGAGTCATCTGCTCGCACTCTCCTCTAGGAGCTGCTGACTGCCTGTCCCAGAGACCTCCTCTCGCACTATTCTCGAGGTGCTGCTGACTGCCTGTCCCAGAGTCCTCCTCTCAAACTCTCCTCTAGGTGCTGCTGACTGCCTGTCCCAGATTCTTCCACTGCACTCTCCTCTAACAGCTGCTGACTGCCTGTCTCAGCATCCTCCTCCCGCTCTTTCCTCTAGGTGCTGCTGATGACCTGTCCCAGAGACCTCCTCTCGCAATCTCCTCTAGGTGCTGCTGACTGCTTGTCCCTGAGTCCTCCTCTCGCACTCTCCTCTAGGTGCTGCTGATGACTTGTCCCAGAGTCCTCCTCTCAATCTCTCCTCTAGGTGCTTCTGACTGCCTGTCCCAGAGTCCTCCTCTCGCAATCTCCTCTAGGTGCTGCTGACTGCTTGTCCCAGAGTCCACCTCTCACTTTCTCCTCGAGGTGCGGCTGACTGCCAGACCCAGAGACATCTGCTCGCACTGTCCTCTAGCAGCTGCTGACTGCCTGTCCCAGAGTCCTTCTCTCGCACTCTCCTCTAGATGCTGCTGACTGCCTGCCCCAGAATCCTGCTCTCCCTCTCTCCTCTAGATGCTGCTGACTGCCTGCCCCAGAATCCTCCTCTCACTCTCTCCTCTAGCTGCTGCTGACTGCCTGTCCTAGGGTACTCCTCTTGCACTCTCCTCTATTGCTGCTGAGTGCCTGTCCCAGAGACCTCCTCTCGCAGTCTCTTCAAGGTGCTGCTGACTGCCTGTCCCAGAGTCCTCCTCTCAATCTCTCCTCTAGGTGCTGCTGACAGGCTGTCCCAGAGTCCTCCTCTCAATCTCTCCTCTAGGTGCTGCTGCCTGCCTGTCCCAGATTCTTCCACTCGCACTCTCCTCTAAGAGCTGCTGACTGCCTGTCCCAGCGTCCTCCTCCCGCACTCTCCAGTAGATGCTGCTGACTGCCTGTTCCAGATTCCTCCTCCCGCCCTCTCCTCTAGGTGCTGCTGACTGCCTGTCCCAGCATCATCCTCCCGTCCTCTCCTCTAGGTGCTGCTTATGACCTGTCCCAGAGACTTCCTCTTGCAATCTCCTCTAGGTGCTGCTGACTGCTTGTCCCAGAGTCCTCCTCTCGCACTCTCCTCGAGGTGTTGCTGACTGCCTGCCCCAGTGTCCTCCTCTCACTCTCTCCTCTCGCTGCTGCCGACTGCCTGTCCTAGGGTACTCCTCTTGCACTCTCCTCTAGGTGCTGCTGACTGCCTGTCCCAGATTCCTCCTCTCACTCTCTCCTCTAGGTGTTGCTGACTGCCTGACCCAGAGTCCTCCTCTCAATCTCTCCTCTAGGTGCTGCTGACTGCGTGTCCCAGAGTCCTCCTCTCAATCTCTCCTCTAGGTGCTGCTGCCTGCCTGTCCCAGATTCTTCCACTCGCACTCTCCTCTAAGAGCTGCTGACTGCCTGTCCCAGCATCCTCCTCCCGCTCTCTCCTCTAGGTGCTGCTGATGACCTGTCCCAGAGACCTCCTCTCGCAATCTCCTCTAGGTGCTCCTGACTGCTTGTCCCAGAGTCCCCCTCTCACGCTCTTCCCTAAGTGCTGCTGACTGCCTGTCCCAGCGTCCTCCTCCCGCACTCTCCAGTAGATGCTGCTGACTGCCTGTTCCAGCGTCCTCCTCCCGCCCTCTCCTCTAGGTGCTGCTGACTGCCTGTCCCAGCATCATCCTCCCGCCCTCTCCTCTAGGTGCTGCTTATGACCTGTCCCAGAGACCTCCTCTTGCAATCTCCTCTAGGTGCTGCTGACTGCTTGTCCCAGAGTCCTTCTCTCGCACTCTCCTCTAGATGCTGCTGACTGCCTGCCCCAGAATCCTCCTCTCACTCTCTCCTCTAGCTGCTGCTGACTGCCTGTCCTAGGGTACTCCTCTTGCACTCTCCTCTATTGCTGCTGACTGCCTGTCCCAGAGACCTCCTCTCGCAGTCTCTTCAAGGTGCTGCTGACTGCCTGTCCCAGAGTCCTCCTCTCAATCTCTCCTCTAGGTGCTGCTGACAGGCTGTCCCAGAGTCCTCCTCTCAATCTCTCCTCTAGGTGCTGCTGCCTGTCTGTCCCAGATTCTTCCACTCGCACTCTCCTCTAAGAGCTGCTGACTGCCTGTCCCAGCGTCCTCCTCCCGCACTCTCCAGTAGATGCTGCTGACTGCCTGTTCCAGATTCCTCCTCCCGCCCTCTCCTCTAGGTGCTGCTGACTGCCTGTCCCAGCATCATCCTCCCGTCCTCTCCTCTAGGTGCTGCTTATGACCTGTCCCAGAGACTTCCTCTTGCAATCTCCTCTAGGTGCTGCTGACTGCTTGTCCCAGAGTCCTCCTCTCGCACTCTCCTCGAGGTGTTGCTGACTGCCTGCCCCAGTGTCCTCCTCTCACTCTCTCCTCTCGCTGCTGCCGACTGCCTGTCCTAGGGTACTCCTCTTGCACTCTCCTCTAGGTGCTGCTGACTGCCTGTCCCAGATTCTTCCTCTCACTCTCTCCTCTAGGTGTTGCTGACTGCCTGACCCAGAGTCCTCCTCTCAATCTCTCCTCTAGGTGCTGCTGACTGCGTGTCCCAGAGTCCTCCTCTCAATCTCTCCTCTAGGTGCTGCTGCCTGCCTGTCCCAGATTCTTCCACTCGCACTCTCCTCTAAGAGCTGCTGACTGCCTGTCCCAGCATCCTCCTCCCGCTCTCTCCTCTAGGTGCTGCTGATGACCTGTCCCAGAGACCTCCTCTCGCAATCTCCTCTAGGTGCTCCTGACTGCTTGTCCCAGAGTCCCCCTCTCACGCTCTTCTCTAAGTGCTGCTGACTGCCTGTCCCAGCGTCCTCCTCCCGCACTCTCCAGTAGATGCTGCTGACTGCCTGTTCCAGCGTCCTCCTCCCGCCCTCTCCTCTAGGTGCTGCTGACTGCCTGTCCCAGCATCATCCTCCCGCCCTCTCCTCTAGGTGCTGCTTATGACCTGTCCCAGAGACCTCCTCTTGCAATCTCCTCTAGTTGCTGCTGACTGCTTGTCCCAGAGTCCTCCTCTCTCACTCTCCTCTAGGTGCTGCTGATGACCTGTCCCAGTGACCTCCTCTCGCAATCTCCTCTAGGTGCTGCTGACTGCTTGTCCCAGAGTCCTTCTCTCGCACTCTCCTCTAGGTGCTGCTTATGACCTGTCCCAGAGACCTCTTCTCGCAATCTCCTCTAGGTGCTGCTGACTGCTTGTCCCAGAGACCTCCTCTCGCAATCTCCTCTAGGTGCTGCTGACTGTCTGTCCCAGATTCCCCCTCTCACTCTCTCCTCTAGGTGTTGCTGACTGCCTGACCCAGAGTGATCCGCTCACACTCTCCTCGAGGTGCTGCTGACTGCCTGTCCCAGCATCCTCCCGCTCTCTCCTCTAGGTGCTGCTGATGACCTGTCCCAGAGAACTCCTCTCGCAATCTCCTCTAGGTGCTCCTGACTGCTTGTCCCAGAGACCTCCTCTCACAATCTCCTCTAAGTGCTGCTGACTGCCTGTCCCAACGTCCTCCGCCCACTCTCTCCTCTAGGTGCTGCTGATGACCTGTCCCAGAGACCTCCTCTCCCTCTCTCCTCGAGGTGCTGCTGACTGCCTGTCCCAGCATCCTCCTCTCGCAATCTCCTCTAGGTGCTGCTGATGACCTGTCCCAGCATCCTCCTCCCGCTCTCTCCTCTAGGTGCGGCTGACTGCCAGACCCAGAGACATCTGCTCGCACTGTCCTCTAGCAGCTGCTGACTGCCTGTCCCAGAGTCCTTCTCTCGCACTCTCCTCTAGATGCTGCTGACTGCCTGCCCCAGAATCCTGCTCTCCCTCTCTCCTCTAGATGCTGCTGACTGCCTGCCCCAGAATCCTCCTCTCACTCTCTCCTCTAGCTGCTGCTGACTGCCTGTCCTAGGGTACTCCTCTTGCACTCTCCTCTATTGCTGCTGACTGCCTGTCCCAGAGACCTCCTCTCGCAGTCTCTTCAAGGTGCTGCTGACTGCCTGTCCCAGAGTCCTCCTCTCAATCTTTCCTCTAGGTGCTGCTGACAGGCTGTCCCAGAGTCCTCCTCTCAATCTCTCCTCTAGGTGCTGCTGCCTGCCTGTCCCAGATTCTTCCACTCGCACTCTCCTCTAAGAGCTGCTGACTGCCTGTCCCAGCGTCCTCCTCCCGCACTCTCCAGTAGATGCTGCTGACTGCCTGTTCCAGATTCCTCCTCCCGCCCTCTCCTCTGGGTGCTGCTGACTGCCTGTCCCAGCATCATCCTCCCGTCCTCTCCTCTAGGTGCTGCTTATGACCTGTCCCAGAGACTTCCTCTTGCAATCTCCTCTAGGTGCTGCTGACTGCTTGTCCCAGAGTCCTCCTCTCGCACTCTCCTCGAGGTGTTGCTGACTGCCTGCCCCAGTGTCCTCCTCTCAATCTCTCCTCTCGCTGCTGCCGACTGCCTGTCCTAGGGTACTCCTCTTGCACTCTCCTCTAGGTGCTGCTGACTGCCTGTCCCAGATTCCTCCTCTCACTCTCTCCTCTAGGTGTTGCTGACTGCCTGACCCAGAGTCCTCCTCTCAATCTCTCCTCTAGGTGCTGCTGACTGTCTGTCCCAGATTCCCCCTCTCACTCTCTCCTCTAGGTGTTGCTGACTGCCTGACCCAGAGTGATCCGCTCACACTCTCCTCGAGGTGCTGCTGACTGCCTGTCCCAGCATCCTCCCGCTCTCTCCTCTAGGTGCTGCTGATGACCTGTCCCAGAGAACTCCTCTCGCAATCTCCTCTAGGTGCTCCTGACTGCTTGTCCCAGAGACCTCCTCTCACAATCTCCTCTATGTGCTGCTGACTGCCTGTCCCTGTGTCCTACTCTCGCACTCTCCTCTAAGAGCTGCTGACTGCCTGTCCCAGCATCCTCCTCCCGCTCTCTCCTCTAGGTGCTGCTGATGACCTGTCCCAGAGACCTCCTCTCGCAATCTCCTCTAAGTGCTGCTGACTGCCTGTCCCAACGTTTTCCGCCCACTCTCTCCTCTAGGTGCTGCTGATGACCTGTCCCAGAGACCTCCTCTCCCTCTCTCCTCTAGGTGCTGCTGACTGCCTGTCCTAGGGTACTACTCTTGCACTCTCCGCTAGGTGCTGCTGACTGCCTGTCCAAGAGTCCTCCACTCAATCTCTCCTCTAGCTGCTGCTGACTGCCTGTCCTTGGGTACTCCTCTTGCACTCTCCTCTAGGAGCTGCTGACTGCCAGACCCAGAGTCATCTGCTCGCACTCTCCTCTAGGAGCTGCTGACTGCCTGTCCCAGAGACCTCCTCTCGCACTATCCTCGAGGTGCTGCTGACTGCCTGTCCCAGAGTCCTCCTCTCAAACTCTCCTCTAGGTGCTGCTGACTGCCTGTCCCAGATTCTTCCACTGCACTCTCCTCTAACAGCTGCTGACTGCCTGTCTCAGCATCCTCCTCCCGCTCTCTCCTCTAGGTGCTGCTGATGACCTGTCCCAGAGACCTCCTCTCGCAATCTCCTCTAGGTGCTGCTGACTGCTTTTCCCAGAGTCCTCCTCTCGCACTCTCCTCTAGGTGCTGCTGATGACCTGTCCCAGAGTCCTCCTCTCAATCTCTCCTCTAGGTGCTTCTGACTGCCTGTCCCAGAGTCCTCCTCTCGCAATCTCCTCTAGGTGCTGCTGACTGCTTGTCCCAGAGTCCACCTCTCACTTTCTCCTCGAGGTGCGGCTGACTGCCAGACCCAGAGACATCTGCTCGCACTGTCCTCTAGCAGCTGCTGACTGCCTGTCCCAGAGTCCTTCTCTCGCACTCTCCTCTAGATGCTGCTGACTGCGTGCCCCAGAATCCTGCTCTCCCTCTCTCCTCTAGATGCTGCTGACTGCCTGCCCCAGAATCCTCCTCTCACTCTCTCCTCTAGCTGCTGCTGACTGCCTGTCCTAGGGTACTCCTCTTGCACTCTCCTCTATTGCTGCTGACTGCCTGTCCCAGAGACCTCCTCTCGCAGTCTCTTCAAGGTGCTGCTGACTGCCTGTCCCAGAGTCCTCCTCTCAATCTCTCCTCTAGGTGCTGCTGACATGCTGTCCCAGAGTCCTCCTCTCAATCTCTCCTCTAGGTGCTGCTGCCTGCCTGTCCCAGATTCTTCCACTCGCACTCTCCTCTAAGAGCTGCTGACTGCCTGTCCCAGCGTCCTCCTCCCGCACTCTCCAGTAGATGCTGCTGACTGCCTGTTCCAGATTCCTCCTCCCGCCCTCTCCTCTAGGTGCTGCTGACTGCCTGTCCCAGCATCATCCTCCCGTCCTCTCCTCTAGGTGCTGCTTATGACCTGTCCCAGAGACTTCCTCTTGCAATCTCCTCTAGGTGCTGCTGACTGCTTGTCCCAGAGTCCTCCTCTCGCACTCTCCTCGAGGTGTTGCTGACTGCCTGCCCCAGTGTCCTCCTCTCACTCTCTCCTCTCGCTGCTGCCGACTGCCTGTCCTAGGGTACTCCTCTTGCACTCTCCTCTAGGTGCTGTTGACTGCCTGTCCCAGATTCCTCCTCTCACTCTCTCCTCTAGGTGTTGCTGACTGCCTGACCCAGAGTCATCCGCTCACACTCTCTTCGAGGTGCTGCTGACTGCCTGTCCCAGCATCCTCCAGCTCTCTCCTCTAGGTGCTGCTGATGACCTGTCCCAGAAACCTCCTCTCGCAATCTCCTCTAGGTGCTGCTGACTGCTTGTCACAGAGACCTCCTCTCACAATCTCCTTTAGGTGCTGCTGACTGGCTGTCCCTGTGTCCTCCTTTCGCACTCTCCTCTAAGAGCTGCTGACTGCCTGTCCCAGCATCGCCTTCCCGCTCTCTCCTCTAGGTGCTGCTGATGACCTGTCCCAGAGAGCTCCTCTCGCAATCTCCTCTAGGTGCTGCTGACTGCCTGTCCCAGAGTCCTTCTCTCGCACTCTCCTCTAGATGCTGCTGACTGCCTGCCCCAGAATCCTGCTCTCCCTCTCTCCTCTAGATGCTGCTGACTGCCTGCCCCAGAATCCTCCTCTCACTCTCTCCTCTAGCTGCTGCTGACTGCCTGTCCTAGGGTACTCCTCTTGCACTCTCCTCTATTGCTGCTGACTGCCTGTCCCAGAGACCTCCTCTCGCAGTCTCTTCAAGGTGCTGCTGACTGCCTGTCCCAGAGTCCTCCTCTCAATCTTTCCTCTAGGTGCTGCTGACAGGCTGTCCCAGAGTCCTCCTCTCAATCTCTCCTCTAGGTGCTGCTGCCTGCCTGTCCCAGATTCTTCCACTCGCACTCTCCTCTAAGAGCTGCTGACTGCCTGTCCCAGCGTCCTCCTCCCGCACTCTCCAGTAGATGCTGCTGACTGCCTGTTCCAGATTCCTCCTCCCGCCCTCTCCTCTGGGTGCTGCTGACTGCCTGTCCCAGCATCATCCTCCCGTCCTCTCCTCTAGGTGCTGCTTATGACCTGTCCCAGAGACTTCCTCTTGCAATCTCCTCTAGGTGCTGCTGACTGCTTGTCCCAGAGTCCTCCTCTCGCACTCTCCTCGAGGTGTTGCTGACTGCCTGCCCCAGTGTCCTCCTCTCAATCTCTCCTCTCGCTGCTGCCGACTGCCTGTCCTAGGGTACTCCTCTTGCACTCTCCTCTAGGTGCTGCTGACTGCCTGTCCCAGATTCCTCCTCTCACTCTCTCCTCTAGGTGTTGCTGACTGCCTGACCCAGAGTCCTCCTCTCAATCTCTCCTCTAGGTGCTGCTGACTGTCTGTCCCAGATTCCCCCTCTCACTCTCTCCTCTAGGTGTTGCTGACTGCCTGACCCAGAGTGATCCGCTCACACTCTCCTCGAGGTGCTGCTGACTGCCTGTCCCAGCATCCTCCCGCTCTCTCCTCTAGGTGCTGCTGATGACCTGTCCCAGAGAACTCCTCTCGCAATCTCCTCTAGGTGCTCCTGACTGCTTGTCCCAGAGACCTCCTCTCACAATCTCCTCTATGTGCTGCTGACTGCCTGTCCCTGTGTCCTACTCTCGCACTCTCCTCTAAGAGCTGCTGACTGCCTGTCCCAGCATCCTCCTCCCGCTCTCTCCTCTAGGTGCTGCTGATGACCTGTCCCAGAGACCTCCTCTCGCAATCTCCTCTAAGTGCTGCTGACTGCCTGTCCCAACGTTTTCCGCCCACTCTCTCCTCTAGGTGCTGCTGATGACCTGTCCCAGAGACCTCCTCTCCCTCTCTCCTCTAGGTGCTGCTGACTGCCTGTCCTAGGGTACTACTCTTGCACTCTCCGCTAGGTGCTGCTGACTGCCTGTCCAAGAGTCCTCCACTCAATCTCTCCTCTAGCTGCTGCTGACTGCCTGTCCTTGGGTACTCCTCTTGCACTCTCCTCTAGGAGCTGCTGACTGCCAGACCCAGAGTCATCTGCTCGCACTCTCCTCTAGGAGCTGCTGACTGCCTGTCCCAGAGACCTCCTCTCGCACTATCCTCGAGGTGCTGCTGACTGCCTGTCCCAGAGTCCTCCTCTCAAACTCTCCTCTAGGTGCTGCTGACTGCCTGTCCCAGATTCTTCCACTGCACTCTCCTCTAACAGCTGCTGACTGCCTGTCTCAGCATCCTCCTCCCGCTCTCTCCTCTAGGTGCTGCTGATGACCTGTCCCAGAGACCTCCTCTCGCAATCTCCTCTAGGTGCTGCTGACTGCTTTTCCCAGAGTCCTCCTCTCGCACTCTCCTCTAGGTGCTGCTGATGACCTGTCCCAGAGTCCTCCTCTCAATCTCTCCTCTAGGTGCTTCTGACTGCCTGTCCCAGAGTCCTCCTCTCGCAATCTCCTCTAGGTGCTGCTGACTGCTTGTCCCAGAGTCCACCTCTCACTTTCTCCTCGAGGTGCGGCTGACTGCCAGACCCAGAGACATCTGCTCGCACTGTCCTCTAGCAGCTGCTGACTGCCTGTCCCAGAGTCCTTCTCTCGCACTCTCCTCTAGATGCTGCTGACTGCGTGCCCCAGAATCCTGCTCTCCCTCTCTCCTCTAGATGCTGCTGACTGCCTGCCCCAGAATCCTCCTCTCACTCTCTCCTCTAGCTGCTGCTGACTGCCTGTCCTAGGGTACTCCTCTTGCACTCTCCTCTATTGCTGCTGACTGCCTGTCCCAGAGACCTCCTCTCGCAGTCTCTTCAAGGTGCTGCTGACTGCCTGTCCCAGAGTCCTCCTCTCAATCTCTCCTCTAGGTGCTGCTGACATGCTGTCCCAGAGTCCTCCTCTCAATCTCTCCTCTAGGTGCTGCTGCCTGCCTGTCCCAGATTCTTCCACTCGCACTCTCCTCTAAGAGCTGCTGACTGCCTGTCCCAGCGTCCTCCTCCCGCACTCTCCAGTAGATGCTGCTGACTGCCTGTTCCAGATTCCTCCTCCCGCCCTCTCCTCTAGGTGCTGCTGACTGCCTGTCCCAGCATCATCCTCCCGTCCTCTCCTCTAGGTGCTGCTTATGACCTGTCCCAGAGACTTCCTCTTGCAATCTCCTCTAGGTGCTGCTGACTGCTTGTCCCAGAGTCCTCCTCTCGCACTCTCCTCGAGGTGTTGCTGACTGCCTGCCCCAGTGTCCTCCTTTCACTCTCTCCTCTCGCTGCTGCCGACTGCCTGTCCTAGGGTACTCCTCTTGCACTCTCCTCTAGGTGCTGTTGACTGCCTGTCCCAGATTCCTCCTCTCACTCTCTCCTCTAGGTGTTGCTGACTGCCTGACCCAGAGTCATCCGCTCACACTCTCTTCGAGGTGCTGCTGACTGCCTGTCCCAGCATCCTCCAGCTCTCTCCTCTAGGTGCTGCTGATGACCTGTCCCAGAAACCTCCTCTCGCAATCTCCTCTAGGTGCTGCTGACTGCTTGTCACAGAGACCTCCTCTCACAATCTCCTTTAGGTGCTGCTGACTGGCTGTCCCTGTGTCCTCCTTTCGCACTCTCCTCTAAGAGCTGCTGACTGCCTGTCCCAGCATCGCCTTCCCGCTCTCTCCTCTAGGTGCTGCTGATGACCTGTCCCAGAGAGCTCCTCTCGCAATCTCCTCTAGGTGCTGCTGACTGCTTGTCCCAGAGTCCCCCTCTCACGCTCTCCTCTAGGTGCTGCTGATTGCCTGTCCCAGCGTCCTCCTCCCACTCTCCCCTCTAGCTGCTGCTGATGACCTGTCCCAGAGACCTCCTCTCCCTCTCTCCTCTAGCTGCTGCTGACTGCCTGTCCCAGGGTACTCCTCTTGCACTCTCTGCTAGTTGCGGCTGACTGCCTGTCCCAGAGTCCTCCACTCAATCTCTCCTCTAGCTGCTGCTGACTGCCTGTCCAAGGGTACTCCTCTTGCACTCTCCTCTAGGAGCTGCTGACTGCCTGTCCCAGAGTCCTCCTCTCGCAATCTCCTCTAGGTGCTGCTGACTGTTTGACTCACAGTCCTCCTCTCACTTTCTCCTCTAGGTGCGGCTGACTGCCAGACCCAGAGTCATCTGCTCGCACTCTCCTCTAGGAACTGCTGACTGCCTGTCCCAGAGTCCTCCTATCGCACTCTCCTCTAGGTGCTGCTGACTGCCTGTCCCAGCGTCCTCCTCCCGCCCTCTCCACTAGGTGCTGCTGACTGCCTGTTCCAGCGTCCTCCTCCCGCCCTCTCCTCTAGGTGCTGCTGACTGCCTGTCCCAGCGTCCTCCTCCCGCCCTCTCTTCTGGGTGCTGCTTATGACCTGTCCCAGAGACCTCCTCTTGCAATCTCCTCTAGGTGCTGCTGACTGCTTGTCCCACAGTCCTCCTCTCGCACTCTCCTCTAGGTGCTGCTGATGACCTGTCCCAGAGACCTCCTCTCGCAATCTCCTCTAGGTGCTGCTGACTGCTTGTCCCAGAGTCCTCCTCTAGCACTCTCCTCTAGGTGCTGCTAATGACCTGTCCCAGAGACCTCCTCTCGCAATCTCCTCTAGGTGCTGCTGACTGCCTGCCCCAGTGTCCTCCTCTTGCACTCTCCTCTAGGTGCTGCTGACTGCCTGTCCCAGATTCCCCCTCTCACTCTCTCCTCTAGGTGTTGCTGACTGCCTGACCCAGAGTCATCCTCTCACACTCTCCTCGAGGTGCTGCTGACTGCCTGTCCCAGAGTCCTCCTCTCAATCTCTCCTCTAGGTGCTGCTGACTGCCTGTTCCTGATTCTTCCACTCGCACTCTCCTCTAAGACCTGCTGACTGCCTGTCCCAGCTTCCTCCTCCTGCTCTCCTCTAGGTGCTGCTGATGACCTGTCCCAGAGACCTCCTCTGGCAATCTCCTCTAGGTGCTGCTGACTGCTTGTCGCAGCGTCCCCCTCTCACGCTCTCCTCTAGGTGCTGCTGACTGCCTGTCCCAGCATCCTCCCGCTCTCTCCTCTAGGTGCTGCTGATGACCTGTTCCAGAGACCTCCTCTCGCAATCTCCTCTAGGTGCTGCTGACTGCTTTTCCCAGAGACCACCTCTCACAATCTCCTCTATGTGCTGCTGACTGCCTGTCTCTGTGTCCTACTCTCGCACTCTCCTCTAAGAGCTGCTGACTGCCTGTCCCAACGTCCTCCTCCCACTCTCTCCTCTAGGTGCTGCTGATGACCTGTCCCAGAGACCTCCTCTCCCTCTCTCCTCTAGCTGCTGCTGACTGCCTGTCCTAGGGTACTACTCTTGCACTCTCCGCTAGGTGCTGCTGACTGCCTGTCCCAGAGTCCTCCACTCAATCTCTCCTCTAGCTGCTGCTGACTGCCTGTCCTTGGGTATTCCTCTTGCACTCTCCTCTAGGAGCTGCTGACTGCCAGACCCAGAGTCATCTGCTCGCACTCTCCTCTAGGAGCTGCTGACTGCCTGTCCCAGAGACCTCCTCTCGCACTCTCCTCGAGGTGCTGCTGACTGCCTGTCCCAGAGTCCTCCTCTCAAACTCTCCTCTAGGTGCTGCTGACTGCCTGTCCCAGATTCTTCCACTGCACTCTCCTCTAACAGCTGCTGACTGCCTGTCTCAGCATCCTCCTCCCGCTCTCTCCTCTAGGTGCTGCTGATGACCTGTCCTAGGGTACTCCTCTTGCACTCTCCTCTAGGTGCTGCTGACTGCCTGTCCCAGATTCCCCCTCTCACTCTCTCCTCTAGGTGTTGCTGACTGCCTGACCCAGAGTCATCCGCTCACACTCTCCTCGAGGTGCTGCTGACTGCCTGTCCCAGCATCCTCCTCCCGCTCTCTCCTCTAGGTGCTGCTGATGACCTGTCCCAGAAACCTCCTCTTGCAATCTCCTCTAGGTGCTGCTGACTGCTTGTCCCAGAGACCTCCTCTCACAATCTCCTTTAGGTGCTGCTGACTGCCTGTCCCTGTGTCCTCCTTTCGCACTCTCCTCTAAGAGCTGCTGACTGCCTGTCCCAGCATCGTCTTCCCGCTCTCTCCTCTAGGTGCTGCTGATGACCTGTCCCAGAGACCTCCTCTCGCAATCTCCTCTAGGTGCTGCTGACTGCTTGTCCCAGAGTCCTCCTCTAGCACTCTCCTCTAGGTGCTGCTAATGACCTGTCCCAGAGACCTCCTCTCGCAATCTCCTCTAGGTGCTGCTGACTGCCTGCCCCAGTGTCCTCCTCTTGCACTCTCCTCTAGGTGCTGCTGACTGCCTGTCCCAGATTCCCCCTCTCACTCTCTCCTCTAGGTGTTGCTGACTGCCTGACCCAGAGTCATCCGCTCACACTCTCCTCGAGGTGCTGCTGACTGCCTGTCCCAGAGTCCTCCTCTCAATCTCTCCTCTAGGTGCTGCTGACTGCCTGTCCCAGATTCTTCCACTCGCACTCTCCTCTAAGACCTGCTGACTGCCTGTCCCAGCATCCTCCTCCCGCTCTCCTCTAGGTGCTGCTGATGACCTGTCCCAGACACCTCCTCTGGCAATCTCCTCTAGGTGCTGCTGACTGCTTGTCGCAGCGTCCCCCTCTCACGCTCTCCTCTAGGTGCTGCTGACTGCCTTTCCCAGCGTCCTCCTCCCGCCCTCTCCACTAGGTGCTGCTTATGACCTGTCCCTGAGACCTCCTCTCGCAATCTCCTCGAGGTGCTGCTGACTGCCTGTCCCAGAGTCCTCCTCTCAAACTCTCCTCTAGGTGCTGCTGACTGCCTGTCCCAGATTCTTCCACTGCACTCTCCTCTAACAGCTGCTGACTGCCTGTCTCAGCATCCTCCTCCCGCTCTCTCCTCTAGGTGCTGCTGATGACCTGTCCCAGAGACCTCCTCTCGCAATCTCCTCTAGGTGCTGCTGACTGCCTTTCCCAGCATCCTCCTCCCGCCCTCTCCACTAGGTGCTGCTGACTGCCTGTTCCAGCATCCTCCTCCCGCCCTCTCCTCTAGGTGCTGCTGACTGCCTGTCATAGCGTCCTCCTCCCGCCCTCTCCTCTAGGTGCTGCTTATGACCTGTCCCAGAGACCTCCTCTTACAATCTCCTCTTGGTGCTGCTGACTGCTTGTCCCAGAGTCCTCCTCTCGCACTCTCCTCTAGGTGCTGCTGATGACCTGTCCCAGAGACCTCCTCTCGCAATCTCCTCTAGGTGCGGCTGACTGCTTGTCCCAGAGTCCTCCTCTCGCACTCTCCTCTAGGTGCTGCTGATGACCTGACCCAGAGGCCTCCTCTCGCAATCTCCTCTAGGTGCTGCTGACTGCTTGTCCCAGAGACCTCCTCTCGCAATCTCCTCTAGGTGCTGCTGACTGCCTGTCCCAGAAACCTCCTCTCGCATTCTCTTCGAGGTGCTGCTGACTGCCTGTCCCAGAGTCCTCCTCTCAATCTCTCCTCTAGGTGCTGCTGACTGCCTGTCCCAGAGTCCTCCTCTCGCAATCTCCTCTAGGTGCTGCTGACTGCTTGTCCCAGAGTCCACCTCTCACTTTCTCCTCGAGGTGCGGCTGACTGCCAGACCCAGAGACATCTGCTCGCACTGTCCTCTAGCAGCTGCTGACTGCCTGTCCCAGAGTCCTTCTCTCGCACTCTCCTCTAGGTGCTGCTGGTGACCTGTCCCTGTGTCCTCCTCTCGCACTCTCCTCTAGATGCTGCTGACTGCCTGCCCAGAATCCTGCTCTCCCTCTCTCCTCTAGATGCTGCTGATTGCCTGCCCCAGAATCCTCCTCTCACTCTCTCCTCTAGCTGCTGCTGACTGCCTGTCCTAGGGTACTCCTCTTGCACTCTCCTCTATTGCTGCTGACTGCCTGTCCCAGAGACCTCCTCTCGCACTCTCTTCAAGGTGCTGCTGACTGCCTGTCCCAGAGTCCTCCTCTCAATCTCTCCTCTAGGTGCTGCTGACTGGCTGTCCCAGAGTCCTCCTCTCAATCTCTCCTCTAGGTGCTGCTGCCTGCCTGTCCCAGATTCTTCCACTCGCACTCTCCTCTAAGAGCTGATGACTGCCTGTCCCAGCATCCTCCTCCCGCTCTCTCCTCTAGGTGCTGCTGATGACCTGTCCCAGAGACCTCCTCTCGCAATCTCCTCTAGGTGCTCCTGACTGCTTGTCCCAGAGTCCCCCTCTCACGCTCTTCTCTAAGTGCTGCTGACTGCCTGTCCCAGCGTCCTCCTCCCGCACTCTCCACTAGGTGCTGCTGACTGCCTGTTCCAGCGTCCTCCTCCCGCCCTCTCCTCTAGGTGCTGCTGACTGCCTGTCCCAGCATCATCCTCCCGCCCTCTCCTCTAGGTGCTGCTTATGCCCTGTCCCAGAGACCTCCTCTCGCAATCTCCTCTAGGTGCTGCTGACTGCTTGTCCCAGAGTCCTCCTCTCGCACTCTCCTCGAGGTGCTGCTGATGACCTGTCCCAGAGACCTCCTCTCACAATCTCCTCTAGGTGCTGCTGACTGCTTGTCCCAGAGACCTCCTCTCACAATCTCCTCTAGGTGTTGCTGACTGCCTGCCCCAGTGTCCTCCTCTCACTCTCTCCTCTCGCTGCTGCCGACTGCCTGTCCTAGGGTACTCCTCTTGCACTCTCCTCTAGGTGCTGCTGACTGCCTGTCCCAGATTCCCCCTCTCACTCTCTCCTCTAGGTGTTGCTGACTGCCTGACCCAGAGTGATCCGCTCACACCCTCCTCGAGGTGCTGCTGACTGCCTGCCCCAGCATCCTCCAGCTCTCTCCTCTAGGTGCTGCTGATGACCTGTCCCAGAAACCTCCTCTCGCAATCTCCTCTAGGTGCTGCTGACTGCTTGTCCCAGAGTCCTCCTCTCTCACTCTCCTCTAGGTGCTGCTGATGACCTGTCCCAGAGACCTCCTCTCGCAATCTCCTCTAGGTGCTGCTGACTGCTTGTCCCAGAGTCCTCCTCTCGCACTCTCCTCGAGGTGCTGCTGATGACCTGTCCCAGAGACCTCCTCTCGCAATCTCCTCTAGTTGCTGCTGACTGCTTGTCCCAGAGACCTCCTCTCACAATCTCCTCTAGGTGTTGCTGACTGCCTGCCCCAGTGTCCTCCTCTCACTCTCTCCTCTCTCTGCTGCCGACTGCCTCTCCTAGGGTACTCCTCTTGCACTCTCCTCTAGGTGCTGCTGACTGCCTGTCCCAGATTCCCCCTCTCACTCTCTCCTCTAGGTGTTGCTGACTGCCTGACCCAGAGTGATCCGCTCACACTCTCCTCGAGGTGCTGCTGACTGCCTGTCCCAGCATCCTCCAGCTCTCTCCTCTAGGTGCTGCTGATGACCTGTCCCAGAAACCTCCTCTCGCAATCTCCTCTAGGTGCTGCTGACTGCTTGTCCCAGAGACCTCCTCTCACAATATCCTTTAGGTGCTGCTGACTGCCTGTCCCTGTGTACTCCTTTCGCACTCTCCTCTAAGAGCTGCTGACTGCCTGTCCCAGCATCGACTTCCCGCTCTCTCCTCTAGGTGCTGCTGATGACCTGTCCCAGAGAGCTCCTCTCGCAATCTCCTCTAGGTGCTGCTGACTGCTTGTCCCAGAGTCCCCCTCTCACGCTCTCCTCTAGGTGCTGCTGATTGCCTGTCCCAGCGTCCTCCTCCCACTCTCCCCTCTAGCTGCTGCTGATGACCTGTCCCAGAGACCTCCTCTCCCTCTCTCCTCTAGCTGCTGCTGACTGCCTGTCCTAGGGTACTCCTCTTGCACTCTCAGCTAGTTGCAGCTGACTGCCTGTCCCAGAGTCCTCCACTCAATCTCTCCTCTAGCTGCTGCTGACTGCCTGTCCAAGGGTACTCCTCTTGCACTCTCCTCTAGGAGCTGCTGACTGGCTGTCCCAGAGTCCTACTCTAGCAATCTCCTCTAGGTGCTGCTGACTGTTTGACTCAGAGTCCTCCTCTCACTTTCTCCTCTAGGTGTGGCTGACTGCCAGACCCAGAGTCATCTGCTCGCACTCTCCTCTAGGAACTGCTGACTGCCTGTCCCAGAGTCCTCCTATCGCACTCTCCTCTAGGTGCTGCTGACTGCCTGTCCCAGCGTCCTCCTCCCGCCCTCTCCACTAGGTGCTGCCGACTGCCTGTTCCAGCGTCCACCTCTCGCCCTCTCCTCTAGGTGCTGCTGACTGCCTATCCCAGAGTCCTCCTCTCAATCTTTCCTCTAGGTGCTGCTGACTGCCTGTCCCAGATTCTTCCACTCGCACTCTCCTCTAAGACCTGCTGACTGCCTGTCCCAGCATCCTCCTCCCGCTCTCCTCTAGGTGCTGCTGATGACCTGTCCCAGAGACCTCCTCTGGCAATCTCCTCTAGGTGCTGCTGACTGCTTGTCGCAGCGTCCCCCTCTCACGCTCTCCTCTAGGTGCTGCTGACTGCCTGTCCCAGCGTCCTCCTCCCGCCCTCTCCACTAGGTGCTGCTTATGACCTGTCCCAGAGACCTCCTCTTGCAATCTCCTCTAGGTGCTGCTGACTGCTTGTCGCAGCGTCCCCCTCTCACGCTCTCCTCTAGGTGCTGCTGACTGCCTGTCCCAGCATCCTCCCGCTCTCTCCTCTAGGTGCTGCTGATGACCTGTTCCAGAGACCTCCTCTCGCAATCTCCTCTAGGTGCTGCTGACTGCTTTTCCCAGAGACCACCTCTCACAATCTCCTCTATGTGCTGCTGACTGCCTGTCTCTGTGTCCTACTCTCGCACTCTCCTCTAAGAGCTGCTGACTGCCTGTCCCAACGTCCTCCTCCCACTCTCTCCTCTAGGTGCTGCTGATGACCTGTCCCAGAGACCTCCTCTCCCTCTCTCCTCTAGCTGCTGCTGACTGCCTGTCCTAGGGTACTACTCTTGCACTCTCCGCTAGGTGCTGCTGACTGCCTGTCCCAGAGTCCTCCACTCAATCTCTCCTCTAGCTGCTGCTGACTGCCTGTCCTTGGGTATTCCTCTTGCACGCTCCTCTTGGAGCTGCTGACTGCCAGACCCAGAGTCATCTGCTCGCACTCTCCTCTAGGAGCTGCTGACTGCCTGTCCCAGAGACCTCCTCTCGCACTCTCCTCGAGGTGCTGCTGACTGCCTGTCCCTGAGTCCTCCTCTCAAACTCTCCTCTAGGTGCTGCTGACTGCCTGTCCCAGATTCTTCCACTGCACTCTCCTCTAACAGCTGCTGACTGCCTGTCTCAGCATCCTCCTCCCGCTCTCTCCTCTAGGTGCTGCTGATGACCTGTCCTAGGGTACTCCTCTTGCACTCTCCTCTAGGTGCTGCTGACTGCCTGTCCCAGATTCCCCCTCTCACTCTCTCCTCTAGGTGTTGCTGACTGCCTGACCCAGAGTCATCCGCTCACACTCTCCTCGAGGTGCTGCTGACTGCCTGTCCCAGCATCCTCCTCCCGCTCTCTCCTCTAGGTGCTGCTGATGACCTGTCCCAGAAACCTCCTCTTGCAATCTCCTCTAGGTGCTGCTGACTGCTTGTCCCAGAGACCTCCTCTCACAATCTCCTTTAGGTGCTGCTGACTGCCTGTCCCTGTGTCCTCCTTTCGCCCTCTCCTCTAAGAGCTGCTGACTGCCTGTCCCAGCATCGTCTTCCCGCTCTCTCCTCTAGGTGCTGCTGATGACCTGTCCCAGAGACCTCCTCTCGCAATCTCCTCTAGGTGCTGCGGACTGCTTGTCCCAGAGTCCTCCTCTAGCACTCTCCTCTAGGTGCTGCTAATGACCTGTCCCAGAGACCTCCTCTCGCAATCTCCTCTAGGTGCTGCTGACTGCCTGCCCCAGTGTCCTCCTCTTGCACTCTCCTCTAGGTGCTGCTGACTGCCTGTCCCAGATTCCCCCTCTCACTCTCTCCTCTAGGTGTTGCTGACTGCCTGACCCAGAGTCATCCGCTCACACTCTCCTCGAGGTGCTGCTGACTGCCTGTCCCAGAGTCCTCCTCTCAATCTCTCCTCTAGGTGCTGCTGACTGCCTGTCCCAGATTCTTCCACTCGCACTCTACTCTAAGACCTGCTGACTGCCTGTCCCAGCATCCTCCTCCCGCTCTCCTCTAGGTGCTGCTGATGACCTGTCCCAGACACCTCCTCTGGCAATCTCCTCTAGGTGCTGCTGACTGCTTGTCGCAGCGTCCCCCTCTCACGCTCTCCTCTAGGTGCTGCTGACTGCCTTTCCCAGCGTCCTCCTCCCGCCCTCTCCACTAGGTGCTGCTTATGACCTGTCCCTGAGACCTCCTCTCGCAATCTCCTCGAGGTGCTGCTGACTGCCTGTCCCAGAGTCCTCCTCTCAAACTCTCCTCTAGGTGCTGCTGACTGCCTGTCCCAGATTCTTCCACTGCACTCTCCTCTAACAGCTGCTGACTGCCTGTCTCAGCATCCTCCTCCCGCTCTCTCCTCTAGGTGCTGCTGATGACCTGTCCCAGAGACCTCCTCTCGCAATCTCCTCTAGGTGCTGCTGACTGCCTTTCCCAGCATCCTCCTCCCGCCCTCTCCACTAGGTGCTGCTGACTGCCTGTTCCAGCGTCCTCCTCCCGCCCTCTCCTCTAGGTGCTGCTGACTGCCTGTCATAGCGTCCTCCTCCCGCCCTCTCCTCTAGGTGCTGCTTATGACCTGTCCCAGAGACCTCCTCTTACAATCTCCTCTTGGTGCTGCTGACTGCTTGTCCCAGAGTCCTCCTCTTGCACTCTCCTCTAGGTGCTGCTGATGACCTGTCCCAGAGACCTCCTCTCGCAATCTCCTCTAGGTGCTGCTGACTGCTTGTCCCAGAGTCCTCCTCTCGCACTCTCCTCTAGGTGCTGCTGATGACCTGACCCAGAGGCCTCCTCTCGCAATCTCCTCTAGGTGCTGCTGACTGCTTGTCCCAGAGACCTCCTCTCGCAATCTCCTCTAGGTGCTGCTGACTGCCTGTCCCAGAAACCTCCTCTCGCATTCTCTTCGAGGTGCTGCTGACTGCCTGTCCCAGAGTCCTCCTCTCAATCTCTCCTCTAGGTGCTGCTGACTGCCTGTCCCAGAGTCCTCCTCTCGCAATCTCCTCTAGGTGCTGCTGACTGCTTGTCCCAGAGTCCACCTCTCACTTTCTCCTCGAGGTGCGGCTGACTGCCAGACCCAGAGACATCTGCTCGCACTGTCCTCTAGCAGCTGCTGACTGCCTGTCCCAGAGTCCTTCTCTCGCACTCTCCTCTAGGTGCTGCTGGTGACCTGTCCCTGTGTCCTCCTCTCGCACTCTCCTCTAGATGCTGCTGACTGCCTGCCCCAGAATCCTGCTCTCCCTCTCTCCTCTAGATGCTGCTGATTGCCTGCCCCAGAATCCTCCTCTCACTCTCTCCTCTAGCTGCTGCTGACTGCCTGTCCTAGGGTACTCCTCTTGCACTCTCCTCTATTGCTGCTGACTGCCTGTCCCAGAGACCTCCTCTCGCACTCTCTTCAAGGTGCTGCTGACTGCCTGTCCCAGAGTCCTCCTCTCAATCTCTCCTCTAGGTGCTGCTGACTGGCTGTCCCAGAGTCCTCCTCTCAATCTCTCCTCTAGGTGCTGCTGCCTGCCTGTCCCAGATTCTTCCACTCGCACTCTCCTCTAAGAGCTGATGACTGCCTGTCCCAGCATCCTCCTCCCGCTCTCTCCTCTAGGTGCTGCTGATGACCTGTCCCAGAGACCTCCTCTCGCAATCTCCTCTAGGTGCTCCTGACTGCTTGTCCCAGAGTCCCCCTCTCACGCTCTTCTCTAAGTGCTGCTGACTGCCTGTCCCAGCGTCCTCCTCCCGCACTCTCCAGTAGATGCTGCTGACTGCCTGTTCCAGCGTCCTCCTCCCGCCCTCTCCTCTAGGTGCTGCTGACTGCCTGTCCCAGCATCATCCTCCCGCCCTCTCCTCTAGGTGCTGCTTATGCCCTGTCCCAGAGACCTCCTCTCGCAATCTCCTCTAGGTGCTGCTGACTGCTTGTCCCAGAGTCCTCCTCTCGCACTCTCCTCGAGGTGCTGCTGATGACCTGTCCCAGAGACCTCCTCTCGCAATCTCCTCTAGGTGCTGCTGACTGCTTGTCCCAGAGACCTCCTCTCACAATCTCCTCTAGGTGTTGCTGACTGCCTGCCCCAGTGTCCTCCTCTCACTCTCTGCTCCATTTGCTGCCGACTGCCTGTCCTAGGGTACTCCTCTTGCACTCTCCTCTAGGTGCTGCTGACTGCCTGTCCCAGATTCCCCCTCTCACTCTCTCCTCTAGGTGTTGCTGACTGCCTGACCCAGAGTGATCCGCTCACACTCTCCTCGAGGTGCTGCTGACTGCCTGTCCCAGCATCCTCCAGCTCTCTCCTCTAGGTGCTGCTGATGACCTGTCCCAGAAACCTCCTCTCGCAATCTCCTCTAGGTGCTGCTGACTGCTTGTCCCAGAGACCTCCTCTCACAATCTCCTTTAGGTGCTGCTGACTGCCTGTCCCTCTGTACTCCTTTCGCACTCTCCTCTAAGAGCTGCTGACTGCCTGTCCCAGCATCGTCTTCCCGCTCTCTCCTCTAGGTGCTGCTGATGACCTGTCCCAGAGAGCTCCTCTCGCAATCTCCTCTAGGTGCTGCTGACTGCTTGTCCCAGAGTCCCCCTCTCACGCTCTCCTCTAGGTGCTGCTGATTGCCTGTCCCAGCGTCCTCCTCCCACTCTCCCCTCTAGCTGCTGCTGATGACCTGTCCCAGAGACCTCCTCTCCCTCTCTCCTCTAGCTGCTGCTGACTGCCTGTCCTAGGGTACTCCTCTTGCACTCTCAGCTAGTTGCAGCTGACTGCCTGTCCCAGAGTCCTCCACTCAATCTCTCCTCTAGCTGCTGCTGACTGCCTGTCCAAGGGTACTCCTCTTGCACTCTCCTCTAGGAGCTGCTGACTGCCTGTCTCAGAGTCCTCCTCTAGCAATCTCCTCTAGGTGCTGCTGACTGTTTGACTCAGAGTCCTCCTCTCACTTTCTCCTCTAGGTGTGGCTGACTGCCAGACCCAGAGTCATCTGCTCGCACTCTCCTCTAGGAACTGCTGACTGCCTGTCCCAGAGTCCTCCTATCGCACTCTCCTCTAGGTGCTGCTGACTGCCTGTCCCAGCGTCCTCCTCCCGCCCTCTCCACTAGGTGCTGCTGACTGCCTGTTCCAGCGTCCACCTCTCGCCCTCTCCTCTAGGTGCTGCTGACTGCCTATCCCAGAGTCCTCCTCTCAATCTTTCCTCTAGGTGCTGCTGACTGCCTGTCCCAGATTCTTCCACTCGCACTCTCCTCTAAGACCTGCTGACTGCCTGTCCCAGCATCCTCCTCCCGCTCTCCTCTAGGTGCTGCTGATGACCTGTCCCAGAGACCTCCTCTGGCAATCTCCTCTAGGTGCTGCTGACTGCTTGTCGCAGCGTCCCCCTCTCACGCTCTCCTCTAGGTGCTGCTGACTGCCTGTCCCAGCGTCCTCCTCCCGCCCTCTCCACTAGGTGCTGCTTATTGCCTGTCCCAGAGACCTCCTCTTGCAATCTCCTCTAGGTGCTGCTGACTGCTTGTCCCAGAGTCCTTCTCTCGCACTCTCCTCTAGGTGCTGCTTATGACCTGTCCCAGAGACCTCTTCTCGCAATCTCCTCTAGGTGCTGCTGACTGCTTGTCCCAGAGACCTCCTCTCGCAATCTCCTCTAGGTGCTGCTGACTGTCTGTCCCAGATTCCCCCTCTCACTCTCTCCTCTAGGTGTTGCTGACTGCCTGACCCAGAGTGATCCGCTCACACTCCCCTCGAGGTGCTGCTGACTGCCTGTCCCAGCATCCTCCTGCTCTCTCCTCTAGGTGCTGCTGATGACCTGTCCCAGAGTCCTCCTCTCGCAATCTCCTCTAGGTGCTGCTGACTGCTTGTCCCAGAGACCTCCTCTCACAATCTCCTCTATGTGCTGCTGACTGCCTGTCCCTGTGTCCTACTCTCGCACTCTCCTCTAAGAGCTGCTGACTGCCTGTCCCAGCATCCTCCTCCCGCTCTCTCCTCTAGGTGCTGCTGATGACCTGTCCCAGAGACCTCCTCTCGCAATCTCCTCTAGGTGCTGCTGACTGCCTGTCCCAACGTCCTCCTCCCACTCTCTCCTCTAGGTGCTGCTGATGACCTGTCCCAGAGACCTCCTCTCCCTATCTCCTCTAGCTGCTGCTGACTGCCTGTCCTAGGGTACTACTCTTGCACTCTCCGCTAGGTGCTGCTGACTGCCTGTCCCAGAGTCCTCCACTCAATCTCTCCTCTAGCTGCTGCTGACTGCCTGTCCAAGGGTACTCCTGTTGCACTCTCCTCTAGGAGCTGCTGACTGCCTGTCCCAGAGTCCTCCTCTCGCAATCTCCTCTAGGTGCTGCCTACTGTTTGACTCAGAGTCCTCCTCTCACTTTCTCCTCTAGGTGTGGCTGACTGCCAGACCCAGAGTCATCTGCTCGCACTCTCCTCTAGGAACTGCCGACTGCCTGTCCCAGAGTCCTCCTATCGCACTCTCCACTAGGTGCTGCTGACTGCCTGTTCCAGCGTCCTCCTCTCGCCCTCTCCTCTAGGTGCTGCTGACTGCATGTCCCAGAGTCCTCCTCTCAATCTCTCCTCTAGGTGCTGCTGACTGCCTGTCCCAGATTCTTCCACTCGCACTCTCCTCTAAGACCTGCTGACTGCCTGTCCCAGCATCCTTCTCCCGCTCTCCTCTAGGTGCTGCTGATGACGTGTCCCAGAGACCTCCTCTGGCAATCTCCTCTAGGTGCTGCTGACTGCTTGTCGCAGTGTCCCCCTCTCACGCTCTCCTCTAGGTGCTGCTGACTGCCTGTCCCAGCGTCCTCCTCCCGCCCTCTCCACTAGGTGCTGCTTATGACCTGTCCCAGAGACCTCCTCTTGCAATCTCCTCTAGGTGCTGCTGACTGCTTGTCCCAGAGTCCTTCTCTCGCACTCTCCTCTAGGTGCTGCTTATGACCTGTCCCAGAGACCTCTTCTCGCAATCTCCTCTAGGTGCTGCTGACTGTCTGTCCCAGATTCCCCCTCTCACTCTCTCCTCTAGGTGTTGCTGACTGCCTGACCCAGAGTGATCCGCTCACACTCTCCTCGAGGTGCTGCTGACTGCCTGTCCCAGCATCCTCCCGCTCTCTCCTCTAGGTGCTGCTGATGACCTGTCCCAGAGACCTCCTCTCGCAATCTCCTCTAGGTGCTGCTGACTGCTTGTCCCAGAGAGCTCCTCTCACAATCTCCTCTATGTGCTGATGACTGCCTGTCCCTGTGTCCTACTCTCGCACTCTCCTCTAAGAGCTGCTGACTGCCTGTCCCAGCATCCTCCTCTCGCAATCTCCTCTAGGTGCTGCTGATGACCTGTCCCAGAGACCTCCTCTCGCAATCTCCTCTAGGTGCTGCTGACTGCCTGTCCCAACGTCCTCCTCCCACTCTCTCCTCTAGGTGCTGCTGATGACCTGTCCCAGAGACCTCCTCTCCTTCTCTCCTCTAGCTGCTGCTGACTGCCTGTCCTAGGGTACTACTCTTGCACTCTCCGCTAGGTGCTGCTGACTGCCTGTCCCAGAGTCCTCCACTCAATCTCTCCTCTAGCTGCTGCTGACTGCCTGTCCAAGGGTACCCCTGTTGCACTCTCCTCTAGGAGCTGCTGACTGCCTGTCCCAGAGTCCTCCTCTCGCAATCTCCTCTAGGTGCTGCTGACTGTTTGACTCAGAGTCCTCCTCTCACTTTCTCCTCTAGGTGTGGCTGACTGCCAGACCCAGAGTCATCTGCTCGCACTCTCCTCTAGGAACTGCCGACTGCCTGTCCCAGAGTCCTCCTATCGCACTCACCTCTAGGTGCTGCTGACTGCCTGTCCCAGCGTCCTCCTCCCGCCCTCTCCACTAGGTGCTGCTGACTGCCTGTTCCAGCGTCCTCCTCTCGCCCTCTCCTCTAGGTGCTGCTGACTGCCTGTCCCAGAGTCCTCCTCTCAATCTCTCCTCTAGGTGCTGCTGACTGCCTGTCCCAGATTCTTCCACTCGCACTCTCCTCTAAGACCTGCTGACTGCCTGTCCCAGCATCCTTCTCCCGCTCTCCTCTAGGTGCTGCTGATGACGTGTCCCAGAGACCTCCTCTGGCAATCTCCTCTAGGTGCTGCTGACTGCTTGTCGCAGCGTCCCCCTCTCACGCTCTCCTCTAGGTGCTGCTGACTGCCTGTCCCAGCGTCCTCCTCCCGCCCTCTCCACTAGGTGCTGCTTATGACCTGTCCCAGAGACCTCCTCTTGCAATCTCCTCTAGGTGCTGCTGACTGCTTGTCCCAGAGTCCTTCTCTCGCACTCTCCTCTAGGTGCTGCTTATGACCTGTCCCAGAGACCTCTTCTCGCAATCTCCTCTAGTTGCCGCTGACTGCTTGTCCCAGAGACCTCCTCTCGCAATCTCCTCTAGGTGCTGCTGACTGTCTGTCCCAGATTCCCCCTCTCACTCTCTCCTCTAGGTGTTGCTGACTGCCTGACCCAGAGTGATCCGCTCACACTCTCCTCGAGGTGCTGCTGACTGCCTGTCCCAGCATCCTCCTGCTCTCTCCTCTAGGTGCTGCTGATGACCTGTCCCAGAGACCTCCTCTCGCAATCTCCTCTAGGTGCTGCTGACTGCTTGTCCCAGAGACCTCCTCTCACAATCTCCTCTATGTGCTGCTGACTGCCTGTCCCTGTGTCCTACTCTCGCACTCTCCTCTAAGAGCTGCTGACTGCCTGTCCCAGCATCCTCCTCCCGCTCTCTCCTCTAGGTGCTGCTGATGACCTGTCCCAGAGACCTCCTCTCGCAATCTCGTCTAGGTGCTGCTGACTGCCTGTCGCAACGTCCTACTCCCACTCTCTCCTCTAGGTGCTGCTGGTGACCTGTCCCAGAGACCTCCTCTCCCTCTCTCCTCTAGCTGCTGCTGACTGCCTGTCCTAGGGTACTACTCTTGCACTCTCCGCTAGGTGCTGCTGACTGCCTGTCCCAGAGTCCTCCACTCAATCTCTCCTCTAGCTGCTGCTGACTGCCTTTCCTTGGGTACTCCTCTTGCACTCTCCTCTTGGAGCTGCTGACTGCCAGACCCACAGTCATCTGCTCGCACTCTCCTCTAGGAGCTGCTGACTGCCTGTCCCAGAGACCTCCTCTCGCACTCTCCTCGAGGTGCTGCTGACTGCCTGTCCCAGAGTCCTCCTCTCAAACTCTCCTCTAGGTGCTGCTGACTGCCTGTCCCAGATTCTTCCACTGCACTCTCCTCTAAGAGCTGCTGACTGCCTGTCTCAGCATCCTCCTCCCGCTCTCTCCTCTAGGTGCTGCTGATGACCTGTCCCAGAGACCTCCTCTCGCAATCTCCTCTAGGTGCTGCTGACTGCTTGTCCCAGAGTCCCCCTCTCACGCGCTCTTCTAGGTGCTGCTGACTGCCTTTCCCAGCGTCCTCCTCCCTCCCTCTCCACTAGGTGCTGCTGACTGCCTGTTCCAGCGTCCTCCTCCCGCCCTCTCCTCTAGGTGCTGCTGACTGCCTGTCATAGCGTCCTCCTCCCGCCCTCTCCTCTAGGTGCTGCTTATGACCTGTTCCAGAGACCTCCTCTTGCAATCTCCTCTAGGTGCTGCTGACTGTCTGTCCCAGATTCCCCCTCTCACTCTCTCCTCTAGGTGTTGCTGACTGCCTGACCCAGAGTGATCCGCTCACACTCACCTCTAGGTGCTGCTGACTGCCTGTCCCAGCGTCCTCCTCCCGCCCTCTCCACTAGGTGCTGCTGACTGCCTGTTCCAGCGTCCTCCTCTCGCCCTCTCCTCTAGGTGCTGCTGACTGCCTGTCCCAGAGTCCTCCTCTCAATCTCTCCTCTAGGTGCTGCTGACTGCCTGTCCCAGATTCTTCCACTCGCACTCTCCTCTAAGACCTGCTGACTGCCTGTCCCAGCATCCTTCTCCCGCTCTCCTCTAGGTGCTGCTGATGACGTGTCCCAGAGACATCCTCTGGCAATCTCCTCTAGGTGCTGCTGACTGCTTGTCGCAGCGTCCCCCTCTCACGCTCTCCTCTAGGTGCTGCTGACTGCCTGTCCCAGCGTCCTCCTCCCGCCCTCTCCACTAGGTGCTGCTTATGACCTGTCCCAGAGACCTCCTCTTGCAATCTCCTCTAGGTGCTGCTGACTGCTTGTCCCAGAGTCCTTCTCTCGCACTCTCCTCTAGGTGCTGCTTATGACCTGTCCCAGAGACCTCTTCTCGCAATCTCCTCTAGTTGCCGCTGACTGCTTGTCCCAGAGACCTCCTCTCGCAATCTCCTCTAGGTGCTGCTGACTGTCTGTCCCAGATTCCCCCTCTCACTCTCTCCTCTAGGTGTTGCTGACTGCCTGACCCAGAGTGATCCGCTCACACTCTCCTCGAGGTGCTGCTGACTGCCTGTCCCAGCATCCTCCTGCTCTCTCCTCTAGGTGCTGCTGATGACCTGTCCCAGAGACCTCCTCTCGCAATCTCCTCTAGGTGCTGCTGACTGCTTGTCCCAGAGACCTCCTCTCACAATCTCCTCTATGTGCTGCTGACTGCCTGTCCCTGTGTCCTACTCTCGCACTCTCCTCTAAGAGCTGCTGACTGCCTGTCCCAGCATCCTCCTCCCGCTCTCTCCTCTAGGTGCTGCTGATGACCTGTCCCAGAGACCTCCTCTCGCAATCTCGTCTAGGTGCTGCTGACTGCCTGTCGCAACGTCCTACTCCCACTCTCTCCTCTAGGTGCTGCTGGTGACCTGTCCCAGAGACCTCCTCTCCCTCTCTCCTCTAGCTGCTGCTGACTGCCTGTCCTAGGGTACTACTCTTGCACTCTCCGCTAGGTGCTGCTGACTGCCTGTCCCAGAGTCCTCCACTCAATCTCTCCTCTAGCTGCTGCTGACTGCCTTTCCTTGGGTACTCCTCTTGCACTCTCCTCTTGGAGCTGCTGACTGCCAGACCCAGAGTCATCTGCTCGCACTCTCCTCTAGGAGCTGCTGACTGCCTGTCCCAGAGACCTCCTCTCGCACTCTCCTCGAGGTGCTGCTGACTGCCTGTCCCAGAGTCCTCCTCTCAAACTCTCCTCTAGGTGCTGCTGACTGCCTGTCCCAGATTCTTCCACTGCACTCTCCTCTAAGAGCTGCTGACTGCCTGTCTCAGCATCCTCCTCCCGCTCTCTCCTCTAGGTGCTGCTGATGACCTGTCCCAGAGACCTCCTCTCGCAATCTCCTCTAGGTGCTGCTGACTGCTTGTCCCAGAGTCCCCCTCTCACGCGCTCTTCTAGGTGCTGCTGACTGCCTTTCCCAGCGTCCTCCTCCCTCCCTCTCCACTAGGTGCTGCTGACTGCCTGTTCCAGCGTCCTCCTCCCGCCCTCTCCTCTAGGTGCTGCTGACTGCCTGTCATAGCGTCCTCCTCCCGCCCTCTCCTCTAGGTGCTGCTTATGACCTGTTCCAGAGACCTCCTCTTGCAATCTCCTCTAGGTGCTGCTGACTGTCTGTCCCAGATTCCCCCTCTCACTCTCTCCTCTAGGTGTTGCTGACTGCCTGACCCAGAGTGATCCGCTCACACTCCCCTCGAGGTGCTGCTGACTGCCTGTCCCAGCATCCTCCTGCTCTCTCCTCTAGGTGCTGCTGATGACCTGTCCCAGAGTCCTCCTCTCGCAATCTCCTCTAGGTGCTGCTGACTGCTTGTCCCAGAGACCTCCTCTCACAATCTCCTCTATGTGCTGCTGACTGCCTGTCCCTGTGTCCTACTCTCGCACTCTCCTCTAAGAGCTGCTGACTGCCTGTCCCAGCATCCTCCTCCCGCTCTCTCCTCTGGGTGCTGCTGATGACCTGTCCCAGAGACCTCCTCTCGCAATCTCCTCTAGGTGCTGCTGACTGCCTGTCCCAACGTCCTCCTCCCACTCTCTCCTCTAGGTGCTGCTGATGACCTGTCCCAGAGACCTCCTCTCCCTCTCTCCTCTAGCTGCTGCTGACTGCCTTTCCTAGGGTACTACTCTTGCACTCTCCGCTAGGTGCTGCTGACTGCCTGTCCCAGAGTCCTCCACTCAATCTGTCCTCTAGCTGCTGCTGACTGCCTGTCCAAGGGTACTCCTGTTGCACTCTCCTCTAGGAGCTGCTGACTGCCTGTCCCAGAGTCCTCCTCTCGCAATCTCCTCTAGGTGCTGCCTACTGTTTGACTCAGAGTCCTCCTCTCACTTTCTCCTCTAGGTGTGGCTGACTGCCAGACCCAGAGTCATCTGCTCGCACTCTCCTCTAGGAACTGCCGACTGCCTGTCCCAGAGTCCTCCTATCGCACTCTCCACTAGGTGCTGCTGACTGCCTGTTCCAGCGTCCTCCTCTCGCCCTCTCCTCTAGGTGCTGCTGACTGCATGTCCCAGATTCTTCCACTCGCACTCTCCTCTAAGACCTGCTGACTGCCTGTCCCAGCATCCTTCTACCGCTCTCCTCTAGGTGCTGCTGATGACGTGTCCCAGAGACCTCCTCTGGCAATCTCCTCTAGGTGCTGCTGACTGCTTGTCGCAGCGTCCCCCTCTCACGCTCTCCTCTAGGTGCTGCTGACTGCCTGTCCCAGCGTCCTCCTCCCGCCCTCTCCACTAGGTGCTGCTTATGACCTGTCCCAGAGACCTCCTCTTGCAATCTCCTCTAGGTGCTGCTGACTGCTTGTCCCAGAGTCCTTCTCTCGCACTCTCCTCTAGGTGCTGCTTATGACCTGTCCCAGAGACCTCTTCTCGCAATCTCCTCTAGGTGCTGCTGACTGCTTGTCCCAGAGACCTCCTCTCGCAATCTCCTCTAGGTGCTGCTGACTGTCTGTCCCAGATTCCCCCTCTCACTCTCTCCTCTAGGTGTTGCTGACTGTTTGACTCAGAGTCCCCCTCTCACTTTCTCCTCTAGGTGCAGCTGACTGCCAGACCCAGAGTCATCTGCTCGCACTCTCCTCCAGGTGCTGCTGACTGCCTGTCCCAGCGTCCTCCTCCCGCCCTCTCCACTAGGTGCTGCTGACTGCCTGTTCCAGCGTCCTCGTCCCGCCCTCTCCTCTAGGTGCTGCTGACTGCCTCTCCCAGCGTCCTCCTCCCGCCCTCTCTTCTGGGTGCTGCTTATGACCTATCCCAGAGACCTCCTCTTGCAATCTCCTCTAGGTGCTGCTGACTGCCTGTCCCATATTCCCCCTCTCACTGTCTCCTCTAGGTGTTGCTGACTGCCTGTCCCAGAGCCATCCGCTCACACTCTCCTCGAGGTGCTGCTGACTGCCTGTCCCAGCATCCTCCCGCTTTCTCCTCTAGGTGCTGCTGATGACCTGTCCCAGAAACCTCCTCTCGCAATCTCCTCTAGGTGCTGTTGACTGCTTGTCCCAGAAACCTCCTCTCACAATCTCCTTTAGGTGCTGATGACTGCTTGTCCCTGTGTCTTCCTCTCACAGTCTCCTCTAAGAGCTTCTGAGTGCCTGTCCCAGCATCGTCCTCCCGCTCCCTCCTCTAGGTGCTGCTGATGTCCTGTCCCAGAGAGCTCCTCTCGCAATCTCCTCTAGGTGCTGCTGACTGCTTGTCCCAGAGTCCCCCTCTCACGCTCTCCTCTATGTGCTGCTGACTGCCTTTCCCAGCGTCCTCCTCCCACTCTCTCCTCTAGGTGCTGCTGATGACCTGTCCCAGAGACCTCCTCTCCCTCTCTCCTCCAGTTGCTGCTGACTGCCTGTCCTAGGGTACTCCTCTTGCACTCTCTGCTAGGTGCTGCTGACTGCCTTCCCAGAGTCCTCCACTCATTCTCTCCTCTAGCTGCTGCTGACTGCCTGTCCTAGGGTACTCCTCTTGCACTCTCCTCTAGGTGCTGCTGACTGCTTGTCCCAGATTCCCCCTCTCACTCTCTCCTCTAGATGTTGCTGACTGCCTGACCCAGAGTCATCCGCTCACATTCTCCTCGAGGTGCTGCTGACTGCCTGTCCCAGAGACCTCCTCTCACAATCTCCTCTATGTGCTACTGACACCCTGTCCCTGTGTCCTTCTCTCGCACTCTCCTCTAAGAGCTGCTGACTGCCTGTCCCAGAGTCCCCCTCTCACGCTCTCCTCTAGGTGCTGCTGACTTCCTGTCCCAGCGTCCTCCTCCCACTCTCTCCTCTAGGTGCAGCTGATGACCTGTCCCAGAGACCTCCTCTCCCTCTCTCCTCTAGCTGCTGCTGACAGCCTGTCCTTGGGAACTCCTCTTGCACTCTCCTCTAGGAGCTGCTGACTGCCAGACCCAGAGTCATCTGCTCGCACTCTCCTCTAGGAGCTGCTGACTGCCTGTCCCAAAGACCTCCTCTCGCACTCTCCTCGAGGTGCTGCTGACTGCCTGTCCCAGAGTCCTCCTCTCAATCTCTCCTCTAGGTGCTGCTGACTGCCTGTCCCAGATTCTTCCACTCGCACTCTCCTCTAAGAGCTGCTGACTGCCTGTCACAGCATCCTCCTCCCGCTCTCTCCTCTAGGTGCTGCTGATGACCTGTCCCAGAGACCTCCTCTCGCAATCTCCTCTAGGTGCTGCTGATTGCTTGTCCAAGAGTCCCCCTCTCACGTGCTCCTCTAGGTGCTGCTGACTGCCTGTCCCAGCGTCCTCCTCCCGCCCTCTCCACTAGGTGCTGCTGACTGCCTGTTCCAGCGTCCTCCTCTCGCAATCTCCTCTAGGTGCTGCTGACTGCCTGTCCCAGCATCCTCCCGCTCTCTCCTCTAGGTGCTGCTGATCACCTGTCCCAGAGACCTCCTCTCGCAATCTCCTCTAGGTGCTGCTGACTGCTTGTCCCAGAGTCCTCCTCTCGCACTCTCCTCTAGGTGCTGCTGATGACCTGTCCCAGAGACCTCCTCTCGCAATCTCCTCTAGGTGCTGCTGACTGCTTGTCCCAGAGACCTCCTCTCGCAATCTCCTCTAGCTGCTGCTGACTGCTTGTCCCAGAGACCTCCTCTCGCAGTCTCCTCTAGGTGTTGCGACTGCCTGCCCCAGTGTCCTCCTCTCACTCTCTCCTCCTGCTGCTGCCGACTGCCTGTCCTAGGGTACTCCTCTTGCACTCTCCTTTAGGAGCTGCTGACTGCCTGTCCCAGAGTCCTCCTCTTGCAATCTCCTCTTGGTGCTGCTGACTGTTGGACTCAGTGTCAGCCTCTCACTTTCTCCTCTAGGTGCTGCTGACTGCCTGTCCCAGCGTCTTCCTCCCGCCCTCTCCTCTAGGTGCTGCTGACTGCTTGTCCCAGAAACCTCCTCTCGCAATCTCCTCTAGGTGCTGCTGACTGCTTGTCCCAGAGACCTCCTCTCACAATCTCCTCTATGTGCTGCTCACTGCCTGTCCCTGTGTCCTACTCTCGCACGCTCCTCTAAGAGCTGCTGACTGCCTGTCCCAGCATCCTCCTCCCGCTCTCTCCTCTAGGTGCTGCTGATGACCTGTCCCAGAGACCTCCTCTCCCTCTCTCCTCTAGCTGCTGCTGACTGCCTGTCCTAGGGTACTACTCTTGCACTCTCCGCTAGGTGCTGCTGACTGCCTGTCCCAGAGTCCTCCACTCAATCTCTCCTCTAGCTGCTGCTGACTGCCTGTCCTTGGGTACTCCTCTTGCACTCTCCTCTTGGAGCTGCTGACTGCCAGACCCAGAGTCATCTGCTCGCACTCTCCTCTAGGAGCTGCTGACTGCCTGTCCCAGAGACCTCCTCTCGCACTCTCCTCGAGGTGCTGCTGACTGCCTGTCCCAGAGTCCTCCTCTCAAACTCTCCTCTAGGTGCTGCTGACTGCCTGTCCCAGATTCTTCCACTGCACTCTCCTCTAAGAGCTGCTGACTGCCTGTCTCAGCATCCTCCTCCCGCTCTCTCCTCTAGGTGCTGCTGATGACCTGTCCCAGAGACCTCCTCTCGCAATCTCCTCTAGGTGCTGCTGACTGCTTGTCCCAGAGTCCCCCTCTCACGCGCTCCTCTAGGTGCTGCTGACTGCCTTTCCCATCGTCCTCCACCCTCCCTCTCCACTAGGTGCTGCTGACTGCCTGTTCCAGCGTCCTCCTCCTGCCCTCTCCTCTAGGTGCTGCTGACTGCCTGTCATAGCGTCCTCCTCCCGCCCTCTCCTCTAGGTGCTGCTTATGACCTGTTCCAGAGACCTCCTCTTGCAATCTCCTCTTGGTGCTGCTGACTGCTTGTCCCAGAGTCCTCCTCTTGCACTCTCCTCTAGGTGCTGCTGACGACCTGTCCCAGAGACCTCCTCTCGCAATCTCCTCTAGGTGCTGCTGACTGCTTGTCCCAGAGTCCTCCTCTTGCACTCTCCTCTAGGTGCTGCTGATGACCTGTCCCAGAGACCTCCTCTCGCAATCTCCTCTAGGTGCTGCTGACTGCTTGTCCCAGAGACCTCCTCTCGCAATCTCCTCTAGGTGCTGCTGACTGCTTGTCCCAGAGACCACCTCTCGCAGTCTCCTCTTGGTGTTGCGACTGCCTGCCCCAGTGTCCTCCTCTCACTCTCTGCTCCATTTGCTGCCGAATGCCTGTCCTAGGGTACTCCTCTTGCACTCTCCTCTAGGTGCTGCTGACTGCCTGTCCCATATTCCCCCTCTCACTGTCTCCTCTAGGTGTTGCTGACTGCCTGTCCCAGAGCCAATCGCTCACACTCTCCTCGAGGTGCTGCTGACTGCCTGTCCCAGCATCCTCCCGCTTTCTCCTCTAGGTGCTGTTGATGACCTGTCCCAGAAACCTCCTCTCGCAATCTCCTCTAGGTGCTGTTGACTGCTTGTCCCAGAAACCTCCTCTCACAATCTCCTTTAGGTGCTGATGACTGCTTGTCCCTGTGTCTTCCTCTCACAGTCTCCTCTAAGAGCTTCTGAGTGCCTGTCCCAGCATCGTCCTCCCGCTCCCTCCTCTAGGTGCTGCTGATGTCCTGTCCCAGAGAGCTCCTCTCGCAATTTCCTCTAGGTGCTGCTGACTGCTTGTCCCAGAGTCCCCCTCTCACACTCTCCTCTATGTGCTGCTGACTGCCTTTCCCAGCGTCCTCCTCCCACTCTCTCCTCTAGGTGCTGCTGATGACCTGTCCCAGAGACCTCCTCTCCCTCTCTCCTCCAGCTGCTGCTGACTGCCTGTCCTAGGGTACTCCTCTTGCACTCTCTGCTAGGTGCTGCTGACTGCCTTCCCAGAGTCCTCCACTCATTCTCTCCTCTAGCTGCTGCTGACTGCCTGTCCTAGGGTACTCCTCTTGCACTCTCCTCTAGGTGCTGCTGACTGCTTGTCCCAGATTCCCCCTCTCACTCTCTCCTCTAGATGTTGCTGACTGCCTGACCCAGAGTCATCCGCTCACATTCTCCTCGAGGTGCTGCTGACTGCCTGTCCCAGAGACCTCCTCTCACAATCTCCTCTATGTGCTACTGACACCCTGTCCCTGTGTCCTTCTCTCGCACTCTCCTCTAAGAGCTGCTGACTGCCTGTCCCAGAGTCCCCCTCTCACGCTCTCCTCTAGGTGCTGCTGACTTCCTGTCCCAGCGTCCTCCTCCCACTCTCTCCACTAGGTGCAGCTGATGACCTGTCCCAGAGACCTCCTCTCCCTCTCTCCTCTAGCTGCTGCTGACAGCCTGTCCTTGGGAACTCCTCTTGCACTCTCCTCTAGGAGCTGCTGACTGCCAGACCCAGAGTCATCTGCTCGCACTCTCCTCTAGGAGCTGCTGACTGCCTGTCCCAAAGACCTCCTCTCGCACTCTCCTCGAGGTGCTGCTGACTGCCTGTCCCAGAGTCCTCCTCTCAATCTCTCCTCTAGGTGCTGCTGACTGCCTGTCCCAGATTCTTCCACTCGCACTCTCCTCTAAGAGCTGCTGACTGCCTGTCTCAGCATCCTCCTCCCGCTCTCTCCTCTAGGTGCTGCTGATGACCTGTCCCAGAGACCTCCTCTCGCAATCTCCTCTAGGTGCTGCTGATTGCTTGTCCAAGAGTCCCCCTCTCACGTGCTCCTCTAGGTGCTGCTGACTGCCTGTCCCAGCGTCCTCCTCCCGCCCTCTCCACTAGGTGCTGCTGACTGCCTGTTCCAGCGTCCTCCTCTCGCAATCTCCTCTAGGTGCTGCTGACTGCCTGTCCCAGCATCCTCCCGCTCTCTCCTCTAGGTGCTGCTGATCACCTGTCCCAGAGACCTCCTCTCGCAATCTCCTCTAGGTGCTGCTGACTGCTTGTCCCAGAGTCCTCCTCTCGCACTCTCCTCTAGGTGCTGCTGATGACCTGTCCCAGAGACCTCCTCTCGCAATCTCCTCTAGGTGCTGCTGACTGCTTGTCCCAGAGACCTCCTCTCGCAATCTCCTCTAGCTGCTGCTGACTGCTTCTCTTAGAGACCTCCTCTCGCAGTCTCCTCTAGGTGTTGCGACTGCCTGCCCCAGTGTCCTCCTCTCACTCTCTCCTCCTGCTGCTGCCGACTGCCTGTCCTAGGGTACTCCTCTTGCACTCTCCTTTAGGAGCTGCTGACTGCCTGTCCCAGAGTCCTCCTCTTGCAATCTCCTCTAGGTGCTGCTGACTGTTGGACTCAGTGTCAGCCTCTCACTTTCTCCTCTAGGTGCTGCTGACTGCCTGTCCCAGCGTCTTCCTCCCGCCCTCTCCTCTAGGTGCTGCTGACTGCTTGTCCCAGAGACCTCCTCTCGCATTCTCCTCTAGGTGCTGCTGACTGCTTGTCCCAGAGACCTCCTCTCGCAATCTCCTCTATGTGTTGCTGACTGCCTGCCCCAGTGTCCTCCTCTCTCTCTCTCCTCTAGCTGCTGCCGACTGCGTGTCCTAGGATACTCCTCTTGCACTCTCCTCAAGGCGCTGCTGATTGATTGTCCCAGATTCCCCCTCTCACTCTCTCCTCTGGGGGTTGCTGACTGCCTGACCCAGAGTCATCCACTCACACTCTCCTCGAGGTGCTGCTGACTGCCTGTCCCAGAGTCCTCCTCTCAATCTCTCCTCTAGGTGCTGCTGACTGCCTGTCCCAGATTCTTCCACTCGCACTTTCCTCTAAGAGATGCTGACTGCCTGTCCCAGCATCCTCCTCCCGCTCTCTCCACTAGTTGCTGCTGATGACCTGTCCGAGAGACCTCCTCTCGCAATCTCCTCTAGGTGCTGCTGACTGCTTGTCCCAGAGTCCCCCTCTCACGCGCTCCTCTAGGTGCTGCTGACTGCCTGTTCCAGCGTCCTCCTCCCGCCCTCTCCTCTAGGTGCTGCTGACTGCCTGTCATAGCGTCCTCCTCCCGCCCTCTCCTCTAGGTGCTGCTTATGACCTGTCCCAGAGACCGCCTCTTGCAATCTCCTCTTGGTGCTGCTGACTGCTTGTCCCAGAGTCCTCCTCTTGCACTCTCCTCTAGGTGTTGCTGATGACCTGTCCCAGAGACCTCCTCTCGCAATCTCCTCTAGGTGCTGCTGACTGCCTGTCCCAGAGTCCTCCACTCAATCTCTCCTCTAGCTGCTGCTGACTGCCTGTCCAAGGGTACTCCTCTTGCACTCTCCTCTAGGAGCTGCTGACTGCCTGTCCCAGACTCCTCCTCTCGCAATCTCCTCTAGGTGCTGCTGACTGTTTGACTCAGAGTCCCCCTCTCACTTTCTCCTCTAGGTGCAGCTGACTGCCAGACCCAGAGTCATCTGCTCGCACTCTCCTCCAGGTGCTGCTGACTGCCAGTCCCAGCGTCCTCCTCCCGCCCTCTCCACTAGGTGCTGCTGACTGCCTGTTCCAGCGTCCTCGTCCCGCCCTCTCCTCTAGGTGCTGCTGACTGCCTCTCCAAGCGTCCTCCTCCCGCCCTCTCTTCTGGGTGCTGCTTATGACCTATCCCAGAGACCTCCTCTTGCAATCTCCTCTAGGTGCTGCTGACTGCTTGTCCCACAGTCCTCCTCTCGCTCTCTGCTCTAGGTGCTGCTGATGACCTGTCCCAGAGACCTCCTCTCGCAATCTCCTCTAGGTGCTGCTGACTGCTTGTCCCAGAGTCCTCCTCTAGCACTCTCCTCTAGGTGCTGCTAATGACCTGTCCCAGAGACCTCCTCTTGCACTCTCCTCTAGGTGCTGCTGACTGCCTGTCCCAGATTCCCCCTCTCACTCTCTCCTCTAGGTGTTGCTGACAGCCTGACCCAGAGTCATCCGCTCACACTCTCCTCGAGGTGCTGCTGACTGCCTGTCCCAGAGTCCTCCTCTCAATCTCTCCTCTAGGTGCTGCTGACTGCCTGTCCCAGATTCTTCCACTCGCTCTCTCCTCTAAGACCTGCTGACTGCCTGTCCCAGCATCCTCCTCCCGCTCTCCTCTAGGTCCTGCTGATGACCTGTCCCAGAGATCTCCTCTGGCAATCTCCTCTAGGTGCTGCTGACTGCTTGTCGCAGCGTCCCCCTCTCACGCTCTCCTCTAGGTGCTGCTGACTGCCTGTCCCAGCGTCCTCCTCCCGCCCTCTCCACTAGGTGCTGCTTATGACCTGTCCCAGAGACCTCCTCTTGCAATCTCCTCTAGGTGCTGCTGACTGCTTGTCCCAGAGTCCTTCTCTCGCACTCTCCTCTAGGTGCTGCTTATGACCTGTCCCAGAGACCTCTTCTCGCAATCTCCTCTAGGTGCTGCTGACTGCTTGTCCCAGAGACCTCCTCTCGCAATCTCTTCTAGGTGCTGCTGACTGTCTGTCCCAGATTCCCCCTCTCACTCTCTCCTCTAGGTGTTGCTGACTGCCTGACCCAGAGTGATCCGCTCACACTCTCCTCGAGGTGCTGCTGACTGCCTGTCCCAGCATCCTCCCCCTCTCTCCTCTAGGTGCTGCTGATGACCTGTCCCAGAGACCTCCTCTCGCAATCTCCTCTAGGTGCTGCTGACTGCTTGTCCCAGAGACCTCCTCTCACAATCTCCTCTATGTGCTGCTGACTGCCTGTCCCTGTGTCCTACTCTCGCACTCTCCTCTAAGAGCTGCTGACTGCCTGTCCCAGCATCCTCCTCCCGCTCTCTCCTCTAGGTGCTGCTGATGACCTGTCCCAGAGACCTCCTCTCGCAATCTCCTCTAGGTGCTGCTGACTGCCTGTCCCAACGTCCTCCTCCCACTCTCTCCTCTAGGTGCTGCTGATGACCTGTCCCAGAGACCTCCTCTCCCTCTCTCCTCTAGCTGCTGCTGACTGCCTGTCCTAGGGTACTACTCTTGTACCCTCCGCTAGGTGCTGCTGACTGCCTGTCCCAGAGTCCTCCACTCAATCTCTCCTCTAGCTGCTGCTGACTGCCTGTCCTTGGTACTCCTCTTGCACTCTCCTCTTGGAGCTGCTGACTGCCAGACCCAGAGTCATCTGCTCGCACTCTCCTCTAGGACCTGCTGACTGCCTGTCCCAGAGACCTCCTCTCGCACTATCCTCGAGGTGCTGCTGACTGCCTGTCCCAGAGTCCTCCTCTCAAACTCTCCTCTAGGTGCTGCTGACTGCCTGTCCCAGATTCTTCCACTGCACTCTCCTCTACGAGCTGCTGACTGCCTGTCTCAGCATCCTCCTCCCGCTCTCTCCTCTAGGTGCTGCTGATGACCTGGCCCAGAGACCTCCTCTCGCAATCTCCTCTAGGTGCTGCTGACTGCTTGTCCCAGAGTCCCCCTCTCACGCGCTCCTCTACGTGCTGCTGACTGCCTTTCCCAGTGTCCTCCTCCCTCCCTCTCCACTAGGTGCTGCTGACTGCCTGCTCCAGCGTCCTCCTCCCGCCCTCTCCTCTAGGTGCTGCTGACTGCCTGTCATAGCGTCCTTCACCCGCCCTCTCCTCTAGGTGCTGCTTATGACCTGTCCCAGAGACCTCCTCTTGCAATCTCCTCTTGGTGCTGCTGACTGCTTGTCCCAGAGTCCTCCTCTTGCACTCTCCTCTAGGTGCTGCTGATGACCTGTCCCAGAGACCTCCTCTCGCAATCTCCTCTAGGTGCTGCTGACTGCTTGTCCCAGAGTCCTCCTCTCGCACTCTCCTCTAGGTGCTGCTGATGACCTGTCCCAGAGACCTCCTCTCGCAATCTCCTCTAGGTGCTGCTGACTGCTTGTCCCAGAGACCTCCTCTCGCAATCTCCTCTAGGTGCTGCTGACTGCTTGTCCCAGAGACCTCCTCTCGCAGTCTCCTCTAGGTGTTGCGACTGCCTGCCCCAGTGTCCTCCTCTCACTCTCGGCTCCATTTGCTGCCGACTGCCTGTCCTAGGGTACTCCTCTTGCACTCTCCTCTAGGTGCTGCTGACTGCCTGTCCCATTTTCCCCCTCTCACTGTCTCCTCTAGGTGTTGCTGACTGCCTGTCCCAGAGTCATCCGCTCACACTCTCCTCGAGGTGCTGCTGACTGCCTGTCCCAGCATCCTCCCGCTCTCTCCTCTAGGTGCTGCTGATGACCTGTCCCAGAGACCTCCTCTCGCAATCTCCTCTAGGTGCTGCTGACTGCCTGTCCCAAAGTCCTCCTCTCGCACTCTCCTCTAGGTGCTGCTGATGAGCTGTCCCAGAGACCTCCTCTCGCAATCTCCTCCAGGTGCTGCTGACTGCTTGTCCCAGAGACCTCCTCTCGCACTCTCCTCTAGGTGCTGCTGATGACCTGTCCCAGAGACCTCCTCTCGCAATCTCCTCTAGGTGCTGCTGACTGCTTGTCCCAGAGACCTCCTCTCGCAATCTCCTCTAGGTGCTGCTGACTGCTTGTCCCAGAGACCTCCTCTCGCAGTCTCCACTAGGTGTTGCGACTGCCTGCCCCAGTGTCCTCCTCTCACTCTCTGCTCCATTTGCTGCCGACTGCCTGTCCTAGGGTACTCCTCTTGCACTCTCCACTAGGTGCTGCTGACTGCCTGTCCCATATTCCCCCTCTCACTGTCTCCTCTAGGTGTTGCTGACTGCCTGTCCCAGAGTCATCCGCTCACACTCTCCTCGAGGTGCTGCTGACTGCCTGTCCCAGCATCCTCCCGCTCTCTCCTCTAGGTGCTGCTGATGACCTGTCCCAGAAACCTCCTCTCGCAATCTCCTCTAGGTGCTGTTGACTGCTTGTCCCAGAGACCTCCTCTCACAATCTCCTTTAGGTGCTGATGACTGCTTGTCCCTGTGTCTTCCTCTCACAGTCTCCTCTAAGAGCTGCTGAGTGCCTGTCCCAGCATCTTCCTCCCGCTCCCTCCTCTAGGTGCTGCTGATGTCCTGTCCCAGAGAGCTCCTCTCGCAATCTCCTCTAGGTGCTGCTTACTGCTTGTCCCAGAGTCCCCCTCTCACCCTCTCCTCTATGTTCTGCTGACTGCCTTTCCCAGCGTCCTCCTCCCACTCTCTCCTCTAGGTGCTGCTGATGACCTGTCCCAGAGACCTCCTCTCCCTCTCTCCTCCAGCTGCTGCTGACTGCCTGTCCTAGGGTACTCCTCTTGCACTCTCTGCTAGGTGCTGCTGACTGCCTTCCCAGAGTCCTCCACTCATTCTCTCCTCTAGCTGCTGCTGACTGCCTGTCCAAGGGTACTCCTCTTGCACTCTCCTCTCGGAGCTGCTGACAGCCTGTCCCAGAGTCCTCCTCTCGCAATCTCCTCTAGGTGCTGCTGACTGTTTGTCTCAGAGTCTCCCTCTCACTTTCTCCTCTAGGTGCTGCTGACTGCCTGTCCCAGCGTCCTCCTCCCGCCCTCTCCACTAGGTGCTGCTGACTGCCTGTTCCAGCGTCGTCCTCCCGCCCTCTCCTCTAGGTGCTGCTGACTGCTTGTCCCAGAGACCTCCTCTCGCAATCTCCTGTAGGTGCTGCTGACTGTCTGTCCCAGATTCCCCCTCTCACTCTCTCCTCTAGGTGTTGCTGACTGCCTGACCCAGAGTGATCCGCTCACACTCCCCTCGAGTTGCTGCTGACTGCCTGTCCCAGCATCCTCCTGCTCTCTCCTCTAGGTGCTGCTGATGATCTGTCCCAGAGACCTCCTCTCGCAATCTCCTCTAGGTGCTGCTGACTGCTTGTCCCAGAGACCTCCTCTCACAATCTCCTCTATGTGCTGCTGACTGCCTGTCCCTGTGTCCTACTCTCGCACTCTCCTCTAAGAGCTGCTGACTGCCTGTCCCAGCATCCTCCTCCCGCTCTCTCCTCTAGGTGCTGCTGATGACCTGTCCCAGAGACCTCCTCTCGCAATCTCCTCTAGGTGCTGCTGACTACCTGTCCCAACGTCCTCCTCCCACTCTCTCCTCGAGGTGCTGCTGACTGCCTGTCCCAGAGTCCTCCACTCAATCTCTCCTCTAGCTGCTGCTGACTGCCTGTCCAAGGGTACTCCTCTTGCACTCTCCTCTAGGAACTGCTGACTGCCTGTCCCAGAGTCCTCGTATCGCACTCACCTCTAGGTGCTGCTGACTGCCTGTCCCAGCGTCCTCCTCCCGCCCTCTCCACTAGGTGCTGCTGACTGCCTGTTCCAGCGTCCTCCTCTCGCCCTCTCCTCTAGGTGCTGCTGACTGCCTGTCCCAGAGTCCTCCTCTCAATCTCTCCTCTAGGTGCTGCTGACTGCCTGTCAAAGATTCTTCCACTCGCACTCTCCTCTAAGACCTGCTGACTGCCTGTCCCAGCATCCTCCTCCCGCTCTCCTCTAGGTGCTGCTGATGACGTGTCCCAGAGACCTCCTCTGGCAATCTCCTCTAGGTGCTGCTGACTGCTTGTCCCAGAGTCCTTCTCTCGCACTCTCCTCTAGGTGCTGCTTATGACCTGTCCCAGAGACCTCTTCTCGCAATCTCCTCTAGGTGCTGCTGACTGCTTGTCCCAGAGACCTCCTCTCGCAATCTCCTCTAGGTGCTGCTGACTGTCTGTCCCAGATTCCCCCTCTCACTCTCTCCTCTAGGTGTTGCTGACTGCCTGACCCAGAGTGATCCGCTCACACTCTCCTCGAGGTGCTGCTGACTGCCTGTCCCAGCATCCTCCCGCTCTCTCCTCTAGGTGCTGCTGATGACCTGTCCCAGAAACCTCCTCTCGCAATCTCCTCTAGGTGCTGCTGACTGCTTGTCCCAGAGACCTCCTCTCACAATCTCCTCTATGTGCTGCTGACTGCCTGTCCCTGTGTCCTACTCTCGCACTCTCCTCTAAGAGCTGCTGACTGCCTGTCCCAGCATCCTCCTCCCGCTCTCTCCTCTAGGTGCTGCTGATGACCTGTCCCAGAGACCTCCTCTCCCTCTCTCCTCTAGCTGCTGCTGACTGCCTGTCCTAGGGTACTACTCTTGCACTCTCCGCTAGGTGCTGCTGACTGCCTGTCCCAGAGTCCTCCACTCAATCTCTCCTCTAGCTGCTGCTGACTGCCTTTCCTTGGGTACTCCTCTTGCACTCTCCTCTTGGAGCTGCTGACTGCCAGACCCAGAGTCATCTGCTCGCACTCTCCTCTAGGAGCTGCTGACTGCCTGTCCCAGAGACCTCCTCTCGCACTCTCCTCGAGGTGCTGCTGACTGCCTGTCCCAGAGTCCTCCTCTCAAACTCTCCTGTAGGTGCTGCTGACTGCCTGTCCCAGATTCTTCCACTGCACTCTCCTCTAAGAGCTGCTGACTGCCTGTCTCAGCATCCTCCTCCCGCTCTCTCCTCTAGGTGCTGCTGATGACCTGTCCCAGAGACCTCCTCTCGCAATCTCCTCTAGGTGCTGCTGACTGCTTGTCCCAGAGTCCCCCTCTCACGCGCTCCTCTAGGTGCTGCTGACTGCCTTTCCCAGCGTCCTCCTCCCTCCCTCTCCACTAGGTGCTGCTGACTGCCTGTTCCAGCGTCCTCCTCCCGCCCTCTCCTCTAGGTGCTGCTGACTGCCTGTCATAGCGTCCTCCTCCCGCCCTCTCCTCTGGGTGCTGCTTATGACCTGTTCCAGAGACCTCCTCTTGCAATCTCCTCTTGGTGCTGCTGACTGCTTGTCCCAGAGTCCTCCTCTTGCACTCTCCTCTAGGTGCTGCTGATGACCTGTCCCAGAGACCTCCTCTCGCAATCTCCTCTAGGTGCTGCTGACTGCTTGTCCCAGAGTCCTCCTCTTGCACTCTCCTCTAGGTGCTGCTGATGACCTGTCCCAGAGACCTCCTCTCGCAATCTCCTCTAGGTGCTGCTGACTGCTTGTCCCAGAGACCTCCTCTCGCAATCTCCTCTAGGTGCTGCTGACTGCTTGTCCCAGAGACCTCCTCTCGCAGTCTCCTCTAGGTGTTGCGACTGCCTGCCCCAGTGTCCTCCTCTCACTCTCTGCTCCATTTGCTGCCGAATGCCTGTCCTAGGGTACTCCTCTTGCACTCTCCTCTAGGTGCTGCTGACTGCCTGTCCCATATTCCCCCTCTCACTGTCTCCTCTAGGTGTGGCTGACTGCCTGTCCCAGAGTCATCCGCTCACACTCTCCTCGAGGTGCTGCTGACTGCCTGTCCCAGCATCCTCCCGCTTTCTCCTCTAGGTGCTGCTGATGACCTGTCCCAGAAACCTCCTCTCGCAATCTCCTCTAGGTGCTGTTGACTGCTTGTCCCAGAAACCTCTTCTCACAATCTCCTTTAGGTGCTGAAGACTGCTTGTCCCTGTGTCTTCCTCTCACAGTCTCCTCTAAGAGCTTCTGAGTGCCTGTCCCAGCATCGTCCTCCCGCTCCCTCCTCTAGGTGCTGCTGATGTCCTGTCCCAGAGAGCTCCTCTCGCAATCTCCTCTAGGTGCTGCTGACTGCTTGTCCCAGAGTCCCCCTCTCACGCTCTCCTCTATGTGCTGTTGACTGCCTTTCCCAGCGTCCTCCTCCCACTCTCTCCTCTAGGTGCTGCTGATGACCTGTCCCAGAGACCTCCTCTCCCTCTCTCCTCCAGCTGCTCCTGACTGCCTGTCCTAGGGTACTCCTCTTGCACTCTCTGCTAGGTGCTGCTGACTGCCTTCCCAGAGTCCTCCACTCATTCTCTCCTCTAGCTGCTGCTGACTGCCTGTCCTAGGGTACTCCTCTTGCACTCTCCTCTAGGTGCTGCTGACTGCTTGTCCCAGATTCCCCCTCTCACTCTCTCCTCTAGATGTTGCTGACTGCCTGACCCAGAGTCATCCGCTCACATTCTCCTCGAGGTGCTGCTGACTGCCTGTCCCAGAGACCTCCTCTCACAATCTCCTCTATGTGCTACTGACACCCTGTCCCTGTGTCCTTCTCTCGCACTCTCCTCTAAGAGCTGCTGACTGCCTGTCCCAGAGTCCCCCTCTCACGCTCTCCTCTATGTGCTGCTGACTTCCTGTCCCAGCGTCCTCCTCCCACTCTCTCCTCTAGGTGCTGCTGATGACCTGTCCCAGAGACCTCCTCTCCCTCTCTCCTCTAGCTGCTGCTGACAGCCTGTCCTTGGGAACTCCTCTTGCACTCTCCTCTAGGAGCTGCTGACTGCCAGACCCAGAGTCATCTGCTCGCACTCTCCTCTAGGAGCTGCTGACTGCCTGTCCCAGAGACCTCCTCTCGCACTCTCCTCGAGGTGCTGCTGACTGCCTGTCCCAGAGTCCTCCTCTCAATCTCTCCTCTAGGTGCTGTAGACTGCCTGTCCCAGATTCTTCCACTCGCACTCTCCTCTAAGAGCTGCTGACTGCCTGTCTCAGCATCCTCCTCCCGCTCTCTCCTCTAGGTGCTGCTGATGACCTGTCCCAGAGACCTCCTCTCGCAATCTCCTCTAGGTGCTGCTGATTGCTTGTCCAAGAGTCCCCCTCTCACGTGCTCCTCTAGGTGCTGCTGACTGCCTGTCCCAGCGTCCTCCTCCCGCCCTCTCCACTAGGTGCTGCTGACTGCCTGTTCCAGCGTCCTCCTCCCGCCCTCTCCTCTAGGTGCTGCTGACTGCCTGTCATAGCGTCCTCCTCCCGCCCTCTCCTCTAGGTGCTGCTTATGACCTGTCCCAGAGACCGCCTCTTGCAATCTCCTCTTGGTGCTGCAGACTGCTTGTCCCAGAGTCCTCCTCTCGCACTCTCCTCTAGGTGCTGCTGATCACCTGTCCCAGAGACCTCCTCTCGCAATCTCCTCTAGGTGCTGCTGACTGCTTGTCCCAGAGTCCTCCTCTCGCACTCTCCTCTAGGTGCTGCTGATGACCTGTCCCAGAGACCTCCTCTCGCAATCTCCTCTAGGTGCTGCTGACTGCTTGTCCCAGAGACCTCCTCTCGCAATCTCCTCTAGCTGCTGCTGACTGCTTGTCCCAGAGACCTCCTCTCGCAGTCTCCTCTAGGTGTTGCGACTGCCTGCCCCAGTGTCCTCCTCTCACTCTCTCCTCCTGCTGCTGCCGACTGCCTGTCCTAGGGTACTCCTCTTGCACTCTCCTTTAGGAGCTGCTGACTGCCTGTCCCAGAGTCCTCCTCTTGCAATCTCCTCTAGGTGCTGCTGACTGTTGGACTCAGTGTCAGCCTCTCACTTTCTCCTCTAGGTGCTGCTGACTGCCTGTCCCAGCGTCTTCCTCCCGCCCTCTCCTCTAGGTGCTGCTGACTGCTTGTCCCAGAGACCTCCTCTCGCATTCTCCTCCAAGTGCTGCTGACTGCATGTCCCAGAGACCTCCTCTCGCAATCTCCTCTATGTGTTGCTGACTGCCTGCCCCAGTGTCCTCCTCTCTCTCTCCCCTCTAGCTGCTGCCGACTGCGTGTCCTAGGATACTCCTCTTGCACTCTCCACAAGGCGCTGCTGATTGATTGTCCCAGATTCCCCCTCTCACTCTCTCCTCTGGGGGTTGCTGACTGCCTGACCCAGAGTCATCCACTCACACTCTCCTCGAGGTGCTGCTGACTGCCTGTCCCAGAGTCCTCCTCTCAATCTCTCCTCTAGGTGCTGCTGACTGCCTGTCCCAGATTCTTCCACTCGCACTTTCCTCTAAGAGATGCTGACTGCCTGTCCCAGCATCCTCCTCCCGCTCTCTCCACTAGATGCTGCTGATGACCTGTCCGAGAGACCTCCTCTCGCAATCTCCTCTCGGTGCTGCTGACTGCTTGTCCCAGAGTCCCCCTCTGACGCGCTCCTCTAGGTGCTGCTGACTGCCTGTTCCAGCGTCCTCCTCCTGCCCTCTCCTCTAGGTGCTGCTGACTGCCTGTCATAGCGTCCTCCTCCCGCCCTCTCCTCTAGGTGCTGCTTATGACCTGTCCCAGAGACCTCCTCTTGCAATCTCCTCTTGGTGCTGCTGACTGCTTGTCCCAGAGTCCTCCTCTTGCACTCTCCTCTAGGTGTTGCTGATGACCTGTCCCAGAGACCTCCTCTCGCAATCTCCTCTAGGTGCTGCTGACTGCCTGTCCCAGAGCCCTCCACTCAATCTCTCCTCTAGCTGCTGCTGACTGCCTGTCCAAGGGTACTCCTCTTGCACTCTCCTCTAGGAGCTGCTGACTGCCTGTCCCAGACTCCTCCTCTCGCAATCTCCTCTAGGTGCTGCTGACTGTTTGACTCAGAGTCCCCCTCTCACTTTCTCCTCTAGGTGCAACTGACTGCCAGACCCAGAGTCATCTGCTCGCACTCTCCTCCAGGTGCTGCTGACTGCCTGACCCAGAGTCCTCCTCCCGCCCTCTCCACTAGGTGCTGCTGACTGCCTGTTCCAGCGTCCTCGTCCCGCCCTCTCCTCTAGGTGCTGCTGACTGCCTCTCCCAGCGTCCTCCTCCCGCCCTCTCTTCTGGGTGCTGCTTATGACCTATCCCAGAGACCTCCTCTTGCAATCTCCTCTAGGTGCTGCTGACTGCCTGTCCCATATTCCCCCTCTCACTGTCTCCTCTAGGTGTTGCTGACTGCCTGTCCCAGAGCCATCCGCTCACACTCTCCTCGAGGTGCTGCTGACTGCCTGTCCCAGCATCCTCCCGCTTTCTCCTCTAGGTGCTGCTGATGACCTGTCCCAGAAACCTCCTCTGGCAATCTCCTCTAGGTGCTGTTGACTGCTTGTCCCAGAAACCTCCTCTCACAATCTCCTTTAGGTGCTGATGACTGCTTGTCCCTGTGTCTTCCTCTCACAGTCTCTTCTAAGAGCTTCTGAGTGCCTGTCCCAGCATCGTCCTCCCGCTCCCTCCTCTAGGTGCTGCTGATATTCTGTCCCAGAGAGCTCCTCTCGCAATCTCCTCTAGGTGCTGCTGACTGCTTGTCCCAGAGTCCCCCTCTCACGCTCTCCTCTATGTGCTGCTGACTGCCTTTCCCAGCGTCCTCCTCCCACTCTCTCCTCTAGGTGCTGCTGATGACCTGTCCCAGAGACCTCCTCTCCCTCTCTCCTCCAGCTGCTGCTGACTGCCTGTCCTAGGGTACTCCTCTTGCACTCTCTGCTAGGTGCTGCTGACTGCCTTCCCAGAGTCCTCCACTCATTCTCTCCTCTAGCTGCTGCTGACTGCCTGTCCTAGGGTACTCCTCTTGCACTCTCCTCTAAGTGCTGCTGACTGCTTGTCCCAGATTCCCCCTCTCACTCTCTCCTCTAGATGTTGCTGACTGCCTGACCCAGAGTCATCCGCTCACATTCTCCTCGAGGTGCTGCTGACTGCCTGTCCCAGAGAACTCCTCTCACAATCTCCTCTATGTGCTACTGACACCCTGTCCCTGTGTCCTTCTCTCGCACTCTCCTCTAAGAGCTGCTGACTGCCTGTCCCAGAGTCCCCCTCTCACGCTCTCCTCTAGGTGCTGCTGACTTCCTGTCCCAGCGTCCTCCTCCCACTCTCTCCTCTAGGTGCAGCTGATGACCTGTCCCAGAGACCTCCTCTCCCTCTCTCCTCTAGCTGCTGCTGACAGCCTGTCCTTGGGAACTCCTCTTGCACTCTCCTCTAGGAGCTGCTGACTGCCAGACCCAGAGTCATCTGCACGCACTCTCCTCTAGGAGCTGCTGACTGCCTGTCCCAGAGACCTCCTCTCGCACTCTCCTCGAGGTGCTGCTGACTGCCTGTCCCAGAGTCCTCCTCTCAATCTCTCCTCTAGGTGCTGCTGACTGCCTGTCCCAGATTCTTCCACTCGCACTCTCCTCTAAGAGCTGCTGACTGCCTGTCTCAGCATCCTCCTCCCGCTCTCTCCTCTAGGTGCTGCTGATGACCTGTCCCAGAGACCTCCTCTCGCAATCTCCTCTAGGTGCTGCTGATTGCTTGTCCAAGAGTCCCCCTCTCACGTGCTCCTCTAGGTGCTGCTGACTGCCTGTCCCAGCATCCTCCCGCTCTCTCCTCTAGGTGCTGCTGATCACCTGTCCCAGAGACCTCCTCTCGCAATCTCCTCTAGGTGCTGCTGACTGCTTGTCCCAGAGTCCTCCTCTCGCACTCTCCTCTAGGTGCTGCTGATGACCTGTCCCAGAGACCTCCTCTCGCAATCTCCTCTAGGTGCTGCTGACTGCTTGTCCCAGAGACCTCCTCTCGCAATCTCCTCTAGCTGCTGCTGACTGCTTGTCCCAGAGACCTCCTCTCGCAGTCTCCTCTAGGTGTTGCGACTGCCTGCCCCAGTGTCCTCCTCTCACTCTCTCCTCCTGCTGCTGCCGACTGCCTGTCCTAGGGTACTCCTCTTGCACTCTCCTTTAGGAGCTGCTGACTGCCTGTCCCAGAGTCCTCCTCTTGCAATCTCCTCTAGGTGCTGCTGACTGTTGGACTCAGTGTCAGCCTCTCAGTTTCTCCTCTAGGTGCTGCTGACTGCCTGTCCCAGCGTCTTCCTCCCGCCCTCTCCTCTAGGTGCTGCTGACTGCTTGTCCCGGAAACCTCCTCTCGCAATCTCCTCTAGGTGCTGCTGACTGCTTGTCCCAGAGACCTCCTCTCACAATCTCCTCTATGTGCTGCTCACTGCCTGTCCCTGTGTCCTACTCTCGCACTCTCCTCTAAGAGCTGCTGACTGCCTGTCCCAGCATCCTCCTCCCGCTCTCTCCTCTAGGTGCTGCTGATGACCTGTCCCAGAGACCTCCTCTCCCTCTCTCCTCTAGCTGCTGCTGACTGCCTGTCCTAGGGTACTACTCTTGCACTCTCCGCTAGGTGCTGCTGACTGCCTGTCCCAGCATCCTCCTCCCGCTCTCTCCACTAGTTGCTGCTGATGACCTGTCCGAGAGACCTCCTCTCGCAATCTCCTCTAGGTGCTGCTGACTGCTTGTCCCAGAGTCCCCCTCTCACGCGCTCCTCTAGGTGCTGCTGACTGCCTGTTCCAGCGTCCTCCTCCCGCCCTCTCCTCTAGGTGCTGCTGACTGCCTGTCATAGCGTCCTCCTCCCGCCCTCTCCTCTAGGTGCTGCTTATGACCTGTCCCAGAGACCTCCTCTTGCAATCTCCTCTTGGTGCTGCTGACTGCTTGTCCCAGAGTCCTCCTCTTGCACTCTCCTCTAGGTGTTGCTGATGACCTGTCCCAGAGACCTCCTCTCGCAATCTCCTCTAGGTGCTGCTGACTGCCTGTCCCAGAGTCCTCCACTCAATCTCTCCTCTAGCTGCTGCTGACTGCCTGTCCCAGACTCCTCCTCTCGCAATCTCCTCTAGGTGCTGCTGACTGTTTGACTCAGAGTCCCCCTCTCACTTTCTCCTCTAGGTGCAGCTGACTGCCAGACCCAGAGTCATCTGCTCGCACTCTCCTCCAGGTGCTGCTGACTGCCTGTCCCAGCGTCCTCCTCCCGCCCTCTCCACTAGGTGCTGCTGACTGCCTGTTCCAGCGTCCTCGTCCCGCCCTCTCCTCTAGGTGCTGCTGACTGCCTCTCCCAGCGTCCTCCTCCCGCCCTCTCTTCTGGGTGCTGCTTATGACCAATCCCAGAGACCTCCTCTTGCAATCTCCTCTAGGTGCTGCTGACTGCTTGTCCCACAGTCCTCCTCTCGCTCTCTCCTCTAGGTGCTGCTGATGACCTGTCCCAGAGACCTCCTCTCGCAATCTCCTCTAGGTGCTGCTGACTGCTTGTCCCAGAGTCCTCCTCTAGCACTCTCCTCTAGGTGCTGCTAATGACCTGTCCCAGAGACCTCCTCTTGCACTCTCCTCTAGGTGCTGCTGACTGCCTGTCCCAGATTCCCCCTCTCACTCTCTCCTCTAGGTGTTGCTGAAAGCCTGACCCAGAGTCATCCGCTCACACTTTCCTCGAGGTGCTGCTGACTGCCTGTCCCAGAGTCCTCCTCTCAATCTCTCCTCTAGGTGCTGCTGACTGCCTGTCCCAGATTCTTCCACTCGCTCTCTCCTCTAAGACCTGCTGACTGCCTGTCCCAGCATCCTCCTCCCGCTCTCCTCTAGGTCCTGCTGATGACCTGTCCCAGAGATCTCCTCTGGCAATCTCCTCTAGGTGCTGCTGACTGCTTGTCGCAGCGTCCCCCTCTCACGCTCTCCTCTAGGTGCTGCTGACTGCCTGTCCCAGCGTCCTCCTCCCGCCCTCTCCACTAGGTGCTGCTTATGACCTGTCCCAGAGACCTCCTCTTGCAATCTCCTCTAGGTGCTGCTGACTGCTTGTCCCAGAGTCCTTCTCTCGCACTCTCCTCTAGGTGCTGCTTATGACCTGTCCCAGAGACCTCTTCTCGCAATCTCCTCTAGGTGCTGCTGACTGCTTGTCCCAGAGACATCCTCTCGCAATCTCTTCTAGGTGCTGCTGACTGTCTGTCCCAGATTCCCCCTCTCACTCTCTCCTCTAGGTGTTGCTGACTGCCTGACCCAGAGTGATCCGCTCACACTCCCCTCGAGGTGCTGCTGACTGCCTGTCCCAGCATCCTCCTGCTCTCTCCTCTAGGTGCTGCTGATGACCTCTCCCAGAGACCTCCTCTCGCAATCTCCTCTAGGTGCTGCTGACTGCTTGTCCCAGAGACCTCCTCTCGCAATCTCCTCTAGCTGCTGCTGACTGCTTGTCCCAGAGACCTCCTCTCGCAGTCTCCTCTAGGTGTTGCGACTGCCTGCCCCAGTGTCCTCCTCTCACTCTCTCCTCCTGCTGCTGCCGACTGCCTGTCCTAGGGTACTCCTCTTGCACTCTCCTTTAGGAGCTGCTGACTGCCTGTCCCAGAGTCCTCCTCTTGCAATTTCCTCTAGGTGCTGCTGATTGTTGGACTCAGTGTCAGCCTCTCACTTTCTCCTCTAGGTGCTGCTGACTGCCTGTCCCAGCGTCTTCCTCCCGCCCTCTCCTCTAGGTGCTGCTGACTGCTTGTCCCAGAGACCTCCTCTCGCAATCTCCTCTATGTGTTGCTGACTGCCTGCCCCAGTGTCCTCCTCTCTCTCTCTCCTCTAGCTGCTGCCGACTGCATGTCCTAGGATACTCCTCTTGCACTCTCCTCAAGGCGCTGCTGATTGATTGTCCCAGATTCCCCCTCTCACTCTCTCCTCTGGGGGTTGCTGACTGCCTGACCCAGAGTCATCCACTCACACTCTCCTCGAGGTGCTGCTGACTGCCTCTCCCAGAGTCCTCCTCTCAATCTCTCCTCTAGGTGCTGCTGACTGCCTGTCCCAGATTCTTCCACTCGCACTTTCCTCTAAGAGATGCTGACTGCCTGTCACAGCATCCTCCTCCCGCTCTCTCCACTAGATGCTGCTGATGACCTGTCCGAGAGACCTCCTCTCGCAATCTCCTCTAGGTGCTGCTGACTGCTTGTCCCAGAGTCCCCCTCTCACGCGCTCCTCTAGGTGCTGCTGACTGCCTGTTCCAGCGTCCTCCTCCCGCCCTCTCCTCTAGGTGCTGCTGACTGCCTGTCATAGCGTCCTCCTCCCGCCCTCTCCTCTAGGTGCTGCTTATGACCTGTCCCAGAGACCTCCTCTTGCAATCTCCTCTTGGTGCTGCTGACTGCTTGTCCCAGAGTCCTCCTCTTGCACTCTCCTCTAGGTGTTGCTGATGACCTGTCCCAGAGACCTCCTCTCGCAATCTCCTCTAGGTGCTGCTGACTGCTTGTCCCAGTGTCCTCCACTCAATCTCTCCTCTAGCAGCTGCTGACTGCCTGTCCTAGGGTACTCCTCTTGCACTCTCCTCTAGGAGCTGCTGACTGCCTGTCCCAGACTCCTCCTCTCGCAATCTCCTCTAGGTGCTGCTGACTGTTTGACTCAGAGTCCCCCTCTCACTTTCTCCTCTAGGTGCAGCTGACTGCCAGACCCAGAGTCATCTGCTCGCACTCTCCTCCAGGTGCTGCTGACTGCCTGTCCCAGCGTCCTCCTCCCGCCCTCTCCACTAGGTGCTGCTGACTGCCTGTTCCAGCGTCCTCGTCCCGCCCTCTCCTCTAGGTGCTGCTGACTGCCTCTCCCAGCGTCCTCCTCCCGCCCTCTCTTCTGGGTGCTGCTTATGACCTAAACCAGAGACCTCCTCTTGCAATCTCCTCTAGGTGCTGCTGACTGCTTGTCCCAGAGACCTCCTCTCGCAATCTCCTCTAGCTGCTGCTGACTGCTTGTCCCAGAGACCTCCTCTCGCAGTCTCCTCTAGGTGTTGCGACTGCCTGCCCCAGTGTCCTCCTCTCACTCTCTCCTCCTGCTGCTGCCGACTGCCTGTCCTAGGGTACTCCTCTTGCACTCTCCTTTAGGAGCTGCTGACTGCCTGTCCCAGAGTCCTCCTCTTGCAATTTCCTCTAGGTGCTGCTGACTGTTGGACTCAGTGTCAGCCTCTCACTTTCTCCTCTAGGTGCTGCTGACTGCCTGTCCCAGCGTCTTCCTCCCGCCCTCTCCTCTAGGTGCTGCTGACTGCTTGTCCCAGAGACCTCCTCTCGCATTCTCCTCTAGGTGCTGCTGACTGCTTGTCCCAGAGACCTCCTCTCGCAATCTCCTCTATGTGTTGCTGACTGCCTGCCCCAGTGTCCTCCTCTCTCTCTCTCCTCTAGCTGCTGCCGACTGCATGTCCTAGGATACTCCTCTTGCACTCTCCTCAAGGCGCTGCTGATTGATTGTCCCAGATTCCCCCTCTCACTCTCTCCTCTGGGGGTTGCTGACTGCCTGACCCAGAGTCATCCACTCACACTCTCCTCGAGGTGCTGCTGACTGCCTCTCCCAGAGTCCTCCTCTCAATCTCTCCTCTAGGTGCTGCTGACTGCCTGTCCCAGAGTCTTCCACTCGCACTTTCCTCTAAGAGATGCTGACTGCCTGTCCCAGCATCCTCCTCCCGCTCTCTCCATTAGATGCTGCTGATGACCTGTCCGAGAGACCTCCTCTCGCAATCTCCTCTAGGTGCTGCTGACTGCTTGTCCCAGAGTCCCCCTCTCACGCGCTCCTCTAGGTGCTGCTGACTGCCTGTTCCAGCGTCCTCCTCCCGCCCTCTCCTCTAGGTGCTGCTGACTGCCTGTCATAGCGTCCTCCTCCCGCCCTCTCCTCTAGGTGCTGCTTATGACCTGTCCCAGAGACCTCCTCTTGCAATCTCCTCTTGGTGCTGCTGACTGCTTGTCCCAGAGTCCTCCTCTTGCACTCTCCTCTAGGTGTTGCTGATGACCTGTCCCAGAGACCTCCTCTCGCAATCTCCTCTAGGTGCTGCTGACTGCCTGTCCCAGAGTCCTCCACTCAATCTCTCCTCTAGCTGCTGCTGACTGCCTGTCCAAGGGTACTCCTCTTGCACTCTCCTCTAGGAGCTGCTGACTGCCTGTCCCAGACTCCTCCTCTCGCAATCTCCTCTAGGTGCTGCTGACTGTTTGACTCAGAGTCCCCCTCTCACTTTCTCCTCTAGGTGCAGCTGACTGCCAGACCCAGAGTCATCTGCTCGCACTCTCCTCCAGGTGCTGCTGACTGCCTGTCCCAGCGTCCTCCTCCCGCCCTCTCCACTAGGTGCTGCTGACTGCCTGTTCCAGCGTCCTCGTCCCGCCCTCTCCTCTAGGTGCTGCTGACTGCCTCTCCCAGCGTCCTCCTCCCGCCCTCTCTTCTGGGTGCTGCTTATGACCTAAACCAGAGACCTCCTCTTGCAATCTCCTCTAGGTGCTGCTGACTGCTTGTCCCACAGTCCTCCTCTCGCTCTCTCCTCTAGGTGCTGCTGATGACCTGTCCCAGAGACCTCCTCTCGCAATCTCCTCTAGGTGCTGCTGACTGCTTGTCCCAGAGTCCTCCTCTAGCACTCTCCTCTAGGTGCTGCTAATGACCTGTCCTAGAGTCCTCCTCTTGCACTCTCCTCTAGGTGCTGCTGACTGCCTGTCCCAGATTCCCCCTCTCACTCTCTCCTCTAGGTGTTGCTGACAGCCTGACCCAGAGTCATCCGCTCACACTCTCCTCGAGGTGCTGCTGACTGACTGTCCCAGAGTCCTCCTTTCAATCTCTCCTCTAGGTGCTGCTGACTGCCTGTCCCAGATTCTTCCACTCGCTCTCTCCTCTAAGACCTGCTGACTGCCTGTCCCAGCATCCTCCTCCCGCTCTCCTCTAGGTCCTGCTGATGACCTGTCCCAGAGATCTCCTCTGGCAATCTCCTCTAGGTGCTGCTGACTGCTTGTCGCAGCGTCCCCCTCTCACGCTCTCCTCTAGGTGCTGCTGACTGCCTGTCCCTGCATCCTCCTCCCGCCCTCTCCACTAGGTGCTGCTTATGACCTGTCCCAGAGACCTCCTCTTGCAATCTCCTCTAGGTGCTGCTGACTGCTTGTCCCAGAGTCCTTCTCTCGCACTCTCCTCTAGGAGCTGCTTATGACCTGTCCCAGAGACCTCTTCTCGCAATCTCCTCTAGGTGCTGCTGACTGCTTGTCCCAGAGACCTCCTCTCGCAATCTCCTCTAGGTGCTGCTGACTGTCTGTCCCAGATTCCCCCTCTCACTCTCTCCTCTAGGTGTTGCTGACTGCCTGACCCAGAGTGATCCGCTCACACTCTCCTCGAGGTGCTGCTGACTGCCTGTCCCAGCATCCTCCCCCTCTCTCCTCTAGGTGCTGCTGATGACCTGTCCCAGAGACCTCCTCTCGCAATCTCCTCTAGGTGCTGTTGACTGCTTGTCCCAGAGACCTCCTCTCACAATCTCCTCTATGTGCTGCTGACTGCCTGTCCCTGTGTCCTACTCTCGCACTCTCCTCTAAGAGCTGCTGACTGCCTGTCCCAGCATCCTCCTCCCGCTCTCTCCTCTAGGTGCTGCTGATGACCTGTCCCAGAGACCTCCTCTCGCAATCTCCTCTAGGTGCTGCTGACTGCCTGTCCCAGATTCTTCCACTCGCACTTTCCTCTAAGAGATGCTGACTGCCTGTCCCAGCATCCTCCTCCCGCTCTCTCCACTAGGTGCTGCTGATGACCTGTCCGAGAGACCTCCTCTCGCAATCTCCTCTAGGTGCTGCTGACTGCTTGTCCCAGAGTCCCCCTCTCACGCTCTCCTCTAGGTGCTGCTGACTGCCTGTCCCAGCGTCCTCCTCCTGCCCTCTCCACTAGGTGCTGCTGACTGCCTGTTCCAGCGTCCTCCTCCCGCCATCTCCACTAGGTGCTGCTGACTGCCTGTCCCAGCGTCCTCCACCCGCCCTCTCCTCTAGGTGCTGCTAATGACCTGTCCCAGAGACCTCCTCTTGCAATCTCCTCTAGGTGCTGCTGACTGCTTGTCCCAGAGTCCTCCTCTCGCACTCTCCTCTAGGTGCTGCTGATGATCTGTCCCAGATACCTCCTCTCCCTCCTCAAGCTGCTGCTGACTGCCTGTCCTAGGGTACTCCTCTTGCACTCTCCGCTAGGTGCTGCTGACTGCATGTCCCAGAGTCCTCCACTCAATCTCTCCTCTAGCTGCTGCTGACTGCCTGTCCTAGGGTACTCCTCTTGCACTCTCCTCTAGGAGCTGCTGACTGCCAGACCCAGAGTCATCTGCTCGCACTCTCCTCTAGCAGCTGCTGACTGCCTGTCCCAGAGACCTCCTCTCGCACTCTCCTCGAGGTGCTGCTGACTGCCTGTCCCAGAGTCCTCCTCTCAATCTCTCCTCTAGGTGCTGCTAATGACCTGTCCCAGAGACCTCCTCTTGCAATCTCCTCTTGGTGCTGCTGACTGCTTGTCCCAGAGCCCTCCTCTTGCAATCTCCTCTAGGTGCTGCTGACTGCTTGTCCCGGAGACCTCCTCTCGCAATCTCCTCTAGGTGCTGCTGACTGCTTGTCCCAGAGACCTCCTCTCGCAGTCTCCTCTAGGTGTTGCGACTGCCTGCCCCAGTGTCCTCCTCTCACTCTCTCCTCCTGCTGCTGCCGACTGCCTGTCCTAGGGTACTCCTCTTCCACTCTCCTCTAGGTGCTGCTGACTGCCTGTCCCATATTCCCCCTCTCACTCTCTCCTCTAGGTGTTGCTGACTGCCTGTCCCAGAGTCATCCGCTCACACTCTCCTCGAGGTGCTGCTGACTGCCTGTCCCAGCATCCTCCCGCTCTCTCCTCTAGGTGCTGCTGATGACCTGTCCCAGAAACCTCCTCTCGCAATCTCCTCTAGGTGTTGTTGACTGCTTGTCGCAGAGACCTCCTCTCACAATCTCCTTTAGGTGCTGCTGACTGCCTGTCCCTGTGTCCTCCTCTCACAGTCTCCTCTAAGAGCTGCTGAGTGCCTGTCCCAGCATTGTCCTCCCGCTCTCTCCTCTAGGTGCTGCTGATGACCTGTCCCAGAGAGCTCCTCTCGCAATCTCCTCTAGGTGCTGCTGACTGCTTGTCCCAGAGTCCCCCTCTCACGCTCTCCTCTATGTGCTGCTGACTTCCTTTCCCAGCGTCCTACTCCCACTCTCTCCTCTAGGTGCTGCTGATGACCTGTCCCAGAGACCTCCTCTCCGTCTCTCCTCCAGCTGCTGCTGACTGCCGGTCCTAGGGTACTACACTTGCACTCTCTGCTAGGTGCTGCTGACTGCCTGTCCCAGAGTCCTCCACTCAATCTCTCCTCTAGCTGCTGCTGACTGCCTGTCCTAGGGTACTCCTCTTGCACTCTCCATGAGGTGCTGCTGACTGCCTGTTCCAGCGTCCTCCTCCCACCCTCTCCTCTAGGTGCTGCTGACTGCTTGTCCCAGAGACCTCCTCTCGCAATCTCCTCTAGGTGTTGCTGACTGCCTGCCCCAGTGTCCTCCTCTCACTCTCTCCTCTAGCTGCTGCCGACATCCTGTCCTAGGATACTCCTATTGCACTCTCCTCTAGGCGCTGCTGACTGCCTGTCCCAGAATCCCCCTCTCACTCTCTCCTCTGGGGGTTGCTGACTGCCTGACCCAGAGTCATCCACTCACACTGTCCTCGAGGTGCTGCTGACTGCCTGTCCCAGAATCCTCCTCTCAATCTCTCCTCTAGGTGCTGCTGACTGCTTGTCCCAGAGACCTCCTCTCGCAATCTCCTCTAGGTGCTGCTGACTGCCTGACCCAGAGTGATCCGCTCACACTCTCCTCGAGGTGCTGCTGACTGCCTGTCCCAGCATCCTCCCGCTCTCTCCTCTAGCTGCTGCTGATGACCTGTCCCAGAGACCTCCTCTCGCAATCTCCTCTAGGTGCTGCTGACTGCTTGTCCCAGAGACCTCCTCTCACAATCTCCTCTATGTGCTGCTGACTGCCTGTCCCTGTGTCCTACTCTCGCACTCTCCTCTAAGAGCTGCTGACTGCCTGTCCCAGCATCCTCCTCCCGCTCTCTCCTCTAGGTGCTGCTGATGACCTGTCCCAGAGACCTCCTCTCGCAATCTCCTCTAGGTGCTGCTGACTGCCTGTCCCAACGTCCTCCTCCCACTCTCTCCTCTAGGTGCTGCTGATGACCTGTCCCAGAGACCTCCTCTCCCTCTCTCCTCTAGCTGCTCCTGACTGCCTGTCCCAGAGTCCTCCACTCAATCTCTCCTCTAGCTGCTGCTGACTGCCTGTCCTTGGGTACTCCTCTTGCACTCTCCTCTTGGAGCTGCTGACTGCCAGACCCAGAGTCATCTGCTCGCACTCTCCTCTAGGACCTGCTGACTGCCTGTCCCAGAGACCTCATCTCGCACTCTCCTCGAGGTGCTGCTGACTGCCTGTCCCAGAGTCCTCCTCTCAAACTCTCCTCTAGGTGCTGCTGACTGCCTGTCCCAGATTCTTCCACTGCACTCTCCTCTACGAGCTGCTGACTGCCTGTCTCAGCATCATCCTCCCGCTCTCTCCTCTAGGTGCTGCTGATGACCTGTCCCAGAGACCTCCTCTCGCAATCTCCTCTAGGTGCTGCTGACTGCTTGTCCCAGAGTCCCCCTCTCACGCGCTCCTCTACGTGCTGCTGACTGCCTTTCCCAGTGTCCTCCTCCCTCCCTCTCCACTAGGTGCTGCTGACTGCCTGTTCCAGCGTCCTCCTCCCGCCCTCTCCTCTAGGTGCTGCTGACTGCCTGTCATAGCGTCCTCCTCCCGCCCTCTCCTCTAGGTGCTGCTTATGACCTGTCCCAGAGACCTCCTCTTGCAATCTCCTCTTGGTGCTGCTGACTGCTTGTCCCAGAGTCCTCCTCTTGCACTCTCCTCTAGGTGCTGCTGATGACCTGTCCCAGAGACCTCCTCTCGCAATCTCCTCTAGGTGCTGCTGACTGCTTGTCCCAGAGTCCTCCTCTCGCACTCTCCTCTAGGTGCTGCTGATGACCTGTCCCAGAGACCTCCTCTCGCAATCTCCTCTAGGTGCTGCTGACTGCTTGTCCCAGAGACCTCCTCTCGCAATCTCCTCTAGGTGCTGCTGACTGCTTGTCCCAGAGACCTCCTCTCGCAGTCTCCTCTAGGTGTTGCGACTGCCTGCCCCAGTGTCCTCCTCTCACTCTCTGCTCCATTTGCTGCCGACTGCCTGTCCTAGGGTACTCCTCTTGCACTCTCCTCTAGGTGCTGCTCACTGCCTGTCCCATATTTCCCCTCTCACTGTCTCCTCTAGGTGTTGCTGACTGCCTGTCCCAGAGTCATCCGCTCACACTCTCCTCGAGGTGCTGCTGACTGCCTGTCCCAGCATCCTCCCGCTCTCTCCTCTAGGTGCTGCTGATGACCTGTCGCAGAAACCTCCTCTCGCAATCTCCTCTAGGTGCTGTTGACTGCTTGTCCCAGAGACCTCCTCTCACAATCTCCTTTAGGTGCTGATGACTGCCTGTCCCTGTGTCTTCCTCTCACAGTCTCCTCTAAGAGCTGCTGAGTGCCTGTCCCAGCATCGTCCTCCCGCTCCCTCCTCTAGGTGCTGCTGATGACCTGTCCCAGAGAGCTCCTCTCGCAATCTCCTCTAGGTGCTGCTGACTGCTTGTCCCAGAGTCGCCCTCTCACGCTCTCCTCTATGTGCTGCTGACTGCCTTTCCCAGCGTCCTCCTCCCACTCTCTCCTCTAGGTGCTGCTGATGACCTGTCCCAGAGACCTCCTCTCCCTCTCTCCTCCAGCTGCTGCTGACTGCCTGTCCTAGGGTACTCCTCTTGCACTCTCTGCTAGGTGCTGCTGACTGCCTTCCCAGAGTCCTCCACTCATTCTCTCCTCTAGCTGCTGCTGACTGCCTGTCCTAGGGTACTCCTCTTGCACTCTCCTCTAGGAGCTGCTGACTGCCTGTCCCAGAGTCCTCCTCTCGCAATCTCCTCTAGGTGCTGCTGACTGTTTGTCTCAGAGTCTCCCTCTCACTTTCTCCTCTAGGTGCTGCTGACTGCCTGTCCCAGCGTCCTCCTCCCGCCCTCTCCACTAGGTGCTGCTGACTGCCTGTTCCAGCGTCGTCCTCCCGCCCTCTCCTCTAGGTGCTGCTGACTGCTTGTCCCAGATTCCCCCTCTCACTCTCTCCTCTAGGTGTTGCTGACTGCCTGACCCAGAGTCATCCGCTCACATTCTCCTCGAGGTGCTGCTGACTGCCTGTCCCAGAGACCTCCTCTCAAAATCTCCTCTATGTGCTACTGACACCCTGTCCCTGTGTCCTTCTCTCGCACTCTCCTCTAAGAGCTGCTGACTGCCTGTCCCAGAGTCCCCCTCTCACGCTCTCCTCTAGGTGCTGCTGACTTCCTGTCCCAGCGTCCTCCTCCCACTCTCTCCTCTAGGTGCTGCTGATATTCTGTCCCAGAGACCTCCTCTCCCTCTCTCCTCTAGCTGCTGCTGACAGCCTCTCCTTGGGAACTCCTCTTGCACTCTCCTCTAGGAGCTGCTGACTGCCAGACCCAGAGTCATCTGCTCGCACTCTCCTCTAGGTGCTGCTGACTGCTTGTCCCAGAGACCTCCTCTCGCATTCTCCTCTAGGTGCTGCTGACTGCTTGTCCCAGAGACCTCCTCTCGCAATCTCCTCTAGGTGTTGCTGACTGCCTGCCCCAGTGTCCTCCTCTCTCTCTCTCCTCTAGCTGCTGCCGACTGCCTGTCCTAGGATACTTCTCTTGCACTCTCCTCAAGGCGCTGCTGACTGCCTGTCCCAGATTCCCCCTCTCACTCTCTCCTCTGGGGGTTGCTGACTGCCTGACCCAGAGTCATCCACTCACACTCTCCTCGAGGTGCTGCTGACTGCCTGTCCCAGAGTCCTCCTCTCAATCTCTCCTCTAGGTGCTGCTGACTGCCTGTCCCAGATTCTTCCACTCGCACTTTCCTCTAAGAGATGCTGACTGCCTGTCCCAGCATCCTCCTCCCGCTCTCTCCACTAGGTGCTGCTGATGACCTCTCCGAGAGACCTCCTCTCGCAATCTCCTCTAGGTGCTGCTGACTGCTTGTCCCAGAGTCCCCCTCTCACGCTCTCCTCTAGGTGCTGCTGACTGCCTGTCCCAGCGTCCTCCTCCTGCCCTCTCCACTAGGTGCTGCTGACTGCCTGTTCCAGCGTCCTCCTCCCGCCATCTCCACTAGGTGCTGCTGACTGCCTGTCCCAGCGTCCTCCACCCGCCCTCTCCTCTAGGTGCTGCTTATGACCTGTCCCAGAGACCTCCTCTTGCAATCTCCTCTAGGTGCTGCTGACTGCTTGTCCCAGAGTCCTCCTCTCGCACTCTCCTCTAGGTGCTGCTGATGATCTGTCCCAGATACCTCCTCTCCCTCCTCAAGCTGCTGCTGACTGCCTGTCCTAGGGTACTCCTCTTGCACTCTCCGCTAGGTGCTGCTGACTGCATGTCCCAGAGTCCTCCACTCAATCTCTCCTCTAGCTGCTGCTGACTGCCTGTCCTAGGGTACTCCTCTAGCACTCTCCTCTAGGAGCTGCTGACTGCCAGACCCAGAGTCATCTGCTCGCACTCTCCTCTAGCAGCTGCTGAGTGCCTGTCCCAGAGACCTCCTCTCGCACTCTCCTCGAGGTGCTGCTGACTGCCTGTCCCAGAGTCCTCCTCTCAATCTCTCCTCTAGGTGCTGCTAATGACCTGTCCCAGAGACCTCCTCTTGCAATCTCCTCTTGGTGCTGCTGACTGCTTGTCCCAGAGCCCTCCTCTTGCAATCTCCTCTAGGTGCTGCTGACTGCTTGTCCCGGAGACCTCCTCTCGCAATCTCCTCTAGGTGCTGCTGACTGCTTGTCCCAGAGACCTCCTCTCGCAGTCTCCTCTAGGTGTTGCGACTGCCTGCCCCAGTGTCCTCCTCTCACTCTCTCCTCCTGCTGCTGCCGACTGCCTGTCCTAGGGTACTCCTCTTCCACTCTCCTCTAGGTGCTGCTGACTGCTTGTCCCAGAGACCTCCTCTCGCAATCTCCTCTAGGTGCTGCTGACTGCCTGACCCAGAGTGATCCGCTCACACTCCCCTCGAGGTGCTGCTGACTGCCTGTCCCAGCATCCTCCCGCTCTCTCCTCTAGCTGCTGCTGATGACCTGTCCCAGAGACCTCCTCTCGCAATCTCCTCTAGGTGCTGCTGACTGCTTGTCCCAGAGACCTCCTCTCACAATCTCCTCTATGTGCTGCTGACTGCCTGTCCCTGTGTCCTACTCTCGCACTCTCCTCTAAGAGCTGCTGACTGCCTGTCCCAGCATCCTCCTCCCGCTCTCTCCTCTAGGTGCTGCTGATGACCTGTCCCAGAGACCTCCTCTCGCAATCTCCTCTAGGTGCTGCTGACTGCCTGTCCCAACGTCCTCCTCCCACTCTCTCCTCTAGGTGCTGCTGATGACCTGTCCCAGAGACCTCCTCTCCCTCTCTCCTCTAGCTGCTGCTGACTGCCTGTCCCAGAGTCCTCCACTCAATCTCTCCTCTAGCTGCTGCTGACTGCCTGTCCTTGAGTACTCCTCTTGCACTCTCCTCTTGGAGCTGCTGACTGCCAGACCCAGAGTCATCTTCTCGCACTCTCCTCTAGGACCTGCTGACTGCCTGTCCCAGAGACCTCATCTCGCACTCTCCTCGAGGTGCTGCTGACTGCCTGTCCCAGAGTCCTCCTCTCAAACTCTCCTCTAGGTGCTGCTGACTGCCTGTCCCAGATTCTTCCACTGCACTCTCCTCTACGAGCTGCTGACTGCCTGTCTCAGCATCCTCCTCCCGCTCTCTCCTCTAGGTGCTGCTGATGACCTGTCCCAGAGACCTCCTCTCGCAATCTCCTCTAGGTGCTGCTGACTGCTTGTCCCAGAGTCCCCCTCTCATGCGCTCCTCTACGTGCTGCTGACTGCCTTTCCCAGTGTCCTCCTCCCTCCCTCTCCACTAGGTGCTGCTGACTGCCTGTTCCAGCGTCCTCCTCCCGCCCTCTCCTCTAGGTGCTGCTGACTGCCTGTCATAGCGTCCTCCTCCCGCCCTCTCCTCTAGGTGCTGCTTATGACCTGTCCCAGAGACCTCCTCTTGCAATCTCCTCTTGGTGCTGCTGACTGCTTGTCCCAGAGTCCTCCTCTTGCACTCTCCTCTAGGTGCTGCTGATGACCTGTCCCAGAGACCTCCTCTCGCAATCTCCTCTAGGTGCTGCTGACTGCTTGTCCCAGAGTCCTCCTCTCGCACTCTCCTCTAGGTGCTGCTGATGACCTGTCCCAGAGACCTCCTCTCGCAATCTCCTCTAGGTGCTGCTGACTGCTTGTCCCAGAGACCTCCTCTCGCAATCTCCTCTAGGTGCTGCTGACTGCTTGTCCCAGAGACCTCCTCTCGCAGTCTCCTCTAGCTGTTGCGACTGCCTGCCCCAGTGTCCTCCTCTCACTCTCTGCTCCATTTGCTGCCGACTGCCTGTCCTAGGGTACTCCTCTTGCACTCTCCTCTAGGTGCTGCTCACTGCCTGTCCCATATTTCCCCTCTCACTGTCTCCTCTAGGTGTTGCTGACTGCCTGTCCCAGAGTCATCCGCTCACACTCTCCTCGAGGTGCTGCTGACTGCCTGTCCCAGCATCCTCCCGCTCTCTCCTCTAGGTGCTGCTGATGACCTGTCGCAGAAACCTCCTCTCGCAATCTCCTCTAGGTGCTGTTGACTGCTTGTCCCAGAGACCTCCTCTCACAATCTCCTTTAGGTGCTGATGACTGCCTGTCCCTGTGTCTTCCTCTCACAGTCTCCTCTAAGAGCTGCTGAGTGCCTGTCCCAGCATCGTCCTCCCGCTCCCTCCTCTAGGTGCTGCTGATGACCTGTCCCAGAGAGCTCCTCTCGCAATCTCCTCTAGGTGCTGCTGACTGCTTGTCCCAGAGTCCCCCTCTCACGCTCTCCTCTATGTGCTGCTGACTGCCTTTCCCAGCGTCCTCCTCCCACTATCTCCTCTAGGTGCTGCTGATGACCTGTCCCAGAGACCTCCTCTCCCTCTCTCCTCCAGCTGCTGCTGACTGCCTGTCCTAGGGTACTCCTCTTGCACTCTCTGCTAGGTGCTGCTGACTGCCTTACCAGAGTCCTCCACTCATTCTCTCCTCTAGCTGCTGCTGACTGCCTGTCCTAGGGTACTCCTCTTGCACTCTCCTCTAGGAGCTGCTGACTGCCTGTCCCAGAGTCCTCCTCTCGCAATCTCCTCTAGGTGCTGCTGACTGTTTGTCTCAGAGTCTCCCTCTCACTTTCTCCTCTAGGTGCTGCTGACTGCCTGTCCCAGCGTCCTCCTCCCGCCCTCTCCACTAGGTGCTGCTGACTGCCTGTTCCAGCGTCGTCCTCCCGCCCTCTCCTCTAGGTGCTGCTGACTGCTTGTCCCAGATTCCCCCTCTCACTCTCTCCTCTAGGTGTTGCTGACTGCCTGACCCAGAGTCATCCGCTCACATTCTCCTCGAGGTGCTGCTGACTGCCTGTCCCAGAGACCTCCTCTCAAAATCTCCTCTATGTGCTACTGACACCCTGTCCCTGTGTCCTTCTCTCGCACTCTCCTCTAAGAGCTGCTGACTGCCTGTCCCAGAGTCCCCCTCTCACGCTCTCCTCTAGGTGCTGCTGACTTCCTGTCCCAGCGTCCTCCTCCCACTCTCTCCTCTAGGTGCTGCTGATGACCTGTCCCAGAGACCTCCTCTCCCTCTCTCCTCTAGCTGCTGCTGACAGCCTCTCCTTGGGAACTCCTCTTGCACTCTCCTCTAGGAGCTGCTGACTGCCAGACCCAGAGTCATCTGCTCGCACTCTCCTCTAGGAGCTGCTGACTGCCTGTCCCAGAGACCTCCTCTCGCACTCTCCTCGAGGTGCTGCTGACTGCCTGTCCCAGAGACCTCCTCTCAATCTCTCCTCTAGGTGCTGCTGACTGCCTGTCCCAGATTCTTCCACTCGCACTCTCCTCTAAGAGCTGCTGACTGCCTGTCTCAGCATCCTCCTCCCGCTCTCTCCTCTAGGTGCTGCTGATGACCTGTCCCAGAGACCTCCTCTCGCCATCTCCTCTAGGTGCTGCTGATTGCTTGTCCAAGAGTCCCCCTCTCACGCGCTCCTCTAGGTGCTGCTGACTGCCTGTCCCAGCGTCCTCCTCCCGCCCTCTCCACTAGGTGCTGCTGACTGCCTGTTCCAGCGTCCTCCTCCCGCCCTCTCCTCTAGGTGCTGCTGACTGCCTGTCATAGCGTCCTCCTCCCGCCCTCTCCTCTAGGTGCTGCTTATGACCTGTCCCAGAGACCTCCTCTTGCAATCTCCTCTTGGTGCTGCTGACTGCTTGTCCCAGAGTCCTCCTCTTGCACTCTCCTCTAGGTGCTGCTGATGACCTGTCCCAGAGACCTCCTCTCGCAATCTCCTCTAGGTGCTGCTGACTGCTTGTCCCAGAGTCCTCCTCTCGCACTCTCCTCTAGGTGCTGCTGATGACCTGTCCCAGAGACCTCCTCTTGCAATCTCCTCTAGGTGCTGCTGACTGCTTGTCCCAGAGACCTCCTCTCGCAATCTCCTCTAGGTGCTGCTGACTGCTTGTCCCAGAGACCTCCTCTCGCAGTCTCCTCTAGGTGTTGCGACTGCCTGCCCCAGTGTCCTCCTCTCACTCTCTGCTCCATTTGCTGCCGACTGCCTGTCCTAGGGTACTCCTCTTGCACTCTCCTCTAGGTGCTGCTCACTGCCTGTCCCATATTTCCCCTCTCACTGTCTCCTCTAGGTGTTGCTGACTGCCTGTCCCAGAGTCATCCGCTCACACTCTCCTCGAGGTGCTGCTGACTGCCTGTCCCAGCATCCTCCCGCTCTCTCCTCTAGGTGCTGCTGATGACCTGTCGCAGAAACCTCCTCTCGCAATCTCCTCTAGGTGCTGTTGACTGCTTGTCCCAGAGACCTCCTCTCACAATCTCCTTTAGGTGCTGATGACTGCCTGTCCCTGTGTCTTCCTCTCACAGTCTCCTCTAAGAGCTGCTGAGTGCCTGTCCCAGCATCGTCCTCCCGCTCCCTCCTCTAGGTGCTGCTGATGACCTGTCCCAGAGAGCTCCTCTCGCAATCTCCTCTAGGTGCTGCTGACTGCTTGTCCCAGAGTCCCCCTCTCACGCTCTCCTCTATGTGCTGCTGACTGCCTTTCCCAGCGTCCTCCTCCCACTCTCTCCTCTAGGTGCTGCTGATGACCTGTCCCAGAGACCTCCTCTCCCTCTCTCCTCCAGCTGCTGCTGACTGCCTGTCCTAGGGTACTCCTCTTGCACTCTCTGCTAGGTGCTGCTGACTGCCTTCCCAGAGTCCTCCACTCATTCTCTCCTCTAGCTGCTGCTGACTGCCTGTCCTAGGGTACTCCTCTTGCACTCTCCTCTAGGAGCTGCTGACTGCCTGTCCCAGAGTCCTCCTCTCGCAATCTCCTCTAGGTGCTGCTGACTGTTTGTCTCAGAGTCTCCCTCTCACTTTCTCCTCTAGGTGCTGCTGACTGCCTGTCCCAGCGTCCTCCTCCCGCCCTCTCCACTAGGTGCTGCTGACTGCCTGTTCCAGCGTCGTCCTCCCGCCCTCTCCTCTAGGTGCTGCTGACTGCTTGTCCCAGATTCCCCCTCTCACTCTCTCCTCTAGGTGTTGCTGACTGCCTGACCCAGAGTCATCCGCTCACATTCTCCTCGAGGTGCTGCTGACTGCCTGTCCCAGAGACCTCCTCTCAAAATCTCCTCTATGTGCTACTGACACCCTGTCCCTGTGTCCTTCTCTCGCACTCTCCTCTAAGAGCTGCTGACTGCCTGTCCCAGAGTCCCCCTCTCACGCTCTCCTCTAGGTGCTGCTGACTTCCTGTCCCAGCGTCCTCCTCCCACTCTCTCCTCTAGGTGCTGCTGATGACCTGTCCCAGAGACCTCCTCTCCCTCTCTCCTCTAGCTGCTGCTGACAGCCTCTCCTTGGGAACTCCTCTTGCACTCTCCTCTAGGAGCTGCTGACTGCCAGACCCAGAGTCATCTGCTCGCACTCTCCTCTAGGAGCTGCTGACTGCCTGTCCCAGAGACCTCCTCTCGCACTCTCCTCGAGGTGCTGCTGACTGCCTGTCCCAGAGACCTCCTCTCAATCTCTCCTCTAGGTGCTGCTGACTGCCTGTCCCAGATTCTTCCACTCGCACTCTCCTCTAAGAGCTGCTGACTGCCTGTCTCAGCATCCTCCTCCCGCTCTCTCCTCTAGGTGCTGCTGATGACCTGTCCCAGAGACCTCCTCTCGCCATCTCCTCTAGGTGCTGCTGATTGCTTGTCCAAGAGTCCCCCTCTCACGCGCTCCTCTAGGTGCTGCTGACTGCCTGTCCCAGCGTCCTCCTCCCGCCCTCTCCACTAGGTGCTGCTGACTGCCTGTTCCAGCGTCCTCCTCCCGCCCTCTCCTCTATGTGCTGCTGACTGCCTGTCATAGCGTCCTCCTCCCGCCCTCTCCTCTAGGTGCTGCTTATGACCTGTCCCAGAGACCTCCTCTTGCAATCTCCTTTTGGTGCTGCAGACTGCTTGTCCCAGAGTCCTCCACTCGCACGCTCCTCTAGGTGCTGCTGATGACCTGTCCCAGAGACCTCCTCTCGCAATCTCCTCTAGGTGCTGCTGACTGCTTGTCCCAGAGACCTCCTCTCGCAATCTCCTCTTGCTGCTGCTGACTGCCTGTCCTAGGGTACTCCTCTTGCACTCTCCTCTAGGAGCTGCTGACTGCCTGTCCCAGAGTCCTCCTCTCGCAATCTCCTCTAGGTGCTGCTGACTGTTGGACTCAGTGTCACCCTCTCACTTTCTCCTCTAGGTGCTGCTGACTGCCTGTCCCAGCGTCTTCCTCCCGCCCTCTCCTCTAGGTGCTGCTGACTGCTTGTCCCAGAGACCTCCTCTCGCATTCTCCTCTAGGTGCTGCTGACTGCTTGTCCCAGAGACCTCCTCTCGCAATCTCCTCTAGGTGTTGCTGACTGCCTGCCCCAGTGTCCTCCTCTCTCTCTCTCCTCTAGCTGCTGCCGACTGCCTATCCTAGGATACTTCTCTTGCAGTCTCCTCAAGGCGCTGCTGACTGCCTGTCCCAGATTCCCCCTCTCACTCTCTCCTCTGGGGGTTGCTGACTGCCTGACCCAGAGTCATCCACTCACACTCTCCTCGAGGTGCTGCTGACTGCCTGTCCCAGAGTCCTCCTCTCAATCTCTCCTCTAGGTGCTGCTGACTGCCTGTCCCAGATTCTTCCACTCGCACTTTCCTCTAAGAGATGCTGACTGCCTGTACCAGCATCCTCCTCCCGCTCTCTCCACTAGGTGCTGCTGATGACCTGTCCGAGAGACCTCCTCTCGCAATCTCCTCTAGGTGCTGCTGACTGCTTGTCCCAGAGTCCCCCTCTCACGCTCTCCTCTAGGTGCTGCTGACTGCCTGTCCCAGCGTCCTCCTCCCGCCCTCTCCACTAGATGCTGCTGACTGCCTGTTCCAGCGTCCTCCTCCCGCCATCTCCACTAGGTGCTGCTGACTGCCTGTCCCAGCGTCCTCCACCCGCCCTCTCCTCTAGGTGCTGCTTATGACCTGTCCCAGAGACCTCCTCTTGCAATCTCCTCTAGGTGCTGCTGACTGCTTGTCCCAGAGTCCTCCTCTCGCACTCTCCTCTAGGTGCTGCTGATGATCTGTCCCAGAGACCTCCTCTCCCTCTCTCCTCAAGCTGTTGCTGACTGCCTGTCCTAGGGTACTCCTCTTGCACTCTCCGCTAGGTGCTGCTGACTGCCTGTCCCAGAGTCCTCCACTCAATCTCTCCTCTAGCTGCTGCTGACTGCCTGTCCTAGGGTACTCCTCTTGCACTCTCCTCTAGGAGCTGCTGACTGCCAGACCCAGAGTCATCTGCTCGCACTCTCCTCTAGCAGCTGCTGACTGCCTGTCCCAGAGACCTCCTCTCGCACTCTCCTCGAGGTGCTGCTGACTGCCTGTCCCAGATTCTTCCACTCGTACTCTCCTCTAAGAGCTGCTGACTGCCTGTTTCAGCATCCTCCTCTCGCTCTCTCCTCTAGGTGCTGCTGATGACCTGTCCCAGAGACCTCCTCTCGCAATCTCCTTTAGGTGCTGGTGACTGCTTGTCCCAGAGTCCTCCTCTCGCAGTCTCCTCTAGGTGCTGCTGATGACCTGTCCCAGAGACCTCCTCTTGCAATCTCCTCTAGGTGTTGCGACTGCCTGCCCCAGTGTCCTCCTCTCACTCTCTCCTCCAGCTGCTGCCGACTGCCTGTCCTAGGGTACTCCTCTTCCACTCTCCTCTAGGTGCTGCTGACTGCCTGACCCATATTCCCCCTCTCACTCTCTCCTCTAGGTGTTGCTGACTGCCTGTCCCAGAGTCATCCGCTCACACTCTCCTCGAGGTGCTGCTGACTGCCTGTCCCAGCATCCTCCCGCTCTCTCCTCTAGGTGCTGCTGATGACCTGTCCCAGAAGCCTCCTCTCGCAATCTCCTCTAGGTGCTGTTGACTGCTTGTCGCAGAGACCTCCTCTCACAATCTCCTTTAGGTGCTGCTGACTGCCTGTCCCTGTGTCCTCCTCTCACAGTCTCCTCTAAGAGCTGCTGAGTGCCTGTCCCAGCATTGTCCTCCCGCTCTCTCCTCTAGGTGCTGCTGATGACCTGTCCCAGAGAGCTCCTCTCGCAATCTCCTCTAGGTGCTGCTGACTGCTTGTCCCAGAGTCCCCCTCTCAAGCTCTCCTTTATGTGCTGCTGACTTCCTTTCCCAGCGTCCTACTCCCACTCTCTCCTCTAGGTGCTGCTGATGACCTGTCCCAGAGACCTCCTCTCCCTCTCTCCTCCAGCTGCTGCTGACTGCCTGTCCTAGGGTACTACTCTTGAACTCTCTGCTAGGTGCTGCTGGCTGCCTGTCCCAGAGTCCTCCACTCAATCTCTGCTCTAGCTGCTGCTGACTGCCTGTCCTAGGGTACTCCTCTTGCACTCTCCATGAGGTGCTGCTGACTGCCTGTTCCAGCATCCTCCTCCCGCCCTCTCCTCTAGGTGCTGCTGACTGCTTGTCCCAGAGACCTACTCTCGCATTCTCCTCTAGGTGCTGCTGACTGCTTGTCCCAGAGACCTCCTCTCGCATTCTCCTCTAGGTGCTGCTGACTGCTTGTCCCAGAGACCACCTCTCGCAATCTCCTCTAGGTGCTGCTGACTGCTTCTCCCAGAGACCTCCTCTCGCAATCTCCTCTAGGTGCTGCTGACTGCCTGCCCCAGTGTCCTCCTCTCACTCTCTCCTCTAGCTGCTGCCGACTGCCTGTCCTAGGGGACTCCTATTGCACTCTCCTTTAGGTGCTGCTGACTGCCTGTCCCAGATTCCCCCTCTCACTCTCTCCTCTAGGTGTTGACGACTGCCTGACCCAGAGTGATCCGCTCACACTCTCCTCGAGGTGCTGCTGACTGCCTGACCCAGATTCTTCCACTCGCACTCTCCTCTAAGAGCTGCTGACTGCCTGTCTCAGCATCCTCCTCCCGCTCTCTCCTCTAGGTGCTGCTGATGACCTGTCCCAGAGATCTCCTCTCGCAATCTCCTTTAGGTGCTGCTGACTGCTTGTCCCAGAGTCCCCCTCTTTCGCGCTCCTCGAGGTGCTGCTGACTGCCTTTTCCAGCGTCCTCCTCCCGCCCTCTCCACTAGGTGCTGCTGACTGCCTGTTCCAGCGTCCTCCTCCCGTACTCTCCTCTAGGTGCTGCTGACTGCCTGTCATAGCGTCCTCCTCCCGCCCTCTCCTCTAGGTGCTGCTTATGACCTGTCCCAGAGACCTCCTCTCGCAATCTCCTCTTGGTGCTGCTGACTGCTTGTCCCAGAGTCCTCCTCTCGCACTCTCCTCTAGGTGCTGCTGATGACCTCTCCCAGAGACCTCCTCTCGCAATCTCCTCTAGGTGCTGCTGACTGCTTGTCCCAGAGTCCTCCTCTCGCACTCTCCTCTAGGTGCTGCTGATGACCTGTCCCAGAGACCTCCTCTCGCAATCTCCTCTAGTTGCTGCTGACTGCTTGTCCCAGAGACTTCCTCTCGCAATCTCCTCTAGGTGCTGCTGACTGCTTGTCCCAGAGACCTCCTCTAGCAGTCTCCTCTAGGTGTTGCGACTGCCTGCCCCAGTGTCCTCCTCTCACTCTCTCCTCCTGCTGCTGACGACTGCCTGTCCTAGGGTACTCCGCTTGCACTCTCATCTAGGTGCTGCTGACTGCCTGTCCCATATTCCCCCTCTCACTCTCTCCTCTAGGCGTTGCTGACTGCCTGTCCCAGAGTCATCCGCTCACACTCTCCTCGCTGTGCTGCTGACTGCCTGTCCCAGCATCCTCCCTCCCGCTGTCTCCTCTAGGTGCTGCTGATGACCTGCCCCAGAAACCTCCTCTCGCAATCTCCTCTAGGTGCTGTTGACTGCTTGTCGCAGAGACCTCCTCTCACAATCTCCTTTAGGTGCTGCTGACTGCCTGTCCCTGTGTCCTCCTCTCACGCTCTCCTCTAAGAGCTGCTGAGTGCCTGTCCCAGCATCGTCCACCCGCTCTCTCCTCTAGGTGCTGCTGAAGACCTCTCCCAGAGAGCTCCTCTCGCAATCTCCTCTTGGTGCTGCTGACTGCTTGTCCCAGAGTCCCCCTCTCACGCTCTCCTATAGGTGCTGCTGACTGCCTGTCCCAGCGTCCTCCTCCCACTCTCTCCTCTAGGTGCTGCTGATTACCTGTCCCAGAGACCTCCTCTCCCTCTCTCCTCTAGCTGTTGCTGATTGCCTGTCCTAGGGTACTACTCTTGCACTCTCTGCTAGGTGCTGCTGACTGCCTGTCCTTGGGTACTCCTCTTGCAGTCTCCTCTAGGAGCTGCTGACTGCCAGACCCAGAGTCATCTGCTCGCACTCTCCTCTAGGAGCTGCTGACTGCCTGTCCCAGAGACCTCCTCTCGCACTCTCCTCGAGGTGCTGCTGACTGCCTGTCCCAGAGTCCTCCTCTCAATCTCTCCTCTAGGTGCTGCTGACTGCCTGTCCCAGATTCTTCCACTCGCACTCTCCTCTAAGAGCTGCTGACTGCCTGTCTCAGCATCCTCCTCCCGCTCTCTCCTCTAGTTGCTGCTGATGACCTCTCCCAGAGACCTGCTTTCGCAATCACCTCCAGGTGCTGCTTTTTGCTTGTCCAAGAGTCCCCCTCTCAGGCGCTACTCTAGGTGCTGCTGACTGCTTGTCCCAGACTCCTCCTCTCAATCTCTCCTCTAGGTGCTGCTGACTGCCTTTCCTAGGGTACTCCTTTTGCACTCTCCTCTAGGAGCTGCTGACTGCCTGTCCCAGAGTCCTCCTCTCGCAATCTCCTCTAGGTGCTGCTGACTGTTTGACTCAGAGTCACCCTCTCACTTTCTCCTCTAGGTGCTGCTGACTGCCTGTCCCAGCGTCCTCCTCCCGCCCTCTCCAAGAGGTGCTGCTGACTGCCTGTTCCAGCGTCCTCCTCCCGGCCTCTCCTCTAGGTGCTGCTGACTGCTTGTCCCAGAGACCTCCTCTCGCATTCTCCTCTAGGTGCTTCTGACTGCTTGTCCCAGAGACCTCCTCTCGTAATCTCCTCTAGGTGTTGCTGACTGCCTGCCCCAGTGTCCTCCTCTCACTCTCTCCTCTAGCTGCTGCCGACTGCCTGTCCTAGGATACTCCTCTTGCACTCTCCTCTAGGCGCTGCTGACTGCCTGTCCCAGATTCCCCCTCTCACTCTCTCCTCTGGGGGTTGCTGACTGGCTGACCCAGAGTCATCCACTCACACTCTCCTCGAGGTGCTGCTGACTGCCTGTCCCAGAGTCCTCCTCTCAATCTCTCCTCTAGGTGCTGCTGACTGCCTGTCCCAGATTCTTCCACTCGCACATTCCTCTAAGAGCTGCTGACTGCCTGTCCCAGCATCCTCCTCCCGCTCTCTCCACTAGGTGCTGCTGATGACCTGTCCGAGAGGCCTCCTCTCGCAATCTCCTCTAGGTGCTGCTGACGGCTTGTCCCAGAGTCCCCCTCTCACGCTCTCCTCTAGGTGCTGCTGACTGCCTGTCCCAGCGTCCTCCTCCCGCCCTCTCCACTAGGTGCTGCTGACTGCCTGTTCCAGCGTCCTCCTCCCACCGTCTCCTCTAGGTGCTGCTGACTGCCTGTCCCAGCGTCCTCCACCCGCCCACTCCTCTAGGTGCTGCTTATGACCTGTCCCAGAGACCTCCTCTTGCAATCTCCTCTAGGTGCTGCTGACTGCTTGTCCCAGAGTCCTCCTCTCGCACTCTCCTCTAGGTGCTGCTGATGATCTGTCCCAGAGACCTCCTCTCCCTCTCTCCTCTAGCTGCTGCTGACTGCCTGTCCTAGGGTACTCCTCTTGCACTCTCCGCTAGGTGCTGCTGACTGCCTGTCCCAGAGTCCTCCACTCAATCTCTCCTCTAGCTGCTGCTGACTGCCTGTCCTAGGGTACTCCTCTTGCACTCTCCTCTAGGAGCTGCTGACTGCCAGACCCAGAGTCATCTGCTCGCACTCTCCTCTAGCAGCTGCTGTCTGCCTGTCCCAGAGACCTCCTCTCGCACTCTCCTCGAGGTGCTGCTGACTGCCTGTCCCAGAGTCCTCCTCTCAATCTCTCCTCTAGGTGCTGCTGACTGCCTGTCCCAGATTCTTCCACTCGCACTCTCCTCTAAGAGCTGCTGACTGCTTGTCTCAGCATCCTCCTCCCGCTCTCTCCTCTAGGTGCTGCTGATGACCTGTCATAGAGACCTCCTCTCACAATCTCCTCTTGGTGCTGCTGACTGCCTGTCCCAGCGTCCTCCTCCCGCCCTCTCCACTAGGTGCTGCTGACTGCCTGTTCCAGCGTCCTCCTCCCGCTCTCTCCTCTAGGTGCTGCTGACTGCTTGTCCCAGAGTCCTCCTCTCGCACTCTCCTTTAGGTGCTGCTGATGACCTGTCCCAGAGACCTCCTCTCGCAATCTCCTCTAGGTGCTGCTGACTGCTTGTCCCAGAGACCTCCTCTCGCAATCTCCTCTAGGTGTTGCTGACTGCCTGCCCCAGTGTCCTCCTCTCACTCTCTCATCTAGCTGCTGCCGACAGCCTTTCCTAGGGTACTCCTCTTGCACTCTCCTCTAGGTGCTGCTGACTGCCTGTCCCAGATTCCCCCTCTCAGTCTCTTCTCTAAGTGCTGCTGACTGCCTGTCCCAGCATCCTCCCGATCTCTCCTCTTGGTACTGCTGATGACCTGTCCCATAAACCTCCTTTCGCAATCTCCTCTAGGTGCTGCTGACTGCTTGTCCCAGAGACCTCCTCTCACAATCTCGTTTAGGTGCTGCTGACTGCCTGTCCCTGTGTCCTCCTCTCGCACTCTTCTCTAAGAGCTGCTGACTGCCTGTCCCAGCAACGTCCTCCCGCTCTCTCCTCTAGGTGCCGCTGATCACCTGTCCCAGAGAGCTCCTCTCGCAATCTCCTCTAGGTGCTGCTGACTGCCTGTCCCAGCATCCTCCTCCCACTGTCTCCTGTAGGTGCTGCTGATGACCTGTCCCAGAGACCTCCTCTCCCTCTCTCCTCCAGCTGCTGCTGACTGCCTGTCCTAGGGTACTCCTCTTGCACTCTCCTCTAGGAGCTGCTGACTGCCTGTCCCAGAGTCCTCCTCTCGCAATCTCCTCTAGGTGCTGCTGACTGCTTGTCCTTGAGACTTCCTCTCGCAATCTCCTCTAGGTGCTGCTGACTGCTTGTCCCAGAGACCTCCTCTCGCAGTCTCCTCGAGGTGCTGCTGACTGCCTGTCCCAGAGTCCTCCTCTCAATCTCTCCTCTAGGTGCTGCTGACTGCCTGTCCCAGATTCTTCCACTCGCACTCTCCTCTAAGAGCTGCTGACAGCCTTTCTCAGCATCCTCCTCCCGCTCTCTCCTCTAGGGGCTGCTGATGACCTGTCCCAGAGACCTCCTCTCGCAATCTCCTCTAGGTGCTGCTGACTGCTTGTCCCAGAGTCCCCCTCTCACGGTCTCCTCTAGGTGCTGCTGACTGCCTGTCATAGCGTCCTCCTCCCGCCCTCTTCTCTAGGTCCTGCTTACAACCTGTCCCAGACACCTCCTCTTGCAATCTCCTCTTGGTGCTGCTGACTGCTTGTCCCAGATTCCTCCTCTCGCACTCTCCTCTAGGTGCTGCTGATGACCTGTCCCAGAGACCTCCTCTCGCAATCTCCTCTAGGTGCTGCTGACAGCTTGTCCCAGAGTCATCGTCTCGCACTCTCCTCTAGGTGCTGCTGATGACCTGTCCCAGAGACCTCCTCTCGCAATCTCCTCTAGATGCTGCTGACTGCTTGTCCCAGAGACCTCCTCTCGCAATCTCCTCTAGGTGCTGCTGACTGCTTGTCCCAGAAACCTCCTCTCGCACTCTCCTCTAGGTGTTGCGACTGCCTGCCCCAGTGTCCTCCTCTCACTCTCTCCTCCTGCTGCTGCCGACTGCCTGTCCTAGGGTACTCCTCTTGCACTCTATTCTAGGTGCTGCTGACTGCCTGTCCCAGATTCCCCCTCTCACTCTCTCCTCTAGGTGTTGCTGACTGCCTGACCCAGAGTCATCCGCTCACACTCTCCGCGAGGTGCTGCTGACTGCCTGTCCCAGCATCCTCCCGCTCTCTCCTCTAGGTGCTGCTGATGACCTGTCCCAGAGACCTCCTCTCGCAATCTCCTCTAGGTGCTGCTGACTGCTTGTCCCAGAGACCTCCTCTCACAATCTCCTCTATGTGCTGCTGACTGCCTGTCCCTGTGTCCTACTCTCGCACTCTCCTCTAAGAGCTGCTGAGTGCCTGTCCCAGCATCGACCTCCCGCTCCCACCTCTAGGTGCTGCTGATGACCTGTCCCAGAGAGCTCCTCTCGCAATCTCCTCTAGGTGCTGCTGACTGCCTGTCCCAGCGTCCTCCTCCCACTCTCTCCTCTAGGTGCTGCTGATGACCTGTCCCAGAGACCTCCTCTCCCTCTCTCCTCTAGCTGCTGCTGACTGCCTGTCCTAGGGCCCTCCTCTTGCACTCTCTGCTAGGTGCTGCTGACTGCCTGTCCCAGAGTCCTCCACTCAATCTCTCCTCTAGCTGCTGCTGACTGCCTGTCCTTGGGTACTCCTCTTGCACTCTCCTCTAGGAGCTGCTGACTGCCAGACCCAGAGTCATCTGCTCGCACTCTCCTCTAGGAGCTGCTGACTGCCTGTCCCAGAGACCTCCTCTCGCACTCTCCTCGAGGTGCTGCTGACTGCCTGTCCCAGAGTCCTCCTCTCAATCTCTCCTCTAGGTGCTGCTGACTGCCTGTCCCAGATTCTTCCACTCGCACTCTTCTCTAAGAGCTGCTGACTGGCTGTCTCAGCATCCTCCTCCCGCTCTCTCCTCTAGGTGCTGCTGATGACCTGTCCCAGAGACCTCCTCTCGCAATCTCCTCTAGGTGCTGCTTTTTGCTTGTCCCAGAGTCCCCCTCTTTCGCGCTCCTCTAGGTGCTGCTGACTGCCTGTCATAGCGTCCTCCTCCCGCCCTCTCCTCTAGGTGCTGCTTATGACCTGTCCCAGAGACCTCCTCTCGCAATCTCCTCTTGGTGCTGCTGACTGCTTGTCCCACAGTCCTCCTCTCGCACTCTCCTCTAGGTGCTGCTGATGACCTCTCCCAGAGACCTCCTCTCGCAATATCCTCTAGGTGCTGCTGACTGCTTGTCCCAGAGTCCTCCTCTCGCACTCTCCTCTAGGTGCTGCTGATGACCTGTCCCAGAGACCTCCTCTCGCAATCTCCTCTAGTTGCTGCTGACTGCTTGTCCCAGAGACTTCCTCTCGCAATCTCCTCTAGGTGCTGCTGACTGCTTGTCCCAGAGACCTCCTCTAGCAGTCTCCTCTAGGTGTTGCGACTGCCTGCCCCAGTGTCCTCCTCTCACTCTCTCCTCCTGCTGCTGACGACTGCCTGTCCTAGGGTACTCCGCTTGCACTCTCCTCTAGGTGCTGCTGAATGCCTGTCCCATATTCCCCCTCTCACTCTCTCCTCTAGGTGTTGCTGTCTGCCTGTCCCAGAGTCATCCGCTCACACTCTCCTCGCTGTGCTGCTGACTGCCTGTCCCAGCATCCTCCCTCCCGCTCTCTCCTCTAGGTGCTGCTGATGACCTGCCCCAGAAACCTCCTCTCGCAATCTCCTCTAGGTGCTGTTGACTGCTTGTCGCAGAGACCTCCTCTCACAATCTCCTTTAGGTGCTGCTGACTGCCTGTCCCTGTGTCCTCCTCTCACGCTCTCCTCTAAGAGCTGCTGAGTGCCTGTCCCAGCATCGTCCACCCGCTCTCTCCTCTAGGTGCTGCTGATGACCTCTCCCAGAGAGCTCCTCTCGCAATCTCCTCTTGGTGCTGCTGACTGCTTGTCCCAGAGTCCCCCTCTCACGCTCTCCTATAGGTGCTGCTGACTGCCTGTCCCAGCGTCCTCCTCCCACTCTCTCCTCTAGGTGCTGCTGATTACCTGTCCCAGAGACCTCCTCTCCCCCTCTCCTCTAGCTGTTGCTGATTGCCTGTCCTAGGGTACTACTCTTGCACTCTCTGCTAGGTGCTGCTGACTGCCTGTCCCAGAGTCCTCCACTCAATCTCTCCTCTAGCTGCTGCTGACTGCCTGTCCTTGGGTACTCCTCTTGCACTCTCCTCTAGGAGCTGCTGACTGCCAGACCCAGAGTCATCTGCTCGCACTCTCCTCTAGGAGCTGCTGACTGCCTGTCCCAGAGACCTCCTCTCGCACTCTCCTCGAGGTGCTGCTGACTGCCTGTCCCAGAGTCCTCCTCTCAATCTCTCCTCTAGGTGCTGCTGACTGCCTGTCCCAGATTCTTCCACTCGCACTCTCCTCTAAGAGCTGCTGACTGCCTGTCTCAGCATCCTCCTCCCGCTCTCTCCTCTAGTTGCTGCTGATGACCTCTCCCAGAGACCTGCTCTCGCAATCACCTCCAGGTGCTGCTTTTTGCTTGTCCCAGAGTCCCCCTCTCAGGCGCTACTCTAGGTGCTGCTGACTGCTTGTCCCAGACTCCTCCTCTCAATCTCTCCTCTAGGTGCTGCTGACTGCCTTTCCTAGGGTACTCCTTTTGCACTCTCCTCTAGGAGCTGCTGACTGCCTGTCCCAGAGTCCTCCTCTCGCAATCTCCTCTAGGTGCTGCTGACTGTTTGACTCAGAGTCACCCTCTCACTTTCTCCTCTAGGTGCTGCTGACTGCCTGTCCCAGCGTCCTCCTCCCGCCCTCTCCATGAGGTGCTGCTGACTGCCTGTTCCAGCGTCCTCCTCCCGTCCTCTCCTCTAGGTGCTGCTGACTGCTTGTCCCAGAGACCTCCTCTCGCATTCTCCTCTAGGTGCTTCTGACTGCTTGTCCCAGAGACCTCCTCTCGTAATCTCCTCTAGGAGTTGCTGACTGCCTGCCCCAGTGTCCTCCTCTCACTCTCTCCTCTAGCTGCTGCCGACTGCCTGTCCTAGGATACTCCTCTTGCACTCTCCTCTAGGCGCTGCTGACTGCCTGTCCCAGATTCCCCCTCTCACTCTCTCCTCTGGGGGTTGCTGACTGGCTGACCCAGAGTCATCCACTCACACTCTCCTCGAGGTGCTGCTGACTGCCTGTCCCAGAGTCCTCCTCTCAATCTCTCCTCTAGGTGCTGCTGACTGCCTGTCCCAGATTCTTCGACTCGCACATTCCTCTAAGAGCTGCTGACTGCCTGTCCCAGCGTCCTCCTCCCGCTCTCTCCACTAGGTGCTGCTGATGACCTGTCCGAGAGGCCTCCTCTCGCAATCTCCTCTAGGTGCTGCTGATGGCTTGTCCCAGAGTCCCCCTCTCACGCTCTCCTCTAGGTGCTGCTGACTGCCTGTCCCAGCGTCCTCCTCCCGCCCTCTCCACTAGGTGCTGCTGACTGCCTGTTCCAGCGTCCTCCTCCCACCGTCTCCTCTAGGTGCTGCTGACTGCCTGTCCCAGCGTCCTCCACCCGCCCACTCCTCTAGGTGCTGCTTATGACCTGTCCCAGAGACCTCCTCTTGCAATCTCCTCTAGGTGCTGCTGACTGCTTGTCCCAGAGTCCTCCTCTCGCACTCTCCTCTAGGTGCTGCTGATGATCTGTCCCAGAGACCTCCTCTCCCTCTCTCCTCTAGCTGCTGCTGACTGCCTGTCCTAGGGTACTCCTCTTGCACTCTCCGCTAGGTGCTGCTGACTGCCTGTCCCAGAGTCCTCCACTCAATCTCTCCTCTAGCTGCTGCTGACTGCCTGTCCTAGGGTACTCCTCTTGCACTCTCCTCTAGGAGCTGCTGACTGCCAGACCCAGAGTCATCTGCTCGCACTCTCCTCTAGCAGCTGCTGTCTGCCTGTCCCAGAGACCTCCTCTCGCACTCTTCTCGAGGTGCTGCTGACTGCCTGTCCCAGAGTCCTCCTCTCAATCTCTCCTCTAGGTGCTGCTGACTGCCTGTCCCAGATTCTTCCACTCGCACTCTCCTCTAAGAGCTGCTGACTGCTTGTCTCAGCATCCTCCTCCCGCTCTCTCCTCTAGGTGCTGCTGATGACCTGTCCCAGAGACCTCCTCTCACAATCTCCTCTTGGTGCTGCTGACTGCCTGTCCCAGCGTCCTCCTCCCGCCCTCTCCACTAGGTGCTGCTGACTGCCTGTTCCAGCGTCCTCCTCCCGCTCTCTCCTCTAGGTGCTGCTGACTGCTTGTCCCAGAGTCCTCCTCTCGCACTCTCCTTTAGGTGCTGCTGATGACCTGTCCCAGAGACCTCCTCTCACAATCTCCTCTAGGTGCTGCTGACTGCTTGTCCCAGAGACCTCCTCTCGCAATCTCCTCTAGGTGTTGCTGACTGCCTGCCCCAGTGTCCTCCTCTCACTCTCTCATCTAGCTGCTGCCGACAGCCTTTCCTAGGGTACTCCTCTTGCACTCTCCTCTAGGTGCTGCTGACTGCCTGTCCCAGATTCCCCCTCTCAGTCTCTTCTCTAAGTGCTGCTGACTGCCTGTCCCAGCATCCTCCCGATCTCTCCTCTTGGTACTGCTGATGACCTGTCCCATAAACCTCCTTTCGCAATCTCCTCTAGGTGCTGCTGACTGCTTGTCCCAGAGACCTCCTCTCACAATCTCGTTTAGGTGCTGCTGACTGCCTGTCCCTGTGTCCTCCTCTCGCACTCTTCTCTAAGAGCTGCTGACTGCCTGTCCCAGCAACGTCCTCCCGCTCTCTCCTCTAGGTGCCGCTGATCACCTGTCCCAGAGAGCTCCTCTCGCAATCTCCTCTAGGTGCTGCTGACTGCCTGTCCCAGCATCCTCCTCCCACTGTCTCCTGTAGGTGCTGCTGATGACCTGTCCCAGAGACATCCTCTCCCTCTCTCCTCCAGCTGCTGCTGACTGCCTGTCCTAGGGTACTCCTCTCGCACTCTCCTCGAGGTGCTGCTGACTGCCTGTCCCAGAGTCCTCCTCTCAATCTCTCCTCTAGGTGCTGCTGACTGCCTGTCCCAGATTCTTCCACTCGCACTCTCCTCTAAGAGCTGCTGACTGGCTGTCTCAGCATCCTCCTCCCGCTCTCTCCTCTAGGTGCTGCTGATGACCTGTCCCAGAGACCTCCTCTCGCAATCTCCTCTAGGTGCTGCTTTTTGCTTGTCCCAGAGTCCCCCTCTTTCGCGCTCCTCTAGGTGCTGCTGACTGCCTGTCATAGCGTCCTCCTCCCGCCCTCTCCTCTAGGTGCTGCTTATGACCTGTCCCAGAGACCTCCTCTCGCAATCTCCTCTTGGTGCTGCTGACTGCTTGTCCCACAGTCCTCCTCTCGCACTCTCCTCTAGGTGCTGCTGATGACCTCTCCCAGAGACCTCCTCTCGCAATATCCTCTAGGTGCTGCTGACTGCTTGTCCCAGAGTCCTCCTCTCGCACTCTCCTCTAGGTGCTGCTGATGACCTGTCCCAGAGACCTCCTCTCGCAATCTCCTCTAGTTGCTGCTGACTGCTTGTCCCAGAGACTTCCTCTCGCAATCTCCTCTAGGTGCTGCTGACTGCTTGTCCCAGAGACCTCTTCTAGCAGTCTCCTCTAGGTGTTGCGACTGCCTGCCCCAGTGTCCTCCTCTCACTCTCTCCTCCTGCTGCTGACGACTGCCTGTCCTAGGGTACTCCGCTTGCACTCTCCTCTAGGTGCTGCTGAATGCCTGTCCCATATTCCCCCTCTCACTCTCTCCTCTAGGTGTTGCTGTCTGCCTGTCCCAGAGTCATCCGCTCACACTCTCCTCGCTGTGCTGCTGACTGCCTGTCCCAGCATCCTCCCTCCCGCTCTCTCCTCTAGCTGCTGATGACCTGCCCCAGAAACCTCCTCTCGCAATCTCCTCTAGGTGCTGTTGACTGCTTGTCGCAGAGACCTCTCACAATCTCCTTTAGGTGCTGCTGACTGCCTGTCCCTGTGTCCTCCTCTCACGCTCTCCTCTAAGAGCTGCTGAGTGCCTGTCCCAGCATCGTCCACCCGCTCTCTCCTCTAGGTGCTGCTGATGACCGCTCCCAGAGAGCTCCTCTCGCAATCTCCTCTTGGTGCTGCTGACTGCTTGTCCCAGAGTCCCCCTCTCACGCTCTCCTATAGGTGCTGCTGACTGCCTGTCCCAGAGACCTCCTCTCCCCCTCTCCTCTAGCTGTTGCTGATTGCCTGTCCTAGGGTACTACTCTTGCACTCTCTGCTAGGTGCTGCTGACTGCCTGTCCCAGAGTCCTCCACTCAATCTCTCCTCTAGCTGCTGCTGACTGCCTGTCCTTGGGTACTCCTCTTGCACTCTCCTCTAGGAGCTGCTGACTGCCAGACCCAGAGTCATCTGCTCGCACTCTCCTCTAGGAGCTGCTGACTGCCTGTCCCAGAGACCTCCTCTCGCACTCTCCTCGAGGTGCTGCTGACTGCCTGTCCCAGAGTCCTCCTCTCAATCTCTCCTCTAGGTGCTGCTGACTGCCTGTCCCAGATTCTTCCACTCGCACTCTCCTCTAAGAGCTGCTGACTGCCTGTCTCAGCATCCTCCTCCCGCTCTCTCCTCTAGTTGCTGCTGATGACCTCTCCCAGAGACCTGCTCTCGCAATCACCTCCAGGTGCTGCTTTTTGCTTGTCCCAGAGTCCCCCTCTCAGGCGCTACTCTAGGTGCTGCTGACTGCTTGTCCCAGACTCCTCCTCTCAATCTCTCCTCTAGGTGCTGCTGACTGCCTTTCCTAGGGTACTCCTTTTGCACTCTCCTCTAGGAGCTGCTGACTGCCTGTCCCAGAGTCCTCCTCTCGCAATCTCCTCTAGGTGCTGCTGACTGTTTGACTCAGAGTCACCCTCTCACTTTCTCCTCTAGGTGCTGCTGACTGCCTGTCCCAGCGTCCTCCTCCCGCCCTCTCCATGAGATGCTGCTGACTGCCTGTTCCAGCGTCCTCCTCCCGTCCTCTCCTCTAGGTGCTGCTGACTGCTTGTCCCAGAGACCTCCTCTCGCATTCTCCTCTAGGTGCTTCTGACTGCTTGTCCCAGAGACCTCCTCTCGTAATCTCCTCTAGGTGTTGCTGACTGCCTGCCCCAGTGTCCTCCTCTCACTCTCTCCTCTAGCTGCTGCCGACTGCCTGTCCTAGGATACTCCTCTTGCACTCTCCTCTAGGCGCTGCTGACTGCCTGTCCCAGATTCCCCCTCTCACTCTCTCCTCTGGGGGTTGCTGACTGGCTGACCCAGAGTCATCCACTCACACTCTCCTCGAGGTGCTGCTGACTGCCTGTCCCAGAGTCCTCCTCTCAATCTCTCCTCTAGGTGCTGCTGACTGCCTGTCCCAGATTCTTCGACTCGCACATTCCTCTAAGAGCTGCTGACTGCCTGTCCCAGCGTCCTCCTCCCGCTCTCTCCACTAGGTGCTGCTGATGACCTGTCCGAGAGGCCTCCTCTCGCAATCTCCTCTAGGTGCTGCTGATGGCTTGTCCCAGAGTCCCCCTCTCACGCTCTCCTCTAGGTGCTGCTGACTGCCTGTCCCAGCGTCCTCCTCCCGCCCTCTCCACTAGGTGCTGCTGACTGCCTGTTCCAGCGTCCACCTCCCACCGTCTCCTCTAGGTGCTTTTGACTGCCTGTCCCAGCGTCCTCCACCCGCCCACTCCTCTAGGTGCTGCTTATGACCTGTCCCAGAGACCTCCTCTTGCAATCTCCTCTAGGTGCTGCTGACTGCTTGTCCCAGAGTCCTCCTCTCGCACTCTCCTCTAGGTGCTGCTGATGATCTGTCCCAGAGACCTCCTCTCCCTCTCTCCTCTAGCTGCTGCTGACTGCCTGTCCTAGGGTACTCCTCTTGCACTCTCCGCTAGGTGCTGCTGACTGCCTGTCCCAGAGTCATCCACTCAATCTCTCCTCTAGCTGCTGCTGACTGCCTGTCCTAGGGTACTCCTCTTGCACTCTCCTCTAGGAGCTGCTGACTGCCAGACCCAGAGTCATCTGCTCGCACTCTCCTCTAGCAGCTGCTGTCTGCCTGTCCCAGAGACCTCCTCTCGCACTCTTCTCGAGGTGCTGCTGACTGCCTGTCCCAGAGTCCTCCTCTCAATCTCTCCTCTAGGTGCTGCTGACTGCCTGTCCCAGATTCTTCCACTCGCACTCTCCTCTAAGAGCTGCTGACTGCCTGTCTCAGCATCCTCCTCCCGCTCTCTCCTCTAGGTGCTGCTGATGACCTGTCCCAGAGACCTCCTCTCACAATCTCCTCTTGGTGCTGCTGACTGCCTGTCCCAGCGTCCTCCTCCCGCCCTCTCCACTAGGTGCTGCTGACTGCTTGTCCTTGAGACTTCCTCTCGCAATCTCCTCTAGGTGCTGCTGACTGCTTGTCCCAGAGACCTCCTCTCGCAGTCTCCTCGAGGTGCTGCTGACTGCCTGTCCCAGAGTCCTCCTCTCAATCTCTCCTCTAGGTGCTGCTGACTGCCTGTCCCAGATTCTTCCACTCGCACTCTCCTCTAAGAGCTGCTGACAGCCTTTCTCAGCATCCTCCTCCCGCTCTCTCCTCTAGGGGCTGCTGATGACCTGTCCCAGAGACCTCCTCTCGCAATCTCCTCTAGGTGCTGCTGACTGCTTGTCCCAGAGTCCCCCTCTCACGGTCTCCTCTAGGTGCTGCTGACTGCCTGTCATAGCGTCCTCCTCCCGCCCTCTTCTCTAGGTCCTGCTTACAACCTGTCCCAGACACCTCCTCTTGCAATCTCCTCTTGGTGCTGCTGACTGCTTGTCCCAGATTCCTCCTCTCGCACTCTCCTCTAGGTGCTGCTGATGACCTGTCCCAGAGACCTCCTCTCGCAATCTCCTCTAGGTGCTGCTGACAGCTTGTCCCAGAGTCATCGTCTCGCACTCTCCTCTAGGTGCTGCTGATGACCTGTCCCAGAGACCTCCTCTCGCAATCTCCTCTAGATGCTGCTGACTGCTTGTCCCAGAGACCTCCTCTCGCAATCTCCTCTAGGTGCTGCTGACTGCTTGTCCCAGAAACCTCCTCTCGCACTCTCCTCTAGGTGTTGCGACTGCCTGCCCCAGTGTCCTCCTCTCACTCTCTCCTCCTGCTGCTGCCGACTGCCTGTCCTAGGGTACTCCTCTTGCACTCTATTCTAGGTGCTGCTGACTGCCTGTCCCAGATTCCCCCTCTCACTCTCTCCTCTAGGTGTTGCTGACTGCCTGACCCAGAGTCATCCGCTCACACTCTCCGCGAGGTGCTGCTGACTGCCTGTCCCAGCATCCTCCCGCTCTCTCCTCTAGGTGCTGCTGATGACCTGTCCCAGAGACCTCCTCTCGCAATCTCCTCTAGGTGCTGCTGACTGCTTGTCCCAGAGACCTCCTCTCACAATCTCCTCTATGTGCTGCTGACTGCCTGTCCCTGTGTCCTACTCTCGCACTCTCCTCTAAGAGCTGCTGAGTGCCTGTCCCAGCATCGACCTCCCGCTCCCACCTCTAGGTGCTGCTGATGACCTGTCCCAGAGAGCTCCTCTCGCAATCTCCTCTAGGTGCTGCTGACTGCCTGTCCCAGCGTCCTCCTCCCACTCTCTCCTCTAGGTGCTGCTGATGACCTGTCCCAGAGACCTCCTCTCCCTCTCTCCTCTAGCTGCTGCTGACTGCCTGTCCTAGGGCCCTCCTCTTGCACTCTCTGCTAGGTGCTGCTGACTGCCTGTCCCAGAGTCCTCCACTCAATCTCTCCTCTAGCTGCTGCTGACTGCCTGTCCTTGGGTACTCCTCTTGCACTCTCCTCTAGGAGCTGCTGACTGCCAGACCCAGAGTCATCTGCTCGCACTCTCCTCTAGGAGCTGCTGACTGCCTGTCCCAGAGACCTCCTCTCGCACTCTCCTCGAGGTGCTGCTGACTGCCTGTCCCAGAGTCCTCCTCTCAATCTCTCCTCTAGGTGCTGCTGACTGCCTGTCCCAGATTCTTCCACTCGCACTCTTCTCTAAGAGCTGCTGACTGGCTGTCTCAGCATCCTCCTCCCGCTCTCTCCTCTAGGTGCTGCTGATGACCTGTCCCAGAGACCTCCTCTCGCAATCTCCTCTAGGTGCTGCTTTTTGCTTGTCCCAGAGTCCCCCTCTTTCGCGCTCCTCTAGGTGCTGCTGACTGCCTGTCATAGCGTCCTCCTCCCGCCCTCTCCTCTAGGTGCTGCTTATGACCTGTCCCAGAGACCTCCTCTCGCAATCTCCTCTTGGTGCTGCTGACTGCTTGTCCCACAGTCCTCCTCTCGCACTCTCCTCTAGGTGCTGCTGATGACCTCTCCCAGAGACCTCCTCTCGCAATATCCTCTAGGTGCTGCTGACTGCTTGTCCCAGAGTCCTCCTCTCGCACTCTCCTCTAGGTGCTGCTGATGACCTGTCCCAGAGACCTCCTCTCGCAATCTCCTCTAGTTGCTGCTGACTGCTTGTCCCAGAGACTTCCTCTCGCAATCTCCTCTAGGTGCTGCTGACTGCTTGTCCCAGAGACCTCCTCTAGCAGTCTCCTCTAGGTGTTGCGACTGCCTGCCCCAGTGTCCTCCTCTCACTCTCTCCTCCTGCTGCTGACGACTGCCTGTCCTAGGGTACTCCGCTTGCACTCTCCTCTAGGTGCTGCTGAATGCCTGTCCCATATTCCCCCTCTCACTCTCTCCTCTAGGTGTTGCTGTCTGCCTGTCCCAGAGTCATCCGCTCACACTCTCCTCGCTGTGCTGCTGACTGCCTGTCCCAGCATCCTCCCTCCCGCTCTCTCCTCTAGGTGCTGCTGATGACCTGCCCCAGAAACCTCCTCTCGCAATCTCCTCTAGGTGCTGTTGACTGCTTGTCGCAGAGACCTCCTCTCACAATCTCCTTTAGGTGCTGCTGACTGCCTGTCCCTGTGTCCTCCTCTCACGCTCTCCTCTAAGAGCTGCTGAGTGCCTGTCCCAGCATCGTCCACCCGCTCTCTCCTCTAGGTGCTGCTGATGACCTCTCCCAGAGAGCTCCTCTCGCAATCTCCTCTTGGTGCTGCTGACTGCTTGTCCCAGAGTCCCCCTCTCACGCTCTCCTATAGGTGCTGCTGACTGCCTGTCCCAGCGTCCTCCTCCCACTCTCTCCTCTAGGTGCTGCTGATTACCTGTCCCAGAGACCTCCTCTCCCCCTCTCCTCTAGCTGTTGCTGATTGCCTGTCCTAGGGTACTACTCTTGCACTCTCTGCTAGGTGCTGCTGACTGCCTGTCCCAGAGTCCTCCACTCAATCTCTCCTCTAGCTGCTGCTGACTGCCTGTCCTTGGGTACTCCTCTTGCACTCTCCTCTAGGAGCTGCTGACTGCCAGACCCAGAGTCATCTGCTCGCACTCTCCTCTAGGAGCTGCTGACTGCCTGTCCCAGAGACCTCCTCTCGCACTCTCCTCGAGGTGCTGCTGACTGCCTGTCCCAGAGTCCTCCTCTCAATCTCTCCTCTAGGTGCTGCTGACTGCCTGTCCCAGATTCTTCCACTCGCACTCTCCTCTAAGAGCTGCTGACTGCCTGTCTCAGCATCCTCCTCCCGCTCTCTCCTCTAGTTGCTGCTGATGACCTCTCCCAGAGACCTGCTCTCGCAATCACCTCCAGGTGCTGCTTTTTGCTTGTCCCAGAGTCCCCCTCTCAGGCGCTACTCTAGGTGCTGCTGACTGCTTGTCCCAGACTCCTCCTCTCAATCTCTCCTCTAGGTGCTGCTGACTGCCTTTCCTAGGGTACTCCTTTTGCACTCTCCTCTAGGAGCTGCTGACTGCCTGTCCCAGAGTCCTCCTCTCGCAATCTCCTCTAGGTGCTGCTGACTGTTTGACTCAGAGTCACCCTCTCACTTTCTCCTCTAGGTGCTGCTGACTGCCTGTCCCAGCGTCCTCCTCCCGCCCTCTCCATGAGGTGCTGCTGACTGCCTGTTCCAGCGTCCTCCTCCCGTCCTCTCCTCTAGGTGCTGCTGACTGCTTGTCCCAGAGACCTCCTCTCGCATTCTCCTCTAGGTGCTTCTGACTGCTTGTCCCAGAGACCTCCTCTCGTAATCTCCTCTAGGAGTTGCTGACTGCCTGCCCCAGTGTCCTCCTCTCACTCTCTCCTCTAGCTGCTGCCGACTGCCTGTCCTAGGATACTCCTCTTGCACTCTCCTCTAGGCGCTGCTGACTGCCTGTCCCAGATTCCCCCTCTCACTCTCTCCTCTGGGGGTTGCTGACTGGCTGACCCAGAGTCATCCACTCACACTCTCCTCGAGGTGCTGCTGACTGCCTGTCCCAGAGTCCTCCTCTCAATCTCTCCTCTAGGTGCTGCTGACTGCCTGTCCCAGATTCTTCGACTCGCACATTCCTCTAAGAGCTGCTGACTGCCTGTCCCAGCGTCCTCCTCCCGCTCTCTCCACTAGGTGCTGCTGATGACCTGTCCGAGAGGCCTCCTCTCGCAATCTCCTCTAGGTGCTGCTGATGGCTTGTCCCAGAGTCCCCCTCTCACGCTCTCCTCTAGGTGCTGCTGACTGCCTGTCCCAGCGTCCTCCTCACGCCCTCTCCACTAGGTGCTGCTGACTGCCTGTTCCAGCGTCCTCCTCCCACCGTCTCCTCTAGGTGCTGCTGACTGCCTGTCCCAGCGTCCTCCACCCGCCCACTCCTCTAGGTGCTGCTTATGACCTGTCCCAGAGACCTCCTCTTGCAATCTCCTCTAGGTGCTGCTGACTGCTTGTCCCAGAGTCCTCCTCTCGCACTCTCCTCTAGGTGCTGCTGATGATCTGTCCCAGAGACCTCCTCTCCCTCTCTCCTCTAGCTGCTGCTGACTGCCTGTCCTAGGGTACTCCTCTTGCACTCTCCGCTAGGTGCTGCTGACTGCCTGTCCCAGAGTCCTCCACTCAATCTCTCCTCTAGCTGCTGCTGACTGCCTGTCCTAGGGTACTCCTCTTGCACTCTCCTCTAGGAGCTGCTGACTGCCAGACCCAGAGTCATCTGCTCGCACTCTCCTCTAGCAGCTGCTGTCTGCCTGTCCCAGAGACCTCCTCTCGCACTCTTCTCGAGGTGCTGCTGACTGCCTGTCCCAGAGTCCTCCTCTCAATCTCTCCTCTAGGTGCTGCTGACTGCCTGTCCCAGATTCTTCCACTCGCACTCTCCTCTAAGAGCTGCTGACTGCTTGTCTCAGCATCCTCCTCCCGCTCTCTCCTCTAGGTGCTGCTGATGACCTGTCCCAGAGACCTCCTCTCACAATCTCCTCTTGGTGCTGCTGACTGCCTGTCCCAGCGTCCTCCTCCCGCCCTCTCCACTAGGTGCTGCTGACTGCCTGTTCCAGCGTCCTCCTCCCGCTCTCTCCTCTAGGTGCTGCTGACTGCTTGTCCCAGAGTCCTCCTCTCGCACTCTCCTTTAGGTGCTGCTGATGACCTGTCCCAGAGACCTCCTCTCACAATCTCCTCTAGGTGCTGCTGACTGCTTGTCCCAGAGACCTCCTCTCGCAATCTCCTCTAGGTGTTGCTGACTGCCTGCCCCAGTGTCCTCCTCTCACTCTCTCATCTAGCTGCTGCCGACAGCCTTTCCTAGGGTACTCCTCTTGCACTCTCCTCTAGGTGCTGCTGACTGCCTGTCCCAGATTCCCCCTCTCAGTCTCTTCTCTAAGTGCTGCTGACTGCCTGTCCCAGCATCCTCCCGATCTCTCCTCTTGGTACTGCTGATGACCTGTCCCATAAACCTCCTTTCGCAATCTCCTCTAGGTGCTGCTGACTGCTTGTCCCAGAGACCTCCTCTCACAATCTCGTTTAGGTGCTGCTGACTGCCTGTCCCTGTGTCCTCCTCTCGCACTCTTCTCTAAGAGCTGCTGACTGCCTGTCCCAGCAACGTCCTCCCGCTCTCTCCTCTAGGTGCCGCTGATCACCTGTCCCAGAGAGCTCCTCTCGCAATCTCCTCTAGGTGCTGCTGACTGCCTGTCCCAGCATCCTCCTCCCACTGTCTCCTGTAGGTGCTGCTGATGACCTGTCCCAGAGACATCCTCTCCCTCTCTCCTCCAGCTGCTGCTGACTGCCTGTCCTAGGGTACTCCTCTCGCACTCTCCTCGAGGTGCTGCTGACTGCCTGTCCCAGAGTCCTCCTCTCAATCTCTCCTCTAGGTGCTGCTGACTGCCTGTCCCAGATTCTTCCACTCGCACTCTCCTCTAAGAGCTGCTGACTGGCTGTCTCAGCATCCTCCTCCCGCTCTCTCCTCTAGGTGCTGCTGATGACCTGTCCCAGAGACCTCCTCTCGCAATCTCCTCTAGGTGCTGCTTTTTGCTTGTCCCAGAGTCCCCCTCTTTCGCGCTCCTCTAGGTGCTGCTGACTGCCTGTCATAGCGTCCTCCTCCCGCCCTCTCCTCTAGGTGCTGCTTATGACCTGTCCCAGAGACCTCCTCTCGCAATCTCCTCTTGGTGCTGCTGACTGCTTGTCCCACAGTCCTCCTCTCGCACTCTCCTCTAGGTGCTGCTGATGACCTCTCCCAGAGACCTCCTCTCGCAATATCCTCTAGGTGCTGCTGACTGCTTGTCCCAGAGTCCTCCTCTCGCACTCTCCTCTAGGTGCTGCTGATGACCTGTCCCAGAGACCTCCTCTCGCAATCTCCTCTAGTTGCTGCTGACTGCTTGTCCCAGAGACTTCCTCTCGCAATCTCCTCTAGGTGCTGCTGACTGCTTGTCCCAGAGACCTCTTCTAGCAGTCTCCTCTAGGTGTTGCGACTGCCTGCCCCAGTGTCCTCCTCTCACTCTCTCCTCCTGCTGCTGACGACTGCCTGTCCTAGGGTACTCCGCTTGCACTCTCCTCTAGGTGCTGCTGAATGCCTGTCCCATATTCCCCCTCTCACTCTCTCCTCTAGGTGTTGCTGTCTGCCTGTCCCAGAGTCATCCGCTCACACTCTCCTCGCTGTGCTGCTGACTGCCTGTCCCAGCATCCTCCCTCCCGCTCTCTCCTCTAGCTGCTGATGACCTGCCCCAGAAACCTCCTCTCGCAATCTCCTCTAGGTGCTGTTGACTGCTTGTCGCAGAGACCTCTCACAATCTCCTTTAGGTGCTGCTGACTGCCTGTCCCTGTGTCCTCCTCTCACGCTCTCCTCTAAGAGCTGCTGAGTGCCTGTCCCAGCATCGTCCACCCGCTCTCTCCTCTAGGTGCTGCTGATGACCGCTCCCAGAGAGCTCCTCTCGCAATCTCCTCTTGGTGCTGCTGACTGCTTGTCCCAGAGTCCCCCTCTCACGCTCTCCTATAGGTGCTGCTGACTGCCTGTCCCAGAGACCTCCTCTCCCCCTCTCCTCTAGCTGTTGCTGATTGCCTGTCCTAGGGTACTACTCTTGCACTCTCTGCTAGGTGCTGCTGACTGCCTGTCCCAGAGTCCTCCACTCAATCTCTCCTCTAGCTGCTGCTGACTGCCTGTCCTTGGGTACTCCTCTTGCACTCTCCTCTAGGAGCTGCTGACTGCCAGACCCAGAGTCATCTGCTCGCACTCTCCTCTAGGAGCTGCTGACTGCCTGTCCCAGAGACCTCCTCTCGCACTCTCCTCGAGGTGCTGCTGACTGCCTGTCCCAGAGTCCTCCTCTCAATCTCTCCTCTAGGTGCTGCTGACTGCCTGTCCCAGATTCTTCCACTCGCACTCTCCTCTAAGAGCTGCTGACTGCCTGTCTCAGCATCCTCCTCCCGCTCTCTCCTCTAGTTGCTGCTGATGACCTCTCCCAGAGACCTGCTCTCGCAATCACCTCCAGGTGCTGCTTTTTGCTTGTCCCAGAGTCCCCCTCTCAGGCGCTACTCTAGGTGCTGCTGACTGCTTGTCCCAGACTCCTCCTCTCAATCTCTCCTCTAGGTGCTGCTGACTGCCTTTCCTAGGGTACTCCTTTTGCACTCTCCTCTAGGAGCTGCTGACTGCCTGTCCCAGAGTCCTCCTCTCGCAATCTCCTCTAGGTGCTGCTGACTGTTTGACTCAGAGTCACCCTCTCACTTTCTCCTCTAGGTGCTGCTGACTGCCTGTCCCAGCGTCCTCCTCCCGCCCTCTCCATGAGGTGCTGCTGACTGCCTGTTCCAGCGTCCTCCTCCCACTCTCTCCTCTAGGTGCTGCTGATTACCTGTCCCAGAGACCTCCTCTCCCTCTCTCCTCTAGCTGTTGCTGATTGCCTGTCCTAGGGTACTACTCTTGCACTCTCTGCTAGGTGCTGCTGACTGCCTGTCCTTGGGTACTCCTCTTGCAGTCTCCTCTAGGAGCTGCTGACTGCCAGACCCAGAGTCATCTGCTCGCACTCTCCTCTAGGAGCTGCTGACTGCCTGTCCCAGAGACCTCCTCTCGCACTCTCCTCGAGGTGCTGCTGACTGCCTGTCCCAGAGTCCTCCTCTCAATCTCTCCTCTAGGTGCTGCTGACTGCCTGTCCCAGATTCTTCCACTCGCACTCTCCTCTAAGAGCTGCTGACTGCCTGTCTCAGCATCCTCCTCCCGCTCTCTCCTCTAGTTGCTGCTGATGACCTCTCCCAGAGACCTGCTTTCGCAATCACCTCCAGGTGCTGCTTTTTGCTTGTCCCAGAGTCCCCCTCTCAGGCGCTACTCTAGGTGCTGCTGACTGCTTGTCCCAGACTCCTCCTCTCAATCTCTCCTCTAGGTGCTGCTGACTGCCTTTCCTAGGGTACTCCTTTTGCACTCTCCTCTAGGAGCTGCTGACTGCCTGTCCCAGAGTCCTCCTCTCGCAATCTCCTCTAGGTGCTGCTGACTGTTTGACTCAGAGTCACCCTCTCACTTTCTCCTCTAGGTGCTGCTGACTGCCTGTCCCAGCGTCCTCCTCCCGCCCTCTCCATGAGGTGCTGCTGACTGCCTGTTCCAGCGTCCTCCTCCCGTCCTCTCCTCTAGGTGCTGCTGACTGCTTGTCCCAGAGACCTCCTCTCGCATTCTCCTCTAGGTGCTTCTGACTGCTTGTCCCAGAGACCTCCTCTCGTAATCTCCTCTAGGTGTTGCTGACTGCCTGCCCCAGTGTCCTCCTCTCACTCTCTCCTCTAGCTGCTGCCGACTGCCTGTCCTAGGATACTCCTCTTGCACTCTCCTCTAGGCGCTGCTGACTGCCTGTCCCAGATTCCCCCTCTCACTCTCTCCTCTGGGGGTTGCTGACTGGCTGACCCAGAGTCATCCACTCACACTCTCCTCGAGGTGCTGCTGACTGCCTGTCCCAGAGTCCTCCTCTCAATCTCTCCTCTAGGTGCTGCTGACTGCCTGTCCCAGATTCTTCGACTCGCACATTCCTCTAAGAGCTGCTGACTGCCTGTCCCAGCATCCTCCTCCCGCTCTCTCCACTAGGTGCTGCTGATGACCTGTCCGAGAGGCCTCCTCTCGCAATCTCCTCTAGGTGCTGCTGACGGCTTGTCCCAGAGTCCCCCTCTCACGCTCTCCTCTAGGTGCTGCTGACTGCCTGTCCCAGCGTCCTCCTCCCGCCCTCTCCACTAGGTGCTGCTGACTGCCTGTTTCAGCGTCCTCCTCCCACCGTCTCCTCTAGGTGCTGCTGACTGCCTGTCCCAGCGTCCTCCACCCGCCCACTCCTCTAGGTGCTGCTTATGACCTGTCCCAGAGACCTCCTCTTGCAATCTCCTCTAGGTGCTGCTGACTGCTTGTCCCAGAGTCCTCCTCTCGCACTCTCCTCTAGGTGCTGCTGATGATCTGTCCCAGAGACCTCCTCTCCCTCTCTCCTCTAGCTGCTGCTGACTGCCTGTCCTAGGGTACTCCTCTTGCACTCTCCGCTAGGTGCTGCTGACTGCCTGTCCCAGAGTCCTCCACTCAATCTCTCCTCTAGCTGCTGCTGACTGCCTGTCCTAGGGTACTCCTCTTGCACTCTCCTCTAGGAGCTGCTGACTGCCAGACCCAGAGTCATCTGCTCGCACTCTCCTCTAGCAGCTGCTGTCTGCCTGTCCCAGAGACCTCCTCTCGCACTCTCCTCGAGGTGCTGCTGACTGCCTGTCCCAGAGTCCTCCTCTCAATCTCTCCTCTAGGTGCTGCTGACTGCCTGTCCCAGATTCTTCCACTCGCACTCTCCTCTAAGAGCTGCTGACTGCTTGTCTCAGCATCCTCCTCCCGCTCTCTCCTCTAGGTGCTGCTGATGACCTGTCATAGAGACCTCCTCTCACAATCTCCTCTTGGTGCTGCTGACTGCCTGTCCCAGAGTCCTCCTCTCAATCTCTCCTCTAGGTGCTGCTGACTGCCTGTCCCAGATTCTTCCACTCGCACTCTCCTCTAAGAGCTGCTGACAGCCTTTCTCAGCATCCTCCTCCCGCTCTCTCCTCTAGGGGCTGCTGATGACCTGTCCCAGAGACCTCCTCTCGCAATCTCCTCTAGGTGCTGCTGACTGCTTGTCCCAGAGTCCCCCTCTCACGGTCTCCTCTAGGTGCTGCTGACTGCCTGTCATAGCGTCCTCCTCCCGCCCTCTTCTCTAGGTCCTGCTTACAACCTGTCCCAGACACCTCCTCTTGCAATCTCCTCTTGGTGCTGCTGACTGCTTGTCCCAGATTCCTCCTCTCGCACTCTCCTCTAGGTGCTGCTGATGACCTGTCCCAGAGACCTCCTCTCGCAATCTCCTCTAGGTGCTGCTGACAGCTTGTCCCAGAGTCATCGTCTCGCACTCTCCTCTAGGTGCTGCTGATGACCTGTCCCAGAGACCTCCTCTCGCAATCTCCTCTAGATGCTGCTGACTGCTTGTCCCAGAGACCTCCTCTCGCAATCTCCTCTAGGTGCTGCTGACTGCTTGTCCCAGAAACCTCCTCTCGCACTCTCCTCTAGGTGTTGCGACTGCCTGCCCCAGTGTCCTCCTCTCACTCTCTCCTCCTGCTGCTGCCGACTGCCTGTCCTAGGGTACTCCTCTTGCACTCTATTCTAGGTGCTGCTGACTGCCTGTCCCAGATTCCCCCTCTCACTCTCTCCTCTAGGTGTTGCTGACTGCCTGACCCAGAGTCATCCGCTCACACTCTCCGCGAGGTGCTGCCGACTGCCTGTCCCAGCATCCTCCCGCTCTCTCCTCTAGGTGCTGCTGATGACCTGTCCCAGAGACCTCCTCTCGCAATCTCCTCTAGGTGCTGCTGACTGCTTGTCCCAGAGACCTCCTCTCACAATCTCCTCTATGTGCTGCTGACTGCCTGTCCCTGTGTCCTACTCTCGCACTCTCCTCTAAGAGCTGCTGAGTGCCTGTCCCAGCATCGACCTCACGCTCCCACCTCTAGGTGCTGCTGATGACCTGTCCCAGAGAGCTCCTCTCGCAATCTCCTCTAGGTGCTGCTGACTGCCTGTCCCAGCGTCCTCCTCCCACTCTCTCCTCTAGGTGCTGCTGATGACCTGTCCCAGAGACCTCCTCTCCCTCTCTCCTCTAGCTGCTGCTGACTGCCTGTCCTAGGGCCCTCCTCTTGCACTCTCTGCTAGGTGCTGCTGACTGCCTGTCCCAGAGTCCTCCACTCAATCTCTCCTCTAGCTGCTGCTGACTGCCTGTCCTTGGGTACTCCTCTTGCACTCTCCTCTAGGAGCTGCTGACTGCCAGACCCAGAGTCATCTGCTCGCACTCTCCTCTAGGAGCTGCTGACTGCCTGTCCCAGAGACCTCCTCTCGCACTCTCCTCGAGGTGCTGCTGACTGCCTGTCCCAGAGTCCTCCTCTCAATCTCTCCTCTAGGTGCTGCTGACTGCCTGTCCCAGATTCTTCCACTCGCACTCTTCTCTAAGAGCTGCTGACTGGCTGTCTCAGCATCCTCCTCCCGCTCTCTCCTCTAGGTGCTGCTGATGACCTGTCCCAGAGACCTCCTCTCGCAATCTCCTCTAGGTGCTGCTTTTTGCTTGTCCCAGAGTCCCCCTCTTTCGCGCTCCTCTAGGTGCTGCTGACTGCCTGTCATAGCGTCCTCCTCCCGCCCTCTCCTCTAGGTGCTGCTTATGACCTGTCCCAGAGACCTCCTCTCGCAATCTCCTCTTGGTGCTGCTGACTGCTTGTCCCACAGTCCTCCTCTCGCACTCTCCTATAGGTGCTGCTGATGACCTCTCCCAGAGACCTCCTCTCGCAATATCCTCTAGGTGCTGCTGACTGCTTGTCCCAGAGTCCTCCTCTCGCACTCTCCTCTAGGTGCTGCTGATGACCTGTCCCAGAGACCTCCTCTCGCAATCTCCTCTAGTTGCTGCTGACTGCTTGTCCCAGAGACTTCCTCTCGCAATCTCCTCTAGGTGCTGCTGACTGCTTGTCCCAGAGACCTCCTCTAGCAGTCTCCTCTAGGTGTTGCGACTGCCTGCCCCAGTGTCCTCCTCTCACTCTCTCCTCCTGCTGCTGACGACTGCCTGTCCTAGGGTACTCCGCTTGCACTCTCCTCTAGGTGCTGCTGAATGCCTGTCCCATATTCCCCCTCTCACTCTCTCCTCTAGGTGTTGCTGTCTGCCTGTCCCAGAGTCATCCGCTCACACTCTCCTCGCTGTGCTGCTGACTGCCTGTCCCAGCATCCTCCCTCCCGCTCTCTCCTCTAGGCTGCTGATGACCTGCCCCAGAAACCTCCTCTCGCAATCTCCTCTAGGTGCTGTTGACTGCTTGTCGCAGAGACCTCCTCTCACAATCTCCTTTAGGTGCTGCTGACTGCCTGTCCCTGTGTCCTCCTCTCACGCTCTCCTCTAAGAGCTGCTGAGTGCCTGTCCCAGCATCGTCCACCCGCTCTCTCCTCTAGGTGCTGCTGATGACCTCTCCCAGAGAGCTCCTCTCGCAATCTCCTCTTGGTGCTGCTGACTGCTTGTCCCAGAGTCCCCCTCTCACGCTCTCCTATAGGTGCTGCTGACTGCCTGTCCCAGCGTCCTCCTCCCACTCTCTCCTCTAGGTGCTGCTGATTACCTGTCCCAGAGACCTCCTCTCCCCCTCTCCTCTAGCTGTTGCTGATTGCCTGTCCTAGGGTACTACTCTTGCACTCTCTGCTAGGTGCTGCTGACTGCCTGTCCCAGAGTCCTCCACTCAATCTCTCCTCTAGCTGCTGCTGACTGCCTGTCCTTGGGTACTCCTCTTGCACTCTCCTCTAGGAGCTGCTGACTGCCAGACCCAGAGTCATCTGCTCGCACTCTCCTCTAGGAGCTGCTGACTGCCTGTCCCAGAGACCTCCTCTCGCACTCTCCTCGAGGTGCTGCTGACTGCCTGTCCCAGAGTCCTCCTCTCAATCTCTCCTCTAGGTGCTGCTGACTGCCTGTCCCAGATTCTTCCACTCGCACTCTCCTCTAAGAGCTGCTGACTGCCTGTCTCAGCATCCTCCTCCCGCTCTCTCCTCTAGTTGCTGCTGATGACCTCTCCCAGAGACCTGCTCTCGCAATCACCTCCAGGTGCTGCTTTTTGCTTGTCCCAGAGTCCCCCTCTCAGGCGCTACTCTAGGTGCTGCTGACTGCTTGTCCCAGACTCCTCCTCTCAATCTCTCCTCTAGGTGCTGCTGACTGCCTTTCCTAGGGTACTCCTTTTGCACTCTCCTCTAGGAGCTGCTGACTGCCTGTCCCAGAGTCCTCCTCTCGCAATCTCCTCTAGGTGCTGCTGACTGTTTGACTCAGAGTCACCCTCTCACTTTCTCCTCTAGGTGCTGCTGACTGCCTGTCCCAGCGTCCTCCTCCCGCCCTCTCCATGAGGTGCTGCTGACTGCCTGTTCCAGCGTCCTCCTCCCGTCCTCTCCTCTAGGTGCTGCTGACTGCTTGTCCCAGAGACCTCCTCTCGCATTCTCCTCTAGGTGCTTCTGACTGCTTGTCCCAGAGACCTCCTCTCGTAATCTCCTCTAGGTGTTGCTGACTGCCTGCCCCAGTGTCCTCCTCTCACTCTCTCCTCTAGCTGCTGCCGACTGCCTGTCCTAGGATACTCCTCTTGCACTCTCCTCTAGGCGCTGCTGACTGCCTGTCCCAGATTCCCCCTCTCACTCTCTCCTCTGGGGGTTGCTGACTGGCTGACCCAGAGTCATCCACTCACACTCTCCTCGAGGTGCTGCTGACTGCCTGTCCCAGAGTCCTCCTCTCAATCTCTCCTCTAGGTGCTGCTGACTGCCTGTCCCAGATTCTTCGACTCGCACATTCCTCTAAGAGCTGCTGACTGCCTGTCCCAGCGTCCTCCTCCCGCTCTCTCCACTAGGTGCTGCTGATGACCTGTCCGAGAGGCCTCCTCTCGCAATCTCCTCTAGGTGCTGCTGATGGCTTGTCCCAGAGTCCCCCTCTCACGCTCTCCTCTAGGTGCTGCTGACTGCCTGTCCCAGCGTCCTCCTCCCGCCCTCTCCACTAGGTGCTGCTGACTGCCTGTTCCAGCGTCCTCCTCCCACCGTCTCCTCTAGGTGCTTTTGACTGCCTGTCCCAGCGTCCTCCACCCGCCCACTCCTCTAGGTGCTGCTTATGACCTGTCCCAGAGACCTCCTCTTGCAATCTCCTCTAGGTGCTGCTGACTGCTTGTCCCAGAGTCCTCCTCTCGCACTCTCCTCTAGGTGCTGCTGATGATCTGTCCCAGAGACCTCCTCTCCCTCTCTCCTCTAGCTGCTGCTGACTGCCTGTCCTAGGGTACTCCTCTTGCACTCTCCGCTAGGTGCTGCTGACTGCCTGTCCCAGAGTCCTCCACTCAATCTCTCCTCTAGCTGCTGCTGACTGCCTGTCCTAGGGTACTCCTCTTGCACTCTCCTCTAGGAGCTGCTGACTGCCAGACCCAGAGTCATCTGCTCGCACTCTCCTCTAGCAGCTGCTGTCTGCCTGTCCCAGAGACCTCCTCTCGCACTCTTCTCGAGGTGCTGCTGACTGCCTGTCCCAGAGTCCTCCTCTCAATCTCTCCTCTAGGTGCTGCTGACTGCCTGTCCCAGATTCATCCACTCGCACTCTCCTCTAAGAGCTGCTGACTGCCTGTCTCAGCATCCTCCTCCCGCTCTCTCCTCTAGGTGCTGCTGATGACCTGTCCCAGAGACCTCCTCTCACAATCTCCTCTTGGTGCTGCTGACTGCCTGTCCCAGCGTCCTCCTCCCGCCCTCTCCACTAGGTGCTGCTGACTGCCTGTTCCAGCGTCCTCCTCCCGCTCTCTCCTCTAGGTGCTGCTGACTGCTTGTCCCAGAGTCCTCCTCTCGCACTCTCCTTTAGGTGCTGCTGATGACCTGTCCCAGAGACCTCCTCTCACAATCTCCTCTAGGTGCTGCTGACTGCTTGTCCCAGAGACCTCCTCTCGCAATCTCCTCTAGGTGTTGCTGACTGCCTGCCCCAGTGTCCTCCTCTCACTCTCTCATCTAGCTGCTGCCGAAAGCCTTTCCTAGGGTACTCCTCTTGCACTCTCCTCTAGGTGCTGCTGACTGCCTGTCCCAGATTCCCCCTCTCAGTCTCTTCTCTAAGTGCTGCTGACTGCCTGTCCCAGCATCCTCCCGATCTCTCCTCTTGGTACTGCTGATGACCTGTCCCATAAACCTCCTTTCGCAATCTCCTCTAGGTGCTGCTGACTGCTTGTCCCAGAGACCTCCTCTCACAATCTCGTTTAGGTGCTGCTGACTGCCTGTCCCTGTGTCCTCCTCTCGCACTCTTCTCTAAGAGCTGCTGACTGCCTGTCCCAGCAACGTCCTCCCGCTCTCTCCTCTAGGTGCCGCTGATCACCTGTCCCAGAGAGCTCCTCTCGCAATCTCCTCTAGGTGCTGCTGACTGCCTGTCCCAGCATCCTCCTCCCACTGTCTCCTGTAGGTGCTGCTGATGACCTGTCCCAGAGACCTCCTCTCCCTCTCTCCTCCAGCTGCTGCTGAATGCCTGTCCTAGGGTACTCCTCTTGCACTCTCCTCTAGGAGCTGCTGACTGCCTGTCCCAGAGTCCTCCTCTCGCAATCTCCTCTAGGTGCTGCTGACTGCTTGTCCTTGAGACTTCCTCTCGCAATCTCCTCTAGGTGCTGCTGACTGCTTGTCCCAGAGACCTCCTCTCGCAGTCTCCTCGAGGTGCTGCTGACTGCCTGTCCCAGAGTCCTCCTCTCAATCTCTCCTCTAGGTGCTGCTGACTGCCTGTCCCAGATTCTTCCACTCGCACTCTCCTCTAAGAGCTGCTGACAGCCTTTCTCAGCATCCTCCTCCCGCTCTCTCCTCTAGGGGCTGCTGATGACCTGTCCCAGAGACCTCCTCTCGCAATCTCCTCTAGGTGCTGCTGACTGCTTGTCCCAGAGTCCCCCTCTCACGGTCTCCTCTAGGTGCTGCTGACTGCCTGTCATAGCGTCCTCCTCCCGCCCTCTTCTCTAGGTCCTGCTTACAACCTGTCCCAGACACCTCCTCTTGCAATCTCCTCTTGGTGCTGCTGACTGCTTGTCCCAGATTCCTCCTCTCGCACTCTCCTCTAGGTGCTGCTGATGACCTGTCCCAGAGACCTCCTCTCGCAATCTCCTCTAGGTGCTGCTGACAGCTTGTCCCAGAGTCATCGTCTCGCACTCTCCTCTAGGTGCTGCTGATGACCTGTCCCAGAGACCTCCTCTCGCAATCTCCTCTAGATGCTGCTGACTGCTTGTCCCAGAAACCTCCTCTCGCACTCTCCTCTAGGTGTTCCGACTGCCTGCCCCAGTGTCCTCCTCTCACTCTCTCCTCCTGCTGCTGCCGACTGCCTGTCCTAGGGTACTCCTCTTGCACTCTCCTCTAGCTGCTGCTGACTGCCTGTCCTAGGGTCCTCCTCTTGCACTCTCTGCTAGGTGCTGCTGACTGCCTGTTCCAGAGTCCTCCACTCAATCTCTCCTCCAGCTGCTGCTGACTGCCTGTCCTTGGGTACTCCTCTTGCACTCTCCTCTAGGAGCTGCTGACTGCCTGTCCCAGAGACCTCCTCTCGCACTCTCCTCGAGGTGCTGCTGACTGCCTGTCCCAGAGTCCTCCTCTCAATCTCTCCTCTAGGTGCTGCTGACTGCCTGTCCCAGATTCTTCCACTCGCACTCTCCTCTAAGAGCTGCTGACTGGCTGTCTCAGCATCCTCCTCCCGCTCTCTCCTCTAGGTGCTGCTGATGACCTGTCCCAGAGACCTCCTCTCGCAATCTCCTCTAGGTGCTGCTGACTGCCTGTCCCAGCGTCCTCCTCCCGCCCTCTCCACTAGGTGCTGCTGACTGACTGTTCCAGCGTCCTCCTCCCGCCCTCTCCTCTAGGTGCTGCTGACTGCCTGTCATAGCGTCCTCCTCCCGCCCTCTCCTCTAGGTGCTGCTTATGACCTTTCCCAGAGACCTCCTCTCGCAATCTCCTCTTGGTGCTGCTGACTGCTTGTCCCAGAGTCCTCCTCTCGCTCTCTCCTCTCGGTGCTGCTGATGACCTCTCCCAGAGACCTCCTCTCGCAATCTCTAGGTGCTGCTGACTGCTTGTCCCAGAGTCCTCCTCTCGCACTCTCCTCTAGGTGCTGCTGATGACCTGTCCCAGAGACCTCCTCTCGCAATCTCCTCTAGGTGCTCCTGACTGCTTGTCCCAGAGACCTCCTCTCGCAGTCTCCTCTAGGTGTTGCGACTGCCTGCCCCAGTGTCCTCCTCTCACTTTCTCCTCCTGCTGCTGCCCACTGCCTGTCCTAGTGTACTCCGCTTGCACTCTCCTCTAGGTGCTGCTGACTGCCTGTCCCATATTCCCCCTCTCACTCTCTCCTCTAGGTTTTGCTGACTGCCTGTCCCAGAGTCATCCGCTCACATTCTCCTCGAGGTGCTGCTGACTGCCGGTCCCAGCATCCTCCCGCTCTCTCCTCTAGGTGCTGCTGATGACCTGTCCCAGAAACCTCCTCTCGCAATCTCCTCTAGGTGCTGTTGGCTGCTTGTCCCAGAGACCTCCTCTCACAATTTCCTTTAGGTGCTGCTGACTGCCTGTCCCGGTGTCCTCCTCTCACAGTCTCCTCTAAGAGCTGCTGAGTGCGTGTCCCAGCATCGTCCTCCCGCTCTCTCCTCTAGGTGCTGCTGATGACCTGTCCCAGAGAGCTCCTCTCGCAATCTCCTCGAGGTGCTGCTGACTGCTTGTCCCAGAGTCCCCCTCTCACGCTCTCCTCTATGTGCTGCTGACTGCCTGTCCCAGCGTCCTCCTCCGACTCTCTCCTCTAGGTGCTGCTGATGACCTGTCCCAGAGACCACCTCTCCCTCTCTCCTCCACCTGCTGCTGACTGCCTGTCCTAGGGTACTCCTCTTGCACTCTCTGCTAGGTGCTGCTGACTGCCTGTCCCAGATTCCTCCACTCAATCTCTCCTTTAGCTGCTGCTGACTGCCTGTCCTTGGGTACTCCTCTTGCACTCTCCTCTAGGAGATGCTGACTGCCTGTCCCAGAGTCCTCCTCTCGCAATCTCCTCTAGGTGCTGCTGACTGTTTGACTCAGAGTCACCCTCTCACTTTCTCCTCTAGGTGCTGCTGACTGCCTGTCCCAGCATCCTCCTCCCGCCCTCTCCACTAGGTGCTGCTGACTGCCTGTTCCAGCGTCATCCTCCCGCCCTCTCCTCTAGGTGCTGCTGACTGCTTGTCCCAGATTCCCCCTCTCACTCTCTCCTCTAGGTGTTGTTGACTGCCTGACCCAGAGTCATCCGCTCACACTGTCCTCGAGGTGCTGCTGACTGCCTGTCCCAGAGTCCTCCTCTCAATCTCTCCTCTAGGTGCTGCTGACTGCCTGTCCCAGATTCTTCCACTCGCACTCTCCTCTAAGACCTGCTGACTGCCTGTCCCAGCATCCTCCTCCCGCTCTCCTCTAGGTGCTGCTGATGACCTGTCCCAGAGACCTCCTCTGGCAATCTCCTCTAGGTGCTGCTGACTGCTTGTCCCAGCGTCCCCCTCTCACGCTCTCCTCTAGGTGCTGCTGACTGCCTGTCCCAGCGTCCTCCTCCCGCCCTCTCCACTAGGTGCTGCTGACTGCCTGTTCCAGCGTCCTCCTCCCGCCCTCTCCTCTATGTGCTGCTGACTGCCTGTCCCAACGTCCTCCTCCCGCCCTCTCCACTAGGTGCTGCTTATGACCTGTCCCAGAGACCTCCTCTTGCAATCTCCTCTAGGTGCTGCTGACTGCTTGTCCCAGACTCCTTCTCTCGCACTCTCCTCTAGGTGCTGCTTATGACCTGTCCCAGAGACCTCCTCTTGCAATCTCCTCTAGGTGCTGCTGACTGCTTGTCCCAGAGACCTCCTCTCGCAATCTCCTCTAGGTGCTGCTGACTGATTCTCCCAGAGACCTCCTCCCGCAATCTCCTCTAGCTGCTGCTGACTGCCTGTCCCAGATTCTTCCACTCGCACTCTCCTCTAAGAGCTGCTGACTGCCTGTCTCAGCATCCTCCTCCCGCTCTCTCCTCTAGGTGCTGCTGATGTCCTGTCCCAGAGACCTCCTCTCGCAATCTCCTCTAGGTGCTGCTGACTGCTTGTCCCAGAGACCCCCTCTTTCGCGCTCCTCTAGATGCTGCTGACTGCCTGTCCCAGCGTCCTCCTCCCGCCCTCTCCACTAGGTGCTGCTGACTGCCTGTTCCAGCGTCCTCCTCCCGCCCTCTCCTCTAGGTGCTGCTGACTGCCTGTCATAGCGTCCTCCTCCCGCCCTCTCCTCTAGGTGCTGCTTAGGACCTGTCCCAGAGACCTCCTCTCGCAATCTCCTCTTGGTGCTGCTGACTGCTTGTCCCAGAGTCCACCTCTCGCACTCTCCTCTAGGTGCTGCTGATGACCTGTCCCAGAGACCTCCTCTCGCAATCTCCTCTAGGTGCTGCTGACTGCTTGTCCCAGAGTCCTCCTCTCGCACTCTTGTCTAGGTGCTGCTGATGACCTGTCCCAGAGACCTCCTCTCGCAATCTCCTCTAGGTGCTGCTGACTGCTTGTCCCAGAGACTTCCTCTCGCAATCTCCTCTAGGTGTTGCTGACTGCTTGTCCCAGTGTCCTCCTCTTACTCTCTCCTCCTGCTGCTGCCGACTTCCTGTCCTAGGGTACTCTGCTTGCACTGTCCTCTAGGTGTTGCTGACTGCCTGTCCCAGAGTCATCCGCTCACACTCTCCTCGAGGTGCTGCTGACTGCCGGTCCCAGCATCCTCCCGCTCTCTCCTCTAGGTGCTGCTGATGACCTGTCCCAGAAACCTCCTCTCGCAATCTCCTCTAGGTGCTGTTGACTGCTTGTCGCAGAGACCTCCTCTCACAATCTCCTTTAGGTGCTGCTGACAGCCTGTCCCTTTGTCCTCCTCTCACAGACTCCTCTAAGAGCTGCTGAGTGCCTGTCCCAGCATCGTCCTCCCGCTGTCTCCTCTAGGTGCTGCTGATGACCTCTCCCAGAGAGCTCCTCTCACAATCTCCTCTAGGTGCTGCTGACTGCTTGTCCCAGAGTCCCCCTCTCACGCTCTCCTCTATGTGCTGCTGACTGCCTGTCCCAGCGTCCTCCTCCCACTATCTCCTCTAGGTGCTGCTGATGACCTGTCCCAGAGACCTCCTCTCCCTCTCTCCTCTAGCTGCTGCTGACTTCCTGTCCTAGGGTACTCCTCTTGCACTCTCTGCTAGGTGCTGCTGACTGCCTGTCCCAGAGCCCTCCACTCAATCTCTCCTCTAGCTGCTGCTGACTGCCTGTCCTTGGGTACTCCTCTTGCACTCTCCTCTAGGAGCTGCTGACTGCCAGACCCAGAGTCATCTGCTCGCACTCTCCTCTAGGAGCTGCTGACTGCCTGTCCCAGAGACCTCCTCTCGCACTCTCCTCGAGGTGCTGCTGACTGCCTGTCCCAGAGTCCTCCTCTCAATCTCTCCTCTAGGTGCTGCTGACTGCCTGTCCCAGATTCTTCCACTCGCACTCTCCTCTAAGAGCTGCTGACTGGCTGTCTCAGCATCCTCCTCCCGCTCTCTCCTCTAGGTGCTGCTGATGACCTGTCCCAGAGACCTCCTCTCGCAATCTCCTCTAGGTGCTGCTTTTTGCTTGTCCCAGAGTCCCCCTCTTTCGCGCTCCTCTAGGTGCTGCTGACTGCCTGTCCCAGCGTCCTCCTCCCGCCCTCTCCACTAGGTGCTGCTGACTGACTGTTCCAGCGTCCTCCTCCCGCCCTCTCCTCTAGGTGCTGCTGACTGCCTGTCATAGCGTCCTCCTCCCGCCCTCTCCTCTAGGTGCTGCTTATGACCTTTCCCAGAGACCTCCTCTCGCAATCTCCTCTTGGTGCTGCTGACTGCTTGTCCCAGAGTCCTCCTCTCGCTCTCTCCTCTCGGTGCTGCTGATGACCTCTCCCAGAGACCTCCTCTCGCAATCTCTAGGTGCTGCTGACTGCTTGTCCCAGAGTCCTCCTCTCGCACTCTCCTCTAGGTGCTGCTGATGACCTGTCCCAGAGACCTCCTCTCGCAATCTCCTCTAGGTGCTGCTGACTGCTTGTCCCAGAGACCTCCTCTCGCAGTCTCCTCTAGGTGTTGCGACTGCCTGCCCCAGTGTCCTCCTCTCACTTTCTCCTCCTGCTGCTGCCCACTGCCTGTCCTAGTGTACTCCGATTGCACTCTCCTCTAGGTGCTGCTGACTGCCTGTCCCATATTCCCCCTCTCACTCTCTCCTCTAGGTTTTGCTGACTGCCTGTCCCAGAGTCATCCGCTCACATTCTCCTCGAGGTGCTGCTGACTGCCGGTCCCAGCATCCTCCCGCTCTCTCCTCTAGGTGCTGCTGATGACCTGTCCCAGAAACCTCCTCTCGCAATCTCCTCTAGGTGCTGTTGGCTGCTTGTCCCAGAGACCTCCTCTCATAATTTCCTTTAGGTGCTGCTGACTGCCTGTCCCGGTGTCCTCCTCTCACAGTCTCCTCTAAGAGCTGCTGAGTGCGTGTCCCAGCATCGTCCTCCCGCTCTCTCCTCTAGGTGCTGCTGATGACCTGTCCCAGAGAGCTCCTCTCGCAATCTCCTCTAGGTGCTGCTGACTGCTTGTCCCAGAGTCCCCCTCTCACGCTCTCCTCTATGTGCTGCTGACTGCCTGTCCCAGCGTCCTCCTCCGACTCTCTCCTCTAGGTGCTGCTGATGACCTGTCCCAGAGACCACCTCTCCCTCTCTCCTCCAGCTGCTGCTGACTGCCTGTCCTCGGGTACTCCTCTTGCACTCTCTGCTAGGTGCTGCTAACTGCCTGTCCCAGATTCCTCCACTCAATCTCTCCTTTAGCTGCTGCAGACTGCCTGTCCTTGGGTACTCCTCTTGCACTCTCCTCTAGGAGATGCTGACTGCCTGTCCCAGAGTCCTCCTCTCGCAATCTCCTCTAGGTGCTGCTGACTGTTTGACTCAGAGTCACCCTCTCACTTTCTCCTCTAGGTGCTGCTGACTGCCTGTCCCAGCATCCTCCTCCCGCCCTCTCCACTAGGTGCTGCTGACTGCCTGTTCCAGGGTCATCCTCCCGCCCTCTCCTCTAGGTGCTGCTGACTGCTTGTCCCAGATTCCCCCTCTCACTCTCTCCTCTAGGTGTTGTTGACTGCCTGACCCAGAGTCATCCGCTCACACTGTCCTCGAGGTGCTGCTGACTGCCTGTCCCAGAGTCCTCCTCTCAATCTCTCCTCTAGGTGCTGCTGACTGCCTGTCCCAGATTCTTCCACTCGCACTCTCCTCTAAGACCTGCTGACTGCCTGTCCCAGCATCCTCCTCCCGCTCTCTCCTCTAGGTGCTGCTGATGACCTGTCCCAGAGACCTCCTCTGGCAATCTCCTCTAGGTGCTGCTGACTGCTTGTCCCAGCGTCCCCCTCTCACGCTCTCCTCTAGGTGCTGCTGACTGCCTGTCCCAGCGTCCTCCTCCCGCCCTCTCCACTAGGTGCTGCTGACTGCCTGTTCCAGCGTCCTCCTCCCGCCCTCTGCACTAGGAGCTGCTGACTGCCTGTTCCAGCGTCCTCCTCCCGCCCTCTCCTCTAGGTGCTGCTTATGACCTGCCCCAGAGACCTCCTCTTGCAATCTCCTCTAGGTGCTGCTGACTGCTTGTCCCAGACTCCTCCTCTCGCACTCTCCTCTAGGTGCTGCTTATGACCTGTCCCAGAGACCTCCTCTAGCAATCTCCTCTAGGTGCTGCTGACTGCTTGTCCCAGAGACCTCCTCTCGCAATCTCCTCTAGGTGCTGCTGACTGATTCTCCCAGAGACCTCCTCCCGCAATCTCCTCTAGCTGCTGCTGACTGCCTGTCCCAGATTCTTCCACTCGCACTCTCCTCTAAGAGCTGCTGACTGCCTGTCTCAGCATCCTCCTCCCGCTCTCTCCTCTAGGTGCTGCTGATGTCCTGTCCCAGAGACCTCCTCTCGCAATCTCCTCTAGGTGCTGCTGACTGCTTGTCCCAGAGTCCCCCTCTTTCGCGCTCCTCTAGATGCTGCTGACTGCCTGTCCCAGCGTCCTCCTCCCGCCCTCTCCACTAGGTGCTGCTGACTGCCTGTTCCAGCGTCCTCCTCCCGCCCACTCCTCTAGGTGCTGCTGACTGCCTGTCATAGCGTCCTCCTCCCGCCCTCTCCTCTAGGTGCTGCTTATGACCTGTCCCAGAGACCTCCTCTCGCAATCTCCTCTTGGTGCTGCTGACTGCTTGTTCCAGAGTCCACCTCTCGCACTCTCCTCTAGGTGCTGCTGATGACCTGTCCCAGAGACCTCCTCTCGCAATCTCCTCTAGGTGCTGCTGACTGCTTGTCCCAGAGTCCTCCTCTCGCACTCTTGTCTAGGTGCTGCTGATGACCTGTCCCAGAGACCTCCTCTCGCAATCTCCTCTAGGTGCTGCTGACTGCTTGTCCCAGAGACTTCCTCTCGCAATCTCCTCTAGGTGTTGCTGACTGCTTGTCCCAGAGACCTCCTCTCGCAGTCTCCTCTAGGTGTTGCGACTGCCTGCCCCAGTGTCCTCCTCTTACTCTCTCCTCCTGCTGCTGCCGACTTCCTGTCCTAGGGTACTCTGCTTGCACTGTCCTCTAGGTGTTGCTGACTGCCTGTCCCAGAGTCATCCGCTCACACTCTCCTCGAGGTGCTGTGACTGCTGGTCCCAGCATCCTCCCGCTCTCTCCTCTAGGTGCTGCTGATGACCTGTCCCAGAAACCTCCTCTCGCAATCTCCTCTAGGTGCTGTTGACTGCTTGTCGCAGAGACCTCCTCTCACAATCTCCTTTAGGTGCTGCTGACAGCCTGTCCCTTTGTCCTCCTCTCAGAGACTCCTCTAAGAGCTGCTGAGTGCCTGTCCCAGCATCGTCCTCCCGCTGTCTCCTCTAGGTGCTGCTGATGACCTCTCCCAGAGAGCTCCTCTCACAATCTCCTCTAGGTGCTGCTGACTGCTTGTCCCAGAGTCCCCCTCTCACGCTCTCCTCTATGTGCTGCTGACTGCCTGTCCCAGCGTCCTCCTCCCACTATCTCCTCTAGGTGCTGCTGATGACCTGTCCCAGAGACCTCCTCTCCCTCTCTCCTCTAGCTGCTGCTGACTTCCTGTCCTAGGGTACTCCTCTTGCACTCTCTGCTAGGTGCTGCTGACTGCCTGTCCCAGAGTCCTCCACTCAATCTCTCCTCTAGCTGCTGCTGACTGCCTGTCCTTGGGTACTCCTCTTGCACTCTCCTCTAGGAGCTGCTGACTGCCAGACCCAGAGTCATCTGCTCGCACTCTCCTCTAGGAGCTGCTGACTGCCTGTCCCAGAGACCTCCTCTCGCACTCTCCTCGAGGTGCTGCTGACTGCCTGTCCCAGAGTCCTCCTCTCAATCTCTCCTCTAGGTGCTGCTGACTGCCTGTCCCAGATTCTTCCACTCGCACTCTCCTCTAAGAGCTGCTGACCTCCTGTCTCAGCATCCTCCTCCCGCTCTCTCCTCTAGGTGCTGCTGATGACCTCTCCCAGAGACCTGCTCTCGCAATCTCCTCTAGGTGCTGCTGACTGCTTGTCCCAGAGTCCCCCTGTCACGTGTTACTCTAGGTGCTGCTGACTGCTTGTCCCAGAGTCCTCCTCTCAATCTCTCCTCTAGGTTCTGCTGACTGCCTTTCCTAGGGTACTCCTTTTGCACTCTCCTCTAGGAGCTGCTGACTGCCTGTCCCAGAGTCCTCCTCTCGCAATCTCCTCTAGGAGCTGCTGACTGTTTGACTCAGAGTCACCCTCTCACTTTCTCCTCTAGGTGCTGCTGACTGCCTGTCCCAGCGTCCTCCTCCTGCCCTTTCCATGAGGTGCTGCTGACTGCCTGTTCCAGCGTCCTCCTCCCGCCCTCTCCTCTAGGTGCTGCTGACTGCTTGTCCCAGAGACCTCCTCTCGCATTCTCCTCTAGGTGCTGCTGACAGCTTGTCCCAGAGACCTCCTCTCGTAATCTCCTCTAGGTGTTGCTGACTGCCTGCCCCAGTGTCCTCCTCTCACTCTCTCCTCTAGCTGCTGCCGACTGCCTGTCCTAGGATACTCCTCTTGCACTCTCCTCTAGGCGCTGCTGACTGCCTGTCCCAGATTCCCCCTCTCACTCTCTCCTCTGGGTGTTGCTGACTGGCTGACCCAGAGTCATCCACTCACACTCTCCTCGAGGTGCTGCTGACTGCCTGTCCCAGAGACCTCCTCTCAATCTCTCCTCTAGGTGCTGCTGACTGCCTGTCCCAGATTCTTCCACTCGCACATTCCTCTAAGAGCTGCTGACTGCCTGTCCCAGCATCCTCCTCCCGCTCTCTCCACTAGGTGCTGCTGATGACCTGTCCGAGAGGCCTCCTCTCGCAATCTCCTCTAGGTGCTGCTGACTGCTTGTCCCAGAGTCCCCCTCTCACGCTCTCCTCTAGGTGCTGGTGACTGCTTGTCCCAGAGTCCCCCTCTCACGCTCTCCTCTAGGTGCTGCTGACTGCCTGTCCCAGCGTCCTCCTCCCGCCCTCTCCACTAGGTGCTGCTGACTGCCTGTCCCAGCGTCCTCCACCCTCCCACCCCTCTAGGTGCTGCTTATGACCTGTCCCAGAGACCTCCTCTTGCAATCTCCTCTAGGTGCTGCTGACTGCTTGTCCCAGAGTCCTCCTCTCGCACTCTCCTCTAGCTGCTGCTGACTGCCTGTCCTAGGGTACTCCTCTTGTACTCTCCGCTAGGAGCTGCTGACTGCCAGACCCAGAGTCATCTGCTCGCACTCTCCTCTAGGAGCTGCTGACTGCCTGTCCCAGAGACCTCCTCTCGCACTCTCCTCGAGGTGCTGCTGACTGCCTGTCCCAGAGTCCTCCTCTCAATCTCTCCTCTAGGTGCTGCTGACTGCCTGTCCCAGATTCTTCCACTCGCACTCTCCTCTAAGTGCTGCTGACTGCCTGTCTCTGCATCCTCCTCCCGCTCTCTCCTCTAAGTGCTGCTGATGACCTGTCCCAGAGAACTCCTCTCGCAATCTCCTCTAGGTGCTGCTGACTGCTTGTCCCAGAGTCCCCCTCTGACGCTCTCCTCTAGGTGCTGCTGACTGCCTGTCCCAGCGTCCTCCTCCCGCCCTCTCCACTAGGTGCTGCTGACTGCCTGTTCCAGCGTCCTCCTCCCGCTTTCTCCTCTAGGTGCTGCTGACTGCTTTTCCCAGAGTCCTCCTCTCGCACTCTCCTCTAGGTGCTGCTGATGACCTGTCCCAGAGACCTCCTCTCGCAATTTCCTCTAGGTGCTGGTGACTGCTTGTCCCAGAGACCTCCTCTCGCAATCTCCTCTAGGTGTTGCTGACTGCCTGCCCCAGTGTCCTCCTCTCACTCTCTCCTCTAGCTGCTGCCGACAGCCTGTCCTAGGATACTCCTCTTGCACTCTCCTCTAGGTGCTGCTGACTGCCTATCCCAGATTACCCCTCTCACTCTCTCCTCTAGGTGCTGCTGACTGCCTGTCCCAGCATCCTCCCGATATCTCCTCTTGGTACTGCTGATGACCTGTCCCATAAACCTCCTTTCGCCATCTCCTCTAGGTGCTGCTGACTGCTTGTCCCAGAGACCTCCTCTCACAATCTCGTTTAGGTGCTGCTGACTGCCTGTCCCTGTGTCCTCCTCTCGCACTCTCCTCTAAGAGCTGCTGACTGCCTGTCCCAGCATCGTCCTCCCGCTCTCTCCTCTAGGTGCCGCTGATCACCTGTCCCAGAGAGCTCCTCTCGCAATCTCCTCTAGGTGCTGCTGACTGCCTGTCCCAGCATCCTCCTCCCACTGTCTCCTCTACGTGCTGCTGATGACCTGTCCCAGAGACCTCCTCTCCCTCTCTCCTCCAGCTGCTGCTGACTGCCTGTCCTAGGGTACTCCTCTTGCACTCTCCTCTAGGAGCTGCTGACTGCCTGTCCCAGAGTCCTCCTCTCGCAATCTCCTCTAGGTGCTGCTGACTGCTTGTCCCAGAGACTTCCTCTCGCAATCTCCTCTAGGTGTTGCTGACTGCTTGTCCCAGAGACCTCCTCTCGCAGTCTCCTCTAGGTGTTGCGACTGCCTGCCCCAGTGTCCTCCTCTTACTCTCTCCTCCTGCTGCTGCCGACTTCCTGTCCTAGGGTACTCTGCTTGCACTGTCCTCTAGGTGTTGCTGACTGCCTGTCCCAGAGTCATCCGCTCACACTCTCCTCGAGGTGCTGCTGACTGCCGGTCCCAGCATCCTCCCGCTCTCTCCTCTAGGTGCAGCTGATGACCTGTCCCAGAAACCTCCTCTCGCAATCTCCTCTAGGTGCTGTTGATTGCTTGTCGCAGAGACCTCCTCTCACAATCTCCTTTAGGTGCTGCTGACAGCCTGTCCCTTTGTCCTCCTCTCACAGACTCCTCTAAGAGCTGCTGAGTGCCTGTCCCAGCATCGTCCTCCCGCTGTCTCCTCTAGGTGCTGCTGATGACCTCTCCCAGAGAGCTCCTCTCGCAATCTCCTCTAGGTGCTGCTGACTGCTTGTCCCAGAGTCCCCCTCTCACGCTCTCCTCTATGTGCTGCTGACTGCCTGTCCCAGCGTCCTCCTCCCACTGTCTCCTCTAGGTGCTGCTGATGACCTGTCCCAGAGACCTCCTCTCCCTCTCTCCTCTAGCTGCTGCTGACTTCCTGTCCTAGGGTACTCCTCTTGCACTCTCTGCTAGGTGCTGCTGACTGCCTGTCCCAGAGTCCTCCACTCAATCTCTCCTCTAGCTGCTGCTGACTGCCTGTCCTTGGGTACTCCTCTTGCACTCTCCTCTAGGAGCTGCTGACTGCCAGACCCAGAGTCATCTGCTCGCACTCTCCTCTAGGAGCTGCTGACTGCCTGTCCCAGAGACCTCCTCTCGCACTCTCCTCGAGGTGCTGCTGACTGCCTGTCCCAGAGTCCTCCTCTCAATCTCTCCTCTAGGTGCTGCTGACTGCCTGTCCCAGATTCTTCCACTCGCACTCTCCTCTAAGAGCTGCTGACCTCCTGTCTCAGCATCCTCCTCCCGCTCTCTCCTCTAGGTGCTGCTGATGACCTCTCCCAGAGACCTGCTCTCGCAATCTCCTCTAGGTGCTGCTGACTGCTTGTCCCAGAGTCCCCCTGTCACGTGTTACTCTAGGTGCTGCTGACTGCTTGTCCCAGAGTCCTCCTCTCAATCTCTCCACTAGGTGCTGCTGACTGCCTTTCCTAGGGTACTCCTTTTGCACTCTCCTCTAGGAGCTGCTGACTGCCTGTCCCAGAGTCCTCCTCTCGCAATCTCCTCTAGGAGCTGCTGACTGTTTGACTCAGAGTCACCCTCTCACTTTCTCCTCTAGGTGCTGCTGACTGCCTGTCCCAGCGTCCTCCTCCCGCCCTTTCCATGAGGTGCTGCTGACTGCCTGTTCCAGCGTCCTCCTCCCGCCCTCTCCTCTAGGTGCTGCTGACTGCTTGTCCCAGAGACCTCCTCTCGCATTCTCCTCTAGGTGCTGCTGACTGCTTGTCCCAGAGACCTCCTCTCGTAATCTCCTCTAGGTGTTGCTGACTGCCTGCCCCAGTGTCCTCCTCTCACTCTCTCCTCTAGCTGCTGCCGACTGCCTGTCCTAGGATACTCCTCTTGCACTCTCCTCTAGGCGCTGCTGACTGCCTGTCCCAGATTCCCCCTCTCACTCTCTCCTCTGGGGGTTGCTGACTGGCTGACCCAGAGTCATCCACTCACACTCTCCTCGAGGTGCTGCTGACTGCCTGTCCCAGAGACCTCCTCTCAATCTCTCCTCTAGGTGCTGCTGACTGCCTGTCCCAGATTCTTCCACTCGCACATTCCTCTAAGAGCTGCTGACTGCCTGTCCCAGCATCCTCCTCCCGCTCTCTCCACTAGGTGCTGCTGATGACCTGTCCGAGAGGCCTCCTCTCGCAATCTCCTCTAGGTGCTGCTGACTGCTTGTCCCAGAGTCCCCCTCTCACGCTCTCCTCTAGGTGCTGCTGACTGCTTGTCCCAGAGTCCCCCTCTCACGCTCTCCTCTAGGTGCTGCTGACTGCCTGTCCCAGCGTCCTCCTCCCGCCCTCTCCACTAGGTGCTGCTGACTGCCTGTCCCAGCGTCCTCCACCCTCCCACCCCTCTAGGTGCTGCTTATGACCTGTCCCAGAGACCTCCTCTTGCAATCTCCTCTAGGTGCTGCTGACTGCTTGTCCCAGAGTCCTCCTCTCGCACTCTCCTCTAGCTGCTGCTGACTGCCTGTCCTAGGGTACTCCTCTTGTACTCTCCGCTAGGTGCTGCTGACTGCGTCCCAGAGTCCTCCACTCAATCTCTCCTCTAGCTGCTGCTGACTGCCTGTCCTAGGGTACTCCTCTTGCACTCTCCTCTAGGAGCTGCTGACTGCCAGACCCAGAGTGATCTGCTCGCACTCTCCTCTAGGAGCTGCTGACTGCCTGTCCCAGAGACCTCCTCTTGCACTCTCCTCGAGGTGCTGCTGACTGCCTGTCCCAGAGTCCTCCTCTCAATCTCTCCTCTAGGTGCTGCTGACTGCATGTCCCAGATTCTTCCACTCGCACTCTCCTCTAAGTGCTGCTGACTGCCTGTCTCTGCATCCTCCTCCCGCTCTCTCCTCTAGGTGCTGCTGATGACCTGTCCCAGAGACCTCCTCTCGCAATCTCCTCTAGGTGCTGCTGACTGCTTGTCCCAGAGTCCCCCTCTGACGCTCTCCTCTAGGTGCTGCTGACTGCCTGTTCCAGCGTCCTCCTCCCGCTCTCTCCTCTAGGTGCTGCTGACTGCTTTTCCCAGAGTCCTCCTCTCGCACTCTCCTCTAGTTGCTGCTGATGACCTGTCCCAGAGACCTCCTCTCGCAATTTCCTCTAGGTGCTGGTGATTGCTTGTCCCAGAGACCTCCTCTCGCAATCTCCTCTAGGTGTTGCTGACTGCCTGCCCCAGTGTCCTCCTCTCACTCTCTCCTCTAGCTGCTGCCGACAGCCTGTCCTAGGATACTCCTCTTGCACTCTCCTCTAGGTGCTGCTGACTGCCTATCCCAGATTCCCCCTCTCACTCTCTCCTCTAGGTGCTGCTGACTGCCTGTCCCAGCATCCTCCCGATATCTCCTCTTGGTACTGCTGATGACCTGTCCCATAAACCTCCTTTCGCCATCTCCTCTAGGTGCTGCTGACTGCTTGTCCCAGAGACCTCCTCTCACAATCTCGTTTAGGTGCTGCTGACTGCCTGTCCCTGTGTCCTCCTCTCGCACTCTCCTCTAAGAGCTGCTGACTGCCTGTCCCAGCATCGTCCTCCAGCTCTCTCCTCTAGGTGCCGCTGATCACCTGTCCCAGAGAGCTCCTCTCGCAATCTCCTCTAGGTGCTGCTGACTGCCTGTCCCAGCATCCTCCTCCCACTGTCTCCTCTACGTGCTGCTGATGACCTGTCCCAGAGACCTCCTCTCCCTCTCTCCTCCAGCTGCTGCTGACTGCCTGTCCTAGGGTACTCCTCTTGCACTCTCCTCTAGGAGCTGCTGACTGCCTGTCCCAGAGTCCTCCTCTCGCAATCTCCTCTAGGTGTTGCTGACTGCTTGTCCCAGAGACTTCCTCTCGCAATCTCCTCTAGGTGCTGCTGACTGCCTGTTCCAGCGTCCTCCTCCCGCCGTCTCCTCTAGGTGCTGCTGACTGCCTGTCCCAGCGTCCTCCACCCGCCCACTCCTCTAGGTGCTGCTTATGACCTGTCCCAGAGACCTTCTCTTGCAATCTCCTCTAGGTGCTGCTGACTGCTTGTCCCAGAGTCCTCCTCTCAATCTCTCCTCTAGGTGCTGCTGACTGCCTGTCCCAGATACTTCCACTCGCACTCTCCACTAAGAGCTGCTGACTGCCTGTCTCTGCATCCTCCTCCCGCTCTCTCCTCTAGGTGCTGCTGATGACCTGTCCCAGAGACCTCCTCTCGCAATCTCCTCTAGGTGCTGCTGACTGCTTGTCCCAGAGTCCCCCTCTGACGCTCTCCTCTAGGTGCTGCTGACTGCCTGTCCCAGTGTCCTCCTCCCGCCCTCTCCACTAGGTGCTGCTGACTGCCTGTTCCAGCGTCCTCCTCCCGCTTTCTCCTCTAGGTGCTGCTGACTGCTTGTCCCAGAGTCCTCCTCTCGCACTCTCCTCTAGGTGCTGCTGATGACCTGTCCCAGAGACCTCCTCTCGCAATCTCCTCTAGGTGCTGCTGACTGCTTGTCCCAGAGACCTCCTCTCGCAATCTCCTCTAGGTGTTGCTGACTGCCTGCCCCAGTGTCCTCCTTCACTCTCTCCTCTAGCTGCTGCCGACAGCCTGTCCTAGGGTACTCCTCTTGCACTCTCCTCTAGGTGCTGCTGACTGCCTGTCCCAGATTCCCCCTCTCACTCTCTCCTCTAGGTGCTGCTGACTGCCTGTCCCAGCATCCTCCCGATCTCTCCTCTTGGTACTGCTGATGACCTGTCCCATAAACCTCCTTTCGCGATCTCCTCTAGATGCTGCTGACTGCTTGTCCCAGAGACCTCCTCTCACAATCTCGTTTAGGTGCTGCTGACTGCCTGTCCCTGTGTCCTCCTCTCGCACTCTCCTCTAAGAGCTGCTGACTGCCTGTCCCAGCATCGTCCTCCCGCTCTCTCTTCTAGGTGCCGCTGATCACCTTTCCCAGAGAGCTCCTCTCGCAATCTCCGCTAGGTGCTGCTGACTGCCTGTCCCAGCATCCTCCTCCCACTGTCTCCTCTACGTGCTGTGATGACCTGTCCCAGAGACCTCCTCTCCCTCTCTCCTCCAGCTGCTGCTGACTGCCTGTCCTAGGGTACTCCTCTTGCCCTCTCCTCTAGGAACTGCTGACTGCCTGTCCCAGAGTCCTCCTCTCGCATTCTCCTCTAGGTGCGGCTGACTGCCAGACCCAGAGTCATCTGCTCGCACTCTCGTCTAGGAGCTGCTGACTGCCTGTCCCAGAGTCCTTCTATCGAACTCTCCTCTAGGTGCTGCTGTTGACCTTTCCCTGTGTCCTCCTCTCGCACTCTCCTCTAGATGCGGCTGACTGCCTGCCCCAGAATACTGTTCTCACTCTCTCCCCTAGCTGCTGCTGACTGCCTTTCCTAGAGTCCTCCTCTCGCACTCTCCTCTAGGAGCTGCTGACTGCCTGTCCCAGAGACCTCCTCTTGCACTCTCCTCGAGGTGCTGCTGACTGCCTGTCCCAGAGTCCTCCTCTCAATCTCTCCTCTAGGCGCTGCTGACTGCCTGTCCCAGATTCCTCCACTCGCACTCTCATTTAAGAGCTGTTGACTGCCTGTCCCAGCATCCTCATCCTGCTCTCTCCTCTACGTGCTGCTGGTGACCTGTCCCAGAGACCTCCTCTCACAATCTCCTCTAGGTGCTGCTGACTGCTTGTCCCAGAGTCCCCCTCTCACACTCTCCTCTAGATTCTGCTGAATGCCTGTCCCAGGGTCCTCCTCCCGCACTCTCCTCTTTTTGCTGCTGACTGCCTGTCCCGGCGTCCTCCTCCCGCCCTCTCCTCTAGGTGCTGCTGATGACATGTCCCAGAGACCTCCTCTCGCAATCTTTTCTAGGTGCTGCTGACTGCTTGTCCCAGAGACCTCCTCTTGCACTCTCCTCTAGGTGCTGCTGACTGCCTGTCCCAGGATCCCCCTCTCACTCTCTCCTCTAGGTGTGGCTGAATGCCTGACCCAGAGTCATCCGCTCACACTCTCCTTGAGGTGCTGCTGTTTGCCTGTTCCAGCATCCTCCCGCTCCCTCCTCTAGTTGCTGCTGATGACCTGTCCCAGAGACCTCCTCTTGCAATCTCCTCTAGGTGCTGCTGACTGCTTGTCCCAGAGACCTCCTCTCACAATCTCCTCTATGTGCTGCTGACTGCCGGTCCCTGTGTCCTCCTCTCGCACTCTCCTCTAAGAGCTGCTTACTGCCTGTCCCAGCATCCTCCTCCCGCTCTCACCTCTAGGTGCTGCTGACTGCTTGTCCCAGTGTCCTCCTCTCACTGTCTCCTCTAGCTGCTGCCGACTGCCTGTCCTAGGGTACTCCTCTTGCACTCTCCTCTAGGAGCTGCTGACTGCCAGACCCAGAGTAATCTGCTCGCACTCTCCTCTAGGAGCTGCTGACTGCATGTCCCAGAGACCTCCTCTCGCACTCTCCTCGAGGTGCTGCTGACTGCCTGTCCCAGATTCTTCCACTGCACTCTCCTCTAACAGCTGCTGACTGCCTGTCTCATCATCCTCCTCCCGCTCTCTCCTCTAGGTGCTGCTGATGACCTGTCCCAGAGACCTCCTCTCGCAATCTCCTCTAGGTGCTGCTGACTGCTTGTCCCAGAGACCCCCTCTCACGCGCTCCTCTAGGTGCTGCTGACTGCCTTTCCCAGCGTCCTCCTCCCACCCACTCCACTAGGTGCTGCTGACTGCCTGTTCCAGAGTCCTCCTCCCGCTCTCTCCTCTAGGTGCTGCTGACTGCTTTTCCCAGAGTCCTCCTCTCGCACTCTCCTCTAGGTGCTGCTGATGACCTGTCCCAGAGACCTCCTCTCGCAATCTCCTCTAGGTGCTGCTGACTGCTTGTCCCAGAGACCTCCTCTCGCAATCTCCTCTAGGTGTTGCTGACTGCCTGCCCCAGTGTCCTCCTTCACTCTCTCCTCTAGCTGCTGCCGACTGCCTGTCCTAGGGTACTCCTCTTGCACTCTCCTCTAGGTGCTGCTGACTGCCTGTCCCAGATTCCCCCTCTCACTCTCTCCTCTAGGTGCTGCTGACTGCCTGTCCCAGCATCCTCCCGATCTCTCCTCTTGGTACTGCTGATGACCTGTCCCATAAACCTCCTTTCGCAATCTCCTCTAGGTGCTGCTGACTGCTTGTCCCAGAGACCTCCTCTCACAATCTCGTTTAGGTCCTGCTGACTGCCTGTCCCTGTCTCCTCCTCTCGCACTCTCCTCTAAGAGCTGCTGACTGCCTGTCCCAGCATCGTCCTCCCGCACTCTCCTCTAGGTGCCGCTGATCACCTGTCCCAGAGAGCTCCTCTCGCAATCTCCGCTAGGTGCTGCTGACTGCCTGTCCCAGCATCCTCCTCCCACTGTCTCATCTACGTGCTGCTGATGACCTGCCCAGAGACCTCCTCTCCCTCTATCCTCCAGCTGCTGCTGACTGCCTGTCCTAGGGTACTCCTCTTGCACTCTCCTCTAGGAGCTGCTGACTGCCTGTCCCAGAGTCCTCCTCTCGCAATCTCCTCTAGGTGCGGCTGACTGCCAGACCCAGAGTCATCTGCTCGCACTCTCGTCTAGGAGCTGCTGACTGCCTGTCCCAGAGTCCTCCTATCGAACTCTCCTCTAGGTGCTGCTGCTGACCTTTCCCTGTGTCCTCCTCTCGCACTCTCCTCTAGATGCTGCTGACTGCCTGCCCCAGAATACTGTTCTCACTCTCTCCCCTAGGTGCTGCTGACTGCCTTTCCTAGAGTCCTCCTCTCGCACTCTCCTCTAGGAGCTGCTGACTGCCTGTCCCAGAGACCTCCTCTTGCACTCTCCTCGAGGTGCTGCTGACTGCCTGTCCCAGAGCCCTCCTCTCAATCTCTCCTCTAGGTGCTGCTGACTGCCTGTCCCAGATTCCTCCACTCGCACTCTCATTTAAGAGCTGTTGACCGCCTGTCCCAGCATCCTCATCCTGCTCTCTCCTCTAGGTGCTGCTGGTGACCTGTCCCAGAGACCTCCTTTCGCAATCTCCTCTAGGTGCTGCTGACTGCTTATCCCAGTGTCCCCCTCTCACACTCGCCTCTAGATGCTGCTGACTGCCTGTCCCAGGGTCTTCCTCCCGCCCTCTCCTCTTGGTGCTGCTGACTGCCTGTCCCGGCGTCCTCCTCCCGCCCTCTCCTCTAGGTGCTGCTGATGACATGTCCCAGAGACCTCCTCTCGCAATCTTTTCTAGGTGCTGCTGACTGCTTGTCCCAGAGACCTCCTCTTGCACTCTCCTCTAGGTGCTGCTGACTGCCTGTCCCAGGATCCCCCTCTCACTCTCTCCTCTAGGTGTGGCTGAATGCCTGACCCAGAGTCATCCGCTCACACTCTCCTCGAGGTGCTGCTGACTGCCTGTCCCAGCATCCTCCCGCTCTCTCCTCTAGTTGCTGCTGATGACCTGTCCCAGAGACCTCCTCTTGCAATCTCCTCTAGGTGCTGCTGACTGCTTGTCCCAGAGACCTCCTCTCACAATCTCCTCTATGTGCTGCTGACTGCCGGTCCCTGTGTCCTCCTCTCGCACTCTCCTCTAAGAGCTGCTTACTGCCTGTCCCAGCATCCTCCTCCCGCTCTCACCTCTAGGTGCTGCTGACTGCTTGTCCCAGTGTCCTCCTCTCACTGTCTCTTCTAGATGCTTCCGACTGCCTGTCCTAGGGTACTCCTCTTGCACTCTCCTCTAGGTGCTGCTGACTGCCTGTCCCAGCATCCTCCTCCTGCCCTCTCCACTAGGTGCTGCTGACTGCCTGTTCCAGCGTCCTCCTCCCGCCCTCTCCTCTAGGTGCTGCTGACTGCCTGTCCAAGCGTCATCCTCCCGCCCTCTCCTCTTGGTGCAGCTTATGACCTGTCCCAGAGACCTCCTCTCACAATCTCGTTTAGGTGCTGCTGACTGCCTGTTCCAGCGTCCTTCTCCCGCCCTCTCCTCTAGGTGCTGCTGACTGCCTGTCCAAGCGTCATCCTCCCGCCCTCTCCTCTAGGTGCTGCTTATGACCTGTCCCAGAGACCTCCTCTTGCAATCTCCTCCAGTTGCTGCTGACTGCTTGTCCCAGAGTACTCCTCTCGCACTCTCCTCTAGGTGCTGCTGATGACCTGTCCCAGAGACCTCCTCTCGCAATCTCCTCTAGGTGCTGCTGACTGCTTGTCCCAGAGTCCTCCTCTCGCACTCTCCTCTAGGTGCTGCTGATGAGCTGTCCCAGAGACCTCCTCTCGCAATCTCCTCTAGGTGTTGCTGACTGCCTGCCCCAGTGTCCTCCTCTCACTCTCTCCTCTCGCTGCTGCCGACTGCCTGTCCTAGGATACTCCTCTTGCACTCTCCTCTAGGTGCTGCTGACTGCCTGTCCAAGATTCCCCCTCTCACTCTCTCCTCTAGGTGTTGATGACTGCCTGACCCAGAGTCATCCGCTCACACTCTCCTCGAGGTGCTGCTGACTGCCTGTCCCAGAGTCCTCCTCTCAATCTCTCCTCTAGGTGCTGCTGACTGCCTGTCCCAGATTCTTCCACTCGCACTCTCCTTTAAGAGCTGCTGAGTGCCTGTCCCAGCATCCTCCTCCCGCTCTCTCCTCTAGTTGCTGCTGATGACCTGTCCCAGAGACCTCCTCTCGCAATCTCCTCTAGGTGCTGCTGACTGCCTGTCCCAGATTCTTCCACTCGCACTCTCCTCTAAGAGCTGCTGACTGCCTGTCCTAGCGTCCTCCTCCCGCTCTCTCCTCTAGGTGCTGCTGATGACCTGTCCCAGAGACCTCCTCTACCTCTCTCCTCTAGCTGCTGCTGACTGCCTGTCCTAGGGTACTCCTCTTGCACTCTTCGCTAGGTGCTGCTGACTGCCTGTCCCAGAGTCCTCCACTCAATCTCTCCTCTAGCTGCTGCTGAATGCCTGTCCCAGATTCTTCCACTCGCACTCTCCTCTAATTGCTGCTGACTGCCTGTCCCAGCGTCCTCCTCCCGCCCTCTCCACTAGGTGCTGCTGACTGCCTGTTCCAGCGTCGTCCTCCCGCCTTCTCCTCTAGGTGCTGCTGACTGCTTGTCCCAGAGTCCTCCTCTCGCACTCTCCTCTAGTTGCTGCTGACTGTTTGTCCCAGAGTCCCCCTCTCACACTCTCCTCTAGGTGCTGCTGACTGCTTGTCCCAGAGTCCCCCTCTCACGCTCTCCTCTAGGTGCTGCTGACTGCCTGTCCCAGCGTCCTCCCACCGCCCACTCCACTAGGTGCTGCTGACTGCCTGTTCCAGCGTCGTCCTCCCGCCCTCTCCTCTAGGTGCTGCTGACTGCTGGTCCCAGAGTCCTCCTCTCGCACTCTCCTCTAGGTGCTGCTGATGACCTGTCCCAGAGACCTCCTCTCACAATCTCCTCTAGGTGCTGCTGACTGCTTGTCCCAGAGTCCCCCTCTCATGCTCTCCTCTAGGTGCTGCTGACTGCCTGTCCCAGCGTCCTCCTCCCGCCCTCTCCACTAGGTGCTGCTGACTGCCTGTCCCAGCGTCCTCCACCCTCCCACCCCTCTAGGTGCTGCTTATGACCTGTCCCAGAGACCTCCTCTTGCAATCTCCTCTAGGTGCTGCTGACTGCTTGTCCCAGAGTCCTCCTCTCGCACTCTCCTCTAGCTGCTGCTGACTGCCTGTCCTAGGGTACTCCTCTTGTACTCTCCGCTAGGTGCTGCTGACTGCGTCCCAGAGTCCTCCACTCAATCTCTCCTCTAGCTGCTGCTGACTGCCTGTCCTAGGGTACTCCTCTTGCACTCTCCTCTAGGAGCTGCTGACTGCCAGACCCAGAGTGATCTGCTCGCACTCTCCTCTAGGAGCTGCTGACTGCCTGTCCCAGAGACCTCCTCTTGCACTCTCCTCGAGGTGCTGCTGACTGCCTGTCCCAGAGTCCTCCTCTCAATCTCTCCTCTAGGTGCTGCTGACTGCATGTCCCAGATTCTTCCACTCGCACTCTCCTCTAAGTGCTGCTGACTGCCTGTCTCTGCATCCTCCTCCCGCTCTCTCCTCTAGGTGCTGCTGATGACCTGTCCCAGAGACCTCCTCTCGCAATCTCCTCTAGGTGCTGCTGACTGCTTGTCCCAGAGTCCCCCTCTGACGCTCTCCTCTAGGTGCTGCTGACTGCCTGTTCCAGCGTCCTCCTCCCGCTCTCTCCTCTAGGTGCTGCTGACTGCTTTTCCCAGAGTCCTCCTCTCGCACTCTCCTCTAGTTGCTGCTGATGACCTGTCCCAGAGACCTCCTCTCGCAATTTCCTCTAGGTGCTGGTGATTGCTTGTCCCAGAGACCTCCTCTCGCAATCTCCTCTAGGTGTTGCTGACTGCCTGCCCCAGTGTCCTCCTCTCACTCTCTCCTCTAGCTGCTGCCGACAGCCTGTCCTAGGATACTCCTCTTGCACTCTCCTCTAGGTGCTGCTGACTGCCTATCCCAGATTCCCCCTCTCACTCTCTCCTCTAGGTGCTGCTGACTGCCTGTCCCAGCATCCTCCCGATATCTCCTCTTGGTACTGCTGATGACCTGTCCCATAAACCTCCTTTCGCCATCTCCTCTAGGTGCTGCTGACTGCTTGTCCCAGAGACCTCCTCTCACAATCTCGTTTAGGTGCTGCTGACTGCCTGTCCCTGTGTCCTCCTCTCGCACTCTCCTCTAAGAGCTGCTGACTGCCTGTCCCAGCATCGTCCTCCAGCTCTCTCCTCTAGGTGCCGCTGATCACCTGTCCCAGAGAGCTCCTCTCGCAATCTCCTCTAGGTGCTGCTGACTGCCTGTCCCAGCATCCTCCTCCCACTGTCTCCTCTACGTGCTGCTGATGACCTGTCCCAGAGACCTCCTCTCCCTCTCTCCTCCAGCTGCTGCTGACTGCCTGTCCTAGGGTACTCCTCTTGCACTCTCCTCTAGGAGCTGCTGACTGCCTGTCCCAGAGTCCTCCTCTCGCAATCTCCTCTAGGTGTTGCTGACTGCTTGTCCCAGAGACTTCCTCTCGCAATCTCCTCTAGGTGCTGCTGACTGCCTGTTCCAGCGTCCTCCTCCCGCCGTCTCCTCTAGGTGCTGCTGACTGCCTGTCCCAGCGTCCTCCACCCGCCCACTCCTCTAGGTGCTGCTTATGACCTGTCCCAGAGACCTTCTCTTGCAATCTCCTCTAGGTGCTGCTGACTGCTTGTCCCAGAGTCCTCCTCTCAATCTCTCCTCTAGGTGCTGCTGACTGCCTGTCCCAGATACTTCCACTCGCACTCTCCACTAAGAGCTGCTGACTGCCTGTCTCTGCATCCTCCTCCCGCTCTCTCCTCTAGGTGCTGCTGATGACCTGTCCCAGAGACCTCCTCTCGCAATCTCCTCTAGGTGCTGCTGACTGCTTGTCCCAGAGTCCCCCTCTGACGCTCTCCTCTAGGTGCTGCTGACTGCCTGTCCCAGTGTCCTCCTCCCGCCCTCTCCACTAGGTGCTGCTGACTGCCTGTTCCAGCGTCCTCCTCCCGCTTTCTCCTCTAGGTGCTGCTGACTGCTTGTCCCAGAGTCCTCCTCTCGCACTCTCCTCTAGGTGCTGCTGATGACCTGTCCCAGAGACCTCCTCTCGCAATCTCCTCTAGGTGCTGCTGACTGCTTGTCCCAGAGACCTCCTCTCGCAATCTCCTCTAGGTGTTGCTGACTGCCTGCCCCAGTGTCCTCCTTCACTCTCTCCTCTAGCTGCTGCCGACAGCCTGTCCTAGGGTACTCCTCTTGCACTCTCCTCTAGGTGCTGCTGACTGCCTGTCCCAGATTCCCCCTCTCACTCTCTCCTCTAGGTGCTGCTGACTGCCTGTCCCAGCATCCTCCCGATCTCTCCTCTTGGTACTGCTGATGACCTGTCCCATAAACCTCCTTTCGCGATCTCCTCTAGATGCTGCTGACTGCTTGTCCCAGAGACCTCCTCTCACAATCTCGTTTAGGTGCTGCTGACTGCCTGTCCCTGTGTCCTCCTCTCGCACTCTCCTCTAAGAGCTGCTGACTGCCTGTCCCAGCATCGTCCTCCCGCTCTCTCTTCTAGGTGCCGCTGATCACCTTTCCCAGAGAGCTCCTCTCGCAATCTCCGCTAGGTGCTGCTGACTGCCTGTCCCAGCATCCTCCTCCCACTGTCTCCTCTACGTGCTGTGATGACCTGTCCCAGAGACCTCCTCTCCCTCTCTCCTCCAGCTGCTGCTGACTGCCTGTCCTAGGGTACTCCTCTTGCCCTCTCCTCTAGGAACTGCTGACTGCCTGTCCCAGAGTCCTCCTCTCGCATTCTCCTCTAGGTGCGGCTGACTGCCAGACCCAGAGTCATCTGCTCGCACTCTCGTCTAGGAGCTGCTGACTGCCTGTCCCAGAGTCCTTCTATCGAACTCTCCTCTAGGTGCTGCTGTTGACCTTTCCCTGTGTCCTCCTCTCGCACTCTCCTCTAGATGCGGCTGACTGCCTGCCCCAGAATACTGTTCTCACTCTCTCCCCTAGCTGCTGCTGACTGCCTTTCCTAGAGTCCTCCTCTCGCACTCTCCTCTAGGAGCTGCTGACTGCCTGTCCCAGAGACCTCCTCTTGCACTCTCCTCGAGGTGCTGCTGACTGCCTGTCCCAGAGTCCTCCTCTCAATCTCTCCTCTAGGCGCTGCTGACTGCCTGTCCCAGATTCCTCCACTCGCACTCTCATTTAAGAGCTGTTGACTGCCTGTCCCAGCATCCTCATCCTGCTCTCTCCTCTAGGTGCTGCTGGTGACCTGTCCCAGAGACCTCCTCTCACAATCTCCTCTAGGTGCTGCTGACTGCTTGTCCCAGAGTCCCCCTCTCACACTCTCCTCTAGATTCTGCTGAATGCCTGTCCCAGGGTCCTCCTCCCGCCCTCTCCTCTTTTTGCTGCTGACTGCCTGTCCCGGCGTCCTCCTCCCGCCCTCTCCTCTAGGTGCTGCTGATGACATGTCCCAGAGACCTCCTCTCGCAATGTTTTCTAGGTGCTGCTGACTGCTTGTCCCAGAGACCTCCTCTTGCACTCTCCTCTAGGTGCTGCTGACTGCCTGTCCCAGGATCCCCCTCTCACTCTCTCCTCTAAGTGTGGCTGAATGCCTGACCCAGAGTCATCCGCTCACACTCTCCTCGAGGTGCTGCTGACTGCCTGTCCCAGCATCCTCCCGCTCTCTCCTCTAGTTGCTGCTGATGACCTGTCCCAGAGACCTCCTCTTGCAATCTCCTCTAGGTGCTGCTGACTGCTTGTCCCAGAGACCTCCTCTCACAATCTCCTCTATGTGCTGCTGACTGCCGGTCCCTGTGTCCTCCTCTCGCACTCTCCTCTAAGAGCTGCTTACTGCCTGTCCCGGCATCCTCCTCCCGCTCTCACCTCTAGGTGCTGCTGACTGCTTGTCCCAGTGTCCTCCTCTCACTGTCTCCTCTAGCTGCTGCTGACTGCCTGTCCTAGGGTACTCCTCTTGCACTCTCCTCTAGGAGCTGCTGACTGCCAGACCCAGAGTAATCTGCTCGCACTCTCCTCTAGGAGCTGCTGACTGCATGTCCCAGAGACCTCCTCTCGCACTCTCCTCGAGGTGCTGCTGACTGCCTGTCCCAGATTCTTCCACTGCACTCTCCTCTAACAGCTGCTGACTGCCTGTCTCATCATCCTCCTCCCGCTCACTCCTCTAGGTGCTGCTGATGACCTGTCCCAGAGACCTCCTCTCGCAATCTCCTCTAGGTGCTGCTGACTGCTTGTCCCAGAGACCCCCTCTCACGCGCTCCTCTAGGTGCTGCTGACTGCCTTTCCCAGCGTCCTCCTCCCACCCACTCCACTAGGTGCTGCTGACTGCCTGTTCCAGAGTCCTCCTCCCGCTCTCTCCTCTAGGTGCTGCTGACTGCTTTTCCCAGAGTCCTCCTCTCGCACTCTCCTCTAGGTGCTGCTGATGACCTGTCCCAGAGACCTCCTCTCGCAATCTCCTCTAGGTGCTGCTGACTGCTTGTCCCAGAGACCTCCTCTCGCAATCTCCTCTAGGTGTTGCTGACTGCCTGCCCCAGTGTCCTCCTTCACTCTCTCCTCTAGCTGCTGCCGACTGCCTGTCCTAGGGTACTCCTCTTGCACTCTCCTCTAGGTGCTGCTGACTGCCTGTCCCAGATTCCCCCTCTCACTCTCTCCTCTAGGTGCTGCTGACTGCCTGTCCCAGCATCCTCCCGATCTCTCCTCTTGGTACTGCTGATGACCTGTCCCATAAACCTCCTTTCGCAATCTCCTCTAGGTGCTGCTGACTGCTTGTCCCAGAGACCTCCTCTCACAATCTCGTTTAGGTCCTGCTGACTGCCTGTCCCTGTCTCCTCCTCTCGCACTCTCCTCTAAGAGCTGCTGACTGCCTGTCCCAGCATCGTCCTCCCGCACTCTCCTCTAGGTGCCGCTGATCACCTGTCCCAGAGAGCTCCTCTCGCAATCTCCGCTAGGTGCTGCTGACTGCCTGTCCCAGCATCCTCCTCCCACTGTCTCATCTACGTGCTGCTGATGACCTGCCCAGAGACCTCCTCTCCCTCTATCCTCCAGCTGCTGCTGACTGCCTGTCCTAGGGTACTCCTCTTGCACTCTCCTCTAGGAGCTGCTGACTGCCTGTCCCAGAGTCCTCCTCTCGCAATCTCCTCTAGGTGCGGCTGACTGCCAGACCCAGAGTCATCTGCTCGCACTCTCGTCTAGGAGCTGCTGACTGCCTGTCCCAGAGTCCTCCTATCGAACTCTCCTCTAGGTGCTGCTGCTGACCTTTCCCTGTGTCCTCCTCTCGCACTCTCCTCTAGATGCTGCTGACTGCCTGCCCCAGAATACTGTTCTCACTCTCTCCCCTAGGTGCTGCTGACTGCCTTTCCTAGAGTCCTCCTCTCGCACTCTCCTCTAGGAGCTGCTGACTGCCTGTCCCAGAGACCTCCTCTTGCACTCTCCTCGAGGTGCTGCTGACTGCCTGTCCCAGAGCCCTCCTCTCAATCTCTCCTCTAGGTGCTGCTGACTGCCTGTCCCAGATTCCTCCACTCGCACTCTCATTTAAGAGCTGTTGACCGCCTGTCCCAGCATCCTCATCCTGCTCTCTCCTCTAGGTGCTGCTGGTGACCTGTCCCAGAGACCTCCTTTCGCAATCTCCTCTAGGTGCTGCTGACTGCTTATCCCAGTGTCCCCCTCTCACACTCGCCTCTAGATGCTGCTGACTGCCTGTCCCAGGGTCTTCCTCCCGCCCTCTCCTCTTGGTGCTGCTGACTGCCTGTCCCGGCGTCCTCCTCCCGCCCTCTCCTCTAGGTGCTGCTGATGACATGTCCCAGAGACCTCCTCTCGCAATCTTTTCTAGGTGCTGCTGACTGCTTGTCCCAGAGACCTCCTCTTGCACTCTCCTCTAGGTGCTGCTGACTGCCTGTCCCAGGATCCCCCTCTCACTCTCTCCTCTAGGTGTGGCTGAATGCCTGACCCAGAGTCATCCGCTCACACTCTCCTCGAGGTGCTGCTGACTGCCTGTCCCAGCATCCTCCCGCTCTCTCCTCTAGTTGCTGCTGATGACCTGTCCCAGAGACCTCCTCTTGCAATCTCCTCTAGGTGCTGCTGACTGCTTGTCCCAGAGACCTCCTCTCACAATCTCCTCTATGTGCTGCTGACTGCCGGTCCCTGTGTCCTCCTCTCGCACTCTCCTCTAAGAGCTGCTTACTGCCTGTCCCAGCATCCTCCTCCCGCTCTCACCTCTAGGTGCTGCTGACTGCTTGTCCCAGTGTCCTCCTCTCACTGTCTCTTCTAGATGCTTCCGACTGCCTGTCCTAGGGTACTCCTCTTGCACTCTCCTCTAGGTGCTGCTGACTGCCTGTCCCAGCATCCTCCTCCTGCCCTCTCCACTAGGTGCTGCTGACTGCCTGTTCCAGCGTCCTCCTCCCGCCCTCTCCTCTAGGTGCTGCTGACTGCCTGTCCAAGCGTCATCCTCCCGCCCTCTCCTCTTGGTGCAGCTTATGACCTGTCCCAGAGACCTCCTCTCACAATCTCGTTTAGGTGCTGCTGACTGCCTGTTCCAGCGTCCTTCTCCCGCCCTCTCCTCTAGGTGCTGCTGACTGCCTGTCCAAGCGTCATCCTCCCGCCCTCTCCTCTAGGTGCTGCTTATGACCTGTCCCAGAGACCTCCTCTTGCAATCTCCTCCAGTTGCTGCTGACTGCTTGTCCCAGAGTACTCCTCTCGCACTCTCCTCTAGGTGCTGCTGATGACCTGTCCCAGAGACCTCCTCTCGCAATCTCCTCTAGGTGCTGCTGACTGCTTGTCCCAGAGTCCTCCTCTCGCACTCTCCTCTAGGTGCTGCTGATGAGCTGTCCCAGAGACCTCCTCTCGCAATCTCCTCTAGGTGTTGCTGACTGCCTGCCCCAGTGTCCTCCTCTCACTCTCTCCTCTCGCTGCTGCCGACTGCCTGTCCTAGGATACTCCTCTTGCACTCTCCTCTAGGTGCTGCTGACTGCCTGTCCAAGATTCCCCCTCTCACTCTCTCCTCTAGGTGTTGATGACTGCCTGACCCAGAGTCATCCGCTCACACTCTCCTCGAGGTGCTGCTGACTGCCTGTCCCAGAGTCCTCCTCTCAATCTCTCCTCTAGGTGCTGCTGACTGCCTGTCCCAGATTCTTCCACTCGCACTCTCCTTTAAGAGCTGCTGAGTGCCTGTCCCAGCATCCTCCTCCCGCTCTCTCCTCTAGTTGCTGCTGATGACCTGTCCCAGAGACCTCCTCTCGCAATCTCCTCTAGGTGCTGCTGACTGCCTGTCCCAGATTCTTCCACTCGCACTCTCCTCTAAGAGCTGCTGACTGCCTGTCCTAGCGTCCTCCTCCCGCTCTCTCCTCTAGGTGCTGCTGATGACCTGTCCCAGAGACCTCCTCTACCTCTCTCCTCTAGCTGCTGCCAACTGCCTGTCCTAGGATACTCCTCTTGCACTCTACGCTAGGTGCTGCTGACTGCCTGTCCCAGAGTCCTGCACTCAATCTCTCCTCTAGGTGCTGCTGACTGCCTTTCCCAGATACTTCCACTCGCACTCTCCTCTAATTGCTGCTGACTGCCTGTCCCAGCGTCCTCCTCCCGCCCTCTCCACTAGGTGCTGCTGACTGCCTGTTCCAGCGTCGTCCTCCCGCCTTCTCCTCTAGGTGCTGCTGACTGCTTGTCCCAGAGTCCTCCTCTCGCACTCTCCTCTAGTTGCTGCTGACTGTTTGTCCCAGAGTCCCCCTCTCACACTCTCCTCTAGGTGCTGCTGACTGCTTGTCCCAGAGTCCCCCTCTCACGCTCTCCTCTAGGTGCTGCTGACTGCCTGTCCCAGCGTCCTCCCACCGCCCACTCCACTAGGTGCTGCTGACTGCCTGTTCCAGCGTCGTCCTCCCGCCCTCTCCTCTAGGTGCTGCTGACTGCTGGTCCCAGAGTCCTCCTCTCGCACTCTCCTCTAGGTGCTGCTGATGACCTGTCCCAGAGACCTCCTCTCACAATCTCCTCTAGGTGCTGCTGACTGCTTGTCCCAGAGTCCCCCTCTCACGCTCTCCTCTAGGTGCTGCTGACTGCCTGTCCCAGCGTCCTCCTCCCGCCCTCTCCACTAGGTGCTGCTGACTGCCTGTCCCAGCGTCCTCCACCCTCCCACCCCTCTAGGTGCTGCTTATGACCTGTCCCAGAGACCTCCTCTTGCAATCTCCTCTAGGTGCTGCTGACTGCTTGTCCCAGAGTCCTCCTCTCGCACTCTCCTCTAGCTGCTGCTGACTGCCTGTCCTAGGGTACTCCTCTTGTACTCTCCGCTAGGTGCTGCTGACTGCGTCCCAGAGTCCTCCACTCAATCTCTCCTCTAGCTGCTGCTGACTGCCTGTCCTAGGGTACTCCTCTTGCACTCTCCTCTAGGAGCTGCTGACTGCCAGACCCAGAGTGATCTGCTCGCACTCTCCTCTAGGAGCTGCTGACTGCCTGTCCCAGAGACCTCCTCTTGCACTCTCCTCGAGGTGCTGCTGACTGCCTGTCCCAGAGTCCTCCTCTCAATCTCTCCTCTAGGTGCTGCTGACTGCATGTCCCAGATTCTTCCACTCGCACTCTCCTCTAAGTGCTGCTGACTGCCTGTCTCTGCATCCTCCTCCCGCTCTCTCCTCTAGGTGCTGCTGATGACCTGTCCCAGAGACCTCCTCTCGCAATCTCCTCTAGGTGCTGCTGACTGCTTGTCCCAGAGTCCCCCTCTGACGCTCTCCTCTAGGTGCTGCTGACTGCCTGTTCCAGCGTCCTCCTCCCGCTCTCTCCTCTAGGTGCTGCTGACTGCTTTTCCCAGAGTCCTCCTCTCGCACTCTCCTCTAGTTGCTGCTGATGACCTGTCCCAGAGACCTCCTCTCGCAATTTCCTCTAGGTGCTGGTGATTGCTTGTCCCAGAGACCTCCTCTCGCAATCTCCTCTAGGTGTTGCTGACTGCCTGCCCCAGTGTCCTCCTCTCACTCTCTCCTCTAGCTGCTGCCGACAGCCTGTCCTAGGATACTCCTCTTGCACTCTCCTCTAGGTGCTGCTGACTGCCTATCCCAGATTCCCCCTCTCACTCTCTCCTCTAGGTGCTGCTGACTGCCTGTCCCAGCATCCTCCCGATATCTCCTCTTGGTACTGCTGATGACCTGTCCCATAAACCTCCTTTCGCCATCTCCTCTAGGTGCTGCTGACTGCTTGTCCCAGAGACCTCCTCTCACAATCTCGTTTAGGTGCTGCTGACTGCCTGTCCCTGTGTCCTCCTCTCGCACTCTCCTCTAAGAGCTGCTGACTGCCTGTCCCAGCATCGTCCTCCAGCTCTCTCCTCTAGGTGCCGCTGATCACCTGTCCCAGAGAGCTCCTCTCGCAATCTCCTCTAGGTGCTGCTGACTGCCTGTCCCAGCATCCTCCTCCCACTGTCTCCTCTACGTGCTGCTGATGACCTGTCCCAGAGACCTCCTCTCCCTCTCTCCTCCAGCTGCTGCTGACTGCCTGTCCTAGGGTACTCCTCTTGCACTCTCCTCTAGGAGCTGCTGACTGCCTGTCCCAGAGTCCTCCTCTCGCAATCTCCTCTAGGTGTTGCTGACTGCTTGTCCCAGAGACTTCCTCTCGCAATCTCCTCTAGGTGCTGCTGACTGCCTGTTCCAGCGTCCTCCTCCCGCCGTCTCCTCTAGGTGCTGCTGACTGCCTGTCCCAGCGTCCTCCACCCGCCCACTCCTCTAGGTGCTGCTTATGACCTGTCCCAGAGACCTTCTCTTGCAATCTCCTCTAGGTGCTGCTGACTGCTTGTCCCAGAGTCCTCCTCTCAATCTCTCCTCTAGGTGCTGCTGACTGCCTGTCCCAGATACTTCCACTCGCACTCTCCACTAAGAGCTGCTGACTGCCTGTCTCTGCATCCTCCTCCCGCTCTCTCCTCTAGGTGCTGCTGATGACCTGTCCCAGAGACCTCCTCTCGCAATCTCCTCTAGGTGCTGCTGACTGCTTGTCCCAGAGTCCCCCTCTGACGCTCTCCTCTAGGTGCTGCTGACTGCCTGTCCCAGTGTCCTCCTCCCGCCCTCTCCACTAGGTGCTGCTGACTGCCTGTTCCAGCGTCCTCCTCCCGCTTTCTCCTCTAGGTGCTGCTGACTGCTTGTCCCAGAGTCCTCCTCTCGCACTCTCCTCTAGGTGCTGCTGATGACCTGTCCCAGAGACCTCCTCTCGCAATCTCCTCTAGGTGCTGCTGACTGCTTGTCCCAGAGACCTCCTCTCGCAATCTCCTCTAGGTGTTGCTGACTGCCTGCCCCAGTGTCCTCCTTCACTCTCTCCTCTAGCTGCTGCCGACAGCCTGTCCTAGGGTACTCCTCTTGCACTCTCCTCTAGGTGCTGCTGACTGCCTGTCCCAGATTCCCCCTCTCACTCTCTCCTCTAGGTGCTGCTGACTGCCTGTCCCAGCATCCTCCCGATCTCTCCTCTTGGTACTGCTGATGACCTGTCCCATAAACCTCCTTTCGCGATCTCCTCTAGATGCTGCTGACTGCTTGTCCCAGAGACCTCCTCTCACAATCTCGTTTAGGTGCTGCTGACTGCCTGTCCCTGTGTCCTCCTCTCGCACTCTCCTCTAAGAGCTGCTGACTGCCTGTCCCAGCATCGTCCTCCCGCTCTCTCTTCTAGGTGCCGCTGATCACCTTTCCCAGAGAGCTCCTCTCGCAATCTCCGCTAGGTGCTGCTGACTGCCTGTCCCAGCATCCTCCTCCCACTGTCTCCTCTACGTGCTGTGATGACCTGTCCCAGAGACCTCCTCTCCCTCTCTCCTCCAGCTGCTGCTGACTGCCTGTCCTAGGGTACTCCTCTTGCCCTCTCCTCTAGGAACTGCTGACTGCCTGTCCCAGAGTCCTCCTCTCGCATTCTCCTCTAGGTGCGGCTGACTGCCAGACCCAGAGTCATCTGCTCGCACTCTCGTCTAGGAGCTGCTGACTGCCTGTCCCAGAGTCCTTCTATCGAACTCTCCTCTAGGTGCTGCTGTTGACCTTTCCCTGTGTCCTCCTCTCGCACTCTCCTCTAGATGCGGCTGACTGCCTGCCCCAGAATACTGTTCTCACTCTCTCCCCTAGCTGCTGCTGACTGCCTTTCCTAGAGTCCTCCTCTCGCACTCTCCTCTAGGAGCTGCTGACTGCCTGTCCCAGAGACCTCCTCTTGCACTCTCCTCGAGGTGCTGCTGACTGCCTGTCCCAGAGTCCTCCTCTCAATCTCTCCTCTAGGCACTGCTGACTGCCTGTCCCAGATTCCTCCACTCGCACTCTCATTTAAGAGCTGTTGACTGCCTGTCCCAGCATCCTCATCCTGCTCTCTCCTCTAGGTGCTGCTGGTGACCTGTCCCAGAGACCTCCTCTCACAATCTCCTCTAGGTGCTGCTGACTGCTTGTCCCAGAGTCCCCCTCTCACACTCTCCTCTAGATTCTGCTGAATGCCTGTCCCAGGGTCCTCCTCCCGCCCTCTCCTCTTTTTGCTGCTGACTGCCTGTCCCGGCGTCCTCCTCCCGCCCTCTCCTCTAGGTGCTGCTGATGACATGTCCCAGAGACCTCCTCTCGCAATGTTTTCTAGGTGCTGCTGACTGCTTGTCCCAGAGACCTCCTCTTGCACTCTCCTCTAGGTGCTGCTGACTGCCTGTCCCAGGATCCCCCTCTCACTCTCTCCTCTAAGTGTGGCTGAATGCCTGACCCAGAGTCATCCGCTCACACTCTCCTCGAGGTGCTGCTGACTGCCTGTCCCAGCATCCTCCCGCTCTCTCCTCTAGTTGCTGCTGATGACCTGTCCCAGAGACCTCCTCTTGCAATCTCCTCTAGGTGCTGCTGACTGCTTGTCCCAGAGACCTCCTCTCACAATCTCCTCTATGTGCTGCTGACTGCCGGTCCCTGTGTCCTCCTCTCGCACTCTCCTCTAAGAGCTGCTTACTGCCTGTCCCGGCATCCTCCTCCCGCTCTCACCTCTAGGTGCTGCTGACTGCTTGTCCCAGTGTCCTCCTCTCACTGTCTCCTCTAGCTGCTGCTGACTGCCTGTCCTAGGGTACTCCTCTTGCACTCTCCTCTAGGAGCTGCTGACTGCCAGACCCAGAGTAATCTGCTCGCACTCTCCTCTAGGAGCTGCTGACTGCATGTCCCAGAGACCTCCTCTCGCACTCTCCTCGAGGTGCTGCTGACTGCCTGTCCCAGATTCTTCCACTGCACTCTCCTCTAACAGCTGCTGACTGCCTGTCTCATCATCCTCCTCCCGCTCTCTCCTCTAGGTGCTGCTGATGACCTGTCCCAGAGACCTCCTCTCGCAATCTCCTCTAGGTGCTGCTGACTGCTTGTCCCAGAGACCCCCTCTCACGCGCTCCTCTAGGTGCTGCTGACTGCCTTTCCCAGCGTCCTCCTCCCACCCACTCCACTAGGTGCTGCTGACTGCCTGTTCCAGAGTCCTCCTCCCGCTCTCTCCTCTAGGTGCTGCTGACTGCTTTTCCCAGAGTCCTCCTCTCGCACTCTCCTCTAGGTGCTGCTGATGACCTGTCCCAGAGACCTCCTCTCGCAATCTCCTCTAGGTGCTGCTGACTGCTTGTCCCAGAGACCTCCTCTCGCAATCTCCTCTAGGTGTTGCTGACTGCCTGCCCCAGTGTCCTCCTTCACTCTCTCCTCTAGCTGCTGCCGACTGCCTGTCCTAGGGTACTCCTCTTGCACTCTCCTCTAGGTGCTGCTGACTGCCTGTCCCAGATTCCCCCTCTCACTCTCTCCTCTAGGTGCTGCTGACTGCCTGTCCCAGCATCCTCCCGATCTCTCCTCTTGGTACTGCTGATGACCTGTCCCATAAACCTCCTTTCGCAATCTCCTCTAGGTGCTGCTGACTGCTTGTCCCAGAGACCTCCTCTCACAATCTCGTTTAGGTCCTGCTGACTGCCTGTCCCTGTCTCCTCCTCTCGCACTCTCCTCTAAGAGCTGCTGACTGCCTGTCCCAGCATCGTCCTCCCGCACTCTCCTCTAGGTGCCGCTGATCACCTGTCCCAGAGAGCTCCTCTCGCAATCTCCGCTAGGTGCTGCTGACTGCCTGTCCCAGCATCCTCCTCCCACTGTCTCATCTACGTGCTGCTGATGACCTGCCCAGAGACCTCCTCTCCCTCTATCCTCCAGCTGCTGCTGACTGCCTGTCCTAGGGTACTCCTCTTGCACTCTCCTCTAGGAGCTGCTGACTGCCTGTCCCAGAGTCCTCCTCTCGCAATCTCCTCTAGGTGCGGCTGACTGCCAGACCCAGAGTCATCTGCTCGCACTCTCGTCTAGGAGCTGCTGACTGCCTGTCCCAGAGTCCTCCTATCGAACTCTCCTCTAGGTGCTGCTGCTGACCTTTCCCTGTGTCCTCCTCTCGCACTCTCCTCTAGATGCTGCTGACTGCCTGCCCCAGAATACTGTTCTCACTCTCTCCCCTAGGTGCTGCTGACTGCCTTTCCTAGAGTCCTCCTCTCGCACTCTCCTCTAGGAGCTGCTGACTGCCTGTCCCAGAGACCTCCTCTTGCACTCTCCTCGAGGTGCTGCTGACTGCCTGTCCCAGAGCCCTCCTCTCAATCTCTCCTCTAGGTGCTGCTGACTGCCTGTCCCAGATTCCTCCACTCGCACTCTCATTTAAGAGCTGTTGACCGCCTGTCCCAGCATCCTCATCCTGCTCTCTCCTCTAGGTGCTGCTGGTGACCTGTCCCAGAGACCTCCTTTCGCAATCTCCTCTAGGTGCTGCTGACTGCTTATCCCAGTGTCCCCCTCTCACACTCGCCTCTAGATGCTGCTGACTGCCTGTCCCAGGGTCTTCCTCCCGCCCTCTCCTCTTGGTGCTGCTGACTGCCTGTCCCGGCGTCCTCCTCCCGCCCTCTCCTCTAGGTGCTGCTGATGACATGTCCCAGAGACCTCCTCTCGCAATCTTTTCTAGGTGCTGCTGACTGCTTGTCCCAGAGACCTCCTCTTGCACTCTCCTCTAGGTGCTGCTGACTGCCTGTCCCAGGATCCCCCTCTCACTCTCTCCTCTAGGTGTGGCTGAATGCCTGACCCAGAGTCATCCGCTCACACTCTCCTCGAGGTGCTGCTGACTGCCTGTCCCAGCATCCTCCCGCTCTCTCCTCTAGTTGCTGCTGATGACCTGTCCCAGAGACCTCCTCTTGCAATCTCCTCTAGGTGCTGCTGACTGCTTGTCCCAGAGACCTCCTCTCACAATCTCCTCTATGTGCTGCTGACTGCCGGTCCCTGTGTCCTCCTCTCGCACTCTCCTCTAAGAGCTGCTTACTGCCTGTCCCAGCATCCTCCTCCCGCTCTCACCTCTAGGTGCTGCTGACTGCTTGTCCCAGTGTCCTCCTCTCACTGTCTCTTCTAGATGCTTCCGACTGCCTGTCCTAGGGTACTCCTCTTGCACTCTCCTCTAGGTGCTGCTGACTGCCTGTCCCAGCATCCTCCTCCTGCCCTCTCCACTAGGTGCTGCTGACTGCCTGTTCCAGCGTCCTCCTCCCGCCCTCTCCTCTAGGTGCTGCTGACTGCCTGTCCAAGCGTCATCCTCCCGCCCTCTCCTCTTGGTGCAGCTTATGACCTGTCCCAGAGACCTCCTCTCACAATCTCGTTTAGGTGCTGCTGACTGCCTGTTCCAGCGTCCTTCTCCCGCCCTCTCCTCTAGGTGCTGCTGACTGCCTGTCCAAGCGTCATCCTCCCGCCCTCTCCTCTAGGTGCTGCTTATGACCTGTCCCAGAGACCTCCTCTTGCAATCTCCTCCAGTTGCTGCTGACTGCTTGTCCCAGAGTACTCCTCTCGCACTCTCCTCTAGGTGCTGCTGATGACCTGTCCCAGAGACCTCCTCTCGCAATCTCCTCTAGGTGCTGCTGACTGCTTGTCCCAGAGTCCTCCTCTCGCACTCTCCTCTAGGTGCTGCTGATGAGCTGTCCCAGAGACCTCCTCTCGCAATCTCCTCTAGGTGTTGCTGACTGCCTGCCCCAGTGTCCTCCTCTCACTCTCTCCTCTCGCTGCTGCCGACTGCCTGTCCTAGGATACTCCTCTTGCACTCTCCTCTAGGTGCTGCTGACTGCCTGTCCCAGATTCCCCCTCTCACTCTCTCCTCTAGGTGTTGATGACTGCCTGACCCAGAGTCATCCGCTCACACTCTCCTCGAGGTGCTGCTGACTGCCTGTCCCAGAGTCCTCCTCTCAATCTCTCCTCTAGGTGCTGCTGACTGCCTGTCCCAGATTCTTCCACTCGCACTCTCCTTTAAGAGCTGCTGAGTGCCTGTCCCAGCATCCTCCTCCCGCTCTCTCCTCTAGTTGCTGCTGATGACCTGTCCCAGAGACCTCCTCTCGCAATCTCCTCTAGGTGCTGCTGACTGCCTGTCCCAGATTCTTCCACTCGCACTCTCCTCTAAGAGCTGCTGACTGCCTGTCCTAGCGTCCTCCTCCCGCTCTCTCCTCTAGGTGCTGCTGATGACCTGTCCCAGAGACCTCCTCTACCTCTCTCCTCTAGCTGCTGCTGACTGCCTGTCCTAGGGTACTCCTCTTGCACTCTTCGCTAGGTGCTGCTGACTGCCTGTCCCAGAGTCCTCCACTCAATCTCTCCTCTAGCTGCTGCTGAATGCCTGTCCCAGATTCTTCCACTCGCACTCTCCTCTAATTGCTGCTGACTGCCTGTCTCAGCATCCTCCTCCCGCTCTCTCCTCTAGGTGCTGCTGACTGCTTGTCCCAGAGTCCCCCTCTCACGCTCTCCTCTAGGTGCTGCTGACTGCCTGTCCCAGCGTCCTCCTCCCGCCCTCTCCACTAGGTGCTGCTGACTGCCTGTTCCAGCGTCGTCCTCCCGCCTTCTCCTCTAGGTGCTGCTGACTGCTTGTCCCAGAGTCCTCCTCTCGCACTCTCCTCTAGTTGCTGCTGACTGTTTGTCCCAGAGTCCCCCTCTCACACTCTCCTCTAGGTGCTGCTGACTGCTTGTCCCAGAGTCCCCCTCTCACGCTCTCCTCTAGGTGCTGCTGACTGCCTGTCCCAGCGTCCTCCCACCGCCCACTCCACTAGGTGCTGCTGACTGCCTGTTCCAGCGTCGTCCTCCCGCCCTCTCCTCTAGGTGCTGCTGACTGCTGGTCCCAGAGTCCTCCTCTCGCACTCTCCTCTAGGTGCTGCTGATGACCTGTCCCAGAGACCTCCTCTCACAATCTCCTCTAGGTGCTGCTGACTGCTTGTCCCAGAGTCCTCCTCTCGCACTCTCCTCCTGGTACTGCTGATGATGTGTCCCAGAGACCTCCTCTCACAATCACGTTTAGGTTCTGCTGACTGCCTGTCCCTGTGTCCTCCTCTCGCACTCTCCTCTAAGAGCTGCTGACTGCCTGTCCCAGCATCGTCCTCCCGCTCTCTCCTCTAGGTGCCGCTGATTACCTGTCCCAGAGAGCTCCTCTCGCAATCTCCTCTAGGTGCTGCTGACTGCCTGTCCCAGATTCCCCCTCTCACTCTCTCCTCTAGGTGTTGCTGACTGCCTGACCCAGAGTCATCCGCTCACACTCTCCTCTAGGTGCTGCTGATAACCTGTCCCATAAACCTCCTCTCGCAATCTCCTCTTGGTGCTGCTGACTGCTTTTCCCAGAGACCTCCTCTCACAATCTCGTTTCGGTACTGCTGACTGCCTGTCCCTGTGTCCGCCTCTCGCACTCTCCTCTAAGAGCTGCTGACTGCCTGTCCCAGCATCGTCCTCCCGCTCTCTCCTCTAGGTGCCGCTGATCACCTGTCCCAGAGACCTCCTCTCGCAATCTCCTCTAGGTGCTGCTGACTGCTTGTCCCAGCGTCCTGCTCCCACTGTCTCCTCTAGGTGCTGCTGATGACCTGTCCCAGAGACCTCCTCTCCCTCTCTCCTCCAGCTGCTGCTGACTGCCTGTCCTAGGGTACTCCTCTTGCACTCTCTGCTGGGTGCTGCTGACTGCCTGTCCCAGAGTCCTCCACTCAATCTCTCCTCTAGCAGCTGCTGACTGCCTGTCCTAGGGTACTCCTCTTGCACTCTCCTCTAGGAGCTGCTGACTGCCAGACCCAGAGTCATCTGCTCGCACTCTCCTCTAGGAGCTGCTGACTGCCTGTCCCAGAGTCCTCCTATCGCACTCTCCTCTAGGTGCTGCTGATGACCTTTCCCTCTGTCCTCCTCTCGCAATCTCCTCTAGATGCTGCTGACTGCCTGCCCCAGAATGCTGTTCTCCCTCTCTCCCTTAGGTGCTGCTGACTGCCTTTCCTAGAGTCCTCCTCTCGCACTCCCCTCTAGGAGCTGCTGACTGCCTGTCCCAGAGACCTCCTCTCGCACTCTCCTCGAGGCGCTGCTGACTGCCTGTCCCAGAGTCCTCCTCTCGCACTCTCCTCGAGGTGCTGCTGACTGCCTGTCCCAGATTCCTCCACTCGCACTCTCCTTTAAGAGCTGCTGACCGCCTGTCCCAGCATCCTCCTCCTGCTCTCTCCTCTAGGTGCTGCTGATGTCCTGTCCCAGAGACCACCTCTCGCAATCTCCTCTAGGTGCTGCTGACTGTTTGTCCCAGAGTCCCCCTCTCGCACTCTCCTCTAGGTGCTGCTGACTGCTTGTCCCAGAGTCCCCCTCTCACGCTCTCATCTAGGTGCTGCTGACTGCCTGTCCCAGCGTCCTCCTCCCGCCCTCTCCTCTAGGTGCTGCTGACTGCCTGTTCCAGCGTCGTCCTCCCGCCCTCTCCTCTAGGTGCTGCTGACTGCTTGTCCCAGAGTCCTCCTCTCGCACTCTCCTCTAGGTGCTGCTGATGACCTGTCCCAGAGACCTCCTCTCACAATCTCCACTAGGTGCTGCTGACTGCCTTTTCCAGCGTCGTCCTCCCGCCCTCTCCTCTAGGTGCTGCTGACTGCTTGTCCCAGAGTCCTCCTCTCGCACTCTCCTCTAGGTGCTGCTGATGACCTGTCCCAGAGACCTCCTCTCACAATCTCCTCTAGGTGCTGCTGACTGCTTGTCCAAGAGACCTCCTCTCACAATCACGTTTAGGTGCTGCTGACTGCCTGTCCCTGTGTCCTCCTCTCGCTCTCTCCTCTAAGAGCTGCTGACTGCCTGTCCCAGCATCGTCCTCCCGCTCTCTCCTCTAGGTGCCGCTGATTACCTGTCCCAGAGAGCTCCTCTCGCAATCTCCTCTAGGTGCTTCTGACTGCCTGTCCCAGATTCCCCCTCTCACTCTCTCCTCTAGGTGTTGCTGACTGCCTGACCCAGAGTCATCCGCTCACACTCTCCTCTAGGTGCTGCTGATGACCTGTCCCATAAACCTCCTCTCGCAATCTCCTCTTGGTGCTGCTGACTGCTTTTCCCAGAGACCTCCTCTCACAATCTCGTTTAGGTGCTGCTGACTGCCTGTCCCTGTGTCCTCATCTCGCACTCTCCTCTAAGAGCTGCTGACTGCCTGTCCCAGCATCGTCCTCCCGCTCTCTCCTCTAGGTGCCGCTGATCACCTGTCCCAGAGAGCTCCTCTCGCAATCTCCTCTAGGTGCTGCTGACTGCTTGTCCCAGCGTCCTCCTCCCACTGTCTCCTCTAGGTGCTGCTGATGACCTGTCCCAGAGACCTCCTCTCCCTCTCTCCTCCAGCTGCTGCTGACTGCCTGTCCTAGGGTACTCCTCTTGCACTCTCTGCTAGGTGCTGCTGACTGCCTGTCCCAGAGTCCTCCACTCAATCTCTCCTCTAGCAGCTGCTGACTGCCTGTCCTAGGGTACTCCTCTTGCACTCTCCTCTAGGAGCTGCTGACTGCCTGTCCCAGAGTCCTCCTCTCGCAATCTCCTCTAGGTGCGGCTGACTGCCAGACCCAGAGTCATCTGCTCGCACTCTCCTCTAGGAGCTGCTGACTGCCTGTCCCAGAGTCCTCCTATCGCACTCTCCACTAGGTGCTGCTGATGACCTTTCCATGTGTCCTCCTCTCGCAATCTCCTCTAGATGCTGCTGACTGCCTGCCCCAGAATGCTGTTCTCCCTCTCTCCCCTAGGTGCTGCTGACTGCCTTTCCTAGAGTCCTCCTCTCGCACTCCCCTCTAGGAGCTGCTGACTGCCTGTCCCAGAGACCTCCTCTCGCACTCTCCTCGAGGCGCTGCTGACTGCCTGTCCCAGAGTCCTCCTCTCCATCTCTCCTCTAGGTGCTGCTGACTGCCTGTCCCAGATTCCTCCACTCGCACTCTCCTTTAAGAGCTGCTGACTGCCTGTCCCAGCATCCTCCTCCTGCTCTCTCCTCTAGGTGCTGCTGGTGTCCTGTCCCAGAGACCTCCTCTCGCAATCTCCTCTAGGTGCTGCTGACTGTTTGTCCCAGAGTCCCCCTCTCACACTCTCCTCTAGGTGCTGCTGACTGCTTGTCCCAGAGTCCCCCTCTCACGCTCTCATCTAGGTGCTGCTGACTGCCTGTCCCAGCGTCCTCCTCCCGCCCTCTCCACTAGGTGCTGCTGGCTGCCTGTCCCAGCATCGTCCTCCCGCTCTCTCCTCTAGGTGCCGCTGATGACCTGTCCCAGAGACCTCCTCTCGCAATCTCCTCTAGGTGCTGCTGACTGCTTGTCCCAGAGTCCTCCTCTCGCACTCTCCTCTAGGTGCTGCTGATGACCTGTCCCAGAGACCTCCTCTCACAATCTCCACTAGGTGCTGCTGACTGCCTTTTCCAGCGTCGTCCTCCCGCCCTCTCCTCTAAGTGCTGCTGACTGCTTGTCCCAGAGTCCTCCTCTCGCACTCTCCTCTAGGTGCTGCTGATGACCTGTCCCAGAGACCTCCTCTCACAATCTCCTCTAGGTGCTGCTGACTGCTTGTCCCAGAGACCTCCTCTCACAATCACGTTTAGGTTCTGCTGACTGCCTGTCCCTGTGTCCTCCTCTCGCACTCTCCTCTAAGAGCTGCTAACTGCCTGTCCCAGCATCCTCCTCCCGCTCTCTCCTCTAGGTGCCGCTGATTACCTGTCCCAGAGAGCTCCTCTCGCAATCTCCTCTAGGTGCTGCTGACTGCCTGTCCCAGATTCCCCCTCTCACTCTCTCCTCTAGGTGTTGCTGACTGCCTGACCCAGAGTCATCCGCTCACACTCTCCTCTAGGTGCTGCTGATGACCGGTCCCATAAACCTCCTCTCGCAATCTCCTCTTGGTGCTGCTGACTGCTTTTCCCAGAGACCTCCTCTCACAATCTCGTTTCGGTACTGCTGACTGCCTGTCCCTGTGTCCGCCTCTCGCACTCTCCTCTAAGAGCTGCTGACTGCCTGTCCCAGCATCGTCCTCCCGCTCTCTCCGCTAGGTGCCGCTGATCACCTGTCCCAGAGACCTCCTCTCGCAATCTCCTCTAGGTGCTGCTGACTGCTTGTCCCAGCGTCCTCCTCCCACTGTCTCCTCTAGGTGCTGCTGATGACCTGTCCCAGAGACCTCCTCTCCCTCTCTCCTCCAGCTGCTGCTGACTGCCTGTCCTAGGGTACTCCTCTTGCACTCTCTGCTGGGTGCTGCTGACTGCCTGTCCCAGAGTCCTCCACTCAATCTCTCCTCTAGCAGCTGCTGACTGCCTGTCCTAGGGTACTCCTCTTGCACTCTCCTCTAGGAGCTGCTGACTGCCTGTCCCAGAGTCCTCCTCTCGCAATCTCCTCTAGGTGCGGCTGACTGCCAGACCCACAGTCATCTGCTCGCAATCTCCTCTAGGAGCTGCTGACTGCCTGTCCCAGAGTACTCCTATCGCACTCTCCTCTAGGTGCTGCTGATGACCTTTCCCTGTGTCCTCCTCTCGCAATCTCCTCTAGATGCTGCTGACTGCCTGCCCCAGAATGCTGTTCTCCCTCTCTCCCCTAGGTGCTGCTGACTGCCTGTCCCAGATTCCTCCACTCGCACTCTCCTTTAAGAGCTGCTGACTGCCTGTCCCAGCATCCTCCTCCTGCTCTCTCCTCTAGGTGATGCTGGTGTCCTGTCCCAGAGACCTCCTCTCGCAATCTCCTCTAGGTGCTGCTGACTGTTTGTCCCAGAGTCCCCCTCTCACACTCTCCTCTAGGTGCTGCTGACTGCTTGTCCCAGAGTCCCCCTCTCACGCTCTCATCTAGGTGCTGCTGACTGCCTGTCCCAGCGTCCTCCTCCCGCCCTCTCCACTAGGTGCTGCTGACTGCCTGTTCCAGCATCGTCCTCCCGCCCTCTCCTCTAGGTGCTGCTGACTGCTTGTCCCAGAGTCCTCCTCTCGCACTCTCCTCTAGGTGCTGCTGATGACCTGTCCCAGAGACCTCCTCTCACAATCTCCACTAGGTGCTGCTGACTGCCTTTTCCAGCGTCGTCCTCCCTCCCTCTCCTCTAGGTGCTGCTGACTGCTTGTCCCAGAGTCCTCCTCTCGCACTCTCCTCTAGGTGCTGCTGATGACCTGTCCCAGAGACCTCCTCTCACAATCTCCTCTAGGTGCTGCTGACTGCTTGTCCCAGAGACCTCCTCTCACAATCACGTTTAGGTTCTGCTGACTGCCTGTCCCTGTTTCCTCCTCTCGCACTCTCCTCTAAGAGCTGCTGACTGCCTGTGCCAGAATCGTCCTCTCGCAATCTCCTCTAGGTGCTGCTGACTGCCTGTCCCAGCGTCCTCCTCCCACTGTCTCCTCTAGGTGCTGCTGATGACCTGTCCCAGAGACCTCCTCTCCCTCTCTCCTCCAGCTGCTGCTGACTGCCTGTCCTAGGGTACTCCTCTTGCACTCTCTGCTAGGTGCTGCTGACTGCCTGACCCAGAGTCCTCCACTCAATCTCTCCTCTAGCATTTGCTGACTGCCTGTCCTAGGGTACTCCTCTTGCACTCTCCTCTAGGAGCTGCTGACTGCCTGTCCCAGAGTCCTCCTCTCGCAATCTCCTCTAGGTGCGGCTGACTGCCAGACCCAGAGTCATCTGCTCGCACTCTCCTCTAGGAGCTGCTGACTGCCTGTCCCAGATTCCTCCTATCGCACTCTTCTCTAGGTGCTGCTGATGACCTTTCCCTGTGTCCTCCTCTCGCACTCTCCTCTAGATGCTGCTGACTGCCTGCCCCTGAATACTGTTCTCCCTCTCTCCCCTAGGTGCTGCTGACTGCCTTTCCTAGAGTCCTCCTCTCGCACTCTCCTCTAGGAGCTGCTGACTGCCTGTCCCAGAGACCTCCTCTTGCACTCTCCCCGAGATGCTGCTGACTGCCTGTCCCAGAGTCCTCCTCTCAATCTCTCCTCTAGGTGCTGCTGACTGCCTGTCCCAGATTCCTCCACTCGCACTCTCCTTTAAGAGCTGTTGACTGCCTGTCCCAGCATCCTCCTCCCGCTCTCTCCTCTAGGTGCTGCTGGTGACCTGTCCCAGAGACCTCCTTTCGCAATCTCCTCTAGGTGCTGCTGACTGCTTGTCCCAGAGTCCCCCTCTCACACTCTCCTCTAGGTGCTGCTGACTGCCTGTCCCAGCGTCCTCCTCCCACTGTCTCCTCTAGGTGCTGCTGATGACCTGTCCCAGAGACCTCCTCTCCCTCTCTCCTCCAGCTGCTGCTGACTGCCTGTCCTAGGGTACTCCTCTTGCACTCTCTGCTAGGTGCGGCTGACTGCCTGTCCCAGAGTCCTCCACTCAATCTCTCCTCTAGCAGCTGCTGTCTGCCTGTCCTAGGGTACTCCTCTTGCACTCTCCTCTAGGAGCTGCTGACTGCCTGTCCCAGAGTCCTCCTCTCGCAATCTCCTCTAGGTGCGGCTGACTGCCAGACCCAGAGTCATCTGCTCGCACTCTCCTCTAGGAGCTGCTGACTACCTTTCCCAGAGTCCTCCTATGGCATTCTCCTCTAGGTGCTGCTGATGACCTTTCCCTGTGTCCTCCTCTCGCACTCTCCTCTAGATGCAGCTGACTGCCTGCCCCAGAATCCTGTTCTCCCTCTCTCCCCTAGGTGCTGCTGACTGCCTTTCCTAGAGTCCTCCTCTCGCACTCTCCTCTAGGAGCTGCTGACTGCCTGTCCCAGAGTCCTCCTCTCAATCTCTCCTCTAGGTGCTGCTGACTGCCTGTCCCAGATTCCTCCACTCGCACTCTCCTTTAAGAGCTGTTGACTGCCTGTCCCAGCATCCTCCTCCCGCTCTCTCCTCTAGGTGCTGCTGGTGACCTGTCCCAGAGACCTCCTTTCGCAATCTCCTCTAGGTGCTGCTGACTGCTTTTCCCAGAGTCCCCCTCTCACACTCTCCTCTAGGTGCTGCTGACTGCCTGTCCCAGGGTCCTCCTCCCGCCCTCTCCTCTTGGTGCTGCTGACTGCCTGTCCCAGCATCCTCCCGCTCTCTCCTCTAGTTGCTGCTGATGACCTGTCCCAGAGACCTCCTCTTGCAATCTCCTCTAGGTGCTGCTGACTGCTTGTCCCAGAGACCTCCTCTCACAATCTCCTCTATGTGCTGCTGACTGCCTGTCCCTGTGTCCTCCTCTCGCACGCTCCTCTAAGAGCTGCTTACTGCCTGTCCCAGCATCCTCCTCCCGCTCTCACCTCTAGGTGCTGCTGACTGCTTGTCCCAGTTTCCCGCTCTCACTCTCTCCTCTAGGTGTTGATGACTGCCTGACCCAGAGTCATCCGCTCACACTCTCCTCGAGGTGCTGCTGACTGCCTGTCCCAGAGTCCTCCTCTCAATCTCTCCTCTAGGTGCTGCTGACTGCCTGTCCCAGATTCTTCCACTCGCACTCTCCTTTAAGAGCTGCTGAGTGCCTGTCCCAGCATCCTCCTCCCGCTCTCTCCTCTAGTTGCTGCTGATGACCTGTCCCAGAGACCTCCTCTCGCAATCACCTCTAGGTGCTGCTGTCTGCCTGTCCCAGATTCTTCCACTCGCACTCTCCTCTAAGAGCTGCTGACTGCCTGTCCCAGCATCCTCCTCCCGCTCTCTCCTCTAGGTGCTGCTGATGACCTGTCCCAGAGACCTCCTCTACCTCTCTCCTCTAGCTGCTGCTGACTGCCTGTCCCAGGGTACTCCTCTTGCACTCTCCGCTAGGTGCTGCTGACTGCCTGTCCCAGAGTCCTCCACTCAATCTCTCCTCTAGCTGCTGCTGACTGCCTGTCCCAGATTCTTCCACTCGCACTCTCCTCTAATTGCTGCTGACTGCCTGTCTCAGCATCCTCCTCCCGTTCTCTCCTCTAGGTGCTGCTGACAGCTTGTCCCAGAGACCTCCTCTCGCACTCTCCTCTAGGAGCTGCTGACTGCCTGTCCCAGAGTCCTCCTATCGCACTCTCCTCTAGGTGCTGCTGATGACCTGTCCCTGTGTCCTCCTCTCGCACTCTCCTCTAGATGCTGCTGACTGCCTGCCCCAGAATGCTGTTCTCCCTCTCTCCCCTAGGTGCTGCTGACTACCTGTCCCAGATTCCTCCACTCGCACTCTCCTTTAAGAGCTGCTGACTGCCTGTCCCAGCATCCTCCTCCTGCTCTCTCCACTAGGTGCTGCTGGTGTCCTGTCCCAGAGACCTCCTCTCGCAATCTCCTCTAGGTGCTGCTGACTGCTTGTCCCAGAGTCCCCCTCTCATGCTCTCATCTAGGTGCTGCTGACTGCCTGTCCCAGCGTCCTCCTCCCGCCCTCTCCACTAGGTGCTGCTGACTGCCTGTTCCAGCGTCGTCCTCCCGCCCTCTCCTCTAGGTGCTGCTGACTGCTTGTCCCAGAGTCCTCCTCTCGCACTCTCCTCTAGGTGCTGCTGATGACCTGTCCCAGAGACCTCCTCTCACAATCTCCACTAGGTGCTGCTGACTGCCTTTTCCAGCGTCGTCCTCCCGCCCTCTCCTCTAAGTGCTGCTGACTGCTTGTCCCAGAGTCCTCCTCTCGCACTCTCCTCTAGGTGCTGCTGATGACCTGTCCCAGAGACCTCCTCTCACAATCTCCTCTAGGTGCTGCTGACTGCTTGTCCCAGAGACCTCCTCTCACAATCACGTTTAGGTTCTGCTGACTGCCTGTCCCTGTGTCCTCCTCTCGCACTCTCCTCTAAGAGCTGCTGACTGCCTGTGCCAGAATCGTCCTCCCGCTCTCTCCTCTAGGTGCCGCTGATTACCTGGCCCAGAGAGCTCCTCTCGCAATCTCCTCAAGGTGCAGCTGACTGCCTGTCCCAGCGTCCTCCTCCCACTGTCTCCTCTAGGTGCTGCTGATGACCTGTCCCAGAGACCTCCTCTCCCTCTCTCCTCCAGCTGCTGCTGACTGCCTGTCCTAGGGTACTCCTCTTGCACTCTCTGCTAGGTGCTGCTGACTGCCTGACCCAGAGTCCTCCACTCAATTTCTCCTCTAGCAGCTGCTGACTGCCTGTCCTAGGGTACTGCTCTTGCACTCTCCTCTAGGAGCTGCTGACTGCCTGTCCCAGAGTCCTCCTCTCGCAATCTCCTCTAGGTGCGGCTGACTGCCAGACCCAGAGTCATCTGCTCGCACTCTCCTCTAGGAGCTGCTGACTGCCTGTCCCAGATTCCTCCTATCGCACTCTTCTCTAGGTGCTGCTGATGACCTTTCCCTGTGTCCTCCTCTCGCACTCTCCTCTAGATGCTGCTGACTGCCTGCCCCTGAATACTGTTCTCCCTCTCTCCCCTAGGTGCTGCTGACTGCCTTTCCTAGAGTCCTCCTCTCGCACTCTCCTCTAGGAGCTGCTGACTGCCTGTCCCAGAGACCTCCTCTTGCACTCTCCTCGAGATGCTGCTGACTGCCTGTCCCAGAGTCCTCCTCTCAATCTCTCCTCTAGGTGCTGCTGACTGCCTGTCCCAGATTCCTCCACTCGCACTCTCCTTTAAGAGCTGTTGACTGCCTGTCCCAGCATCCTCCTCCCGCTCTCTCCTCTAGGTGCTGCTGGTGACCTGTCCCAGAGACCTCCTTTCGCAATCTCCTCTAGGTGCTGCTGACTGCTTGTCCCAGAGTCCCCTTCTCACACTCTCCTCTAGGTGCTGCTGACTTTCTGTCCCAGCGTCCTCCTCCCACTGTCTCCTCTAGGTGCTGCTGATGACCTGTCCCAGAGACCTCCTCTCCCCCTCTCCTCCAGCTGCTGCTGACTGCCTGTCCTAGGGTACTCCTCTTGCACTCTCTGCTAGGTGCTGCTGACTGCCTGTCCCAGAGTCCTCCACTCAATCTCTCCTCTAGCAGCTGCTGACTGCCTGTCCTAGGGTACTCCTCTTGCACTCTCCTCTAGGAGCTGCTGACTGCCTGTCCCAGAGTCCTCCTCTCGCAATCTCCTCTAGGTGCGGCTGACTGCCAGACCCAGAGTCATCTGCTCGCACTCTCCTCTAGGAGCTGCTGACTACCTTTCCCAGAGTCCTCCTATCGCATTCTCCTCTAGGTGCTGCTGATGACCTTTCCCTGTGTCCTCCTCTCGCACTCTCCTCTAGATGCAGCTGACTGCCTGCCCCAGAATCCTGTTCTCCCTCTCTCCCCTAGGTGCTGCTGACTGCCTTTCCTAGAGTCCTCCTCTCGCACTCTCCTCTAGGAGCTGCTGACTGCCTGTCCCAGAGTCCTCCTCTCAATCTCTCCTCTAGGTGCTGCTGACTGCCTGTCCCAGATTCTTCCACTCGCACTGTCCTTTAAGAGCTGCTGAGTGCCTGTCCCAGCATCCTCCTCCCGCTCTCTCCTCTAGTTGCTGCTGATGACCTGTCCCAGAGACCTCCTCTCGCAATCACCTCTAGGTGCTGCTGTCTGCCTGTCCCAGATTCTTCCACTCGCACTCTCCTCTAAGAGCTGCTGACTGCCTGTCCTAGCGTCCTCCTCCCGCTCTCTCCTCTAGGTGCTGCTGATGACCTGTCCCAGAGACCTCCTCTACCTCTCTCCTCTAGCTGCTGCTGACTGCCTGTCCTAGGGTACTCCTCTTGCACTCTCCGCTAGGTGCTGCTGACTGCCTGTCCCAGAGTCCTCCACTCAATCTCTCCTCTAGCTGCTGCTGAATGCCTGTCCCAGATTCTTCCACTCGCACTCTCCTCTAATTGCTGCTGACTGCCTGTCTCACCATCCTCCTCCCGCTCTCTCCTCTAGGTGCTGCTGACTGCTTGTCCCAGAGTCCCCCTCTCACGCTCTCGTCTAGGTGCTGCTGACTGCCTGTCCCAGAGTCCTCCTATCGCACTCTCCTCTAGGTGCTGCTGATGACCTTTCCCTGTGTCCTCCTCTCGCAATCTCCTCTAGATGCTGCTGACTGCCTGCCCCAGAATGCTGTTCTCCCTCTCTCCCCTAGGTGCTGCTGACTACCTGTCCCAGATTCCTCCACTCGCACTCTCCTTTAAGAGCTGCTGACTGCCTGTCCCAGCATCCTCCTCCTGCTCTCTCCACTAGGTGCTGCTGGTGTCCTGTCCCAGAGACCTCCTCTCGCAATCTCCTCTAGGTGCTGCTGACTGTTTGTCCCAGAGTCCCCCTCTCACACTCTCCTCTAAGTGCTGCTGACTGCTTGTCCCAGAGTCCCCCTCTCACGCTCTCATCTAGGTGCTGCTGACTGCCTGTCCCAGCGTCCTCCTCCCGCCCTCTCCACTAGGTGCTGCTGACTGCCTGTTCCAGCGTCGTCCTCCCGCCCTCTCCTCTAGGTGCTGCTGACTGCTTGTCCCAGAGTCCTCCTCTCGCACTCTCCTCTAGGTGCTGCTGATGACCTGTCCCAGAGACCTCCTCTCACAATCTCCACTAGGTGCTGCTGACTGCCTTTTCCAGCGTCGTCCTCCCGCCCTCTCCTCTAGGTGCTGCTGACTGCTTGTCCCAGAGTCCTCCTCTCGCACTCTCCTCTAGGTGCTGCTGATGACCTGTCCCAGAGACCTCCTCTCACAATTTCCTCTAGGTGCTGCTGACTGCTTGTCCCAGAGACCTCCTCTCACAATCACGTTTAGGTTCTGCTGACTGCCTGTCCCTGTGTCCTCCTCTCGCACTCTCCTCTAAGAGCTGCTGACTGCCTGTGCCAGAATCGTCCTCCCGCTCTCTCCTCTAGGTGCCGCTGATTACCTGGCCCAGAGAGCTCCTCTCGCAATCTCCTCAAGGTGCAGCTGACTGCCTGTCCCAGCGTCCTCCTCCCACTGTCTCCTCTAGGTGCTGCTGATGACCTGTCCCAGAGACCTCCTCTCCCTCTCTCCTCCAGCTGCTGCTGACTGCCTGTCCTAGGGTACTCCTCTTGCACTCTCTGCTAGGTGCTGCTGACTGCCTGACCCAGAGTCCTCCACTCAATTTCTCCTCTAGCAGCTGCTGACTGCCTGTCCTAGGGTACTCCTCTTGCACTCTCCTCTAGGAGCTGCTGACTGCCTGTCCCAGAGTCCTCCTCTCGCAATCTCCTCTAGGTGCGGCTGACTGCCAGACCCAGAGTCATCTGCTCGCACTCTCCTCTAGGAGCTGCTGACTGCCTGTCCCAGATTCCTCCTATCGCACTCTTCTCTAGGTGCTGCTGATGACCTTTCCCTGTGTCCTCCTCTCGCACTCTCCTCTAGATGCTGCTGACTGCCTGCCCCTGAATCCTGTTCTCCCTCTCTCCCCTTGGTGCTGCTGACTGCCTTTCCTAGAGTCCTCCTCTCGCACTCTCCTCTAGGAGCTGCTGACTGCCTGTCCCAGAGACCTCCTCTTGCACTCTCCTCGAGATGCTGCTGACTGCCTGTCCCAGAGTCCTCCTCTCAATCTCTCCTCTAGGTGCTGCTGACTGCCTGTCCCAGATTCCTCCACTCGCACTCTCCTTTAAGAGCTGTTGACTGCCTGTCCCAGCATCCTCCTCCCGCTCTCTCCTCTAGGTGCTGCTGGTGACCTGTCCCAGAGACCTCCTTTCGCAATCTCCTCTAGGTGCTGCTGACTGCTTGTCCCAGAGTCCCCTTCTCACACTCTCCTCTAGGTGCTGCTGACTTTCTGTCCCAGCGTCCTCCTCCCACTGTCTCCTCTAGGTGCTGCTGATGACCTGTCCCAGAGACCTCCTCTCCCCCTCTCCTCCAGCTGCTGCTGACTGCCTGTCCTAGGGTACTCCTCTTGCACTCTCTGCTAGGTGCTGCTGACTGCCTGTCCCAGAGTCCTCCACTCAATCTCTCCTCTAGCAGCTGCTGACTGCCTGTCCTAGGGTACTCCTCTTGCACTCTCCTCTAGGAGCTGCTGACTGCCTGTCCCAGAGTCCTCCTCTCGCAATCTCCTCTAGGTGCGGCTGACTGCCAGACCCAGAGTCATCTGCTCGCACTCTCCTCTAGGAGCTGCTGACTACCTTTCCCAGAGTCCTCCTATCGCATTCTCCTCTAGGTGCTGCTGATGACCTTTCCCTGTGTCCTCCTCTCGCACTCTCCTCTAGATGCAGCTGACTGCCTGCCCCAGAATCCTGTTCTCCCTCTCTCCCCTAGGTGCTGCTGACTGCCTTTCCTAGAGTCCTCCTCTCGCACTCTCCTCTAGGAGCTGCTGACTGCCTGTCCCAGAGTCCTCCTCTCAATCTCTCCTCTAGGTGCTGCTGACTGCCTGTCCCAGATTCCTCCGCTCGCAATCTCCTTTAAGAGCTGTTGATTGCCTGTCCCAGCATCCTCCTCCCGCTCTCTCCTCTAGGTGCTGCTGGTGACCTGTCCCAGAGACCTCCTTTCGCAATCTCCTCTAGGTGCTGCTGACTGCTTGTCCCAGAGTCCCCCTCTCACACTCTCCTCTAGGTGCTGCTGACTGCCTGTCCCAGGGTCCTCCTCCCGCCCTCTCCTCTTGGTGCTGCTGACTGCCTGTCCCAGCATCCTCCCGCTCTCTCCTCTAGTTGCTGCTGATGACCTGTCCCAGAGACCTCCTCTTGCAATCTCCTCTAGGTGCTGCTGACTGCTTGTCCCAGAGACCTCCTCTCACAATCTCCTCTATGTGCTGCTTACTGCCTGTCCCTGTGTCCTCCTCTCGCACTCTCCTCTAAGAGCTGCTTACTGCCTGTCCCAGCATCCTCCTCCCGCTCTCACCTCTAGGTGCTGCTGACTGCTTGTCCCAGTTTCCCCCTCTCACTCTCTCCTCTAGGTGTTGATGACTGCCTGACCCAGAGTCATCCGCTCACACTCTCCTCGAGGTGCTGCTGACTGCCTGTCCCAGAGTCCTCCTCTCAATCTCTCCTCTAGGTGCTGCTGACTGCCTGTCCCAGATTCTTCCACTCGCACTCTCCTTTAAGAGCTGCTGAGTGCCTGTCCCAGCATCCTCCTCCCGCTCTCTCCTCTAGTTGCTGCTGATGACCTGTCCCAGAGACCTCCTCTCGCAATAACCTCTAGGTGCTGCTGACTGCATGTCCCAGATTCTTCCACTCGCACTCTCCTCTAAGAGCTGCTGACTGCCTGTCCTAGTGTCCTCCTCCCGCTCTCTCCTCTAGGTGCTGCTGATGACCTGTCCCAGAGACCTCCTCTACCTCTCTCCTCTAGCTGCTGCTGACTGCCTGTCCTAGGGTACTCCTCTTGCACTCTCTGCTAGGTGCTGCTGACTGCCTGTCCCAGAGTCCTCCACTCAATCTCTCCTCTAGCAGCTGCTGACTTCCTGTCCTAGGGTACTCCTCTTGCACTCTCCTCTAGGAGCTGCTGACTGCCTGTCCCAGAGTCCTCCTCTCGCAATCTCCTCTAGGTGCGGCTGACTGCCAGACCCAGAGTCATCTGCTCGCACTCTCCTCTAGGAGCTGCTGACTACCTTTCCCAGAGTCCTCCTATCGCATTCTCCTATAGGTGCTGCTGATGACCTTTCCCTGTGTCCTCCTCTCGCACTCTCCTCTAGATGCAGCTGACTGCCTGCCCCAGAATCCTGTTCTCCCTCTCTCCCCTAGGTGCTGCTGACTGCCTTTCCTAGAGTCCTCCTCTCACACTCTCCTCTAGGAGCTGCTGACTGCCTGTCCCAGAGTCCTCCTCTCAATCTCTCCTCTAGGTGCTGCTGACTGCCTGTCCCAGATTCCTCCACTCGCACTCTCCTTTAAGAGCTGTTGACTGCCTGTCCCAGCATCCTCCTCCCGCTCTCTCCTCTAGGTGCTGCTGGTGACCTGTCCCAGAGACCTCCTTTCGCAATCTCCTCTAGGTGCTGCTGACTGCTTGTCCCAGAGTCCCCCTCTCACACTCTCCTCTAGGTGCTGCTGACTGCCTGTCCCAGGGTCTTCCTCCCGCCCTCTCCTCTTGGTGCTGCTGACTGCCTGTCCCAGCATCCTCCCGCTCTCTCCTCTAGTTGCTGCTGATGACCTGTCCCAGAGACCTCCTCTTGCAATCTCCTCTAGGTGCTGCTGACTGCTTGTCCCAGAGACCTCCTCTCACAATCTCCTCTATGTGCTGCTGACTGCCTGTCCCTGTTTCCTCCTCTCGCACTCTCCTCTAAGAGCTGCTTACTGCCTGTCCCAGCATCCTCCTCCCGCTCTCACCTCTAGGTGCTGCTGACTGCTTGTCCCAGTTTCCCCCTCTCACTCTCTCCTCTAGGTGTTGATGACTGCCTGACCCAGAGTCATCCGCTCACACTCTCCTCGAGATGCTGCTGACTGCCTGTCCCAGAGTCCTCCTCCCGCTCTCCCCTCTAGGTGCTGCTGATGACCTGTCCCAGAGAGCTCCTGTCGCAATCTCCTCTAGGTGCTGCTGACTGCCTGTCCCAGCGTCCTCATCCCACTCTCTCCTCTAGGTGCTGCTGATGACCTGTCCCAGAGACCTCCTCTCCCTCTCTCCTCTAGCTGCTGCTGACTTCCTGTCCAAGGGTACTCCTCGTACACACTCCGTTAGGTGCTGCTGACTGTTTGACTCAGAGTCCCCCTCTCACTTTCTCCTCTAGGTGCGGCTGACTGCCAGACCCAGAGTCATCTGCTCGCACTCTCCTCTAGGAGCTGCTGACTGCCTGTCCCAGGGACCTCCTCTCGCACTCTCCTCTAAGAGCTGCTGACTGCCTGTCCCAGCATCCTCCTCCCGCTCTCTCCTCTAGGTGCTGCTGATGACCTGTCCCAGAGACCTCCTCTCGCAATCTCCTCTAGGTGCTCCTGACTGCTTGTCCCAGCGTCCTCCTCCCAATGTCTCCTCTAGGTGCTGCTGATGACCTGTCCCAGAGACCTCCTCTCCCACTCTCCTCCAGCTGCTGCTGACTGCCTGTCCTAGGGTACTCCTCTTGCACTCTCTGCTAGGTGCTGCTGACTGCCTGTCCCAGAGTCCTCCACTCAATCTCTCCTCTAGCAGCTGCTGACTGCCTGTCCTAGGGTACTCCTCTTGCACTCTCCTCTAGGAGCTGCTGACTGCCTGTCCCAGAGTCCTCGTCTCGCAATCTCCTCTAGGTGCGGCTGACTGCCAGACCCAGAGTCATCTGCTCGCACTCTCCTCTAGGAGCTGCTGACTGCCTGTCCCAGAGTCCTCCTATTGCACTCTCCTCTAGGTGCTGCTGATGACCTTTCCCTGTGTCCTCCTCTCGCACTCTCCTCTAGATGCTGCTGACTGCCTGCCCCAGAATCCTGTTCTCCCTCTCTCCCCTAGGTGCTGCTGACTGCCTTTCCTAGAGTCCTCCTCTCGCACACCCCTCTAGGAGCTGCTGACTGCCTGTCCCAGAGACCTCCTCTCGCACTCTCCTCGAGGCGCTGCTGACTGCCTGTCCCAGAGTCCTCCTCTCCATCTCTCCTCTAGGTGCTGCTGACTGCCTGTCCCAGATTCCTCCACTCGCACTCTCCTTTAAGAGCTGTTGACTGCCTGTCCCAGCATCCTCCTCCTGCTCTCTCCTCTAGGTGCTGCTGGTGTCCTGTCCCAGAGACCTCCTCTCGCAATCTTCTCTAGGTGCTGCTGACTGTTTGTCCCAGAGTCCCCTTCTCACACTCTTCTCTAGGTGCTGCTGACTGCTTGTCCCAGAGTCCCCCTCTCACGCTCTCATCTAGGTGCTGCTGACTGCCTGTCCCAGCGTCCTCCTCCCGCCCTCTCCACTAGGTGCTGCTGACTGCCTGTTCCAGCGTCGTCCTCCCGCCCTCTCCTCGAGGTGCTGCTGACTGCCTGTCCCAGAGTCCTCCTCTCAATCTCTCCTCTAGGTGCTGCTGACTGCCTGTCCCAGATTCTTCCACTCGCACTCTCCTTTAAGAGCTGCTGAGTGCCTGTCCCAGCATCCTCCTCCCGCTCTCTCCTCTAGTTGCTGCTGATGACCTGTCCCAGAGACCTCCTCTCGCAATCACCTCTAGGTGCTGCTGACTGCCTGTCCCAGATTCCTCCACTCGCACTCTCCTCTAAGAGCTGCTGACTGCCTGTCCTAGCGTCCTCCTCCCGCTCTCTCCTCTAGGTGCTGCTGATGACCTGTCCCAGAGACCTCCTCTACCTCTCTCCTCTAGCTGCTGCTGACTGCCTGTCCTAGGGAACTCCTCTTGCACTCTCCGCTAGGTGCTGCTGACTGCCTGTCCCAGAGTCCTCCACTCAATCTCTCCTCTAGCTGCTGCTGAATGCCTGTCCCAGATTCTTCCACTCGCACTCTCCTCTAATTGCTGCTGACTGCCTGTCTCACCATCCTCCTCCCGCTCTCTCCTCTAGGTGCTGCTGACTGCTTGTCCCAGAGTCCCCCTCTCACGCTCTCCTCTAGGTGTTGCTGACTGCCTGTCCCTGCGTCCTCCTCCCGCCCACTCCACTAGGTGCTGCTGACTGCCTTTTCCAGCGTCGTCCTCCCGCCCTCTCCTCTAGGTGCTGCCGACTGCCTGTCCTAGGGTACTCCTCTTGCACTCTCCTCTAGGTGCTGCTGACTGCCTGTCCCAGATTCCCCCTCTCACTCTCTCCTCTAGGTGTTGCTGACTGCCTGACCCAGAGTCATCCGCTCACACTCTCCTCTAGGTGCTGCTGATGACCTGTCCCATAAACCTCCTCTCGCAATCTCCTCTTTGTGCTGCTGACTGCTTTTCCCAGAGACCTCCTCTCACAATCTCCTTTAGGTGCTGCTGACTGCCTGTCCCTGTGTCCGCCTCTCGCACTCTCCTCTAAGAGCTGCTGACTGCCTGTGCCAGCATCGTCCTCCCGCTCTCTCCTCTAGGTGCCGCTGATCACCTGTCCCAGAGACCTCCTCTCGCAATCTCCTCTAGGTGCTCCTGACTGCTTGTCCCAGCGTCCTCCTCCCAATGTCTCCTCTAGGTGCTGCTGATGACCTTTCCCTGTGTCCTCCTCTCGCACTCTCCTCTAGATGCAGCTGACTGCCTGCCCCAGAATCCTGTTCTCCCTCTCTCCCCTAGGTGCTGCTGACTGCCTTTCCTAGAGTCCTCCTCTCACACTCTCCTCTAGGAGCTGCTGACTGCCTGTCCCAGAGTCCTCCTCTCAATCTCTCCTCTAGGTGCTGCTGACTGCCTGTCCCAGATTCCTCCACTCGCACTCTCCTTTAAGAGCTGTTGACTGCCTGTCCCAGCATCCTCCTCCCGCTCTCTCCTCTAGGTGCTGCTGGTGACCTGTCCCAGAGACCTCCTTTCGCAATCTCCTCTAGGTGCTGCTGACTGCTTGTCCCAGAGTCCCCCTCTCACACTCTCCTCTAGGTGCTGCTGACTGCCTGTCCCAGGGTCTTCCTCCCGCCCTCTCCTCTTGGTGCTGCTGACTGCCTGTCCCAGCATCCTCCCGCTCTCTCCTCTAGTTGCTGCTGATGACCTGTCCCAGAGACCTCCTCTTGCAATCTCCTCTAGGTGCTGCTGACTGCTTGTCCCAGAGACCTCCTCTCACAATCTCCTCTATGTGCTGCTGACTGCCTGTCCCTGTTTCCTCCTCTCGCACTCTCCTCTAAGAGCTGCTTACTGCCTGTCCCAGCATCCTCCTCCCGCTCTCACCTCTAGGTGCTGCTGACTGCTTGTCCCAGTTTCCCCCTCTCACTCTCTCCTCTAGGTGTTGATGACTGCCTGACCCAGAGTCATCCGCTCACACTCTCCTCGAGATGCTGCTGACTGCCTGTCCCAGAGTCCTCCTCCCGCTCTCCCCTCTAGGTGCTGCTGATGACCTGTCCCAGAGAGCTCCTGTCGCAATCTCCTCTAGGTGCTGCTGACTGCCTGTCCCAGCGTCCTCATCCCACTCTCTCCTCTAGGTGCTGCTGATGACCTGTCCCAGAGACCTCCTCTCCCTCTCTCCTCTAGCTGCTGCTGACTTCCTGTCCAAGGGTACTCCTCGTACACACTCCGTTAGGTGCTGCTGACTGTTTGACTCAGAGTCCCCCTCTCACTTTCTCCTCTAGGTGCGGCTGACTGCCAGACCCAGAGTCATCTGCTCGCACTCTCCTCTAGGAGCTGCTGACTGCCTGTCCCAGGGACCTCCTCTCGCACTCTCCTCTAAGAGCTGCTGACTGCCTGTCCCAGCATCCTCCTCCCGCTCTCTCCTCTAGGTGCTGCTGATGACCTGTCCCAGAGACCTCCTCTCGCAATCTCCTCTAGGTGCTCCTGACTGCTTGTCCCAGCGTCCTCCTCCCAATGTCTCCTCTAGGTGCTGCTGATGACCTGTCCCAGAGACCTCCTCTCCCACTCTCCTCCAGCTGCTGCTGACTGCCTGTCCTAGGGTACTCCTCTTGCACTCTCTGCTAGGTGCTGCTGACTGCCTGTCCCAGAGTCCTCCACTCAATCTCTCCTCTAGCAGCTGCTGACTGCCTGTCCTAGGGTACTCCTCTTGCACTCTCCTCTAGGAGCTGCTGACTGCCTGTCCCAGAGTCCTCGTCTCGCAATCTCCTCTAGGTGCGGCTGACTGCCAGACCCAGAGTCATCTGCTCGCACTCTCCTCTAGGAGCTGCTGACTGCCTGTCCCAGAGTCCTCCTATTGCACTCTCCTCTAGGTGCTGCTGATGACCTTTCCCTGTGTCCTCCTCTCGCACTCTCCTCTAGATGCTGCTGACTGCCTGCCCCAGAATCCTGTTCTCCCTCTCTCCCCTAGGTGCTGCTGACTGCCTTTCCTAGAGTCCTCCTCTCGCACACCCCTCTAGGAGCTGCTGACTGCCTGTCCCAGAGACCTCCTCTCGCACTCTCCTCGAGGCGCTGCTGACTGCCTGTCCCAGAGTCCTCCTCTCCATCTCTCCTCTAGGTGCTGCTGACTGCCTGTCCCAGATTCCTCCACTCGCACTCTCCTTTAAGAGCTGTTGACTGCCTGTCCCAGCATCCTCCTCCTGCTCTCTCCTCTAGGTGCTGCTGGTGTCCTGTCCCAGAGACCTCCTCTCGCAATCTTCTCTAGGTGCTGCTGACTGTTTGTCCCAGAGTCCCCTTCTCACACTCTTCTCTAGGTGCTGCTGACTGCTTGTCCCAGAGTCCCCCTCTCACGCTCTCATCTAGGTGCTGCTGACTGCCTGTCCCAGCGTCCTCCTCCCGCCCTCTCCACTAGGTGCTGCTGACTGCCTGTTCCAGCGTCGTCCTCCCGCCCTCTCCTCGAGGTGCTGCTGACTGCCTGTCCCAGAGTCCTCCTCTCAATCTCTCCTCTAGGTGCTGCTGACTGCCTGTCCCAGATTCTTCCACTCGCACTCTCCTTTAAGAGCTGCTGAGTGCCTGTCCCAGCATCCTCCTCCCGCTCTCTCCTCTAGTTGCTGCTGATGACCTGTCCCAGAGACCTCCTCTCGCAATCACCTCTAGGTGCTGCTGACTGCCTGTCCCAGATTCCTCCACTCGCACTCTCCTCTAAGAGCTGCTGACTGCCTGTCCTAGCGTCCTCCTCCCGCTCTCTCCTCTAGGTGCTGCTGATGACCTGTCCCAGAGACCTCCTCTACCTCTCTCCTCTAGCTGCTGCTGACTGCCTGTCCTAGGGAACTCCTCTTGCACTCTCCGCTAGGTGCTGCTGACTGCCTGTCCCAGAGTCCTCCACTCAATCTCTCCTCTAGCTGCTGCTGAATGCCTGTCCCAGATTCTTCCACTCGCACTCTCCTCTAATTGCTGCTGACTGCCTGTCTCACCATCCTCCTCCCGCTCTCTCCTCTAGGTGCTGCTGACTGCTTGTCCCAGAGTCCCCCTCTCACGCTCTCCTCTAGGTGTTGCTGACTGCCTGTCCCTGCGTCCTCCTCCCGCCCACTCCACTAGGTGCTGCTGACTGCCTTTTCCAGCGTCGTCCTCCCGCCCTCTCCTCTAGGTGCTGCCGACTGCCTGTCCTAGGGTACTCCTCTTGCACTCTCCTCTAGGTGCTGCTGACTGCCTGTCCCAGATTCCCCCTCTCACTCTCTCCTCTAGGTGTTGCTGACTGCCTGACCCAGAGTCATCCGCTCACACTCTCCTCTAGGTGCTGCTGATGACCTGTCCCATAAACCTCCTCTCGCAATCTCCTCTTTGTGCTGCTGACTGCTTTTCCCAGAGACCTCCTCTCACAATCTCCTTTAGGTGCTGCTGACTGCCTGTCCCTGTGTCCGCCTCTCGCACTCTCCTCTAAGAGCTGCTGACTGCCTGTGCCAGCATCGTCCTCCCGCTCTCTCCTCTAGGTGCCGCTGATCACCTGTCCCAGAGACCTCCTCTCGCAATCTCCTCTAGGTGCTCCTGACTGCTTGTCCCAGCGTCCTCCTCCCAATGTCTCCTCTAGGTGCTGCTGATGACCTGTCCCAGAGACCTCCTCTCCCTCTCTCCTCCAGCTGCTGCTGACTGCCTGTCCTAGGGTACTCCTCTTGCACTCTCTGCTAGGTGCTGCTGACTGCCTGTCCCAGAGTCCTCCACTCAATCTCTCCTCTAGCAGCTGCTGACTGCCTGTCCTAGGGTACTCCTCTTGCACTCTCCTCTAGGAGCTGCTGACTGCCTGTCCCAGAGTCCTCGTCTCGCAATCTCCTCTAGGTGCGGCTGACTGCCAGACCCAGAGTCATCTGCTCGCACTCTCCTCTAGGAGCTGCTGACTGCCTGTCCCAGAGTCCTCCTATTGCACTCTCCTCTAGGTGCTGCTGATGACCTTTCCCTGTGTCCTCCTCTCGCACTCTCCTCTAGATGCTGCTGACTGCCTGCCCCAGAATCCTGTTCTCCCTCTCTCCCCTAGGTGCTGCTGACTGCCTTTCCTAGAGTCCTCCTCTCGCACACCCCTCTAGGAGCTGCTGACTGCCTGTCCCAGAGACCTCCTCTCGCACTCTCCTCGAGGCGCTGCTGACTGCCTGTCCCAGAGTCCTCCTCTCCATCTCTCCTCTAGGTGCTGCTGACTGCCTGTCCCAGATTCCTCCACTCGCACTCTCCTTTAAGAGCTGTTGACTGCCTGTCCCAGCATCCTCCTCCTGCTCTCTCCTCTAGGTGCTGCTGGTGTCCTGTCCCAGAGACCTCCTCTCGCAATCTTCTCTAGGTGCTGCTGACTGTTTGTCCCAGAGTCCCCCTCTCATGCTCTCATCTAGGTGCTGCTGACTGCCTGTCCCAGCGTCCTCCTCCCGCCCTCTCCACTAGGTGCTGCTGACTGCCTGTTCCAGCGTCGTCCTCCCGCCCTCTCCTCTAGGTGCTGCTGACTGCTTGTCCCAGAGTCCTCCTCTCGCACTCTCCTCTAGGTGCTGCTGATGACCTGTCCCAGAGACCTCCTCTCACAATCTCCTCTAGGTGCTGCTGACTGCTTGTCCCAGATACCTCCTCTCACAATCTCGTTTCGGTTCTGCTGACTGCCTGTCCCTGTGTCCTCCTCTCGCATTCTCCTCTAAGAGCTGCTGACTGCCTGTGCCAGCATCGTCCTCCCGCTCTATCCTCTAGGTGCCGCTCGTGACCTGTCCCAGAGAGCTCCTCTCGCAATCTCCTCTAGGTGCTGCTGACTGCCTGTTCCAGCGTCTTCCTCCCACTGTCTCCTCTAGGTGCTGCTGATGACCTGTCCCAGAGACCTCCTCTCCCTCTCTCCTCCAGCTGCTGCTGACTGCCTGTCCTAGGGTACTCCTCTTGCACTCTCTGCTAGGTGCTGCTGACTGCCTGTCCCAGAGTCCTCCACTCAATCTCTCCTCTAGCAGCTGCTGACTGCCTGTCCTAGGGTACTCCTCTTGCACTCTCCTCTAGGAGCTGCTGACTGCCTGTCCCAGAGTCCTCCTCTCGCAATCTCCTCTAGGTGCGGCTGACTGCCAGACCCTGAGTCATCTGCTCGCACTCTCCTCTAGGAGCTGCTGACTGCCTGTCCCACATTCCTCCTATCGCACTCTCCTCTAGGTGCTGCTGATGACCTTTCCCTGTGTCCTCCTCTCGCACTCTCCTCTAGATGCTGCTGACTGCCTGCCCCAGAATCCTGTTCTCCCTCTCTCCCCTAGGTGCTGCTGACTGCCTTTCCTAGAGTCCTCCTCTCGCACTCTCCTCTAGGAGCTGCTGACTGCCTGTCCCAGAGACCTCCTCTTGCACTCTCCTCGAGATGCTGCTGACTGCCTGTCCCAGAGTCCTCCTCTCAATCTCTCCTCTAGGTGCTGCTGACTGCCTGTCCCAGATTCCTCCACTCGCACTCTCCTTTAAGAGCTGTTGACTGCCTGTCCCAGCATCCTCCTCCCGCTCTCTCCTCTAGGTGCTGCTGGTGACCTGTCCCAGAGACCTCCTTTCGCAATCTCCTCTAGGTGCTGCTGACTGCTTGTCCCAGAGTCCCCCTCTCACACTCTCCTCTAGGTGCTTCTGACTGCCTGTCTCAGCGTCCTCCTCCCACTGTCTCCTCTAGGTGCTGCTGATGACCTGTCCCAGAGACCTCCTCTCCCTCTCTCCTCCAGCTGCTGCTGACTGCCTGTCCTAGGGTACTCCTCTTGCACTCTCTGCTAGGTGCTGCTGACTGCCTGTCCCAGAGTCCTCCACTCAATCTCTCCTATAGCAGCTGCTGACTGCCTGTCCTAGGGTACTCCTCTTGCACTCTCCTCTAGGAGCTGCTGACTGCCTGTCCCAGAGTCCTCCTCTCGCAATCTCCTCTAGGAGCTGCTGACTCCCTGTCCCAGAGACCTCCTCTGGAAATATCCTCGAGGTGCTGCTGACTTCTTGTCCCAGAGTCCCCCTCTCACGCTCTCCTCTAGCTGCTGCTGACTGCCTGTCCCAGCGTCCTCCTCCCGACCTCTACTCTAGGTGCTGCTGACTGCCTGTTCCAGCGTCGTCCTCCCGCCCTCTCCTCTAGGTGCTGCTGACTGCTTGTCCCAGAGTCCAGCTCTCGCACTCTCCTCTAGGTGCTGCTGAAGATCTGTCCCAGAGACCTCCTCTCGCAATCTCCTCTAGGTGCTGCTGACTGCTATTCCCAGCGTCCTCCTCTTGCACTCTCCTCTAGGTGCTGCTGACTGCCTGTCCCAGATTCCCCCTCTCACTCTCTCCTCTAGGTGTTGCTGACTGCCTGACCCAGAGTCATCCGCTTACACTCTCCTCGAGGTGCTGCTGACTGCCTGTCCCAACATCCTCCCGCTCTCTCCTCTAGGTGCTGCTGATGACCTGTCCCAGAAACCTCTTCTCACAATCTCCTCTAGGTGCTGCAGACTGCTTGTCCCAGAGACCTCCTCTCACAATCTCGTTTAGGTGCTGCTGACTGCCTGTCCCTGTGTCCTCCTCTCGCACTCTCCTCTAAGAGCTGCTGACTGCCTGTCCCAGCATCGTCCTCCCGCTCTCTCCTCTAGGTGCTGCTGATGACCTGTCTCAGAGAGCTCCTCTCGCAATCTCCTCTAGGTGCTGCTGGTGACCTGTCCCAGAGAGCTCCTCTTGCAATCTCCTATAGGTGCTGCTGACTGCCTGTCCCAGCGTCCTCCTCCCACTCTCTCCTCTAGGTGCTGCTGATGACCTGTCCCAGAGACCTCCTCTCCCTCTTTCCTCCAGCTGCTGCTTACTGCCTGTCCTAGGGTACTCCTCTTGCATTCTCTGCTAGGTGCTGCTGACTGCCTGTCCCAGAGTCCTCCACTCAATCTCTCCTCTAGCTGCAGCTGACTGTCTGTCCTAGGGTACTCCTCTTGCACTCTCCTCTAGGAGATGCTGACTGCCTGTCCCAGAGTTCTCCTCTCGCAATCTCCTCTAGGTGCGGCTGACTGCCAGACCCAGAGTCATCTGCTTGCACTCTCCTCTAGGAGCTGCTGACTGCCTGTCCCAGAGTCCTCCTATCGCACTCTCCTCTAGGTGCTGCTGATGACCTGTCCCTGTGTCCTCCTCTCACACTCTCCTCTAGATGCTGCTGACTGCCTGCCCCAGAATACTGTTCTCCCTCTCTCCCCTAGGTGCTGCTGACTGCATTTCCTAGAGTCCTCCTCTCGCACTCTCCTCTAGGAGCTGCTGACTGCCTGTCCCAGAGACTTCCTCTCGCACTCTCCTCGAGGTGCTGCTGACTGCCTGTCCCAGAGACCTCCTCTCAATCTCTCCTCTAGGTGCTGCTGCCTGCTTGTCCCAGATTCCTCCACTCGCACTCTCCTTTAAGAGCTGCAGACTGCCTGTCCCAGCATCCTCCTCCCGCTCTCTCCTCTAGGTGCTGCTGATGACCTGTCCCAGAGACCTCCTCTCGCAATCTCCTCTAGGTGCTGCTGACTGCTTGTCCCAGAGTCCCCCCTCACACTCTCCTCTAAGTGCTGCTGACTGCCTGTCCCAGCGTCCTCCTCCCGCCCTCTCCTCTTGGTGCTGCTGACTGCCTGTCCCGGCGTCCTCCTCCCACCCTCTCCTCTATGTGCTGCTGATGACCTGTCCCAGAGAACTCCTCTCGCAATCTTTTCTAGTTGCAGCTGACTGCTAGTCCCAGAGACCTCCTCTTGCACTCTCCTCTAGGCGCTGCTGACTGCCTTTCCCAGGATCCCCCTCTCACTCTCTCCTCTAGGTTTTGCTGACTGCCTGACCCAGAGTCATCCGCTAACACTCTCCTCGAGGTGCTGCTGACTGCCTGTCCCAGATTCCTCCTCTCAATCTCTCCTCTAGGTGCTGCTGACTGCCTGTCCTAGATTCTGCCACTCGCACTCTCCTCAAAGAGCTGCTGACTGCCTGTCCCAGCATCCTCCTCCCGCTCTCTCCTCTAGTTGCTGCTGATGACCTGTCCCAGCGTCCCCCTCTCAGGCTCTCCTCTAGCTGCTGCTGACTGCCTAACCCAGCGTCCTCCCGCCCTCTCCACTAGGTTCTGCTGACTGCCGGTTCCAGCGTCCTCCTCCCGCCCTCTCCTCTAGGTGCTGCTGACTGCCTGTCCCAGCGTCCTCCTCCCGCCCTCTCCTCTAGGTGCTGCTTATGACCTGTCCCAGAGACCTCCTCTTGCAATCTCCTCTAGGTGCTGCTGACTGCTTGTCCCAGAGTCCTCCTCTCGCACTCTCCTCTAGGTGCTGCTGCCTGCCTGCTCCAGTGTCCTCCTCTCACTCTCTCCTCCAGGTGTTGCTGACTGCCGGACCCAGAGTCATCCGCTCACACTCTCCTCGAGGTGCTGCTGACTGCCTGTCACAGCATCCTCCTGCTCACTCCTCTAGGTGCTGCTGATGACCTGTCCCAGAGACCTCCTTTCGCAATCTCCTCTCGGTGCTGCTGACTGCTTGTCCCAGAGACCTCCTCTCACAATCTCCTCTATGTGCTGCTGACTGCCTGTCCCTGTGTCCTACTCTCGCAATCTCCTCTAAGAGCAGCTGACTGCCTGTCCCAACATCCTCCTCCCGCTCTCCCCTCTAGGTGCTGCTGATGACCTGTCCCAGAGAGCTCCTGTCGCAATCTCCTCTAGGTGCTGCTGACTGCCTGTCCCAGCGTCCTCATCCCACTCTCTCCTCTAGGTGCTGCTGATGACCTGTCCCAGAGACCTCCTCTCCCTCTCTCCTCTAGCTGCTGCTGACTTCCTGTCCAAGGGTACTCCTCGTACACACTCCGTTAGGTGCTGCTGACTGTTTGACTCAGAGTCCCCCTCTCACTTTCTCCTCTAGGTGCGGCTGACTGCCAGACCCAGAGTCATCTGCTCGCACTCTCCTCTAGGAGCTGCTGACTGCCTGTCCCAGGGACCTCCTCTCGCACTCTCCTCTAAGAGCTGCTGACTGCCTGTCCCAGCATCCTCCTCCCGCTCTCTCCTCTAGGTGCTGCTGATGACCTGTCCCAGAGACCTCCTCTCGCAATCTCCTCTAGGTGCTCCTGACTGCTTGTCCCAGCGTCCTCCTCCCAATGTCTCCTCTAGGTGCTGCTGATGACCTGTCCCAGAGACCTCCTCTCCCACTCTCCTCCAGCTGCTGCTGACTGCCTGTCCTAGGGTACTCCTCTTGCACTCTCTGCTAGGTGCTGCTGACTGCCTGTCCCAGAGTCCTCCACTCAATCTCTCCTCTAGCAGCTGCTGACTGCCTGTCCTAGGGTACTCCTCTTGCACTCTCCTCTAGGAGCTGCTGACTGCCTGTCCCAGAGTCCTCGTCTCGCAATCTCCTCTAGGTGCGGCTGACTGCCAGACCCAGAGTCATCTGCTCGCACTCTCCTCTAGGAGCTGCTGACTGCCTGTCCCAGAGTCCTCCTATTGCACTCTCCTCTAGGTGCTGCTGATGACCTTTCCCTGTGTCCTCCTCTCGCACTCTCCTCTAGATGCTGCTGACTGCCTGCCCCAGAATCCTGTTCTCCCTCTCTCCCCTAGGTGCTGCTGACTGCCTTTCCTAGAGTCCTCCTCTCGCACACCCCTCTAGGAGCTGCTGACTGCCTGTCCCAGAGACCTCCTCTCGCACTCTCCTCGAGGCGCTGCTGACTGCCTGTCCCAGAGTCCTCCTCTCCATCTCTCCTCTAGGTGCTGCTGACTGCCTGTCCCAGATTCCTCCACTCGCACGCTCCTTTAAGAGCTGTTGACTGCCTGTCCCAGCATCCTCCTCCTGCTCTCTCCTCTAGGTGCTGCTGGTGTCCTGTCCCAGAGACCTCCTCTCGCAATCTTCTCTAGGTGCTGCTGACTGTTTGTCCCAGAGTCCCCTTCTCACACTCTTCTCTAGGTGCTGCTGACTGCTTGTCCCAGAGTCCCCCTCTCACGCTCTCATCTAGGTGCTGCTGACTGCCTGTCCCAGCGTCCTCCTCCCGCCCTCTCCACTAGGTGCTGCTGACTGCCTGTTCCAGCGTCGTCCTCCCGCCCTCTCCTCGAGGTGCTGCTGACTGCCTGTCCCAGAGTCCCCCTCTCAATCTCTCCTCTAGGTGCTGCTGACTGCCTGTCCCAGATTCTTCCACTCGCACTCTCCTTTAAGAGCTGCTGAGTGCCTGTCCCAGCATCCTCCTCCCGCTCTCTCCTCTAGTTGCTGCTGATGACCTGTCCCAGAGACCTCCTCTCGCAATCACCTCTAGGTGCTGCTGACTGCCTGTCCCAGATTCTTCCACTCGCACTCTCCTCTAAGAGCTGCTGACTGCCTGTCCTAGCGTCCTCCTCCCGCTCTCTCCTCTAGGTGCTGCTGATGACCTGTCCCAGAGACCTCCTCTACCTCTCTCCTCTAGCTGCTGCTGACTGCCTGTCCTAGGGTACTCCTCTTGCACTCTCCGCTAGGTGCTGCTGACTGCCTGTCCCAGAGTCCTCCACTCAATCTCTCCTCTAGCTGCTGCTGAATGCCTGTCCCAGATTCTTCCACTCGCACTCTCCTCTAATTGCTGCTGACTGCCTGTCTCACCATCCTCCTCCCGCTCTCTCCTCTAGGTGCTGCTGACTGCTTGTCCCAGAGTCCCCCTCTCACGCTCTCCTCTAGGTGCTGCTGACTGCCTGTCCCTGCGTCCTCCTCCCACCCACTCCACTAGGTGCTGCTGACTGCCTTTTCCAGCGTCGTCCTCCCGCCCTCTCCTCTAGGTGCTGCCGACTGCCTGTCCTAGGGTACTCCTCTTGCACTCTCCTCTAGGTGCTGCTGACTGCCTGTCCCAGATTCCCCCTCTCACTCTCTCCTCTAGGTGTTGCTGACTGCCTGACCCAGAGTCATCCGCTCACACTCTCCTCTAGGTGCTGCTGATGACCTGTCCCATAAACCTCCTCTCGCAATCTCCTCTTTGTGCTGCTGACTGCTTTTCCCAGAGACCTCCTCTCACAATCTCCTTTAGGTGCTACTGACTGCCTGTCCCTGTGTCCGCCTCTCGCACTCTCCTCTAAGAGCTGCTGACTGCCTGTGCCAGCATCGTCCTCCCGCTCTCTCCTCTAGGTGCCGCTGATCACCTGTCCCAGAGACCTCCTCTCGCAATCTCCTCTAGGTGCTCCTGACTGCTTGTCCCAGCGTCCTCCTCCCAATGTCTCCTCTAGGTGCTGCTGATGACCTGTCCCAGAGACCTCCTCTCCCTCTCTCCTCCAGCTGCTGCTGACTGCCTGTCCTAGGGTACTCCTCTTGCACTCTCTGCTAGGTGCTGCTGACTGCCTGTCCCAGAGTCCTCCACTCAATCTCTCCTCTAGCAGCTGCTGACTGCCTGTCCTAGGGTACTCCTCTTGCACTCTCCTCTAGGAGCTGCTGACTGCCTGTCCCAGAGTCCTCGTCTCGCAATCTCCTCTAGGTGCGGCTGACTGCCAGACCCAGAGTCATCTGCTCGCACTCTCCTCTAGGAGCTGCTGACTGCCTGTCCCAGAGTCCTCCTATTGCACTCTCCTCTAGGTGCTGCTGATGACCTTTCCCTGTGTCCTCCTCTCGCACTCTCCTCTAGATGCTGCTGACTGCCTGCCCCAGAATCCTGTTCTCCCTCTCTCCCCTAGGTGCTGCTGACTGCCTTTCCTAGAGTCCTCCTCTCGCCCACCCCTCTAGGAGCTGCTGACTGCCTGTCCCAGAGACCTCCTCTCGCACTCTCCTCGAGGCGCTGCTGACTGCCTGTCCCAGAGTCCTCCTCTCCATCTCTCCTCTAGGTGCTGCTGACTGCCTGTCCCAGATTCCTCCACTCGCAGTCTCCTTTAAGAGCTGTTGACTGCCTGTCCCAGCATCCTCCTCCTGCTCTCTCCTCTAGGTGCTGCTGGTGTCCTGTCCCAGAGACCTCCTCTCGCAATCTTCTCTAGGTGCTGCTGACTGTTTGTCCCAGAGTCCCCCTCTCACACTCTCCTCTAGGTGCTGCTGACTGCTTGTCCCAGAGTCCCCCTCTCATGCTCTCATCTAGGTGCTGCTGACTGCCTGTCCCAGCGTCCTCCTCCCGCCCTCTCCACTAGGTGCTGCTGACTGCCTGTTCCAGCGTCGTCCTCCCGCCCTCTCCTCTAGGTGCTGCTGACTGCTTGTCCCAGAGTCCTCCTCTCGCACTCTCCTCTAGGTGCTGCTGATGACCTGTCCCAGAGACCTCCTCTCACAATCTCCTCTAGGTGCTGCTGACTGCTTGTCCCAGATACCTCCTCTCACAATCTCGTTTCGGTTCTGCTGACTGCCTGTCCCTGTGTCCTCCTCTCGCATTCTCCTCTAAGAGCTGCTGACTGCCTGTCCCAGCATCGTCCTCCCGCTCTATCCTCTAGGTGCCGCTCGTGACCTGTCCCAGAGAGCTCCTCTCGCAATCTCCTCTAGGTGCTGCTGACTGCCTGTTCCAGCGTCCTCCTCCCACTGTCTCCTCTAGGTGCTGCTGATGACCTGTCCCAGAGACCTCCTCTCCCTCTCTCCTCCAGCTGCTGCTGACTGCCTGTCCTAGGGTACTCCTCTTGCACTCTCTGCTAGGTGCTGCTGACTGCCTGTCCCAGAGTCCTCCACTCAATCTCTCCTCTAGCAGCTGCTGACTGCCTGTCCTAGGGTACTCCTCTTGCACTCTCCTCTAGGAGCTGCTGACTGCCTGTCCCAGAGTCCTCCTCTCGCAATCTCCTCTAGGTGCGGCTGACTGCCAGACCCAGAGTCATCTGCTCGCACTCTCCTCTAGGAGCTGCTGACTGCCTGTCCCAGATTCCTCCTATCGCACTCTCCTCTAGGTGCTGCTGATGACCTTTCCCTGTGTCCTCCTCTCGCACTCTCCTCTAGATGCTGCTGACTGCCTGCCCCTGAATACTGTTCTCCCTCTCTCCCCTAGGTGCTGCTGACTGCCTTTCCTAGAGTCCTCCTCTCGCACTCTCCTCTAGGAGCTGCTGACTGCCTGTCCCAGAGACCTCCTCTTGCACTCTCCTCGAGATGCTGCTGACTGCCTGTCCCAGAGTCCTCCTCTCAATCTCTCCTCTAGGTGCTGCTGACTGCCTGTCCCAGATTCCTCCACTCGCACTCTCCTTTAAGAGCTGTTGACTGCCTGTCCCAGCATCCTCCTCCCGCTCTCTCCTCTAGGTGCTGCTGGTGACCTGTCCCAGAGACCTCCTTTCGCAATCTCCTCTAGGTGCTGCTGACTGCTTGTCCCAGAGTCCCCCTCTCACACTCTCCTCTAGGTGCTTCTGACTGCCTGTCTCAGCGTCCTCCTCCCACTGTCTCCTCTAGGTGCTGCTGATGACCTGTCCCAGAGACCTCCTCTCCCTCTCTCCTCCAGCTGCTGCTGACTGCCTGTCCTAGGGTACTCCTCTTGCACTCTCTGCTAGGTGCTGCTGACTGCCTGTCCCAGAGTCCTCCACTCAATCTCTCCTATAGCAGCTGCTGACTGCCTGTCCTAGGGTACTCCTCTTGCACTCTCCTCTAGGAGCTGCTGACTGCCTGTCCCAGAGTCCTCCTCTCGCAATCTCCTCTAGGAGCTGCTGACTCCCTGTCCCAGAGACCTCCTCTGGAAATATCCTCGAGGTGCTGCTGACTTCTTGTCCCAGAGTCCCCCTCTCACGCTCTCCTCTAGCTGCTGCTGACTGCCTGTCCCAGCGTCCTCCTCCCGACCTCTACTCTAGGTGCTGCTGACTGCCTGTTCCAGCGTCGTCCTCCCGCCCTCTCCTCTAGGTGCTGCTGACTGCTTGTCCCAGAGTCCAGCTCTCGCACTCTCCTCTAGGTGCTGCTGAAGATCTGTCCCAGAGACCTCCTCTCGCAATCTCCTCTAGGTGCTGCTGACTGCTATTCCCAGCGTCCTCCTCTTGCACTCTCCTCTAGGTGCTGCTGACTGCCTGTCCCAGATTCCCCCTCTCACTCTCTCCTCTAGGTGTTGCTGACTGCCTGACCCAGAGTCATCCGCTTACACTCTCCTCGAGGTGCTGCTGACTGCCTGTCCCAACATCCTCCCGCTCTCTCCTCTAGGTGCTGCTGATGACCTGTCCCAGAAACCTCTTCTCACAATCTCCTCTAGGTGCTGCAGACTGCTTGTCCCAGAGACCTCCTCTCACAATCTCGTTTAGGTGCTGCTGACTGCCTGTCCCTGTGTCCTCCTCTCGCACTCTCCTCTAAGAGCTGCTGACTGCCTGTCCCAGCATCGTCCTCCCGCTCTCTCCTCTAGGTGCTGCTGATGACCTGTCTCAGAGAGCTCCTCTCGCAATCTCCTCTAGGTGCTGCTGGTGACCTGTCCCAGAGAGCTCCTCTCGCAATCTCCTATAGGTGCTGCTGACTGCCTGTCCCAGCGTCCTCCTCCCACTCTCTCCTCTAGGTGCTGCTGATGACCTGTCCCAGAGACCTCCTCTCCCTCTTTCCTCCAGCTGCTGCTTACTGCCTGTCCTAGGGTACTCCTCTTGCATTCTCTGCTAGGTGCTGCTGACTGCCTGTCCCAGAGTCCTCCACTCAATCTCTCCTCTAGCTGCAGCTGACTGTCTGTCCTAGGGTACTCCTCTTGCACTCTCCTCTAGGAGATGCTGACTGCCTGTCCCAGAGTTCTCCTCTCGCAATCTCCTCTAGGTGCGGCTGACTGCCAGACCCAGAGTCATCTGCTTGCACTCTCCTCTAGGAGCTGCTGACTGCCTGTCCCAGAGTCCTCCTATCGCACTCTCCTCTAGGTGCTGCTGATGACCTGTCCCTGTGTCCTCCTCTCACACTCTCCTCTAGATGCTGCTGACTGCCTGCCCCAGAATACTGTTCTCCCTCTCTCCCCTAGGTGCTGCTGACTGCATTTCCTAGAGTCCTCCTCTCGCACTCTCCTCTAGGAGCTGCTGACTGCCTGTCCCAGAGACCTCCTCTCGCACTCTCCTCGAGGTGCTGCTGACTGCCTGTCCCAGAGACCTCCTCTCAATCTCTCCTCTAGGTGCTGCTGACTGCCTGTCCCAGATTCCTCCACTCGCACTCTCCTTTAAGAGCTGCAGACTGCCTGTCCCAGCATCCTCCTCCCGCTCTCTCCTCTAGGTGCTGCTGATGACCTGTCCCAGAGACCTCCTCTCGCAATCTCCTCTAGGTGCTGCTGACTGCTTGTCCCAGAGTCCCCCCTCACACTCTCCTCTAAGTGCTGCTGACTGCCTGTCCCAGCGTCCTCCTCCCGCCCTCTCCTCTTGGTGCTGCTGACTGCCTGTCCCGGCGTCCTCCTCCCACCCTCTCCTCTATGTGCTGCTGATGACCTGTCCCAGAGAACTCCTCTCGCAATCTTTTCTAGGTGCAGCTGACTGCTAGTCCCAGAGACCTCCTCTTGCACTCTCCTCTAGGCGCTGCTGACTGCCTTTCCCAGGATCCCCCTCTCACTCTCTCCTCTAGGTTTTGCTGACTGCCTGACCCAGAGTCATCCGCTAACACTCTCCTCGAGGTGCTGCTGACTGCCTGTCCCAGATTCCTCCTCTCAATCTCTCCTCTAGGTGCTGCTGACTGCCTGTCCTAGATTCTGCCACTCGCACTCTCCTCAAAGAGCTGCTGACTGCCTGTCCCAGCATCCTCCTCCCGCTCTCTCCTCTAGTTGCTGCTGATGACCTGTCCCAGCGTCCCCCTCTCAGGCTCTCCTCTAGCTGCTGCTGACTGCCTGTCCCAGCGTCCTCCCGCCCTCTCCACTAGGTGCTGCTGACTGCCTGTTCCAGCGTCCTCCTCCCGCCCTCTCCTCTAGGTGCTGCTGACTGCCTGTCCCAGCGTCCTCCTCCCGCCCTCTCCTCTAGGTGCTGCTTATGACCTGTCCCAGAGACCTCCTCTTGCAATCTCCTCTAGGTGCTGCTGACTGCTTGTCCCAGAGTCCTCCTCTCGCACTCTCCTCTAGGTGCTGCTGCCTGCCTGCTCCAGTGTCCTCCTCTCACTCTCTCCTCCAGGTGTTGCTGACTGCCGGACCCAGAGTCATCCGCTCACACTCTCCTCGAGGTGCTGCTGACTGCCTGTCACAGCATCCTCCTGCTCACTCCTCTAGGTGCTGCTGATGACCTGTCCCAGAGACCTCCTTTCGCAATCTCCTCTCGGTGCTGCTGACTGCTTGTCCCAGAGACCTCCTCTCACAATCTCCTCTATGTGCTGCTGACTGCCTGTCCCTGTGTCCTACTCTCGCAATCTCCTCTAAGAGCAGCTGACTGCCTGTCCCAACATCCTCCTCCCGCTCTCCCCTCTAGGTGCTGCTGATGACCTGTCCCAGAGAGCTCCTGTCGCAATCTCCTCTAGGTGCTGCTGACTGCCTGTCCCAGCGTCCTCATCCCACTCTCTCCTCTAGGTGCTGCTGATGACCTGTCCCAGAGACCTCCTCTCCCTCTCTCCTCTAGCTGCTGCTGACTTCCTGTCCAAGGGTACTCCTCGTACACACTCCGTTAGGTGCTGCTGACTGTTTGACTCAGAGTCCCCCTCTCACTTTCTCCTCTAGGTGCGGCTGACTGCCAGACCCAGAGTCATCTGCTCGCACTCTCCTCTAAGAGCTGCTGACTGCCTGTCCCAGCATCCTCCTCCCGCTCTCTCCTCTAGGTGCTGCTGATGACCTGTCCCAGAGACCTCCTCTCGCAATCTCCTCTAGGTGCTGCTGACTGCGTGTCCCAGCGTCCCCCTCTCACGCTCTCCTCTAGGTGCTGCTGACTGCCTGTCCCAGAGTCCTCCACTCAATCTCTCCTCTAGCTGCTGCTGACTGCCTGTCCTAGGGTACTCCTCTTGCACTCTCCTCTAGGAGCTGCTGACTGCCAGACCCAGAGTCATCTGCTCGCACTCTCCTCTAGGAGCTGCTGACTGCCTGTCCCAGAGACCTCCTCTCGCACTATCCTCGAAGTGCTGCTGACTGCCTTTCCCAGAGACCTCCTCTCAATCTCTCCTCTAGGTGCTGCTGACTGCTTGTCCCAGAGTCCTCCTCTCGCACTCTCCTCTTTGTGCTGCTGATGACCTGTCCCAGCATCCTCCTCCTGCTCTCTCCTCTAGGTGCTGCTGATGACCTGTCCCAGAGAGCTCCTCTCGCAATCTCCTCTAGGTGCTGCTGACTGCTTGTCCCAGAGTCATCCTCTCTCACTCTCCTCGAGGTGCTGCTGACTGCCTGTCCCAGCATCCTCCCGCTCTCTCCTCTAGGTGCTGCTGATGACCTGTCCCAGAGACCTCCTCTCGCAATCTCCTCTAGGTGCTGTTGACTGCTTCTCCCAGAGACCTCCTCTCACAATCTCCTCTATGTGCTGCTGTCTGCCTGTCCCTGTGTCCTACTCTCGCACTCTCCTCTAGGAGCTGCTGACTGCCTGTCCCAGCATCCTCCTCCCGCTCTCTCCTCTTGGTGCTGCTAGTGACCTGTGCCAGAGAGCTCCTCTCGCAACCTCCTCTAGGTGCTGCTGACTGCTTGTCCCAGAGTCCCCCTCTCACGCTCTCCTCTTGGTGCTGCTTACTGCCTGTCCCAGCGTCCTCCTCCCACTCTCTCCTCTAGGTGCTGCTGATGACCTGTCCCAAGACCTCCTCTCCCTCTCTCCTCTAGCTGCTGCTGACAGCCTGTCCTAGGGTACTCCTCTTGCACTCTCCTCTAGGAGCTGCTGACTGCCTGTCCCAGAGTACTCCTCTCGCAATCTCCTCTAGGTGCTGCTGACTGTTTGTCTCAGAGCCCCCCTCTCACTTTCTCCTCTAGGTGCGGCTGACTGCCAGACCCAGAGTCATCTGCTCGCACTCTCCTGTAGGAGCTGCTGACTGCCTGTCCCAGAGACCTCCTCTCGCACTCTCCTCTAGGTGCTGCTGACTGCCTGTCCCAGATTCTTCCACTCGCACTCTCCTGTAAGAGCTGCAGACTGCCTGTCTGGGCATCCTCCTCGCGCTCTCTCCTCTAGGTGCTACTGATGACCTGTCCCAGAGACCTCCTCTCGCAATCTCCTCTAGGTACTGCTGACTGCCTGTCCCAGTGTCCTCCCCCCGCCCTCTCCACTAGGTGCTGCTGACTGCCTGTTCCAGCGTCCTCCTCCCGCCCTCTCCTCTAGGTGCTGCTGACTGCCTGTCTTAGCGTCCTCCTCCCGCCGTCTCCTCTAGGTGCTGCTTGTGACCTGTCCCAGAGACCTCCTCTTGCAATCTCCTCTAGTTGCTGCTGACTGCTTGTCCCAGAGTCCTCCTCCCGCCCTCTCCACTAGGTGCTGCTGACTGCCTGTTCCAGCGTCCTCCTCCCGTCCTCTCCTCTAGGTGCTGCTGCCTGCCTGTCCCAGCGTCCTCCTCCCGCCGTCTCCTCTAGGTCCTGCTTGTGACCTGTCCCAGAGACCTCCTCTTGCAATCTCCTCTAGTTGCTGCTGACTGCTTGTCCCAGAGTCCTCCTCTCGCACTCTCCTCTAGGTGCTGCTGATGACCTGTCCCAGAGACCTCCTCTTGCAATCTCCTCTAGGTGCTGCTGACTGCTTGTCCTAGAGTCCTCCTCTCGCACTATCCTCTAGGTGCTGCTGATGACCTGTCCCAGAGACCTCCTATCGCAATCTACTCTAGGTGCTGCTGACTGCTTGTCCCAGAGACCTCCTCTCGCAATCTCATCTTGGTGCTGCTGACTGCCTGCCCCAATCTGCCCCTCTCACTTCCTCCTCTAGCTGCTGCCGACTGCGTGTCCTAGGGTGCTCCTTTGCACTCTCCTCTAGGTGCTGCTGACTGCCTGACCCAGAGTGATCCGCTCAAGCTCTCCTCGAGGTGCTGCTGACTGCCTGTCCCACCATCCTCCCGCTCTCTCCTCTAGGTGCTGCTGATGACCTGTCCCAGAGGCCTCCTCTCGCAATCTCCTCTAGGTGCTGCTGACTGCTTGTCCGAGAGACCTCCTCTCGCAATCTCCTCTATGTGCTGCTGTCAGCCTGTCCCTGTGTCCTACTCTCGCACTCTCCTCTAAGAGCTGCTGACTGCCTGTCCCAGAGTCCTTCTCTCGCAATCTCCTCTAGGTGCTGCTGACTGTTTGACTCAGAGTCCCCCTCTCACTTTCTCCTCTAGGTGCGGCTGACTGCCAGACCCAGAGTCATCTGCTCGCACTCTCCTCTGGGAGCTGCTGACTGCCTGTCCCAGAGTCCTCCTATTGCACTCTCCTCTAGGTGCTGCTGATGACCTGTCCCTGTGTCCTCCTCTCGTACTCTCCTCTAGATGCTGCTGACTGCCTGCCCCAGAATCCTGTTCTCCCTCTCTCCCCTAGGTGCTGCTGACTGTCTTTCCTAGAGTCCTCCTCTCGCACTCTCCTCTAGGAGCTGCTGACTGCCTGTCCCAGAGACCTCCTCTCGCACTCTCCTCGAGGTGCTGCTGACTGCCTCTCCCAGAGTCCTCCTCTCAATCTCTCCTCTAGGTGCTGCTGACTGCCTGTCCCAGATTCCTCCACTCGCACTCACCTCTAAGAGCTGCTGACTACCATTCCCAGCATCCTCCTCCCACTCTCTCCTCTAGGTGCTGCTGATGACCTGTCCCAGAGAGCTCCTCTCGCAATCTCCTCTTGGTGCTGCTGACTGCTTGTCCCAGAGACCCCTCTCACACTCTCCTCTAGGTGCTGCTGACTGCATGTCCCAGCGTCCTCCTCCCGCCCTCTCCTCTTGTTGCTGCTGACTGCCTGTCCCAGCGTCCTTCTCCCGTCCTTTCCTGTAGGTGCTGCTGACGACCTGTCCCAGAGATCTCCTCTCGCAATCTTTTCTAGGTGCTGCTGACTGCTTGTCCCAGAGACATCCTCTCGCAATCTCCTCTAGGTGCTGCTGACTGCCTTTCCCAGCGTCCTCCTCTCACTCTCTCCTCTAGCTGCTGCCGACTGCCTGTCCTAGGGTACTCCTCTTGCACTCTCCTCTTGGTGCTGCTGACTGCCTTTCCCAGGGTCCTCCTCTCACTCTCTCCTCTAGGTGTGGCTGACTGCCTGACCTCGCGTCATCCGCTCACAGTCTCCTCGAGGTGCTGCTGACTGCCTGTCCCTGTGTCCTCCTCTCGCACTCACCTCTTAGAGCTGTTTACTGCCTGTCCCAGCATCCTCCTCCCGCTCTCTCCTCTAGGTGCTGCTGATGACCTGTCCCAGAGAGCTCCTCTCGCAATCTCCTCTAGGTGCTGCTGACTGCTTGTCCCAGTGTCCTCCTCTCACGCTCTGCTCTCGGTGCTGCTGACTGCCTGTCCCAGTGTCCTCCTCTCACTCTCTCCTCTAGCTGCTGCCGACTGCCTGTCCTAGGGTACTCCTCTTGCACTCTCCTCTAGGTGCTGCTGACTGCCTGTCCCATCGTCCTCCTCCCGCCCTCTCCACTAGGTGCTGCTGACTGCCTGTTCCAGCATCCTCCTCCCGCCCTCTCCTCTAGGTGCTGCTGTCTGCCTGTCCCAGCGTCCTCCTCCCGCCCTCTCCTCTAGGTGCTGCTTATGACCTGTCCCAGAGACCTCCTCTCGCAATCTCCTCTAGGTGCTGCTGACTGCTTGTCCCAGAGACCTCCTCTCGCAATCTCCTCTAGGTGCTGCTGACTGCTTGTCCCAGAGACCTCCTCTCGCAATCTCCTCTAGGTGTTGCTGACTGCCTGCCCCAGTGTCCTCCTCTCACTCTCTCCTCGAGGTGCTGCCAACTGCCTGTCCTAGGATACTCCTCTTGCACTCTCCTCTAGGTGCTGCTGACTGCCTGTCCCAGAGTCCCCCTCTCACTCTCTCCTCTAGGTGTTGCTGACTGCCTGACCCAGAGTCATCCGTTTACACTCTCCTCGAGGTGCTGCTGACTGCCTGTCCCAGAGTCCTCCTCTCAATCTCTACTCTAGCTGCTGCTGAAGGCATGTCCCAGATTCTTCCACTCGCACTCTCCTCTAAGAGCTGCTGACTGCCTGTCCAAGCATCCTTCTCCTGCTCTCTCCTCTAGGTGCTGCTGATGACGTGTCCCAGAGACCTCCTCTCGCAATCTCCTCTAGGTGCTGCTGACTGCTTGTCCCAGAGACCTCCTCTCGCAATCTCCTCTAGGTGCTGCTGACTGCACGCCCCAGTGTCCTCCTCTCACTCTCTCCTCTATCTGATGCCGACTGCCTGTCCTAGGGTGCTTCTCTTGCACTCTCCTCTAGGTGCTGCTGACTGCCTGTCCCAGATTCCCCCTCTCACTCTCTCCTCTAGGTGTTGCTGACTGCCTGACCTTGAGTCATCCTCTCTCACTCTCCTCGAGGTGCTGCTGACTGCCTGTCCCAGCATCCTCCAGCTCTCTCCTCTAGGTGCTGCTGATGACCTGTCCCAGAGACCTCCTCTCGCAATCTCCTCTAGGTGCTGTTGACTGCTTCTCCCAGAGACCTCCTCTCACAATCTCCTCTATGTGCTGCTGACTGCCTGTCCCTGTGTCTTACTCTCGCACTCTCCTCTAGGAGCTGCTGACTGCCTGTCCCAGCATCCTCCTCCCGCTCTCTCCTCTAGGTGCTGCTAATGACCTGTGCCAGAGAGCTCCTCTCGCAACCTCCTCTAGGTGCTGCTGACTGCATGTCCCAGAGTCCCCCTCTCACGCTCTCCTCTTGGTGCTGCTTACTGCCTGTCCCAGCGTCCTCCTCCCACTCTCTCCTCTAGGTGCTGCTGATGACCTGTCCCAGAGACCTCCTCTCCCTCTCTCCTCTAGCTGCTGCTGACTGCCTGTCCTAGGGTACTCCTCTTGCACTCTCCGCTAGGTGCTGCTGACTGCCTGTCCCAGAGTCCTCCTCTCAATCTCTCCTCTAGCTGCTGCTGACTGCCTGTCCTAGGGTACTCCTCTTGCACTCTCCTCTAGGAGCTGCTGACTGCCTGTCCCAGAGTACTCCTCTCGCAATCTCCTCTAGGTGCTGCTGACTGCCTGACCCAGAGTGATCCGCTCACACTCTCCTCTAGGTGCTGCTGACTGCCTGTCCCAGAGTACTCCTCTCGCAATCTCCTCTAGGTGCTGCTGACTGTTTGTCTCAGAGCCCCCCTCTCACTTTCTCCTCTAGGTGCGGCTGACTGCCAGACCCAGAGTCATCTGCTCGCACTCTCCTCTAGGAGCTGCTGACTGCCTGTCACAGAGACCTCCTCTCGCACTCTCTTCTAGGTGCTGCTGACTGCCTGTCCCAGATTCTTCCACTCGCACTCTCCTGTAAGAGCTGCTGACTGCCTGTCTGGGCGTCCTCCTCGTGCTCCCTCCTCTAGGTGCTGCTGACTGCCTGTCCCAGCGTCCTCCTCCTGCCGTCTCCTCTAGGTGCTGCTTCTGACCTGTCCCAGAGACCTCCTCTTGCAATCTCCTCTAGTTGCTGCTGACTGCTTGTCCCAGAGTCCTCCTCCCGCCCTCTCCAATAGGTGCTGCTGACTGCCTGTTCCAGCGTCCTCCTCCCGCCCTCTCCTCTAGGTGCTGCTGACTGCCTCTCCCAGCGTCCTCCTCCCGCCGTCTCCTCTAGGTGCTGCTTGTGACCTGTCCCAGAGACCTCCTCTTGCAATCTCCTCTAGTTGCTGCTGACTGCTTGTCCCAGAGTCCTCCTCTCGCACTCTCCTCTAGGTGCTGCTGATGACCTGTCCCAGAGACCTCCTCTTGCAATCTCCTCTAGGTGCTGCTGACTGCTTGTCCTAGAGTCCTCCTCTCGCACTCTCCTCTAGGTGCTGCTGATGACTGCTTGTCCCAGAGACCTCCTCTCACAATCTTCTTTAGGTGCTGCTGACTGCCCGTCCCTGTGTCCTCCTCTCGCACTGTCCTCTACGAGCTGCTGACTGCCTGTCCCAGCATCGTCCTGCCGTTCTCTCCTCTAGGTGCTGCTGACTGCTTGTCCCAGAGTCCCCCTCTCACGCTCTGCTCTCGGTGCTGCTGACTGCCTGTCCCAGTGTCCTCCTCTCACTCTCTCCTCTAGCTGCTGCCGACTGCCTGTCCTAGGGTACTCCTCTTGCACTCTCCTCTAGGTGCTGCTGACTGCCTGTCCCATCGTCCTCCTCCCACCCTCTCCACTAGGTTGTGCTGACTGCCTGTTCCAGCGTCCACCTCCCGCCCTCTCCTCTAGGTGCTGCGGACTGCCTGTCCCAGCATCCTCCTCCCGCCCTCTCCTCTAGGTGCTGCTTATGACCTGTCCCAGAGACCTCCTCTTGCAATCTCCTCTCGGTGCTGCTGACTGCTTGTCCCAGAGTCATCCGTTTACACTCTCCTCGAGGTGCTGCTGACTGCCTGTCCCAGAGTCCTCCTCTCGCACTCTCCCCTAGGTGCTGCTGACTGTCTTTCCTAGAGTCCTCCTCTCGCACTCTCCTCTAGGAGCTGCTGACTGCCTGTCCCAGAGACCTCCTCTCGCACTCTCCTCGAGGTGCTGCTGACTGCCTGTCCCAGAGTCCTCCTCTCAATCTCTCCTCTAGGTGCTGCTGACTGCCTGTCCCAGATTCCTCCACTCGCACTCTCCTCTAAGAGCTGCTGACTACCTTTCCCAGCATCCTCCTCCCACTCTCTCCTCTAGGTGCTGCTGATGACCTGTCCCAGAGAGCTCCTCTCGCAATCTCCTCTTGGTGCTGCTGACTGCTTGTCCCAGAGACCCCTCTCACACTCTCCTCTTGGTGCTGCTGACTGCCTGTCCCAGCATCCTCCTCCCGCCCTCTCCTCCAGGTGTAGCTGATGACCTGTCCCAGAGACCTCCTCTCGCAATCTTTTCTAGGTGCTGCTGACTGCTTGTCCCAGAGACCTCCTCTCGCAATCTCCTCTAGGTGCTGCTGACTGCCTGCCCCAGCGTCCTCCTCCCGCCCTCTCCTCTTGGTGCTGCTGACTGCCTTTCCCAGCTTCCTCCTCCCGCCCTCTCCTCTAGGTGCTGCTGATGACCTGTCCCAGAGACCTCCTCTTGCAATCTCCTCTAGGTGCTGCTGACTGCTTGTCCCAGAGACCTCATCTCACAATCTCCTCTAGGTGCTGCTGACTGCTTGTCCCAGAGTCCCCCTCTCACGCTCTGCTCTAGGTGCTGCTGACTGCCTGTCCCAGTGTCCTCCTCTCACTCTCTCCTCTAGCTGCTGCCGTCTGCCTGTCCTAGGGTACTCCTCTATTTCTCTCCTCTAGGTGCTGCTGACTGCCTCTCCCAGCGTCCTCCTCCCGCCCTCTCCTCTAGGTGTTGCTTATGACCTGTCCCAGAGACCTCCTCTTGCAATCTCCTCTAGGTGCTGCTGACTGCTTGTCCCAGAGTCCTCCTCTCGCACTCTCCTCTAGGTGCTGCGATGACCTGTCCCAGAGACCTCCTCTCGCAATCTCCTCTAGGTGCTGCTGCCTGCTTGTCCCAGAGTCCTCCTCTCGCACTCTCCTCTAGGTGCTGCTGATGACCTGTCCCAGAGACCTCCTCTTGCAATCTCCTCTAGGTGCTGCTGACTGCCTGTCCCAGAGACCTCCTCTCGCAATTTCCTCTAGGTGTTGCTGACTGCCTGCCCCAGCATCCTCCTCTCACTCTCTCCGCTAGCTGCTGCCCACTGCCTGTCCTAGGATACTCCTCTTGCACTCTCCTCTTGGTGCTTCTGACTGCCTGTCCCAGATTCCCCCTCTCACTTTCTCCTCAAGGTGTTACTGACTGCCTGACCCAGAGTCATCCACTCACACTCTCCTCGAGGTGCTGCTGACTGCCTGTCCCAGAGTCCTCCTCTCAATCTCACCTCTAGGTGCTGCTGACTGCCTGTCCCAGATTCTTCCACTCGCACTCTCCTCTAAGAGCTGCTGACTGCCTGTCCCAGAGACCTCCTCTCACAATCTTCTTTAGGTGCTGCTGACTGCCCGTCCCTGTGTCCTCCTCTCACACTGTCCTCTAAGAGCTGCTGACTGCCTGTCCCAGCATCGTCCTGCCGCTCTCTCCTCTAGGTGCTGCTGATGACCTGTCCCAGAGAGCTCCTCTCACAATCTCCTCTAGGTGCTGCTGACTGCTTGTCCCAGAGTCCCCCTCTCATGCTCTCCTCTAGGTGCTGCTGACTGCCTGTCCCAGCGTCCTCCTCCCACTCTCTCCTCTAGGTGCTGCTGATGATCTGTCCCAGAGACCTCCTCTCCCTCTCTCCTCCAGCTTCTGCTGACTGCCTGTCCTAGGGTACTCCTATTGCACTCTCTGCTAGGTGCTGCTGACTGCCTGTCCCAGAGTCCTCCACTCAATCTCTCCTCTAGCTGCTGCTGACTGCCTGTCCCAGAGTACTCCTCTCGCAATCTCCTCTAGGTGCTGCTGACTGTTTGTCTCAGAGCCCCCCTCTCACTTTCTCCTCTAGGTGCGGCTGACTGCCAGACCCAGAGTCATCTGCTCGCACTCTCCTCTAGGAGCTGCTGACTGCCTGTCACAGAGACCTCCTCTCGCACTCTCTTCTAGGTGCTGCTGACTGCCTGTCCCAGATTCTTCCACTCGCACTCTCCTGTAAGAGCTGCTGACTGCCTGTCTGGGCGTCCTCCTCGTGCTCCCTCCTCTAGGTGCTGCTGACTGCCTGTCCCAGCGTCCTCCTCCTGCCGTCTCCTCTAGGTGCTGCTTCTGACCTGTCCCAGAGACCTCCTCTTGCAATCTCCTCTAGTTGCTGCTGACTGCTTGTCCCAGAGTCCTCCTCCCGCCCTCTCCAATAGGTGCTGCTGACTGCCTGTTCCAGCGTCCTCCTCCCGCCCTCTCCTCTAGGTGCTGCTGACTGCCTCTCCCAGCGTCCTCCTCCCGCCGTCTCCTCTAGGTGCTGCTTGTGACCTGTCCCAGAGACCTCCTCTTGCAATCTCCTCTAGTTGCTGCTGACTGCTTGTCCCAGAGTCCTCCTCTCGCACTCTCCTCTAGGTGCTGCTGATGACCTGTCCCAGAGACCTCCTCTTGCAATCTCCTCTAGGTGCTGCTGACTGCTTGTCCTAGAGTCCTCCTCTCGCACTCTCCTCTAGGTGCTGCTGATGACTGCTTGTCCCAGAGACCTCCTCTCACAATCTTCTTTAGGTGCTGCTGACTGCCCGTCCCTGTGTCCTCCTCTCGCACTGTCCTCTACGAGCTGCTGACTGCCTGTCCCAGCATCGTCCTGCCGTTCTCTCCTCTAGGTGCTGCTGACTGCTTGTCCCAGAGTCCCCCTCTCACGCTCTGCTCTCGGTGCTGCTGACTGCCTGTCCCAGTGTCCTCCTCTCACTCTCTCCTCTAGCTGCTGCCGACTGCCTGTCCTAGGGTACTCCTCTTGCACTCTCCTCTAGGTGCTGCTGACTGCCTGTCCCATCGTCCTCCTCCCACCCTCTCCACTAGGTTGTGCTGACTGCCTGTTCCAGCGTCCACCTCCCGCCCTCTCCTCTAGGTGCTGCGGACTGCCTGTCCCAGCATCCTCCTCCCGCCCTCTCCTCTAGGTGCTGCTTATGACCTGTCCCAGAGACCTCCTCTTGCAATCTCCTCTCGGTGCTGCTGACTGCTTGTCCCAGAGTCATCCGTTTACACTCTCCTCGAGGTGCTGCTGACTGCCTGTCCCAGAGTCCTCCTCTCGCACTCTCCCCTAGGTGCTGCTGACTGTCTTTCCTAGAGTCCTCCTCTCGCACTCTCCTCTAGGAGCTGCTGACTGCCTGTCCCAGAGACCTCCTCTCGCACTCTCCTCGAGGTGCTGCTGACTGCCTGTCCCAGAGTCCTCCTCTCAATCTCTCCTCTAGGTGCTGCTGACTGCCTGTCCCAGATTCCTCCACTCGCACTCTCCTCTAAGAGCTGCTGACTACCTTTCCCAGCATCCTCCTCCCGCCCTCTCCTCCAGGTGTAGCTGATGACCTGTCCCAGAGACCTCCTCTCGCAATCTTTTCTAGGTGCTGCTGACTGCTTGTCCCAGAGACCTCCTCTCGCAATCTCCTCTAGGTGCTGCTGACTGCCTGCCCCAGCGTCCTCCTCCCGCCCTCTCCTCTTGGTGCTGCTGACTGCCTTTCCCAGCTTCCTCCTCCCGCCCTCTCCTCTAGGTGCTGCTGATGACCTGTCCCAGAGACCTCCTCTTGCAATCTCCTCTAGGTGCTGCTGACTGCTTGTCCCAGAGACCTCATCTCACAATCTCCTCTAGGTGCTGCTGACTGCTTGTCCCAGAGTCCCCCTCTCACGCTCTGCTCTAGGTGCTGCTGACTGCCTGTCCCAGTGTCCTCCTCTCACTCTCTCCTCTAGCTGCTGCCGTCTGCCTGTCCTAGGGTACTCCTCTATTTCTCTCCTCTAGGTGCTGCTGACTGCCTCTCCCAGCGTCCTCCTCCCGCCCTCTCCTCTAGGTGTTGCTTATGACCTGTCCCAGAGACCTCCTCTTGCAATCTCCTCTAGGTGCTGCTGACTGCTTGTCCCAGAGTCCTCCTCTCGCACTCTCCTCTAGGTGCTGCGATGACCTGTCCCAGAGACCTCCTCTCGCAATCTCCTCTAGGTGCTGCTGCCTGCTTGTCCCAGAGTCCTCCTCTCGCACTCTCCTCTAGGTGCTGCTGATGACCTGTCCCAGAGACCTCCTCTTGCAATCTCCTCTAGGTGCTGCTGACTGCCTGTCCCAGAGACCTCCTCTCGCAATTTCCTCTAGGTGTTGCTGACTGCCTGCCCCAGCATCCTCCTCTCACTCTCTCCGCTAGCTGCTGCCCACTGCCTGTCCTAGGATACTCCTCTTGCACTCTCCTCTTGGTGCTTCTGACTGCCTGTCCCAGATTCCCCCTCTCACTTTCTCCTCAAGGTGTTACTGACTGCCTGACCCAGAGTCATCCACTCACACTCTCCTCGAGGTGCTGCTGACTGCCTGTCCCAGAGTCCTCCTCTCAATCTCACCTCTAGGTGCTGCTGACTGCCTGTCCCAGATTCTTCCACTCGCACTCTCCTCTAAGAGCTGCTGACTGCCTGTCCCAGAGACCTCCTCTCACAATCTTCTTTAGGTGCTGCTGACTGCCCGTCCCTGTGTCCTCCTCTCACACTGTCCTCTAAGAGCTGCTGACTGCCTGTCCCAGCATCGTCCTGCCGCTCTCTCCTCTAGGTGCTGCTGATGACCTGTCCCAGAGAGCTCCTCTCACAATCTCCTCTAGGTGCTGCTGACTGCTTGTCCCAGAGTCCCCCTCTCATGCTCTCCTCTAGGTGCTGCTGACTGCCTGTCCCAGCGTCCTCCTCCCACTCTCTCCTCTAGGTGCTGCTGATGATCTGTCCCAGAGACCTCCTCTCCCTCTCTCCTCCAGCTTCTGCTGACTGCCTGTCCTAGGGTACTCCTATTGCACTCTCTGCTAGGTGCTGCTGACTGCCTGTCCCAGAGTCCTCCACTCAATCTCTCCTCTAGCTGCTGCTGACTGCCTGTCCCAGAGTACTCCTCTCGCAATCTCCTCTAGGTGCTGCTGACTGTTTGTCTCAGAGCCCCCCTCTCACTTTCTCCTCTAGGTGCGGCTGACTGCCAGACCCAGAGTCATCTGCTCGCACTCTCCTCTAGGAGCTGCTGACTGCCTGTCACAGAGACCTCCTCTCGCACTCTCTTCTAGGTGCTGCTGACTGCCTGTCCCAGATTCTTCCACTCGCACTCTCCTGTAAGAGCTGCTGACTGCCTGTCTGGGCGTCCTCCTCGTGCTCCCTCCTCTAGGTGCTGCTGACTGCCTGTCCCAGCGTCCTCCTCCTGCCGTCTCCTCTAGGTGCTGCTTCTGACCTGTCCCAGAGACCTCCTCTTGCAATCTCCTCTAGTTGCTGCTGACTGCTTGTCCCAGAGTCCTCCTCCCGCCCTCTCCAATAGGTGCTGCTGACTGCCTGTTCCAGCGTCCTCCTCCCGCCCTCTCCTCTAGGTGCTGCTGACTGCCTCTCCCAGCGTCCTCCTCCCGCCGTCTCCTCTAGGTGCTGCTTGTGACCTGTCCCAGAGACCTCCTCTTGCAATCTCCTCTAGTTGCTGCTGACTGCTTGTCCCAGAGTCCTCCTCTCGCACTCTCCTCTAGGTGCTGCTGATGACCTGTCCCAGAGACCTCCTCTTGCAATCTCCTCTAGGTGCTGCTGACTGCTTGTCCTAGAGTCCTCCTCTCGCACTCTCCTCTAGGTGCTGCTGATGACTGCTTGTCCCAGAGACCTCCTCTCACAATCTTCTTTAGGTGCTGCTGACTGCCCGTCCCTGTGTCCTCCTCTCGCACTGTCCTCTACGAGCTGCTGACTGCCTGTCCCAGCATCGTCCTGCCGTTCTCTCCTCTAGGTGCTGCTGACTGCTTGTCCCAGAGTCCCCCTCTCACGCTCTGCTCTCGGTGCTGCTGACTGCCTGTCCCAGTGTCCTCCTCTCACTCTCTCCTCTAGCTGCTGCCGACTGCCTGTCCTAGGGTACTCCTCTTGCACTCTCCTCTAGGTGCTGCTGACTGCCTGTCCCATCGTCCTCCTCCCACCCTCTCCACTAGGTTGTGCTGACTGCCTGTTCCAGCGTCCACCTCCCGCCCTCTCCTCTAGGTGCTGCGGACTGCCTGTCCCAGCATCCTCCTCCCGCCCTCTCCTCTAGGTGCTGCTTATGACCTGTCCCAGAGACCTCCTCTTGCAATCTCCTCTCGGTGCTGCTGACTGCTTGTCCCAGAGTCATCCGTTTACACTCTCCTCGAGGTGCTGCTGACTGCCTGTCCCAGAGTCCTCCTCTCGCACTCTCCCCTAGGTGCTGCTGACTGTCTTTCCTAGAGTCCTCCTCTCGCACTCTCCTCTAGGAGCTGCTGACTGCCTGTCCCAGAGACCTCCTCTCGCACTCTCCTCGAGGTGCTGCTGACTGCCTGTCCCAGAGTCCTCCTCTCAATCTCTCCTCTAGGTGCTGCTGACTGCCTGTCCCAGATTCCTCCACTCGCACTCTCCTCTAAGAGCTGCTGACTACCTTTCCCAGCATCCTCCTCCCGCCCTCTCCTCCAGGTGTAGCTGATGACCTGTCCCAGAGACCTCCTCTCGCAATCTTTTCTAGGTGCTGCTGACTGCTTGTCCCAGAGACCTCCTCTCGCAATCTCCTCTAGGTGCTGCTGACTGCCTGCCCCAGCGTCCTCCTCCCGCCCTCTCCTCTTGGTGCTGCTGACTGCCTTTCCCAGCTTCCTCCTCCCGCCCTCTCCTCTAGGTGCTGCTGATGACCTGTCCCAGAGACCTCCTCTTGCAATCTCCTCTAGGTGCTGCTGACTGCTTGTCCCAGAGACCTCATCTCACAATCTCCTCTAGGTGCTGCTGACTGCTTGTCCCAGAGTCCCCCTCTCACGCTCTGCTCTAGGTGCTGCTGACTGCCTGTCCCAGTGTCCTCCTCTCACTCTCTCCTCTAGCTGCTGCCGTCTGCCTGTCCTAGGGTACTCCTCTATTTCTCTCCTCTAGGTGCTGCTGACTGCCTCTCCCAGCGTCCTCCTCCCGCCCTCTCCTCTAGGTGTTGCTTATGACCTGTCCCAGAGACCTCCTCTTGCAATCTCCTCTAGGTGCTGCTGACTGCTTGTCCCAGAGTCCTCCTCTCGCACTCTCCTCTAGGTGCTGCGATGACCTGTCCCAGAGACCTCCTCTCGCAATCTCCTCTAGGTGCTGCTGCCTGCTTGTCCCAGAGTCCTCCTCTCGCACTCTCCTCTAGGTGCTGCTGATGACCTGTCCCAGAGACCTCCTCTTGCAATCTCCTCTAGGTGCTGCTGACTGCCTGTCCCAGAGACCTCCTCTCGCAATTTCCTCTAGGTGTTGCTGACTGCCTGCCCCAGCATCCTCCTCTCACTCTCTCCGCTAGCTGCTGCCCACTGCCTGTCCTAGGATACTCCTCTTGCACTCTCCTCTTGGTGCTTCTGACTGCCTGTCCCAGATTCCCCCTCTCACTTTCTCCTCAAGGTGTTACTGACTGCCTGACCCAGAGTCATCCACTCACACTCTCCTCGAGGTGCTGCTGACTGCCTGTCCCAGAGTCCTCCTCTCAATCTCTCCTCTAGGTGCTGCTGACTGCCTGTCCCAGATTCTTCCACTCGCACTCTCCTCTAAGAGCTGCTGACTGCCTGTCCCAGAGACCTCCTCTCACAATCTTCTTTAGGTGCTGCTGACTGCCCGTCCCTGTGTCCTCCTCTCACACTGTCCTCTAAGAGCTGCTGACTGCCTGTCCCAGCATCGTCCTGCCGCTCTCTCCTCTAGGTGCTGCTGATGACCTGTCCCAGAGAGCTCCTCTCACAATCTCCTCTAGGTGCTGCTGACTGCTTGTCCCAGAGTCCCCCTCTCATGCTCTCCTCTAGGTGCTGCTGACTGCCTGTCCCAGCGTCCTCCTCCCACTCTCTCCTCTAGGTGCTGCTGATGATCTGTCCCAGAGACCTCCTCTCCCTCTCTCCTCCAGCTTCTGCTGACTGCCTGTCCTAGGGTACTCCTATTGCACTCTCTGCTAGGTGCTGCTGACTGCCTGTCCCAGAGTCCTCCACTCAATCTCTCCTCTAGCTGCTGCTGACTGCCTGTCCTAGGGTACTCCTCTTGCACTCTCCTCTAGGAGCTGCTGACATCCTGTCCCAGAGTCCTTCTCTCGCAATCTCCTCTAGATGCTGCTGACTGTTTGACTCAGAGTCCCCCTCTCACTTTCTCCTCTAGATGCGGCTGACTGCCAGACCCAGAGTCATCTGCTCGCACTCTCCTCTGGGAGCTGCTGACTGCCTGTCCCAGACTCGTCCTATTGCACTCTCCTCTAGTTGCTGCTGATGTCCTGTCCCTGTGTCCTCCTCTCGCACTCTCCTCTAGATGCTGCTGACTGCCTACCCCAGAATCCTATTCTCCCTCTCTCCCCTAGGTGCTGCTGACTGTCTTTCCTAGAGTCCTCCTCTCGCACTCTCCTCTAGGAGCTGCTGACTGCCTGTCCCAGAGACCTCCTCTCGCACTCTCCTCGAGGTGCTGCTGATTGCCTGTCCCAGAGTCCTCCTCTCAATCTCTCCTCTAGGTGCTGCTGACTGCCTGTCCCAGCGTCCTCCTCCCGCCCTCTCCTCTTGGTGCTGCTGACTGCCTGTCCCAGCATCCTCCTCCCGCCCTCTCCTCTAGGTGCAGCTGATGACCTGTCCCAGAGACCTCCTTTCGCAATCTTTTCTAGGTGCTGCTGACTGCTTGTCCCAGAGACCTCCTCTCGCAATCTCCTTTTGGTGCTGCTGACTGCCTGTCCCAGCATCCTCCTCCCGCCCTCTCCTCTAGGTGCTGCTGATGACCTGTCCCAGAGACCTCCTCTCGCAATCTCCTCTTGGTGCTGCTGACTGCCTGTCCCAGCATCCTCCTCCCGCCCTCTCCTCTAGGTGCTGCTGATGACCTGTCCCAGAGAGCTCCTCTCGCAATCTCCTCTAGGTGCTGCTGACTGCTTGTCCCAGAGTCCCCCTCTCACGCTCTTCTCTTGGTGCTGCTGACTGCTTTTCCCAGAGTCCCCCTCTCACGCTCTCCTCTAGGTGCAGCTGACTGCCTGTCCCAGCGTCCTCCTCCTGCCCTCTCCTCTAGGTGCTGCTTATGACCTGTCCCAGAGACCTCCTCTCGCAATCTCCTCTTGGTGCTGCTGACTGCTTGTCCCAGAGACCTCCTCTCGCAATCTCCTCTAGGTGCTGCTGACTGCATGCCCCACTGTCCTCCTCTCACTCTCTCCTCTATCTGATGCCGACTGCCTGTCCTAGGGTGCTTCTCTTGCACTCTCCTCTAGGTGCTGCTGACTGCCTGTCCCAGATTCCCCCTCTCACTCTCTCCTCTAGGTGTTGCTGACTGCCTGACCCTGAGTCATCCTCTCTCACTCTCCTCGAGGTGCTGCTGACTGCCTGTCCCAGCATCCTCCCGCTCTCTCCTCTAGGTGCTGCTGATGACCTGTCCCAGAGACCTCCTCGCGCAATCTCCTCTAGGTGCTGTTGACTGCTTCTCCCAGAGACCTCCTCTCACAATCTCCTCTATGTGCTGCTGACTGCCTGTCCCTGTGTCTTACTCTCGCACTCTCCTCTAGGAGCTGCTGACTGCCTGTCCCAGCATCCTTCTCCCGCTCTCTCCTCTAGGTGCTGCTAATGACCTGTGCCAGAGAGCTCCTCTCGCAACCTCCTCTAGGTGCTGCTGACTGCATGTCCCAGAGTCCCCCTCTCACACTCTCCTCTTGGTGCTGCTTACTGCCTGTCCCAGCGTCCTCCTCCCACCCTCTCCTCTAGGTGCTGCTGATGACCTGTCCCAGAGACCTCCTCTCCCTCTCTCCTCTAGCTGCTGCTGACTGCCTGTCCTAGGGTACTCCTCTTGCACTCTCCGCTAGGTGCTGCTGACTGCCTGTCCCAGAGTCCTCCACTCAATCTCTCCTCTAGCTGCTGCTGACTGCCTGTCCTAGGGTACTCCTCTTGCACTCTCCTCTCGGAATTGCTGACTGCCTGTCCCAGAGTACTCCTCTCGCAATCTCCTCTAGGTGCTGCTGACTGCCTGACCCAGAGTGATCCGCTCACACTCTCCTCTAGGTGCTGCTGACTGCCTGTCCCAGAGTACTCCTCTCGCAATCTCCTCTAGGTGCTGCTGACTGTTTGTCTCAGAGCCCCCCTCTCACTTTCTCCTCTAGGTGCGGCTGACTGCCAGACCCAGAGTCATCTGCTCGCACTCTCCTGTAGGAGCTGCTGACTGCCTATCACAGAGACCTCCTCTCGCACTCTCTTCTAGGTGCTGCTGACTGCCTGTCCCAGATTCTTCCACTCGCACTCTCCTGTAAGAGCTGCTGACTGCCTGTTCCAGCGTCCTCCTCCCGCCCTCTCCTCTAGGTGCTGCTGACTGCCTGTCCCAGCGTCCTCCTCCCGCCGTCTCCTCTAGGTGCTGCTTGTGACCTGTCCCAGAGACCTCCTCTTGCAATCTCCTCTAGTTGCTGCTGACTGCTTGTCCCAGAGTCCTCCTCTCGCACTCTCCTCTAGGTGCTGCTGATGACCTGTCCCAGAGACCTCCTCTTGCAATCTCCTCTAGGTGCTGCTGACTGCTTGTCCTAGAGTACTCCTCTCGCACTCTCCTCTAGGTGCTGCTGATGACCTGTCCCAGAGACCTCCTCTCGCAATCTACTCTAGGTGCTGCTGACTGCTTGTCCCAGAGACCTCCTCTCGCAATCTCATCTTGGTGCTGCTGACTGCCTGCCCCAGTCTGCTCCTCTCACTTCCTCCTCTAGCTGCTGCCGACTGCCTGTCCTAGGGTGCTCCTTTGCACTCTCCTCTAGGTGCTGCTGACTGCCTGACCCAGAGTGATCCGCTCACACTCTCCTCGAGGTGCTGCTGACTGCCTGTCCCAGCATCCTCCCGCTCTCTCCTCTAGGTGCTGCTGATGACCTGTCCCAGAGACCTCTTCTCGCAATCTCCTCTAGGTGCTGCTGACTGCTTGTCCGAGAGACCTCCTCTCGCAATCTCCTCTATGTGCTGCTGTCAGCCTGTCCCTGTGTCCTACTCTCGCACTCTCCTCTAAGAGCTGCTGACTGCCTGTCCCAGAGTCCTTCTCTCACAATCTCCTCTAGGTGCTGCTGACTGTTTGACTCAGAGTCCCCCTCTCACTTTCTCCTCTAGGTGCGTCTGACTGACAGACCCAGAGTCATCTGCTCGCACTCTCCTCTGGGAGCTGCTGACTGCCTGTCCCAGAGTCCTCCTATTGCACTCTCCTCTAGGTGCTGCTGATGACCTGTCCCTGTGTCCTCCTCTCGCACTCTCCTCTAGGTGCTGCTGACTGCCTGCCCCAGAATCCTGTTCTCCCTCTCTCCCCTAGGTGCTGCTGACTGTCTTTCCTAGAGTCCTCCTCTCGCACTCTCCTCTAGGAGCTGCTGACTGCCTGTCCCAGAGACCTCCTCTCGCACTCTCCTCGAGGTGCTGCTGACTGCCTGTCCCAGAGTCCTCCTCTCAATCTCTCCTCTAGGTGCTGCTGACTGCCTGTCCCAGATTCCTCCACTCGCACTCTCCTCTAAGAGCTGCTGACTACCTTTCCCAGCATCCTCCTCCCACTCTCTCCTCTAGGTGCTGCTGATGACCTGTCCCAGAGAGCTCCTCTCGCAATCTCCTCTTGGTGCTGCTGACTGCCTGTCCCAGTGTCCTCCTCTCACTCTCTCCTCTAGCTGCTGCCGTCTGCCTGTCCTAGGGTACTCCTCTATTTCTCTCCTCTAGGTGCTGCTGACTGCCTGTCCCAGCGTCCTCCTCCCGCCCTCTCCTCTAGGTGTTGCTTATGACCTGTCCCGGAGACCTCCTCTTGCAATCTCCTCTAGGTGCTGCTGACTGCTTGTCCCAGAGTCCTCCTCTCGCACTCTCCTCTAGGTGCTGCGATGACCTGTCCCAGAGACCTCCTCTCGCAATCTCCTCTAGGTGCTGCTGCCTGCTTGTCCCAGAGTCCTCCTCTCGCACTCTCCTCTAGGTGCTGCTGATGACCTGTCCCAGAGACCTACTCTCGCAATCTCCTCTAGGTGCTGCTGACTGCTTGTCCCAGAGACCTCCTCTTTCAATCTCCTCTAGGTGCTGCTGACTGCCTGTCCCAGAGACCTCCTCTCGCAATCTCCTCTAGGTGTTGCTGACTGCCTGCCCCAGCATCCTCCTCTCACTCTCTCCGCTAGCTGCTGCCCACTGCCTGTCCTAGGATACTCCTCTTGCACTCTCCTCTTGGTGCTTCTGACTGCCTGTCCCAGATTCCCCCTCTCACTTTCTCCTCAAGGTGTTACTGACTGCCTGACCCAGAGTCATCCACTCACACTCTCCTCGAGGTGCTGCTGACTGCCTGTCCCAGAGTCCTCCTCTCAATCTCTCCTCTAGGTGCTGCTGACTGCCTGTCCCAGATTCTTCCACTCGCACTCTCCTCTAAGAGCTGCTGACTGCCTGTCCCAGCATCCACCTCCCGCTCTCTCCTCTAGGTGCTGCTGATGACCTGTCCCAGAGACCTCCTCTCGCAATCTCCTCTAGGTGCTGCTGACTGCTTGTCCCAGAGACCTCCTCTCGCAATCTCCTCTAGGTGTTGCTGACTGCCTGCCCCAGTGTCCTCCTCTCACTCTCTCCTTTAGCTGCTGCCGACTGCCTGTCCTAGGGTACTTCTCTTGCACTCTCCTCTAGGTGCTGCTGACTGCCTGTCCCAGATACCCCCTCTCACTCTCTCCTCTAGGTGTTGCTGACTGCCTGACCAAGAGTCATCCGCTCACACTCTCCTCGAGGTGCTGCTGACTGCCTGTCCCAGCATCCTCCAGCTCTTTCCTCTAGGTGCTGCTGATGACCTGTCCCAGAAACCTCCTCTCGCAATCTCCTCTAGGTGCTGATGACTGCTTGTCCCAGAGACCTCCTCTCACAATCTTCTTTAGGTGCTGCTGACTGCCCGTCCCTGTGTCCTCCTCTCGCACTGTCCTCTAAGAGCTGCTGAATGCCTGTCCCAGCATCGTCCTGCCGCTCTCTCCTCTAGGTGCTGCTGATGACCTGTCCCAGAGAGCTCCTCTCACAATCTCCTCTAGGTGCTGCTGACTGCTTGTCCCAGAGTCCCCCTCTCATGCTCTCCTCTAGGTGCTGCTGACTGCCTGTCCCAGCGTCCTCCTCCCACTCTCTCCTCTAGGTGCTGCTGATGATCTGTCCCAGAGACCTCCTCTCCCTCTCTCCTCCAGCTTCTGCTGACTGCCTGTCCTAGGGTACTCCTATTGCACTCTCTGCTAGGTGCTGCTGACTGCCTGTCCCAGAGTCCTCCACTCAATCTCTCCTCTAGCTGCTGCTGACTGCCTGTCCTAGGGTACTCCTCTTGCACTCTCCTCTAGGAGCTGCTGACATCCTGTCCCAGAGTCCTTCTCTTGCAATCTCCTCTAGGTGCTGCTGACTGTTTGACTCAGAGTCCCCCTCTCACTTTCTCCTCTAGATGCGGCTGACTGCCAGACCCAGAGTCATCTGCTCGCACTCTCCTCTGGGAGCTGCTGACTGCCTGTCCCAGACTCGTCCTATTGCACTCTCCTCTAGTTGCTGCTGATGTCCTGTCCCTGTGTCCTCCTCTCGCACTCTCCTCTAGATGCTGCTGACTGCCTACCCCAGAATCCTATTCTCCCTCTCTCCCCTAGGTGCTGCTGACTGTCTTTCCTAGAGTCCTCCTCTCGCACTCTCCTCTAGGAGCTGCTGACTGCCTGTCCCAGAGACCTCCTCTCGCACTCTCTTCTAGGTGTTGCTGTTTGCCTGACCCATAGTCATCCACTCACACTCTCCTCGAGGTGCTGCTGACTGCCTGTCCCAGCATCCTCCCGCTCTCTCCTCTAGGTGCTGCTGATGACCTGTCCCAGAAACCTCCTCTCGCAATCTCCTCTAGCTGCTGCCGACTGCCTGTCCTAGGGTACTCCTCTTGATCTCTCCTCTAGGCGCTGCTGACTGCCTGTCCCAGCGTCCTCCTCCCGCCCTTTCCTCTATGTGTTGCTTATGACCTGTCCCAGAGACCTCCTCTAGCAATCTCCTCTAGGTGCTGCTGACTGCTTGTCCCAGAGTCCTCCTCTCGCACTCTCCTCTAGGTGCTGCTGATGACCTGTCCCAGAGACCTCCTCTCGCAATCTCCTCTAGGTCTTGCTGACTGCCTGCCGCAGCAGCCTCCTCTCACTCTCTCCGCTAGCTGCTGCCCACTGCCTGTCCTAGGTAACACCTCTTGCACTGTCCTCTTGGTGCTTCTGACTGCCTGTCCCAGATTCCCCCTCTCACTCTCTCCTCAAGGTGTTACTGACTGCCTGACCCAGAGTCATCCGCTCACACTCTCCTCGAGGTGCTGCTGACTGCCTGTCCCAGAGTCCTCCTCTCAATCTCTCCTCTAGGTGCTGCTGACTGCCTGTCCCAGATTCTTCCACTCGCACACTCCTCTAAGAGCTGCTGACTGCCTGTCCCAGCATCCACCTCCCGCTCTCTCCTCTAGGTGCTGTTGATGACCTGTCCCAGAGACCTCCTCTCGCAATCTCCTCTAGGTGCTGCTGACTGCCTGCCCCAGTGTCCTCCTCTCACTCTCTCCTCTAGCTGCTGCCAGCTGCCTGTCCTAGGGTACTCCTCTTGCACTCTCCTCTAGGTGCTGCTGACTGCCTGTCCCAGATTCCCCTTCACACTCTCTCCTCTAAGTGTTGCTGACTGCCTGACCCAGAGTCATCCGCTCACACTCTCCTCGAGGTGCTGCTGACTGCCTGTCCCAGCATCCTCCCGCTCTCTCCTCTAGGTGCTGCTGATGACCTGTCCCAGAAACTTCCTGTCGCAATCTCCTCTAGGTGCTGCTGACTGCTTGTCCCAGAGACCTCCTCTCACAATCTCCTTTAGGTGCTGCTGACTGCCTGTCCCTGTGTCCTCCTCTCGCGCTCTCCTCTAAGAGCTGCTGACTGCCTGTCCCAGCATCGTCCTCCCGCTCTCTCCTCTAGGTGCAGCTGATGACCTGTCCCAGTGTCCCCCTCTCACGCTCTCCTCTAGGTGCTGCTGACTGCCTGTCCCAGCGTCCTCCTCCCACTCTCTCCTCTAGGTGCTGCTGGTGACCTGTCCCAGAGACCTCCTCTCCCTCTCTCCTCCAGCTGCTGCTGACTGCCTGTCCTAGGGTACTCCTCTTGCACTCTCTGCTAGGTGCTGCTGACTGCCTGTCCCAGAGTCCTCCACTAATCTCTCCTCTAGCTGCTGCTGACTGCCTGTCCTAGGGTACTCCTCTTGCACTCTCCTCTAGGAGCTGCTGACTGCCTTCCCAGAGTCCCCCGCTCACTTTCTCCTCTAGGTGCGGCTGACTGCCAGACCCAGAGTCATCTGCTCGCACTCTCCTCTAGGAGCTGCTGACTGCCTGTCCCAGTTTCCTCCTATCGCACTCTCCTCTAGGTGCTGCTGATGACCTGTCCCTGTGTCCTCCTCTCGCACTCTCCTCTAGATGCTGCTGACTGCCTGCCCCAGAATCCTGTTCTCCCTCTCTACCCTAGGTGCTGCTGACTGCCTTTTCTAGAGTCCTCCTCTCGCACTCTCCCCTAGGAGCTGCTGACTGCCTGTCCCAGAGACCTCCTCTCGCAATCTTATCTAGGTGCTGCTGAATGCTTGTCCCAGAGACCTCCTCTCGCAATCTCCTCTAGGTGCTGCTCACTGCCTGCCCCAGCGTCCTCCTCTCACTCTCTCCTCAAGGTGTTGCTGACTGCCTGACCCAGAGTCATCCGCTCACACACTCCTCGAGGTGCTGCTGACTGCCTGTCCAAGAGTCCTCCTCTCAATCTCTCCTCTAGGTGCTACTGACTGCCTGTCCCAGATTCTTCCACTCGCACTCTCCTCTAAGAGCTGCTGACTGCCTGTCCCAGCATTCACCTCCCGCTCTCTCCTCTAGGTGCTTCTGATGACCTTTCCCAGAGACCTCCTCTCGCAATCTCCTCTAGGTGCTGCTGACTGCCTGCCCCAGTGTCCTCCTCTCACCCTCTCCTCTAGCTGCTGCCAACTGCCTGTCCTAGGGTACTCCTCTTGCACTCTTCTCTAGGTGCTGCTGACTGCCTGTCCCAGATTCCCCCTCTCACTCTCTCCTCTAGGTGTTGCTGTTTGCCTGACCCATAGTCATCCACTCACACTCTCCTCGATGTGCTGCTGACTGCCTGTCCCAGCATCCTCCCGCTCTCTCCTCTAGGTGCTGCTGATGACCTGTCCCAGAAACCTCCTCTCGCAATCTCCTCTAGGTGCTGCTGACTGCTTGTCCCAGAGACCTCCTCTCACAATCTCCTTTAGGTGCTGCTGACTGCCTGTCCCTGTGTCCTCCTCTCGCGCTCTCCTCTAAGAGCTGCTGACTGCCTGTCCCAGCATCGTCCTCCCGCTCTCTCCTCTAGGTGCTGCTGATGACCTGTCCCAGAGAGCTCCTCTCGCAATCTTCTCTAGGTGCTGCTGACTGCTTGTCCAGGTGTCCCCCTCTCACACTCTCCTCGAGGTGCTGCTGACTGCCTGTCCCAGCATCCTCCTGCTCTCTCCTCTAGGTGCTGCTGATGACCTGTCCCAGAGACCTCCTCTTGCAATCTCTTCTAGGTGTTGGTGTTTGCTTGTCCCAGAGACCTCCTCTCACAATCTCCTCTATGTGCTGCTGACTGCCTGTCCCTGTGTCCTCCTCTCGCACTCACCTCTAAGAGCTGCTTACTGAGTGTCCCAGCATCCTCGTCCCGCTCTCTCCTCTAGATGCTGCTGACTGCTTGTCCCAGAGTCCCCCTCTCACGCTCTGCTCTAGGTGCTGCTGACTGCCTGTCCAAGTGTCCTCCTCTCACTCTGTCCTCTAGCTGCTGCCGTCTGCCTGTCCTAGGGTACTCCTCTTGCTCTCTCCTCTAGGTGCTGCTGACTGCCTGTCCCAACGTCCTCCTCCCGCCCTCTCCACTAGGTGCTGCTGACTGCCTGTTCCAGCGTCCTCCTCCCGCCCTCTCATCTAGGTGCTGCTGACTGCCTGTCCCAGCATCCTCCCGCTCTCTCCTCTAGGTGCTGCTGATGACCTGTCCCAAAGACCTCCTCTCGCAATCTCCTCTTGGTGCTGCTGACTGCTTGTCCCAGAGTCCTCCTCTCGCACTCTCCTCTAGGTGCTGCTGATGACCTGTCCCAGAGACCTACTCTCGCAATCTCCTCTAGGTGCTGCTGACTGCTTGTCCCAGAGACCTCCTCTCGCAATCTCCTCTAGATGCTGCTGACTGCCTGTCCCTGTGTCCTCCTCTCGCACTCACCTCTAAGAGCTGCTTACTGCGTGTCCCAGCATCCTCGTCCCGCTCTCTCCTCTAGATGCTGCTGACTGCTTGTCCCAGAGTCCCCCTCTCACGCTCTGCTCTAGGTGCTGCTGACTGCCTGTCCAAGTGTCCTCCTCTCACTCTGTCCTCTAGCTGCTGCCGTCTGCCTGTCCTAGGGTACTCCTCTTGCTCTCTCCTCTAGGTGCTGCTGACTGCCTGTCCCAACGTCCTCCTCCCGCCCTCTCCACTAGGTGCTGCTGACTGCCTGTTCCAGCGTCCTCCTCCCGCCCTCTCATCTAGGTGCTGCTGACTGCCTGTCCCAGCATCCTCCCGCTCTCTCCTCTAGGTGCTGCTGATGACCTGTCCCAAAGACCTCCTCTCGCAATCTCCTCTTGGTGCTGCTGACTGCTTGTCCCAGAGTCCTCCTCTCGCACTCTCCTCTAGGTGCTGCTGATGACCTGTCCCAGAGACCTACTCTCGCAATCTCCTCTAGGTGCTGCTGACTGCTTGTCCCAGAGACCTCCTCTCGCAATCTCCTCTAGATGCTGCTGACTGCCTGTCCTAGAGACCTCCTCTCGCAATCTCCTCTAGGTGTTGCCGACTGCCTGCCCCAGCATCCTCCTCTCACTCTCTCCTCTAGCTGCTGCCGACTGCCTGTCCTAGGATACTCCTCTTGCACTCTCCTCTAGGTGCTGCTGACTGCCTGTCCCAGATTCCCCCTCTCACTCTCTCCGCTAGGTGTTGCTGACTGCCTGACCCAGAGTCATCCGCTCACAAACTCCTCGAGGTGCTGCTGACTGCCTGTCCCAGAGTCCTCCTCTCAATCTCTCCTCTAGGTGCTGCTGACTGCCTGTCCCAGATTCTTCCACTCGCACTCTCCTCTAAGAGCTGCTGACTGCCTGACCCAGCATCCTCCTGCCGCTCTCTCCTCTAGGTGCTGCTGATGACCTGTCCCAGAGACCTCCTCTCGCAATCTCCTCTAGGTGCTGCTGACTGCTTGTCCCAGAGTCCTCCTCTCGCACTCTCCTCTAGGTGCTGCTGATGACCTGTCCCAGAGACCTCCTCTCGCAATCTCCTCCATGTGCTGCTGACTGCTTGTCCCAGAGACCTCCTCTCGCAATCTCCTCTAGGTGCTGCTGACTGCTTGTGCCAGAGACCTCCTCTCGCATTCTCCTCTAGGTGTTGTTGACTGCCTGCCCCAGTGTCCTCCTCTCACTCTCTCCTCTAGCTGCTGCCGACTGCCTGTCCTAGGCTACTCCTCTTGCACTCTCCTCTAGGTGCTGCTGACTGCCTGTCCCAAATTCCCCCTCTCACTCTCTCCTCTAGGTGTTGCTGTTTGCCTGACCCAGAGTCATCCGCTCACACTCTCCTCGAGGTGCTGCTGACTGCCTGTCCCAGCATCCTCCCGCTCTCTCCTCTAGGTGCTGCTGATGACCTGTCCCAGAAACCTCCTCTCGCAATCTCCTCTAGGTGCTGCTGACTGCTTGTCCCAGAGACCTCCTTTCACAATCTCCTTTAGGTGCTGCTGACTGCCTGTCCCTGTGTCCTCCTCTCGCACTCTCCTCTAAGAGCTGCTGACTGCCTGTCCCAGTATCGTCCTCCCACTCTCTCCTCTAGGTGCTGCTGACTGCTTGTCCCAGAGTCCCCATCTCACGCTCTCCTCTAGGTGCTGCTGACTGCCTGTCCCAGCGTCCTCCTCCCACTCTCTCCTCTAGGTGCTGCTGATGACCTGTCCCAGAGACCTCGTCTCCCTCTCTCCTCCAGCTGCTGCTGACTGCCTGTCCTAGGGTACTCCTCTTGCACTCTCTGCTAGGTGCTGCTGACTGCCTGTCCCAGAGTCCTCCACTCAATCTCTCCTCTAGCTGCTGCTGACTGCCTGCCCTAGGGTACTCCTCTTGAACTCTCCTCTAGGAGCTGCTGACTGCCTGTCCCAGAGTCCTCCTCTCGCAATCTCCTCTAGGTGCTGCTGACTGTTTGACTCAGAGTCCCCCTTTCACTTTCTCCTCTAGGTGCGGCTGACTGCCAGACCCAGAGTCATCTGCTCGCACTCTCCTCTAGGAGCTGCTGACTGCCTGTCCCAGAGTCCTCCTATCGCACTCTCCTCTAGGTGCTGCTGATGACCTGTCCCTGTGTCCTCCTCTCGCACTCTCCTCTCGATGCTGCTGACTGCCTGCCCCAGAATCCTGTTCTCCCTCTCTCCCCTATGTGCTGCTGACTGCCTTTCCTAGAGTCCTCCTCTCGCACACCCCTCTAGGAGCTGCTGACTGCCTGTCCCAGCATCCTCCCGCTCTCTCCTCTAGGTGCTGCTGATGACCTGTCCCAAAGACCTCCTCTCGCAATCTCCTCTTGGTGCTGCTGACTGCTTGTCCCAGAGTCCTCCTCTCGCACTCTCCTCTAGGTGCTGCTGATGACCTGTCCCAGAGACCTACTCTCGCAATCTCCTCTAGGTGCTGCTGACTGCTTGTCCCAGAGACCTCCTCTCGCAATCTCCTCTAGATGCTGCTGACTGCCTGTCCTAGAGACCTCCTCTCGCAATCTCCTCTAGGTGTTGCTGACTGCCTGCCCCAGCATCCTCCTCTCACTCTCTCCTCTAGCTGCTGCCGACTGCCTGTCCTAGGATACTCCTCTTGCACTCTCCTCTAGGTGCTGCTGACTGCCTGTCCCAGATTCCCCCTCTCACTCTCTCCGCTAGGTGTTGCTGACTGCCTGACCCAGAGTCATCCGCTCACAAACTCCTCGAGGTGCTGCTGACTGCCTGTCCCAGAGTCCTCCTCTCAATCTCTCCTCTAGGTGCTGCTGACTGCCTGTCCCAGATTCTTCCACTCGCACTCTCCTCTAAGAGCTGCTGACTGCCTGTCCCAGCATTCACCTCCCGCTCTCTCCTCTAGGTGCTGCTGATGACCTGTCCCAGAGACCTCCTCTCGCAATCTCCTCTAGGTGCTGCTGACTGCCTGCCCCAGTGTCCTCCTCTCACTCTCTCCTCTAGCTGCTGCCAACTGCCTGTCCTAGGGTACTCCTCTTGCACTCTCCTCTAGGTGCTGCAGACTGCCTGTCCAAGATTCCCCCTCTCACTCTCTCCTCTAGGTGTTGCTGACTGCCTGACCCAGAGTCATCCGCTCACACTCTCCTCGAGGTGCTGCTGACTGGCTGTCCCAAGATCCTCCCGCTCTCTCCTCTAGGAGCTGCTGATGACCTGTCCCAGAGAGCTCCTCTCGCAACTCCTCTAGGTGCTGCTGACTGCTTGTCCCAGAGACCTCCACTCACAATCTCCTCTATGTGCTGCTGACTGCCTGTCCCTGTATCCTACTCTCGCACTCTCCTCTAAGAGCTGCTGACTGCCTGACCCAGCATCCTCCTGCCGCTCTCTCCTCTAGGTGCTGCTGATGACCTGTCCCAGAGACCTCCTCTCGCAATCTCCTCTAGGTGCTGCTGACTGCTTGTCCCAGAGTCCTCCTCTCGCACTCTCCTCTAGGTGCTGCTGATGACCTGTCCCAGAGACCTCCTCTCGCAATCTCCTCCATGTGCTGCTGACTGCTTGTCCCAGAGACCTCCTCTCGCAATCTCCTCTAGGTGCTGCTGACTGCTTGTGCCAGAGACCTCCTCTCGCATTCTCCTCTAGGTGTTGTTGACTGCCTGCCCCAGTGTCCTCCTCTCACTCTCTCCTCTAGCTGCTGCCGACTGCCTGTCCTAGGCTACTCCTCTTGCACTCTCCTCTAGGTGCTGCTGACTGCCTGTCCCAAATTCCCCCTCTCACTCTCTCCTCTAGGTGTTGCTGTTTGCCTGACCCAGAGTCATCCGCTCACACTCTCCTCGAGGTGCTGCTGACTGCCTGTCCCAGCATCCTCCCGCTCTCTCCTCTAGGTGCTGCTGATGACCTGTCCCAGAAACCTCTTCTCGCAATCTCCTCTAGGTGCTGCTGACTGCTTGTCCCAGAGACCTCCTTTCACAATCTCCTTTAGGTGCTGCTGACTGCCTGTGCCTGTGTCCTCCTCTCGCACTCTCCTCTAAGAGCTGCTGACTGCCTGTCCCAGCATCGTCCTCCCACTCTCTCCTCTAGGTGCTGCTGACTGCTTGTCCCAGAGTCCCCATCTCACGCTCTCCTCTAGGTGCTGCTGACTGCCTGTCCCAGCGTCCTCCTCCCACTCTCTCCTCTAGGTGCTGCTGATGACCTGTCCCAGAGACCTCGTCTCCCTCTCTCCTCCAGCTGCTGCTGACTGCCTGTCCTAGGGTACTCCTCTTGCACTCTCTGCTAGGTGCTGCTGACTGCCTGTCCCAGAGTCCTCCACTCAATCTCTCCTCTAGCTGCTGCTGACTGCCTGCCCTAGGGTACTCCTCTTGAACTCTCCTCTAGGAGCTGCTGACTGCCTGTCCCAGAGTCCTCCTCTCGCAATCTCCTCTAGGTGCTGCTGACTGTTTGACTCAGAGTCCCCCTTTCACTTTCTCCTCTAGGTGCGGCTGACTGCCAGACCCAGAGTCATCTGCTCGCACTCTCCTCTAGGAGCTGCTGACTGCCTGTCCCAGAGTCCTCCTATCGCACTCTCCTCTAGGTGCTGCTGATGACCTGTCCCTGTGTCCTCCTCTCGCACTCTCCTCTAGATGCTGCTGACTGCCTGCCCCAGAATCCTGTTCTCCCTCTCTCCCCTATGTGCTGCTGACTGCCTTTCCTAGAGTCCTCCTCTCACACTCTCCTCTAGGAGCTGCTGACTGCCTGTCCCAGAGTCCTCCTCTCGCACTCTCCTCTAGGAGCTGCTGACTGCCTGTCCTAGGGTACTCCTCTTGCACTCTCCGCTAGGTGCTGCTGACTGCCTGTCGCAGAGTCCTCCACTCAATCTCTCCTCTAGCTGCTGCTGACTGCCTGTCCTAGGGTACTCCTCTTGCACTCCCCTTTAGGAGCTGCTGACTGCCTGTCCCAGAGTCCTCCTCTCGCAATCTCCTCTAGGTGCTCCTGACTGTTTGTCTCAGAATCCCGCTCTCACTTCCTCCTCTATGTGCGGCTGACTGCCAGACCCAGAGTCATCTGCTCGCACTCTCCTCTAGGTGCTGCTGACTGCCTGTCCCAGATTCCTCCACTCGCACTCTCCTCTGAGAGCTGCTGACTGCCTGTCCCAGCATCGTCCTCCCGCTCTCTCCTCTAGGTGCTGCTGATGACCTGTCCCAGAGAGCTCCTCTCGCAACTCCTCTAGTTGCTGCTGACTGCTTGTCCCAGAGACCTCCACTCACAATCTCCTCTATGTGCTGCTGACTGCCTGTCCCTGTGTCCTACTCTCGCACTCTCCTCTAAGAGCTGCTGACTGCCTGACCCAGCATCCTCCTGCCGCTCTCTCCTCTAGGTGCTGCTGATGACCTGTCCCAGAGAGCTCCTCTCGCAATCTCCCCTTGGTGCTGCTGACTATTTGTCTCAGAGTCCCCAGCTCAATTTCTCCTCTTGGTGCGGCTGACTGCAAGACCCAGAGTCATCTGCTCGCAATCTCCTCTAGTAGCTGCTGACTGCCTGTCCCAGAGTCCTCCTCTCAATCTCTCCTCTTGGTGCTGCTGACTGTCTGTCCCAGATTCTTCCACTCGCACTCTCCTCTAAGAGCTGCTGACTGCCTGTCTCAGCATCATCCTCGCGCTCTCTCCTCTAGGTGCTGCTGATGACCTGTCCCAGAGTCCTCCTCTCGCACTCTCCTCTAGGTGCTGCTGATGACCTGTCCCAGAGACCTCATCTCACAATCTCCTCCATGTGCTGCTGACTGCTTGTCCCAGAGACCTCCTCTCGCAATCTCCTCTAGGTGCTGCTGACTGCTTGTGCCAGAGACCTCCTCTCGCATTCTCCTCTAGGTGTTGTTGACTGCCTGCCCCAGTGTCCTCCTCTCACTCTCTCCTCTAGCTGCTGCCGACTGCCTGTCCTAGGCTACTCCTCTTGCACTCTCCTCTAGGTGCATGCTGACTGCCTGTCCCAAATTCCCCCTCTCACTCACTCCTCTAGCTGTTGCTGTTTGCCTGACCCAGAGTCATCCGCTCACACTCTCCTCGAGGTGCTGCTGACTGCCTGTCCCAGAATCCTCCCGCTCTCTCCTCTAGGTGCTGCTGATGAACTGTCCCAGAAACCTCCTCTCGCAATCTCCTCTTGGTGCTGCTGACTGCTTGTCCCAGAGACCTCCTTTCACAATCTCCTTTAGGTGCTGCTGATTGCCAGTCCCTGTGTCCTCCTCTCGCACTCTCCTCTAAGAGCTGCTGACTGCCTGTCCCAGCATCGTCCTCCCACTCTCTCCTCTAGGTGCTGCTGACTTCTTGTCCCAGAGTCCCCCTCTCACGATCTCCTCTAGGTGCTGCTGACTGCCTGTCCCAGCGTCCTCCTCCCACTCTCTCCTCTAGGTGCTGCTGATGACCTGTCCCAGAGACCTCCTCTCCCTCTCTCCTACAGCTGCTGCTGACTGCCTGTCCTAGGGTACTCCTCTTGCACTCTCTGCTAGGTGCTGCTGATTGCCTGTCCCAGAGTCCTCCACTCAATCTCTCCTCTAGCTGCTGCTGACTGCCTGTCCTAGGGTACTTCTCTTGAACTCTCCTCTAGGAGCTGCTGACTGCCTGTCCCAGAGTCCTCCTCTCGCAATCTCCTCTAGGTGCTGCTGACTGTTTGACTCAGAGTCCCCCTCTCACTTTCTCCTCTAGGTGCGGCTGACTGCCAGACCCAGAGTCATCTGCTCGCACTCTCCTCTAGGAGCTGCTGACTGCCTGTCCCAGAGTCCTCCTATCGCACTCTCCTCTAGGTGCTGCTGATGACCTGTCCCTGTGTCCTCCTCTCGCACTCTCCTCTAGATGCTGCTGACTGCCTGCCCCAGAATCCTGTTCTCCCTCTCTCCCCTATGTGCTGCTGACTGCCTTTCCTAGAGTCCTCCTCTCGCACTCTCCTCTAGGAGCTGCTGACTGCCTGTCCCAGAGTCCTCCTCTTGCACTCTCCTCTAGGAGCTGCTGACTGCCTGTCCCAGCCTCCTCCTCCCACTCTCTCCTCTAGGTGCTGCTGACTGCCTGTCCTAGGGTACTCCTCTTGCACTCTCCGCTAGGTGCTGCTGACTGCCTGTCGCAGAGTCCTCCACTCAATCTCTCCTCTAGCTGCTGCTGACTGCCTGTCCTAGGGTACTCCTCTTGCACTCCCCTCTAGGAGCTGCTGACTGCCTGTCCCAGAGTCCTCCTCTCGCAATCTCCTCTAGGTGCTGCTGACTGTTTGTCTCAGAGTCCCCCTCTCACATTCTCCTCTATGTGCGGCTGACTGCCAGACCCAGAGTAATCTGCTCGCACTCTCCTCTAGGTGCTGCTGACTGCCTGTCCCAGATTCCTCCACTCGCACTCTCCTCTGTGAGCTGCTGACTGCCTGTCCCAGCATCCTCCTCCCGCTCTCTCCTCTAGGTGCTGCTGATGACCTGTCCCAGAGAGCTCCTCTCGCAATCTCCTCTAGGTGCTGCTGACTGCTTGTCCCAGAGTCCCCCTCTCACACTCTCCTCTAGGTGCTGCTGACTGCCTGTCCCAGCGTCCTCCTCCCGCCCTCTCCTTTTGGTGCTGCTGACTGCCTGTCCCAGCGTCCTCCCCCCGCCCTCTCCTCTAGGTGCTGCTGATGACCTGTCCCAGAGACCTCCTCTCGAAATCTCCTCTAGGTGCTGCTGACTGCCTGCCCCAGCGTCCTCCTCTCACTCTCTCTCTAGCTGCTGCCTACTGCCTGTCTGAGGGTACTCCTCTTGCACTCTCCTCTTGGTGCTGCTGACTGCCTGTCCCAGCATCCTCCCGCTCTCTCCTCTAGTTGCTGCTGATGACCTGTCCCAGAGACCTCCTCTTGCAATCTCCTCTAGGTGCTGCTGACTGCTTGTCCCAGAGACCTCCTCTCACAATCTCCTCTATGTGCTGCTGACTGGCTGTCCCTGTGTCCTCCTCTTGCAGTCTGCTCTGAGAGCTGCTTACTGCCTGTCCCAGCATCCTCCTCCCGCTCTCTCCTCTAGGTGCTGCTGATGACCTGTCCCAGAGACCTCCTCTTACAATCTCCTCTATGTGCTGCTGACTGCTTGTCCCAGAGTCCTCCTCTCACACTCTCCTCTAGGTGCTGTGGATGACCTGTCCCAGAGACCTCCTCTCGCAATCTCCTCTAGGTGCTGCTGACTGCTTGTCCCAGAGTCCTCCTCGCGCACTCTCCTCTAGGTGCTGCTGGTGACCTGTCCCAGAGACCTCCTCTCCCTCTCTCCTCCAGCTGCTGCTGACTGCCTGTCCTAGGGTAATCCTCTTTCACTCTCTGCTAGGTGCTGCTGACGGCCTGTCCCAGAGTCCTCCACTCAAGCTCTCCTCTAGCTGCTGCTGACTGCCTGTCCTAGGGTACCCCTCTTGCACTCTCCTCTAGGAGCTGCTGACTGCCTGTCCCAGAGTCCTCCTCTCGCAATCTCCTCTAGGTGCTGCTGACTGTTTGACTCAGAGTCCCCCTCTCACATTCTCCTCTAGGTGCGGCTGACTGCCAGACCCAGAGTCATCTGCTCGCACTCTCCTCTAGGAGCTGCTGACTGCCTGTCCCAGAGTCCTCCTATCGCACTCTCCTCTAGGTGCTGCTGATGACCTGTCCCTGTGTCCTCCTCTCGCACTCTCCTCCAGATGCTGCTGACTGCCTGCCCCAGAATCCTGTTCTCCCTCTCTCCCCTAGGTGCTGCTGACTGCCTTTCCTAGAGTCCTCCTCTCGCACTCTCTAGGAGCTGCTGACTGCCTGTCCCAGAGACCTCCTCTCGCACTCTCCTCGAGGTGCTGCTGACTGCCTGTCCCAGAGTCCTCCTCTCAATCTCTCCTCTAGGTGCTACTAACTGCCTGTCCCAGATTCCTCCACTCGCACTCTCCTCTAAGAACTGCTGACTACCTGTCCCAGCGTCCTCCTCCAGCTCTCTCCTCTAGGTGCTGCTGATGACCTGTCCCAGAGAGCTCCTCTCCCAATCTCCTCTAGGTGCTGCTGACTGCCTGTCCCAGCGTCCACCTCCCGCCCTCTCCTCTTGGTGCTGCTGACTCCCTGTCCCAGCGTCCTTCTCCCGCCGTCTCCTCTAGGTCCTGCTGATGACCTGTCCCAGAGACCTCCTCTCGCAATCTTTTCTAGGTGCTGCTGACTGCTTGTCCCAGAGACCTCCTCTAGCAATCTCCTCAAGGTGCTGCTGACTGCCTGCCCCAGCTTCCTCCTCTCACTCTCTCCTCTAGCTGCTGCCGACTGCCTGTCCTAGGGTAGTCCTCTTGCACTCTCCTCTAGGTGCTGCTGACTGCCTGTCCCAGATTCCCCCTCTCACTCTCTCCTCTAGGTGTTGCTGTTTGCCTGACCCAGAGTCATCCCATCACACTCTCCTCGAGGTGCTGCTTACAGCCTGTCCCAGCAACCTCCTCCCGCTCTCTCCTCTAGGTGCTGCTGATGACCTGTCCCAGAGAGCTCCTCTCGCACTCTCCTCTAGATGGTGCTGACTGCCTGCCCCAGAATCCTGTTCTCCTTCTCTCCCCTAGGTGCTGCTGACTGCCTTTCCTAGAGTCCTCCTCTCGCACTCTCCTCAAGGAGCTGCTGACTGCCTGTCCCAGAGTCCTCCTCTCGCACTCTACTCTAGGAGCTGCTGACTGCCTGTCCCAGCCTCCTCCTCCCACTCTCTCCTCTAGGTGCTGCTGACTGCCTGTCCTAGGGTACTCCTCTTGCACTCTCCGCTAGGTGCTGCTGACTGCCTGTCGCAGAGTCCTCCACTCAATCTCTCCTCTAGCTGCTGCTGACTGCCTGTCCTAGGGTACTCCTCTTGCACTCCCCTCTAGGAGCTGCTGACTGCCTGTCCCAGAGTCCTCCTCTCGCAATCTCCTCTAGGTGCTGCTGACTGTTTGTCTCAGAGTGCCCCTCTCACTTTCTCCTCTATGTGCGGCTGACTGACAGACCCAGAGTCATCTGCTCGCACTCTCCTCTAGGTGCTGCTGATTGCCTGTCCCAGATTCCTCCACTCGCACTCTCCTCTGAGAGCTGCTGACTGCCTGTCCCAGCATCCTTCTCCCGCTCTCTCCTCTAGGTGCTGCTGATGACCTGTCCCAGAGAGCTCCTCTCGCAATGTCCTCTAGGTGCTGATGACTGCTTGTCCCAGAGTCCCCCTCTCACACTCTCCTCTAGGTGCTGCTGACTGCCTGTCCCAGCGTCCTCCCCCCGCCCTCTCCTCTAGGTGCTGCTGATGACCTGTCCCAGAGACCTCCTCTCGCAATCTCCTCTAAGTGCTGCTGACTGCCTGCCCCAGCGTCCTCCTCTCACTCTCTCCTCTAGCTGCTGCCTACTGCCTGTCCGAGGGTACTCCTCTTGCACTCTCCTCTTGGCGCTGCTGACTGCCTGTCCCAGCATCCTCCCGCTCTCTCCTCTAGTTGCTGCTGATGACCTGTCCCAGAGACCTCCTCTTGCAATCTCCTCTATGTGCTGCTGACTGGCTGTCCCTGTGTCCTCCTCTCGCAGTCTGCTCTGAGAGCTGCTTACTGCCTGTCCCAGCATCCTCCTCCCGCTCTCTCCTCTAGGTGCTGCTGATGACCTGTCCCAGAGACCTCCTCTCCCTCTCTCCTCCAGCTGCTGCTGACTGCCTGTCCTAGGGTACTCCTCTTTCACTCTCTGCTAGGTGCTGCTGACGGCCTGTCCCAGAGTCCTCCACTCAATCTCTCCTCTAGCTGCTGCTGACTGCCTGTCCTAGGGTACCCCTCTTGAACTCTCCTCTAGGAGCTGCTGACTGCCTGTCCCAGAGTCCTCCTCTCGCAATCTCCTCTAGGTGCTGCTGACTGTTTGACTCAGATCCCCCTCTCACTTTCTCCTCTAGGTGCGACTGACTGCCAGACCCAGAGTCATCTGCTCGCACTCTCCTCTAGGAGCTGCTGACTGCCTGTCCCAGAGTCCTCCTATCGCATTCTCCTCTAGGTGCTGCTGATGACCTGTCCCTGTGTCCTCCTCTCGCACTCTCCTCTAGATACTGCTGACTGCCTGCCCCAGAATCCTGTTCTCCCTCTCTCCCCTAGGTGCTGCTGACTGCCTTTCCTAGAGTCCTCCTCTCGCACTCTCCTCTAGGAGCTGCTGACTGCCTGTCCCAGAGACCTCCTCTCGCACTCTCCTCGAGGTGCTGCTGACTGCCTGTCCCAGAGTCCTCCTCTCAATCTCTCCTCTAGGTGCTGCTAACTGCCTGTCCCAGATTCCTCCAATCGCACTCTCCTCTAAGAACTGCTGACTACCTGTCCCAGCGTCCTCCTCCAGCTCTCTCCTCTAGGTGCTGCTGATGACCTGTCCCAGAGAGCTCCTCTCCAAATCTCCTCTAGGTTCTGCTGACTGCCTGTCCCAGCGTCCTCCTCCCGCCCTCTCCTCTTGGTGCTGCTGACTCCCTGTCCCAGCGTCCTCCTCCCGCCGTCTCCTCTAGGTCCTGCTGATGACCTGTCTCAGAGACCTCCTCTCGCAATCTTTTCTAGGTGCTGCTGACTGCTTGTCCCAGAGACCTCCTCTAGCAATCTCCTCAAGGTGCTGCTGACTGCCAGCCCCAGCTTCCTCCTCTCACTCTCTCCTCTAGCTGCTGCCGACTACCTGTCCTAGGGTAGTCCTCTTGCACTCTCCTCTAGGTGCTGCTGACTGCCTGTCCCAGATTTTCCCTCTCACTCTCTCCTCTAGGTGTTGCTGTTTGCCTGACCCAGAGTCATCCGCTCACACTCTCCTCGAGGTGCTGCTTACAGCCTGTCCCAGCAACCTCCTCCCGCTCTCTCCTCTAGGTGCTGCTGATGCCCTGTCCCAGAGAGCTCCTCTCGCAATCTCCTCTGGGTGCTGCTGACTGCTTGTCCCAGAGTCCTCCTCTCACGCTCTGCTCTAGGTGCTGCTGACTGCTTGTCCCAGAGACCTCCTCTTGCAATCTCCTCTAGGTGTTACTGACTGCCTGCTCCAGTGTCCTCCTCTCACTCTCTCCTCTAGCTGCTGCCGACTGCATGTCCTAGTGTACTCCTCTTGCACTCTCTTCTAGCTGCTGCTGATTGCCTGTCCCAGATTCCCCCTCTCACTCTCTCCTCTAGGTGTTGCTGACTGCCTGACCCAGAGTCATCCGCTCACACTCTCCTCTAAGAGCTGCTGACTGCATGTCTCAGCATCCTTCTCGCGCTCTCTCCTCTAGGTGCTGCTGATGACCTGTCCCAGAAACATCCTCTCGCAATCTCCTCTAGGTGCTGCTGACTGCTTGTCCCAGAGACCTCCTCTCACAATCTCTTTTAGTTGCTGCTTACTGCCTGTCCCAGCGTCCTCCTCCCGCCCTTTCCTCTTGGTCCTGCTGACTTCCTGTCCCAGCGTCCTCCTCCCGCCGTCTCGTCTAGGTCCTGCTGATGACCTGTCCCAGAGACCTCCTCTCGCAATCTTTTCTATGTGCTGCTGACTGCTTGTCCCAGAGACCTCCTCTAGCAATCTCCTCAAGGTGCTGCTGACTGCCTGCCCCAGCTTCCTCCTCTCACTCTCTCCTCTAGCTGCTGCTGACTGCCTGTCCTAGGGTACTTCTCTTGCACTCTCCTCTAGGTGCTGCTGACTGTCTGTCCCAGATTCCCCCTCTCACTCTCTCCTCTAGGTGTTGCTGTTTGCCTGACCCAGAGTCATCCGCTCACACTCTCCTCGAGGTGCTGCTTACAGCCTGTCCCAGCAACCTCCTCCCACTCTCTCCTCTAGGTGCTGCTGATGACCTGTCCCAGAGAGCTCCTCTCGCAATCTCCTCTAGGTGCTGCTGACTGTTTGTCCCAAGGTCCTCCTCTCACGCTCTGCTCTAGGTGCTGCTGACTGCTTGTCCCAGAGACCTCCTCTCGCAATCTCCTCTAGGTGTTGCTGACTGCCTGCCCCAGTGTCCTCCTCTTACTCTCTCCTCTAGCTGCTGCCGACTGCCTGTCCTAGTGTACTCCTCTTGCACTCTCTTCTAGCTGCTGCTGACTGCCTGTCCCAGATTCCCCCTCTCACTCTCTCCTCTAGGTGTTGCTGACTGCCTGACCCAGAGTCATCTGCTCACACTCTCCTCTAAGAGCTGCTGACTGCCTGTCTCAGCATCCTTCTCGCGCTCTCTCCTCTAGGTGCTGCTGATGACCTGTCCCAGAGACCTCCTCTCGCAATCTCCTCTAGGTGCTGCTGACTGCTTGTCCCAGAGTCCCCCTCTCACGCTCTCCTCTAGGTGTTGCTGACTGCCTGTCCCAGTGTCCTCCTCCCGCCCTCTCAACTAGGTGCTGCTGACTGCCTGTTCCAGCGTCCTGCCCCCGCCCTCTCCTCTAGGTGCTGCTGACTGCCTGTCCCAACGTCCTCCTCCCGCACTCTCCTCTAGGTGCTGCTGATGACCTGTCCAAGAGACTTCCTCTCGCAATCTCCTCTAGGTGCTGCTGACTGCTTGTCCCAGAGTCCTCCTCTCGCACTCTCCTCTAGGTGCTGCTGAGGACCTGTCCCAGAGACCTCCTCTCGCAATCTCCTCCATGTGCTGCTGACTGCTTGTCCCAGAGACCTCCTCTCGCAATCTCCTCTAGGTGCTGCTGACTGCTTGTGCCAGAGACCTCCTCTCGCAATCTCCTCTAGGTGTTGTTGACTGCCTGCCCCAGTGTCCTCCTCTCACTCTCTCCTCCAGCTGCTGCCGACTGCCTGTCCTAGGGTACTCCTCTTGCACTCTCCTCTAGGTGCTGCTGACTGCCTGTCCCAGATTACCCCTCTCACTCTCTCCTCTAGGTGTTGCTGTTTGCCTGACCCAGAGTCATCCGCTCACACTCTCCTCGAGGTGCTGCTGACTGCCTGTCCCAGCATCCTCCCGCTCTCTCCGCTAGGTGCTGCTGATGTCCTGTCCCAGAAACATCCTCTCGCAATCTCCTCTAGGTGCTGCTGACTGCTTGTCCCAGAGACCTCCTCTCACAATCTCTTTTAGTTGCTGCTGACTGCCTGTCCCTGTGTCCTCCTCTCGCACTCTCCTCTTAGAGTTGCTGACTGCCTGTCCCAGCATCGTCCTCCCGATCTCTCCTCTGGGTGCTGCTGGTGACCTGTCCCAGAGACCTCCTCTTGCAATCTCCTCTAGGTGCTGCTGACTGCCTGTCCCAGAGTCCTCCTATCGCACTCTCCTCTAGGTGCTGCTGATGACCTGTCCCTGTGTCCTCCTCTCGCACTCTCCTCTAGATGCTGCTGACTGCCTGCCCCAGAATCCTGTTCTCCCTCTCTCCCCTAGGTGCTGCTGACTGCCTTTCCTAGAGTCCTCCTCTCGCACTCTCCTCTAGGAGCTGCTGACTGCCTGTCCCAGAGTCCTCCTCTCGCACTCTCCTCTAGGAGCTGCTGACTGCCTGTCCCAGCCTCCTCCTCCCACTCTCTCCTCTAGGTGCTGCTGACTGCCTGTCCTAGGGTACTCCTCTTGCACTCTCCGCTAGGTGCTGCTGACTGCCTGTCGCAGAGTCCTCCACTCAATCTCTCCTCTAGCTGCTGCTGACTGCCTGTCCTAGGGTACTCCTCTTGCACTCCCCTCCAGGAGCTGCTGACTGCCTGTCCCAGAGTCCTCCTCTCGCAATCTCCTCTAGGTGCTGCTGACTGCTTGTCTCAGAGTCACCCTCTCACTTTCTCCTCTATGTGCGGCTGACTGCCAGACCCAGAGTCATCTGCTCGCACTCTCCTCTAGGTGCTGCTGACTGCCTGTCCCATATTCCTCCACTCGCACTCTCCTCTGAGAGCTGCTGACTGCATGTCCCAGCATCCTCCTCCCGCTCTCTCCTCTAGGTGCTGCTGATGACCTGTCCCAGAGAGCTCCTCTTGCAATGTCCTCTAGGTGCTGCTGACTGCCTGTCCCAGCGTCCTCCTCCCGCCCTCTCCTCTTGGTGCTGCTGACTGCCTGTCCCAGAGTCCTCCCCCCGCCCTCTCCTCTAGGTGCTGCTGATGACCTGTCCCAGAGACCTCCTCTTGCAATCTCCTCTAGGTGCTGCTGACTGCCTGTCCCATATTCCTCCACTCGCACTCTCCTCTGAGAGCTGCTGACTGCATGTCCCAGCATCCTCCTCCCGCTCTCTCCTCTAGGTGCTGCTGATGACCTGTCCCAGAGAGCTCCTCTTGCAATGTCCTCTAGGTGCTGCTGACTGCCTGTCCCAGCGTCCTCCTCCCGCCTTCTCCTCTTGGTGCTGCTGACTGCCTGTCCCAGAGTCCTCCCCCCGCCCTCTCCTCTAGGTGCTGCTGATGACCTGTCCCAGAGACCTCCTCTCGCAATCTCCTCTAGGTGCTGCTGACTGCCTGCCCCAGCGTCCTCCTCTCACTCTCTCCTCTAGCTGCTGCCTACTGCCTGTCCTAAGGTGCTCCTCTTGCACTCTCCTCTTGGTGCTGCTGACTGCCTGTCCCAGCATCCTCCCGCTCTCTCCTCTAGTTGCTGCTGATGACCTGTCACAGAGACCTCCTCTTGCAATCTCCTCTAGGTGCTGCTGACTGCTTGTCCCAGAGACCTCCTCTCACAATCTCCTCTATGTGCTGCTGACTGGCTGTCCCTGTGTCCTCCTCTCGAACTCTCCTCTAAGAGCTGCTTACTGCCTGTCCCAGCATCCTCCTCCCGCTCTCTCCTCTAGGTGCTGCTGATGACCTGTCCCAGAGAGCTCCTCTCGCAATATCCTCTAGGTGCTGCTGACTGCTTGTCCCAGAGTCCCCCTCTCACGCTCTGCTCTAGCTGCTGCCGACTGCCTGTCCTAGGGTACTCCTCTTGCACCCTCCTCTAGGTGCTGCTGACTGCCTGTCCCAGCGTCCTCCTCCCGCCCTCTCCACTAGGTGCTGCTGACTGCCTGTTCCAGCGTCCTCCTCCCGCCCTCTCCTCTAGTTGCTGCTGACTGCCTGTCCCACAGTCCTCCTCTCGCACTCTCCTCTAGGTGCTGCTGATGACCTCTCCCAGAGACCTCCTCTCGCAATATCCTCTAGGTGCTGCTGACTGCTTGTCCCAGAGTCCTCCTCTCGCACTCTCCTCTAGGTGCTGCTGATGACCTGTCCCAGAGACCTCCTCTCGCAATCTCCTCTAGTTGCTGCTGACTGCTTGTCCCAGAGACGTCCTCTCGCAATCTCCTCTAGGTGCTGCTGACTGCTTGTCCCAGAGACCTCCTCTAGCAGTCTCCTCTAGGTGTTGCGACTGCCTGCCCCAGTGTCCTCCTCTCACTCTCTCCTCCTGCTGCTGACGACTGCCTGTCCTAGGGTACTCCGCTTGCACTCTCCTCTAGGTGCTGCTGAATGCCTGTCCCATATTCCCCCTCTCACTCTCTCCTCTAGGTGTTGCTGTCTGCCTGTCCCAGAGTCATCCGCTCACACTCTCCTCGCTGTGCTGCTGACTGCCTGTCCCAGCATCCTCCCTCCCGCTCTCTCCTCTAGGTGCTGCTGATGACCTGCCCCAGAAACCTCCTCTCGCAATCTCCTCTAGGTGCTGTTGACTGCTTGTCGCAGAGACCTCCTCTCACAATCTCCTTTAGGTGCTGCTGACTGCCTGTCCCTGTGTCCTCCTCTCACGCTCTCCTCTAAGAGCTGCTGAGTGCCTGTCCCAGCATCGTCCACCCGCTCTCTCCTCTAGGTGCTGCTGATGACCTCTCCCAGAGAGCTCCTCTCGCAATCTCCTCTTGGTGCTGCTGACTGCTTGTCCCAGAGTCCCCCTCTCACGCTCTCCTATAGGTGCTGCTGACTGCCTGTCCCAGCGTCCTCCTCCCACTCTCTCCTCTAGGTGCTGCTGATTACCTGTCCCAGAGACCTCCTCTCCCCCTCTCCTCTAGCTGTTGCTGATTGCCTGTCCTAGGGTACTACTCTTGCACTCTCTGCTAGGTGCTGCTGACTGCCTGTCCCAGAGTCCTCCACTCAATCTCTCCTCTAGCTGCTGCTGACTGCCTGTCCTTGGGTACTCCTCTTGCACTCTCCTCTAGGAGCTGCTGACTGCCAGACCCAGAGTCATCTGCTCGCACTCTCCTCTAGGAGCTGCTGACTGCCTGTCCCAGAGACCTCCTCTCGCACTCTCCTCGAGGTGCTGCTGACTGCCTGTCCCAGAGTCCTCCTCTCAATCTCTCCTCTAGGTGCTGCTGACTGCCTGTCCCAGATTCTTCCACTCGCACTCTCCTCTAAGAGCTGCTGACTGCCTGTCTCAGCATCCTCCTCCCGCTCTCTCCTCTAGTTGCTGCTGATGACCTCTCCCAGAGACCTGCTCTCGCAATCACCTCCAGGTGCTGCTTTTTGCTTGTCCCAGAGTCCCCCTCTCAGGCGCTACTCTAGGTGCTGCTGACTGCTTGTCCCAGACTCCTCCTCTCAATCTCTCCTCTAGGTGCTGCTGACTGCCTTTCCTAGGGTACTCCTTTTGCACTCTCCTCTAGGAGCTGCTGACTGCCTGTCCCAGAGTCCTCCTCTCGCAATCTCCTCTAGGTGCTGCTGACTGTTTGACTCAGAGTCACCCTCTCACTTTCTCCTCTAGGTGCTGCTGACTGCCTGTCCCAGCGTCCTCCTCCCGCCCTCTCCATGAGGTGCTGCTGACTGCCTGTTCCAGCGTCCTCCTCCCGTCCTCTCCTCTAGGTGCTGCTGACTGCTTGTCCCAGAGACCTCCTCTCGCATTCTCCTCTAGGTGCTTCTGACTGCTTGTCCCAGAGACCTCCTCTCGTAATCTCCTCTAGGTGTTGCTGACTGCCTGCCCCAGTGTCCTCCTCTCACTCTCTCCTCTAGCTGCTGCCGACTGCCTGTCCTAGGATACTCCTCTTGCACTCTCCTCTAGGCGCTGCTGACTGCCTGTCCCAGATTCCCCCTCTCACTCTCTCCTCTGGGGGTTGCTGACTGGCTGACCCAGAGTCATCCACTCACACTCTCCTCGAGGTGCTGCTGACTGCCTGTCCCAGAGTCCTCCTCTCAATCTCTCCTCTAGGTGCTGCTGACTGCCTGTCCCAGATTCTTCGACTCGCACATTCCTCTAAGAGCTGCTGACTGCCTGTCCCAGCGTCCTCCTCCCGCTCTCTCCACTAGGTGCTGCTGATGACCTGTCCGAGAGGCCTCCTCTCGCAATCTCCTCTAGGTGCTGCTGATGGCTTGTCCCAGAGTCCCCCTCTCACGCTCTCCTCTAGGTGCTGCTGACTGCCTGTCCCAGCGTCCTCCTCCCGCCCTCTCCACTAGGTGCTGCTGACTGCCTGTTCCAGCGTCCTCCTCCCACCGTCTCCTCTAGGTGCTGCTGACTGCCTGTCCCAGCGTCCTCCACCCGCCCACTCCTCTAGGTGCTGCTTATGACCTGTCCCAGAGACCTCCTCTTGCAATCTCCTCTAGGTGCTGCTGACTGCTTGTCCCAGAGTCCTCCTCTCGCACTCTCCTCTAGGTGCTGCTGATGATCTGTCCCAGAGACCTCCTCTCCCTCTCTCCTCTAGCTGCTGCTGACTGCCTGTCCTAGGGTACTCCTCTTGCACTCTCCGCTAGGTGCTGCTGACTGCCTGTCCCAGGGTCCTCCACTCAATCTCTCCTCTAGCTGCTGCTGACTGCCTGTCCTAGGGTACTCCTCTTGCACTCTCCTCTAGGAGCTGCTGACTGCCAGACCCAGAGTCATCTGCTCGCACTCTCCTCTAGCAGCTGCTGTCTGCCTGTCCCAGAGACCTCCTCTCGCACTCTTCTCGAGGTGCTGCTGACTGCCTGTCCCAGAGTCCTCCTCTCAATCTCTCCTCTAGGTGCTGCTGACTGCCTGTCCCAGATTCTTCCACTCGCACTCTCCTCTAAGAGCTGCTGACTGCCTGTCTCAGCATCCTCCTCCCGCTCTCTCCTCTAGGTGCTGCTGATGACCTGTCCTAGAGACCTCCTCTCACAATCTCCTCTTGGTGCTGCTGACTGCCTGTCCCAGCGTCCTCCTCCCGCCCTCTCCACTAGGTGCTGCTGACTGCCTGTTCCAGCGTCCTCCTCCCGCTCTCTCCTCTAGGTGCTGCTGACTGCTTGTCCCAGAGTCCTCCTCTCGCACTCTCCTTTAGGTGCTGCTGATGACCTGTCCCAGAGACCTCCTCTCACAATCTCCTCTAGGTGCTGCTGACTGCTTGTCCCAGAGACCTCCTCTCGCAATCTCCTCTAGGTGTTGCTGACTGCCTGCCCCAGTGTCCTCCTCTCACTCTCTCATCTAGCTGCTGCCGACAGCCTTTCCTAGGGTACTCCTCTTGCACTCTCCTCTAGGTGCTGCTGACTGCCTGTCCCAGATTCCCCCTCTCAGTCTCTTCTCTAAGTGCTGCTGACTGCCTGTCCCAGCATCCTCCCGATCTCTCCTCTTGGTACTGCTGATGACCTGTCCCATAAACCTCCTTTCGCAATCTCCTCTAGGTGCTGCTGACTGCTTGTCCCAGAGACCTCCTCTCACAATCTCGTTTAGGTGCTGCTGACTGCCTGTCCCTGTGTCCTCCTCTCGCACTCTTCTCTAAGAGCTGCTGACTGCCTGTCCCAGCAACGTCCTCCCGCTCTCTCCTCTAGGTGCCGCTGATCACCTGTCCCAGAGAGCTCCTCTCGCAATCTCCTCTAGGTGCTGCTGACTGCCTGTCCCAGCATCCTCCTCCCACTGTCTCCTGTAGGTGCTGCTGATGACCTGTCCCAGAGACATCCTCTCCCTCTCTCCTCCAGCTGCTGCTGACTGCCTGTCCTAGGGTACTCCTCTTGCACTCTCCTCTAGGAGCTGCTGACTGCCTGTCCCAGAGTCCTCCTCTCGCACTCTCCTCGAGGTGCTGCTGACTGCCTGTCCCAGAGTCCTCCTCTCAATCTCTCCTCTAGGTGCTGCTGACTGCCTGTCCCAGATTCTTCCACTCGCACTCTCCTCTAAGAGCTGCTGACTGGCTGTCTCAGCATCCTCCTCCCGCTCTCTCCTCTAGGTGCTGCTGATGACCTGTCCCAGAGACCTCCTCTCGCAATCTCCTCTAGGTGCTGCTTTTTGCTTGTCCCAGAGTCCCCCTCTTTCGCGCTCCTCTAGGTGCTGCTGACTGCCTGTCATAGCGTCCTCCTCCCGCCCTCTCCTCTAGGTGCTGCTTATGACCTGTCCCAGAGACCTCCTCTCGCAATCTCCTCTTGGTGCTGCTGACTGCTTGTCCCACAGTCCTCCTCTCGCACTCTCCTCTAGGTGCTGCTGATGACCTCTCCCAGAGACCTCCTCTCGCAATATCCTCTAGGTGCTGCTGACTGCTTGTCCCAGAGTCCTCCTCTCGCACTCTCCTCTAGGTGCTGCTGATGACCTGTCCCAGAGACCTCCTCTCGCAATCTCCTCTAGTTGCTGCTGACTGCTTGTCCCAGAGACTTCCTCTCGCAATCTCCTCTAGGTGCTGCTGACTGCTTGTCCCAGAGACCTCCTCTAGCAGTCTCCTCTAGGTGTTGCGACTGCCTGCCCCAGTGTCCTCCTCTCACTCTCTCCTCCTGCTGCTGACGACTGCCTGTCCTAGGGTACTCCGCTTGCACTCTCCTCTAGGTGCTGCTGAATGCCTGTCCCATATTCCCCCTCTCACTCTCTCCTCTAGGTGTTGCTGTCTGCCTGTCCCAGAGTCATCCGCTCACACTCTCCTCGCTGTGCTGCTGACTGCCTGTCCCAGCATCCTCCCTCCCGCTCTCTCCTCTAGCTGCTGATGACCTGCCCCAGAAACCTCCTCTCGCAATCTCCTCTAGGTGCTGTTGACTGCTTGTCGCAGAGACCTCCTCTCACAATCTCCTTTAGGTGCTGCTGACTGCCCGTCCCTGTGTCCTCCTCTCACGCTCTCCTCTAAGAGCTGCTGAGTGCCTGTCCCAGCATCGTCCACCCGCTCTCTCCTCTAGGTGCTGCTGATGACCTCTCCCAGAGAGCTCCTCTCGCAATCTCCTCTTGGTGCTGCTGACTGCTTGTCCCAGAGACCCCCTCTCACGCTCTCCTATAGGTGCTGCTGACTGCCTGTCCCAGAGACCTCCTCTCCCCCTCTCCTCTAGCTGTTGCTGATTGCCTGTCCTAGGGTACTACTCTTGCACTCTCTGCTAGGTGCTGCTGACTGCCTGTCCCAGAGTCCTCCACTCAATCTCTCCTCTAGCTGCTGCTGACTGCCTGTCCTTGGGTACTCCTCTTGCACTCTCCTCTAGGAGCTGCTGACTGCCAGACCCAGAGTCATCTGCTCGCACTCTCCTCTAGGAGCTGCTGACTGCCTGTCCCAGAGACCTCCTCTCGCACTCTCCTCGAGGTGCTGCTGACTGCCTGTCCCAGAGTCCTCCTCTCAATCTCTCCTCTAGGTGCTGCTGACTGCCTGTCCCAGATTCTTCCACTCGCACTCTCCTCTAAGAGCTGCTGACTGCCTGTCTCAGCATCCTCCTCCCGCTCTCTCCTCTAGTTGCTGCTGATGACCTCTCCCAGAGATCTGCTCTCGCAATCACCTCCAGGTGCTGCTTTTTGCTTGTCCCAGAGTCCCCCTCTCAGGCGCTACTCTAGGTGCTGCTGACTGCTTGTCCCAGACTCCTCCTCTCAATCTCTCCTCTAGGTGCTGCTGACTGCCTTTCCTAGGGTACTCCTTTTGCACTCTCCTCTAGGAGCTGCTGACTGCCTGTCCCAGAGTCCTCCTCTCGCAATCTCCTCTAGGTGCTGCTGACTGTTTGACTCAGAGTCACCCTCTCACTTTCTCCTCTAGGTGCTGCTGACTGCCTGTCCCAGCGTCCTCCTCCCGCCTTCTCCATGAGGTGCTGCTGACTGCCTGTTCCAGCGTCCTCCTCCCGTCCTCTCCTCTAGGTGCTGCTGACTGCTTGTCCCAGAGACCTCCTCTCGCATTCTCCTCTAGGTGCTTCTGACTGCTTGTCCCAGAGACCTCCTCTCGTAATCTCCTCTAGGTGTTGCTGACTGCCTGCCCCAGTGTCCTCCTCTCACTCTCTCCTCTAGCTGCTGCCGACTGCCTGTCCTAGGATACTCCTCTTGCACTCTCCTCTAGGCGCTGCTGACTGCCTGTCCCAGATTCCCCCTCTCACTCTCTCCTCTGGGGGTTGCTGACTGGCTGACCCAGAGTCATCCACTCACACTCTCCTCGAGGTGCTGCTGACTGCCTGTCCCAGAGTCCTCCTCTCAATCTCTCCTCTAGGTGCTGCTGACTGCCTGTCCCAGATTCTTCGACTCGCACATTCCTCTAAGAGCTGCTGACTGCCTGTCCCAGCATCCTCCTCCCGCTCTCTCCACTAGGTGCTGCTGATGACCTGTCCGAGAGGCCTCCTCTCGCAATCTCCTCTAGGTGCTGCTGATGGCTTGTCCCAGAGTCCCCCTCTCACGCTCTCCTCTAGGTGCTGCTGACTGCCTGTCCCAGCGTCCTCCTCCCGCCCTCTCCACTAGGTGCTGCTGAATGCCTGTTCCAGCGTCCTCCTCCCACCGTCTCCTCTAGGTGCTGCTGACTGCCTGTCCCAGCGTCCTCCACCCGCCCACTCCTCTAGGTGCTGCTTATGACCTGTCCCAGAGACCTCCTCTTGCAATCTCCTCTAGGTGCTGCTGACTGCTTGTCCCAGAGTCCTCCTCTCGCACTCTCCTCTAGGTGCTGCTGATGATCTGTCCCAGAGACCTCCTCTCCCTCTCTCCTCTAGCTGCTGCTGACTGCCTGTCCTAGGGTACTCCTCTTGCACTCTCCGCTAGGTGCTGCTGACTGCCTGTCCCAGAGTCCTCCACTCAATCTCTCCTCTAGCTGCTGCTGACTGCCTGTCCTAGGGTACTCCTCTTGCACTCTCCTCTAGGAGCTGCTGACTGCCAGACCCAGAGTCATCTGCTCGCACTCTCCTCTAGGTGCTGCTGTTTGCCTGTCCCAGAGACCTCCTCTCGCACTCTTCTCGAGGTGCTGCTGACTGCCTGTCCCAGAGTCCTCCTCTCAATCACTCCTCTAGGTGCTGCTGACTGCCTGTCCCAGATTCTTCCACTCGCACTCTCCTCTAAGAGCTGCTGACTGCCAGTCTCAGCATCCTCCTCCCGCTCTCTCCTCTAGGTGCTGCTGATGACCTGTCCCAGAGACCTCCTCTCACAATCTCCTCTTGGTGCTGCTGACTGCCTGTCCCAGCGTCCTCCTCCCGCCCTCTCCACTAGGTGCTGCTGACTGCCTGTTCCAGCGTCCTCCTCCCGCTCTCTCCTCTAGGTGCTGCTGACTGCTTGTCCCAGAGTCCTCCTCTCGCACTCTCCTTTAGGTGCTGCTGATGACCTGTCCCAGAGACCTCCTCTCACAATCTCCTCTAGGTGCTGCTGACTGCTTGTCCCAGAGACCTCCTCTCGCAATCTCCTCTAGGTGTTGCTGACTGCCTGCCCCAGTGTCCTCCTCTCACTCTCTCATCTAGCTGCTGCCGACAGCCTTTCCTAGGGTACTCCTCTTGCACTCTCCTCTAGGTGCTGCTGACTGCCTGTCCCAGATTCCCCCTCTCAGTCTCTTCTCTAAGTGCTGCTGACTGCCTGTCCCAGCATCCTCCCGATCTCTCCTCTTGGTACTGCTGATGACCTGTCCCATAAACCTCCTTTCGCAATCTCCTCTAGGTGCTGCTGACTGCTTGTCCCAGAGACCTCCTCTCACAATCTCGTTTAGGTGCTGCTGACTGCCTGTCCCTGTGTCCTCCTCTCGCACTCTTCTCTAAGAGCTGCTGACTGCCTGTCCCAGCAACGTCCTCCCGCTCTCTCCTCTAGGTGCCGCTGATCACCTGTCCCAGAGAGCTCCTCTCGCAATCTCCTCTAGGTGCTGCTGACTGCCTGTCCCAGCATCCTCCTCCCACTGTCTCCTGTAGGTGCTGCTGATGACCTGTCCCAGAGACATCCTCTCCCTCTCTCCTCCAGCTGCTGCTGACTGCCTGTCCTAGGGTACTCCTCTTGCACTCTCCTCTAGGAGCTGCTGACTGCCTGTCCCAGAGTCCTCCTCTCGCACTCTCCTCGAGGTGCTGCTGACTGCCTGTCCCAGAGTCCTCCTCTCAATCTCTCCTCTAGGTGCTGCTGACTGCCTGTCCCAGATTCTTCCACTCGCACTCTCCTCTAAGAGCTGCTGACTGGCTGTCTCAGCATCCTCCTCCCGCTCTCTCCTCTAGGTGCTGCTGATGACCTGTCCCAGAGACCTCCTCTCGCAATCTCCTCTAGGTGCTGCTTTTTGCTTGTCCCAGAGTCCCCCTCTTTCGCGCTCCTCTAGGTGCTGCTGACTGCCTGTCATAGCGTCCTCCTCCCGCCCTCTCCTCTAGCTGCTGCTTATGACCTGTCCCAGAGACCTCCTCTCGCAATCTCCTCTTGGTGCTGCTGACTGCTTGTCCCACAGTCCTCCTCTCGCACTCTCCTCTAGGTGCTGCTGATGACCTCTCCCAGAGACCTCCTCTCGCAATATCCTCTAGGTGCTGCTGACTGCTTGTCCCAGAGTCCTCCTCTCGCACTCTCCTCTAGGTGCTGCTGATGACCTGTCCCAGAGACCTCCTCTCGCAATCTCCTCTAGTTGCTGCTGACTGCTTGTCCCAGAGACTTCCTCTCGCAATCTCCTCTAGGTGCTGCTGACTGCTTGTCCCAGAGACCTCCTCTAGCAGTCTCCTCTAGGTATTGCGACTGCCTGCCCCAGTGTCCTCCTCTCACTCTCTCCTCCTGCTGCTGACGACTGCCTGTCCTAGGGTACTCCGCTTGCACTCTCCTCTAGGTGCTGCTAATGCCTGTCCCATATTCCCCCTCTCACTCTCTCCTCTAGGTGTTGCTGTCTGCCTGTCCCAGAGTCATCCGCTCACACTCTCCTCGCTGTGCTGCTGACTGCCTGTCCCAGCATCCTCCCTCCCGCTCTCTCCTCTAGCTGCTGATGACCTGCCCCAGAAACCTCCTCTCGCAATCTCCTCTAGGTGCTGTTGACTGCTTGTCGCAGAGACCTCCTCTCACAATCTCCTTTAGGTGCTGCTGACTGCCCGTCCCTGTGTCCTCCTCTCACGCTCTCCTCTAAGAGCTGCTGAGTGCCTGTCCCAGCATCGTCCACCCGCTCTCTCCTCTAGGTGCTGCTGATGACCTCTCCCAGAGAGCTCCTCTCGCAATCTCCTCTTGGTGCTGCTGACTGCTTGTCCCAGAGTCCCCCTCTCACGCTCTCCTATAGGTGCTGCTGACTGCCTGTCCCAGAGACCTCCTCTCCCCCTCTCCTCTAGCTGTTGCTGATTGCCTGTCCTAGGGTACTACTCTTGCACTCTCTGCTAGGTGCTGCTGACTGCCTGTCCCAGAGTCCTCCACTCAATCTCTCCTCTAGCTGCTGCTGACTGCCTGTCCTTGGGTACTCCTCTTGCACTCTCCTCTAGGAGCTGCTGACTGCCAGACCCAGAGTCATCTGCTCGCACTCTCCTCTAGGAGCTGCTGACTGCCTGTCCCAGAGACCTCCTCTCGCACTCTCCTCGAGGTGCTGCTGACTGCCTGTCCCAGAGTCCTCCTCTCAATCTCTCCTCTAGGTGCTGCTGACTGCCTGTCCCAGATTCTTCCACTCGCACTCTCCTCTAAGAGCTGCTGACTGCCTGTCTCAGCATCCTCCTCCCGCTCTCTCCTCTAGTTGCTGCTGATGACCTCTCCCAGAGACCTGCTCTCGCAATCACCTCCAGGTGCTGCTTTTTGCTTGTCCCAGAGTCCCCCTCTCAGGCGCTACTCTAGGTGCTGCTGACTGCTTGTCCCAGACTCCTCCTCTCAATCTCTCCTCTAGGTGCTGCTGACTGCCTTTCCTAGGGTACTCCTTTTGCACTCTCCTCTAGGAGCTGCTGACTGCCTGTCCCAGAGTCCTCCTCTCGCAATCTCCTCTAGGTGCTGCTGACTGTTTGACTCAGAGTCACCCTCTCACTTTCTCCTCTAGGTGCTGCTGACTGCCTGTCCCAGCGTCCTCCTCCCGCCCTCTCCATGAGGTGCTGCTGACTGCCTGTTCCAGCGTCCTCCTCCCGTCCTCTCCTCTAGGTGCTGCTGACTGCTTGTCCCAGAGACCTCCTCTCGCATTCTCCTCTAGGTGCTTCTGACTGCTTGTCCCAGAGACCTCCTCTCGCAATCTCCTCTAGGTGTTGCTGACTGCCTGCCCCAGTGTCCTCCTCTCACTCTCTCCTCTAGCTGCTGCCGACTGCCTGTCCTAGGATACTCCTCTTGCACTCTCCTCTAGGCGCTGCTGACTGCCTGTCCCAGATTCCCCCTCTCACTCTCTCCTCTGGGGGTTGCTGACTGGCTGACCCAGAGTCATCCACTCACACTCTCCTCGAGGTGCTGCTGACTGCCTGTCCCAGAGTCCTCCTCTCAATCTCTCCTCTAGGTGCTGCTGACTGCCTGTCCCAGATTCTTCGACTCGCACATTCCTCTAAGAGCTGCTGACTGCCTGTCCCAGCATCCTCCTCCCGCTCTCTCCACTAGGTGCTGCTGATGACCTGCCCGAGAGGCCTCCTCTCGCAATCTCCTCTAGGTGCTGCTGATGGCTTGTCCCAGAGTCCCCCTCTCACGCTCTCCTCTAGGTGCTGCTGACTGCCTGTCCCAGCGTCCTCCTCCCGCCCTCTCCTCTAGGTGCTGCTGACTGCCTGTCCCAGCGTCCTCCACCCGCCCACTCCTCTAGGTGCTGCTTATGACCTGTCCCAGAGACCTCCTCTTGCAATCTCCTCTAGGTGCTGCTGACTGCTTGTCCCAGAGTCCTCCTCTCGCACTCTCCTCTAGGTGCTGCTGATGATCTGTCCCAGAGACCTCCTCTCCCTCTCTCCTCTAGCTGCTGCTGACTGCCTGTCCTAGGGTACTCCTCTTGCACTCTCCTCTAGGAGCTGCTGACTGCCAGACCCAGAGTCATCTGCTCGCACTCTCCTCTAGCAGCTGCTGTTTGCCTGTCCCAGAGACCTCCTCTCGCACTCTTCCCGAGGTGCTGCTGACTGCCTGTCCCAGAGTCCTCCTCTCAATCTCTCCTCTAGGTGCTGCTGACTGCCTGTCCCAGATTCTTCCACTCGCACTCTCCTCTAAGAGCTGCTGACTGCCTGTCTCAGCATCCTCCTCCCGCTCTCTCCTCTAGGTGCTGCTGATGACCTGTCCCAGAGACCTCCTCTCACAATCTCCTCTTGGTGCTGCTGACTGCCTGTCCCAGCGTCCTCCTCCCGCCCTCTCCACTAGGTGCTGCTGACTGCCTGTTCCAGCGTCCTCCTCCCGCTCTCTCCTCTAGGTGCTGCTGACTGCTTGTCCCAGAGTCCTCCTCTCGCACTCTCCTTTAGGTGCTGCTGATGACCTGTCCCAGAGACCTCCTCTCACAATCTCCTCTAGGTGCTGCTGACTGCTTGTCCCAGAGACCTCCTCTCGCAATCTCCTCTAGGTGTTGCTGACTGCCTGCCCCAGTGTCCTCCTCTCACTCTCTCATTTAGCTGCTGCCGACAGCCTTTCCTAGGCTACTCCTCTTGCACTCTCCTCTAGGTGCTGCTGACTGCCTGTCCCAGATTCCCCCTCTCAGTCTCTTCTCTAAGTGCTGCTGACTGCCTGTCCCAGCATCCTCCCGATCTCTCCTCTTGGTACTGCTGATGACCTGTCCCATAAACCTCCTTTCGCAATCTCCTCTAGGTGCTGCTGACTGCTTGTCCCAGAGACCTCCTCTCACAATCTCGTTTAGGTGCTGCTGACTGCCTGTCCCTGTGTCCTCCTCTCGCACTCTTCTCTAACAGCTGCTGACTGCCTGTCCCAGCAACGTCCTCCCGCTCTCTCCTCTAGGTGCCGTTGATCACCTGTCCCAGAGAGCTCCTCTCGCAATCTCCTCTAGGTGCTGCTGACTGCCTGTCCCAGCACCCTCCTCCCACTGTCTCCTGTAGGTGCTGCTGATGACCTGTTCCAGAGACCTCCTCTCCCTCTCTCCTCCAGCTGCTGCTGACTGCCTGTCCTAGGGTACTCCTCTTGCACTCTCCTCTAGGAGCTGCTGACTGCCTGTCCCAGAGTCCTCCTCTCGCAATCTCCTCTAGGTGCTGCTGACTGCTTGTCCTTGAGACTTCCTCTCGCAATCTCCTCTAGGTGCTGCTGACTGCTTGTCCCAGAGACCTCCTCTCGCAGTCTCCTCGAGGTGCTGCTGACTGCCTGTCCCAGAGTCCTCCTCTCAATCTCTCCTCTAGGTGCTGCTGACTGCCTGTCCCAGATTCTTCCACTCGCACTCTCCTCTAAGAGCTGCTGACAGCCTTTCTCAGCATCCTCCTCCCGCTCTCTCCTCTAGGGGCTGCTGATGACCTGTCCCAGAGACCTCCTCTCGCAATCTCCTCTAGGTGCTGCTGACTGCTTGTCCCAGAGTCCCCCTCTCACGGTCTCCTCTAGGTGCTGCTGACTGCCTGTCATAGCGTCCTCCTCCCGCCCTCTTCTCTAGGTCCTGCTTACAACCTGTCCCAGACACCTCCTCTTGCAATCTCCTCTTGGTGCTGCTGACTGCTTGTCCCAGATTCCTCCTCTCGCACTCTCCTCTAGGTGCTGCTGATGACCTGTCCCAGAGACCTCCTCTCGCAATCTCCTCTAGGTGCTGCTGACAGCTTGTCCCAGAGTCATCGTCTCGCACTCTCCTCTAGGTGCTGCTGATGACCTGTCCCAGAGACCTCCTCTCGCAATCTCCTCTAGATGCTGCTGACTGCTTGTCCCAGAAACCTCCTCTCGCACTCTCCTCTAGGTGTTGCGACTGCCTGCCCCAGTGTCCTCCTCTCACTCTCTCCTCCTGCTGCTGCCGACTGCCTGTCCTAGGGTACTCCTCTTGCACTCTCCTCTAGCTGCTGCTGACTGCCTGTCCTAGGGTCCTCCTCTTGCACTCTCTGCTAGGTGCTGCTGACTGCCTGTCCCAGAGTCCTCCACTCAATCTCTCCTCTATCTGCTGCTGACTGCCTGTCCTTGGGTACTCCTCTTGCACTCTCCTCTAGGAGCTGCTGACTGCCAGACCCAGAGTCATCTGCTCGCACTCTCCTCTAGGAGCTGCTGACTGCCTGTCCCAGAGACCTCCTCTCGCACTCTCCTCGAGGTGCTGCTGACTGCCTGTCCCAGAGTCCTCCTCTCAATCTCTCCTCTAGGTGCTGCTGACTGCCTGTCCCAGATTCTTCCACTCGCACTCTCCTCTAAGCGCTGCTGACTGGCTGTCTCAGCATCCTCCTCCCGCTCTCTCCTCTAGGTGCTGCTGATGACCTGTCCCAGAGACCTCCTCTCGCAATCTCCTCTAGGTGCTGCTTTTTGCTTGTCCCAGAGTCCCCCTCTTTCGCGCTCCTCTAGGTGCTGCTGACTGCCTGTCCCAGCGTCCTCCTCCCGCCCTCTCCACTAGGTGCTGCTGACTGACTGTTCCAGCGTCCTCCTCCCGCCCTCTCCTCTAGGTGCTGCTGACTGCCTGTCATAGCGTCCTCCTCCCGCCCTCTCCTCTAGGTGCTGCTTATGACCTTTCCCAGAGACCTCCTCTCGCAATCTCCTCTTGGTGCTGCTGACTGCTTGTCCCAGAGTCCTCCTCTCGCTCTCTCCTCTCGGTGCTGCTGATGACCTCTCCCAGAGACCTCCTCTCGCAATCTCTAGGTGCTGCTGACTGCTTGTCCCGGAGTCCTCCTCTCGCACTCTCCTCTTGGTGCTGCTGATGACCTGTCCCAGAGACCTCCTCTCGCAATCTCCTCTAGGTGCTGCTGACTGCTTATCCCAGAGACCTCCTCTCGCAGTCTCCTCTAGGTGTTGCGACTGCCTGCCCCAGTGTCCTCCTCTCACTTTCTCCTCCTGCTGCTGCCCACTGCCTGTCCTAGGGTACTCCGCTTGCACTCTCCTCTAGGTGCTGCTGACTGCCTGTCCCATATTCCCCCTCTCACTCTCTCCTCTAGGTTTTGCTGACTGCCTGTCCCAGAGTCATCCGCTCACATTCTCCTCGAGGTGCTGCTGACTGCCGGTCCCAGCATCCTCCCGCTCTCTCCTCTAGGTGCTGCTGATGACCTGTCCCAGAAACCTCCTCTCGCAATCTCCTCTAGGTGCTGTTGGCTGCTTGTCCCAGAGACCTCCTCTCACAATTTCCTTTAGGTGCTGCTGACTGCCTGTCCCGGTGTCCTCCTCTCACAGTCTCCTCTAAGAGCTGCTGAGTGCATGTCCCAGCATCGTCCTCCCGCTCTCTCCTCTAGGTGCTGCTGATGACCTGTCCCAGAGAGCTCCTTTCGCAATCTCCTCTAGGTGCTGCTGACTGCTTGTCCCAGAGTCCCCCTCTCACGCTCTCCTCTATGTGCTGCTGACTGCCTGTCCCAGCGTCCTCCTCCGACTCTCTCCTCTAGGTGCTGCTGATGACCTGTCCCAGAGACCACCTCTCCCTCTCTCCTCCAGCTGCTGCTGACTGCCTGTCCTAGGGTACTCCTCTTGCACTCTCTGCTAGGTGCTGCTGACTGCCTGTCCCAGATTCCTCCACTCAATCTCTCCTTTAGCTGCTGCTGACTGCCTGTCCTTGGGTACTCCTCTTGCACTCTCCTCTAGGAGATGCTGACTGCCTGTCCCAGAGTCCTCCTCTCGCAATCTCCTCTAGGTGCTGCTGACTGTTTGACTCAGTGTCACCCTCTCACTTTCTCCTCTAGGTGCTGCTGACTGCCTGTCCCAGCGTCCTCCTCCCGTCCTCTCCACTAGGTGCTGCTGACTGCCTGTTCCAGCGTCATCCTCCCGCCCTCTCCTCTAGGTGCTGCTGACTGCTTGTCCCAGATTCCACCTCTCACTCTCTCCTCTAGGTGTTGTTGACTGCCTGACCCAGAGTCATCCGCTCACACTGTCCTCGAGGTGCTGCTGACTGCCTGTCCCAGAGTCCTCCTCTCAATCTCTCCTCTAGGTGCTGCTGACTGCCTGTCCCAGATTCTTCCACTCGCACTCTCCTCTAAGACCTGCTGACTGCCTGTCCCAGCATCCTCCTCCCGCTCTCCTCTAGGTGCTGCTGATGACCTGTCCCAGAGACCTCCTCTGGCAATCTCCTCTAGGTGCTGCTGACTGCTTGTCCCAGCGTCCCCCTCTCACGCTCTCCTCTAGGTGCTGCTGACTGCCTGTCCCAGCGTCCTCCTCCCGCCCTCTCCACTAGGTGCTGCTGACTGCCTGTTCCAGCGTCCTCCTCCCGCCCTCTCCTCTATGTGCTGCTGACTGCCTGTCCCAACGTCCTCCTCCCGCCCTCTCCACTAGGTGCTGCTTATGACCTGTCCCAGAGACCTCCTCTTGCAATCTCCTCTAGGTGCTGCTGACTGCTTGTCCCAGACTCCTTCTCTCGCACTCTCCTCTAGGTGCTGCTTATGACCTGTCCCAGAGACCTCCTCTTGCAATCTCCTCTAGGTGCTGCCATCTGCTTGTCCCAGAGACCTCCTCTCGCAATCTCCTCTAGGTGCTGCTGACTGATTCTCCCAGAGACCTCCTCCCGCAATCTCCTCTAGCTGCTGCTGACTGCCTGTCCCAGATTCTTCCACTCGCACTCTCCTCTAAGAGCTGCTGACTGCCTGTCTCAGCATCCTCCTCCCGCTCTCTCCTCTAGGTGCTGCTGATGTCCTGTCCCAGAGACCTCCTCTCGCAATCTCCTCTAGGTGCTGCTGACTGCTTGTCCCAGAGTCCCCCTCTTTCGCGCTCCTCTAGATGCTGCTGACTGCCTGTCCCAACGTCCTCCTCCCGCCCTCTCCACTAGGTGCTGCTGACTGCCTGTTCCAGCGTCCTCCTCCCGCCCTCTCCTCTAGGTGCTGCTGACTGCCTGTCATAGCGTCCTCCTCCCGCCCTCTCCTCTAGGTGCTGCTTATGACCTGTCCCAGAGACCTCCTCTCGCAATCTCCTCTTGGTGCTGCTGACTGCTTGTCCCAGAGTCCACCTCTCGCACTCTCCTCTAGGTGCTGCTGATGACCTGTCCCAGAGACCTCCTCTCGCAATCTCCTCTAGGTGCTGCTGACTGCTTGTCCCAGAGTCCTCCTCTCGCACTCTTGTCTAGGTGCTGCTGACTGCTTGTCCCAGAGACTTCCTCTCGCAATCTCCTCTAGGTGTTGCTGACTGCTTGTCCCAGTGTCCTCCTCTTACTCTCTCCTCCTGCTGCTGCCGACTTCCTGTCCTAGGGTACTCTGCTTGCACTGTCCTCTAGGTGTTGCTGACTGCCTGTCCCAGAGTCATCCGCTCACACTCTCCTCGAGGTGCTGCTGACTGCCGGTCCCAGCATCCTCCCGCTCTCTCCTCTAGGTGCTGCTGATGACCTGTCCCAGAAACCTCCTCTCGCAATCTCCTCTAGGTGCTGTTGACTGCTTGTCGCAGAGACCTCCTCTCACAATCTCCTTTAGGTGCTGCTGACAGCCTGTCCCTTTGTCCTCCTCTCACAGACTCCTCTAAGAGCTGCTGAGTGCCTGTCCCAGCATCGTCCTCCCGCTGTCTCCTCTAGGTGCTGCTGATGACCTCTCCCAGAGAGCTCCTCTCACAATCTCCTCTAGGTGCTGCTGACTGCCTGTCCCAGCGTCCTCCTCCCACTATCTCCTCTAGGTGCTGCTGATGACCTGTCCCAGAGACCTCCTCTCCCTCTCTCCTCTAGCTGCTGCTGACTTCCTGTCCTAGGGTACTCCTCTTGCACTCTCTGCTAGGTGCTGCTGACTGCCTGTCCCAGAGTCCTCCACTCAATCTCTCCTCTAGCTGCTGCTGACTGCCTGTCCTTGGGTACTCCTCTTGCACTCTCCTCTAGGAGCTGCTGACTGCCAGACCCAGAGTCATCTGCTCGCACTCTCCTCTAGGAGCTGCTGACTGCCTGTCCCAGAGACCTCCTCTCGCACTCTCCTCGAGGTGCTGCTGACTGCCTGTCCCAGAGTCCTCCTCTCAATCTCTCCTCTAGGTGCTGCTGACTGCCTGTCCCAGATTCTTCCACTCGCACTCTCCTCTAAGAGCTGCTGACTGGCTGTCTCAGCATCCTCCTCCCGCTCTCTCCTCTAGGTGCTGCTGATGACCTGTCCCAGAGACCTCCTCTCGCAATCTCCTCTAGGTGCTGCTTTTTGCTTGTCCCAGAGTCCCCCTCTTTCGCGCTCCTCTAGGTGCTGCTGACTGCCTGTCCCAGCGTCCTCCTCCCGCCCTCTCCACTAGGTGCTGCTGACTGACTGTTCCAGCGTCCTCCTCCCGCCCTCTCCTCTAGGTGCTGTTGACTGCCTGTCATAGCGTCCTCCTCCCGCCCTCTCCTCTAGGTGCTGCTTATGACCTTTCCCAGAGACCTCCTCTCGCAATCTCCTCTTGGTGCTGCTGACTGCTTGTCCCAGAGTCCTCCTCTCGCTCTCTCCTCTCGGTGCTGCTGATGACCTCTCCCAGAGACCTCCTCTCGCAATCTCTAGGTGCTGCTGACTGCTTGTCCCAGAGTCCTCCTCTCGCACTCTCCTCTAGGTGCTGCTGATGACCTGTCCCAGAGACCTCCTCTCGCAATCTCCTCTAGGTGCTGCTGACTGCTTGTCCCAGAGACCTCCTCTCGCAGTCTCCTCTAGGTGTTGCGACTGCCTGCCCCAGTGTCCTCCTCTCACTTTCTCCTCCTGCTGCTGCCCACTGCCTGTCCTAGGGTACTCCGCTTGCACTCTCCTCTAGGTGCTGCTGACTGCCTGTCCCATATTCCCCCTCTCACTCTCTCCTCTAGGTTTTGCTGACTGCCTGTCCCAGAGTCATCCGCTCACATTCTCCTCGAGGTGCTGCTGACTGCCGGTCCCAGCATCCTCCCGCTCTCTCCTCTAGGTGCTGCTGAAGACCTGTCCCAGAAACCTCCTCTCGCAATCTCCTCTAGGTGCTGTTGGCTGCTTGTCCCAGAGACCTCCTCTCACAATTTCCTTTAGGTGCTGCTGACTGCCTGTCCCGGTGTCCTCCTCTCACAGTCTCCTCTAAGAGCTGCTGAGTGCGTGTCCCAGCATCGTCCTCCCGCTCTCTCCTCTAGGTGCTGCTGATGACCTGTCCCAGAGAGCTCCTCTCGCAATCTCCTCTAGGTGCTGCTGACTGCTTGTCCCAGAGTCCCCCTCTCACGCTCTCCTCTATGTGCTGCTGACTGCCTGTCCCAGCGTCCTCCTCCGACTCTCTCCTCTAGGTGCTGCTGATGACCTGTCCCAGAGACCACCTCTCCCTCTCTCCTCCAGCTGCTGCTGACTGCCTGTCCTAGGGTACTCCTCTTGCACTCTCTGCTAGGTGCTGCTGACTGCCTGTCCCAGATTCCTCCACTCAATCTCTCCTTTAGCTGCTGCTGACTGCCTGTCCTTGGGTACTCCTCTTGCACTCTCCTCTAGGAGATGCTGACTGCCTGTCCCAGAGTCCTCCTCTCGCAATCTCCTCTAGGTGCTGCTGACTGTTTGACTCAGAGTCACCCTCTCACTTTCTCCTCTAGGTGCTGCTGACTGCCTGTCCCAGCGTCCTCCTCCCGCCCTCTCCACTAGGTGCTGCTGACTGCCTGTTCCAGCGTCATCCTCCCGCCCTCTCCTCTAGGTGCTGCTGACTGCTTGTCCCAGATTCCCCCTCTCACTCTCTCCTCTAGGTGTTGTTGACTGCCTGACCCAGAGTCATCCGCTCACACTGTCCTCGAGGTGCTGCTGACTGCCTGTCCCAGAGTCCTCCTCTCAATCTCTCCACTAGGTGCTGCTGACTGCCTGTCCCAGATTCTTCCACTCGCACTCTCCTCTAAGACCTGCTGACTGCCTGTCCCAGCATCCTCCTCCCGCTCTCCTCTAGGTGCTGCTGATGACCTGTCCCAGAGACCTCCTCTGGCAATCTCCTCTAGGTGCTGCTGACTGCTTGTCCCAGCGTCCCCCTCTCACGCTCTCCTCTAGGTGCTGCTGACTGCCTGTCCCAGCGTCCTCCTCGCGCCCTCTCCTCTATGTGCTGCTGACTGCCTGTCCCAACGTCCTCCTCCCGCCCTCTCCACTAGGTGCTGCTTATGACCTGTCCCAGAGACCTCCTCTTGCAATCTCCTCTAGGTGCTGCTGACTGCTTGTCCCAGACTCCTTCTCTCGCACTCTCCTCTAGGTGCTGCTTATGACCTGTCCCAGAGACCTCCTCTTGCAATCTCCTCTAGGTGCTGCTGACTGCTTGTCCCAGAGAACTCCTCTCGCAATCTCCTCTAGGTGCTGCTGACTGATTCTCCCAGAGACCTCCTCCCGCAATCTCCTCTAGCTGCTGCTGACTGCCTGTCCCAGATTCTTCCACTCGCACTCTCCTCTAAGAGCTGCTGACTGCCTGTCTCAGCATCCTCCTCCCGCTCTCTCCTCTAGGTGCTGCTGATGTCCTGTCCCAGAGACCTCCTCTCGCAATCTCCTCTAGGTGCTGCTGACTGCTTGTCCCAGAGTCCCCCTCTTTCGCGCTCCTCTAGATGCTGCTGACTGCCTGTCCCAGCGTCCTCCTCCCACCCTCTCCACTAGGTGCTGCTGACTGCCTGTTCCAGCGTCCTCCTCCCGCCCTCTCCTCTAGGTGCTGCTGACTGCCTGTCATAGCGTCCTCCTCCCGCCCTCTCCTCTAGGTGCTGCTTATGACCTGTTCCAGAGACCTCCTCTCGCAATCTCCTCTTGGTGCTGCTGACTGCTTGTCCCAGAGTCCACCTCTCGCACTCTCCTCTAGGTGCTGCTGATGACCTGTCCCAGAGACCTCCTCTCGCAATCTCCTCTAGGTGCTGCTGACTGCTTGTCCCAGAGTCCTCCTCTCGCACTCTTGTCTAGGTGCTGCTGATGACCTGTCCCAGAGACCTCCTCTCGCAATCTCCTCTAGGTGCTGCTGACTGCTTGTCCCAGAGACTTCCTCTCGCAATCTCCTCTAGGTGTTGCTGACTGCTTGTCCCAGAGACCTCCTCTCGCAGTCTCCTCTAGGTGTTGCGACTGCCTGCCCCAGTGTCCTCCTCTTACTCTCTCCTCCTGCTGCTGCCGACTTCCTGTCCTAGGGTACTCTGCTTGCACTGTCCTCTAGGTGTTGCTGACTGCCTGTCCCAGAGTCATCCGCTCACACTCTCCTCGAGGTGCTGCTGACTGCCGGTCCCAGCATCCTCCCGCTCTCTCCTCTAGGTGCTGCTGATGACCTGTCCCAGAAACCTCCTCTCGCAATCTCCTCTAGGTGCCGTTGACTGCTTGTCGCAGAGACCTCCTCTCACAATCTCCTTTAGGTGCTGCTGACAGCCTGTCCCTTTGTCCTCCTCTCACAGACTCCTCTAAGAGCTGCTGAGTGCCTGTCCCAGCATCGTCCTCCCGCTGTCTCCTCTAGGTGCTGCTGATGACCTCTCCCAGAGAGCTCCTCTCACAATCTCCTCTAGGTGCTGCTGACTGCTTGTCCCAGAGTCCCCCTCTCACGCTCTCCTCTAGGTGCTGCTGACTGCCTGTCCCAGCGTCCTCCTCCCACTCTCTCCTCTAGGTGCTGCTGATGACCTGTCCCAGAGACCTCCTCTCCCTCTCTCCTCTAGCTGCTGCTGACTGCCTGTCCTAGGGTACTCCTCTTGCACTCTCTGCTAGGTGCTGCTGACTGCCTGTCCCAGAGTCCTCCACTCAATCTCTCCTCTAGCTGCTGCTGACTGCCTGTCCTTGGGTACTCCTCTTGCACTCTCCTCTAGGAGCTGCTGACTGCCAGACCCAGAGTCATCTGCTCGCACTCTCCTCTAGGAGCTGCTGACTGCCTGTCCCAGAGACCTCCTCTCGCACTCTCCTCGAGGTGCTGCTGACTGCCTGTCCCAGAGTCCTCCTCTCAATCTCTCCTCTAGGTGCTGCTGACTGCCTGTCCCAGATTCTTCCACTCGCAGTCTCCTCTAAGAGCATCTGACTGCCTGTCTCAGCATCCTCCTCCCGCTCTCTCCTCTAGGTGCTGCTGATGATCTCTCCCAGAGACCTGCTCTCGCAATCTCCTCTAGGTGCTGCTGACTGCTTGTCCCAGAGTCCCCCTGTCACGTGTTACTCTAGGTGCTGCTGACTGCTTGTCCCAGAGTCCTCCTCTCAATCTCTCCTCTAGGTGCTGCTGACTGCCTTTCCTAGGGTACTCCTTTTGCACTCTCCTCTAGGAGCTGCTGACTGCCTGTCCCAGAGTCCTCCTCTCGCAATCTCCTCTAGGAGCTGCTGACTGTTTGACTCAGAGTCACCCTCTCACTTTCTCCTCTAGGTGCTGCTGACTGCCTGTCCCAGCGTCCTCCTCCCGCCCTTTCCATGAGGTGCTGCTGACTGCCTGTTCCAGCGTCCTCCTCCCGCCCTCTCCTCTAGGTGCTGCTGACTGCTTGTCCCAGAGACCTCCTCTCGCATTCTCCTCTAGGTGCTGCTGACTGCTTGTCCCAGAGACCTCCTCTCGTAATCTCCTCTAGGTGTTGCTGACTGCCTGCCCCAGTGTCCTCCTCTCACTCTCTCCTCTAGCTGCTGCCGACTGCCTGTCCTAGGATACTCCTCTTGCACTCTCCTCTAGGCGCTGCTGACTGCCTCTCCCAGATTCCCCCTCTCACTCTCTCCTCTGGGTGTTGCTGACTGGCTGACCCAGAGTCATCCACTCACACTCTCCTCGAGGTGCTGCTGACTGCCTGTCCCAGAGACCTCCTCTCAATCTCTCCTCTAGGTGCTGCTGACTGCCTGTCCCAGATTCTTCCACTCGCACATTCCTCTAAGAGCTGCTGACTGCCTGTCCCAGCATCCTCCTCCCGCTCTCTCCACTAGGTGCTGCTGATGACCTGTCCGAGAGGCCTCCTCTCGCAATCTCCTCTAGGTGCTGCTGACTGCTTGTCCCAGAGTCCCCCTCTCACGCTCTCCTCTAGGTGCTGGTGACTGCTTGTCCCAGAGTCCCCCTCTCACGCTCTCCTCTAGGTGCTGCTGACTGCCTGTCCCAGCGTCCTCCTCCCGCCCTCTCCACTAGGCGCTGCTGACTGCCTGTCCCAGAGTCCTCCACCCTCCCACCCCTCTAGGTGCTGCTTATGACCTGTCCCAGAGACCTCCTCTTGCAATCTCCTCTAGGTGCTGCTGACTGCTTGTCCCAGAGTCCTCCTCTCGCACTCTCCTCTAGCTGCTGCTGACTGCCTGTCCTAGGGTACTCCTCTTGTACTCTCCGCTAGGAGCTGCTGACTGCCAGACCCAGAGTCATCTGCTCGCACTCTCCTCTAGGAGCTGCTGACTGCCTGTCCCAGAGACCTCCTCTCGCACTCTCCTCGAGGTGCTGCTGACTGCCTGTCCCAGAGTCCTCCTCTCAATCTCTCCTCTAGGTGCTGCTGACTGCCTGTCCCAGATTCTTCCACTCGCACTCTCCTCTAAGTGCTGCTGACTGCCTGTCTCTGCATCCTCCTCCCGCTCTCTCCTCTAGGTGCTGCTGATGACCTGTCCCAGAGACCTCCTCTCGCAATCTCCTCTAGGTGCTGCTGACTGCTTGTCCCAGAGTCCCCCTCTGACGCTCTCCTCTAGGTGCTGCTGACTGCCTGTCCCAGCGTCCTCCTCCCGCCCTCTCCACTAGGTGCTGCTGACTGCCTGTTCCAGCGTCCTCCTCCCGCTTTCTCCTCTAGGTGCTGCTGACTGCTTTTCCCAGAGTCCTCCTCTCGCACTCTCCTCTAGGTGCTGCTGATGACCTGTCCCAGAGACCTCCTCTCGCAATCTCCTCTAGGTGCTGCTGATTGCTTGTCCCAGAGACCTCCTCTCGCAATCTCCTCTAGGTGTTGCTGACTGCCTGCCCCAGTGTCCTCCTCTCACTCTCTCCTCTAGCTGCTGCCGACTGCCTGTCCTAGGATACTCCTCTTGCACTCTCCTCTAGGTGCTGCTGACTGCCTATCCCAGATTACCCCTCTCACTCTCTCCTCTAGGTGCTGCTGACTGCCTGTCCCAGCATCCTCCCGATATCTCCTCTTGGTACTGCTGATGACCTGTCCCATAAACCTCCTTTCGCCATCTCCTCTAGGTGCTGCTGACTGCTTGTCCCAGAGACCTCCTCTCACAATCTCGTTTAGGTGCTGCTGACTGCCTGTCCCTGTGTCCTCCTCTCGCACTCTCCTCTAAGAGCTGCTGACTGCCTGTCCCAGCATCGTCCTCCCGCTCTCTCCTCTAGGTGCCGCTGATCACCTGTCCCAGAGAGCTCCTCTCGCAATCTCCTCTAGGTGCTGCTGACTGCCTGTCCCAGCATCCTCCTCCCACTGTCTCCTCTAGGTGCTGCTGATGACCTGTCCCAGAGACCTCCTCTCCCTCTCTCCTCCAGCTGCTGCTGACTGCCTGTCCTAGGGTACTCCTCTTGCACTCTCCTCTAGGAGCTGCTGACTGCCTGTCCCAGAGTCCTCCTCTCGCAATCTCCTCTAGGTGCTGCTGACTGCTTGTCCCAGAGACTTCCTCTCGCAATCTCCTCTAGGTGTTGCTGACTGCTTGTCCCAGAGACCTCCTCTCGCAGTCTCCTCTAGGTGTTGCGACTGCCTGCCCCAGTGTCCTCCTCTTACTCTCTCCTCCTGCTGCTGCCGACTTCCTGTCCTAGGGTACTCTGCTTGCACTGTCCTCTAGGTGTTGCTGACTGCCTGTCCCAGAGTCATCCGCTCACACTCTCCTCGAGGTGCTGCTGACTGCCGGTCCCAGCATCCTCCCGCTCTCTCCTCTAGGTGCTGCTGATGACCTGTCCCAGAAACCTCCTCTCGCAATCTCCTCTAGGTGCTGTTGACTGCTTGTCGCAGAGACCTCCTCTCACAATCTCCTTTAGGTGCTGCTGACAGCCTGTCCCTTTGTCCTCCTCTCACAGACTCCTCTAAGAGCTGCTGAGTGCCTGTCCCAGCATCGTCCTCCCGCTGTCTCCTCTAGGTGCTGCTGATGACCTCTCCCAGAGAGCTCCTCTCGCAATCAACTCTAGGTGCTGCTGACTGCTTGTCCCAGAGTCCCCCTCTCACGCTCTCCTCTATGTGCTGCTGACTGCCTGTCCCAGCGTCCTCCTCCCACTCTCTCCTCTAGGTGCTGCTGATGACCTGTCCCAGAGACTCCTCTCCCTCTCTTCTCTAGCTGCTGCTGACTTCCTGTCCTAGGGTACTCCTCTTGCACTCTCTGCTAGGTGCTGCTGACTGCCTGTCCCAGAGTCCTCCACTCAATCTCTCCTCTAGCTGCTGCTGACTGCCTGTCCTTGGGTACTCCTCTTGCACTCTCCTCTAGGAGCTGCTGACTGCCAGACCCAGAGTCATCTGCTCGCACTCTCCTCTAGGAGCTGCTGACTGCCTGTCCCAGAGACCTCCTCTCGCACTCTCCTCGAGGTGCTGCTGACTGCCTGTCCCAGAGTCCTCCTCTCAATCTCTCCTCTAGGTGCTGCTGACTGCCTGTCCCAGATTCTTCCACTCGCACTCTCCTCTAAGAGCTGCTGACCTCCTGTCTCAGCTTCCTCCTCCCGCTCTCTCCTCTAGGTGCTGCTGATGACCTCTGCCAGAGACCTGCTCTCGCAATCTCCTCTAGGTGCTGCTGACTGCTTGTCCCAGAGTCCCCCTGTCACGTGTTACTCTAGGTGCTGCTGACTGCTTGTCCCAGAGTCCTCCTCTCAATCTCTCCACTAGGTGCTGCTGACTGCCTTTCCTAGGGTACTCCTTTTGCACTCTCCTCTAGGAGCTGCTGACTGCCTGTCCCAGAGTCCTCCTCTCGCAATCTCCTCTAGGAGCTGCTGACTGTTTGACTCAGAGTCACCCTCTCACTTTCTCCTCTAGGTGCTGCTGACTCCTGTCCCAGCGTCCTCCTCCCGCCCTTTCCATGAGGTGCTGCTGACTGCCTGTTCCAGCGTCCTCCTCCCGCCCTCTCCTCTAGGTGCTGCTGACTGCTTGTCCCAGAGACCTCCTCTCGCATTCTCCTCTAGGTGCTGCTGACTGCTTGTCCCAGAGACCTCCTCTCGTAATCTCCTCTAGGTGTTGCTGACTGCCTGCCCCAGTGTCCTCCTCTCACTCTCTCCTCTAGCTGCTGCCGACTGCCTGTCCTAGGATACTCCTCTTGCACTCTCCTCTAGGCGCTGCTGACTGCCTCTCCCAGATTCCCCCTCTCACTCTCTCCTCTGGGTGTTGCTGACTGGCTGACCCAGAGTCATCCACTCACACTCTCCTCGAGGTGCTGCTGACTGCCTGTCCCAGAGACCTCCTCTCAATCTCTCCTCTAGGTGCTGCTGACTGCCTGTCCCAGATTCTTCCACTCGCACATTCCTCTAAGAGCTGCTGACTGCCTGTCCCAGCATCCTCCTCCCGCTCTCTCCACTAGGTGCTGCTGATGACCTGTCCGAGAGGCCTCCTCTCGCAATCTCCTCTAGGTGCTGCTGACTGCTTGTCCCAGAGTCCCCCTCTCACGCTCTCCTCTAGGTGCTGCTGACTGCTTGTCCCAGAGTCCCCCTCTCACACTCTCCACTAGGTGCTGCTGACTGCCTGTCCCAGCGTCCTCCACCCTCCCACCCCTCTAGGTGCTGCTTATGACCTGTCCCAGAGTCCTCCTCTCGCACTCTCCTCTAGCTGCTGCTGACTGCCTGTCCTAGGGTACTCCTCTTGTAGTCTCCGCTAGGTGCTGCTGACTGCGTCCCAGAGTCCTCCACTCAATCTCTCCTCTAGCTGCTGCTGACTGCCTGTCCTAGGGTACTCCTCTTGCACTCTCCTCTAGGAGCTGCTGACTGCCAGACCCAGAGTGATCTGCTCGCACTCTGCTCTAGGAGCTGCTGACTGCCTGTCCCAGAGACCTCCTCTTGCACTCTCCTCGAGGTGCTGCTGACTGCCTGTCCCAGAGTCCTCCTCTCAATCTCTCCTCTAGGTGCTGCTGACTGCATGTCCCAGATTCTTCCACTCGCACTCTCCTCTAAGTGCTGCTGACTGCCTGTCTCTGCATCCTCCTCCCGCTCTCTCCTCTAGGTGCTGCTGATGACCTGTCCCAGAGACCTCCTCTCGCAATCTCCTCTAGGTGCTGCTGACTGCTTGTCCCAGAGTCCCCCTCTGACGCTCTCCTCTAGGTGCTGCTGACTGCCTGTCCCAGCGTCCTCCTCCCGCCCTCTCCACTAGGTGCTGCTGACTGCCTGTTCCAGCGTCCTCCTCCCGCTCTCTCCTCTAGGTGCTGCTGACTGCTTTTCCCAGAGTCCTCCTCTCGCACTCTCCTCTAGGTGCTGCTGATGACCTGTCCCAGAGACCTCCTCTCGCAATTTCCTCTAGGTGCTGGTGATTGCTTGTCCCAGAGACCTCCTCTCGCAATCTCCTCTAGGTGTTGCTGACTGCCTGCCCCAGTGTCCTCCTCTCACTCTCTCCTCCTTCTGCTGCCGACAGCCTGTCCTAGGATACTCCTCTTGCACTCTCCTCTAGGTGCTGCTGACTGCCTATCCCAGATTCCCCCTCTCACTCTCTCCTCTAGGTGCTGCTGACTGCCTGTCCCAGCATCCTCCCGATATCTCCTCTTGGTACTGCTGATGACCTGTCCCATAAACCTCCTTTCGCCATCTCCTCTAGGTGCTGCTGACTGCTTGTCCCAGAGACCTCCTCTCACAATCTCGTTTAGGTGCTGCTGACTGCCTGTCCCTGTGTCCTCCTCTCGCACTCTCCTCTAAGAGCTGCTGACTGCCTGTCCCAGCATCGTCCTCCCGCTCTCTCCTCTAGGTGCCGCTGATCACCTGTCCCAGAGAGCTCCTCTCGCAATCTCCTCTAGGTGCTGCTGACTGCCTGTCCCAGCATCCTCCTCCCACTGTCTCCTCTACGTGCTGCTGATGACCTGTCCCAGAGACCTCCTCTCCCTCTCTCCTCCAGCTGCTGCTGACTGCCTGTCCTAGGGTACTCCTCTTGCACTCTCCTCTAGGAGCTGCTGACTGCCTGTCCCAGAGTCCTCCTCTCGCAATCTCCTCTAGGTGATGCTGACTGCTTGTCCCAGAGACTTCCTCTCGCAATCTCCTCTAGGTGCTGCTGACTGCCTGTTCCAGCGTCCTCCTCCCGCCGTCTCCTCTAGGTGCTGCTGACTGCCTGTCCCAGCGTCCTCCACCCGCCCACTCCTCTAGGTGCTGCTTATGACCTGTCCCAGAGACCTTCTCTTGCAATCTCCTCTAGGTGCTGCTGACTGCTTGTCCCAGAGTCCTCCTCTCAATCTCTCCTCTAGGTGCTGCTGACTGCCTGTCCCAGATACTTCCACTCGCACTCTCCACTAAGAGCTGCTGACTGCCTGTCTCTGCATCCTCCTCCCGCTCTCTCCTCTAGGTGCTGCTTATGACCTGTCCCAGAGACCTCCTCTCGCAATCTCCTCTAGGTGCTGCTGACTGCTTGTCCCAGAGTCCCCCTCTGACGCTCTCATCTAGGTGCTGCTGACTGCCTGTCCCAGTGTCCTCCTCCCGCCCTCTCCACTAGGTGCTGCTGACTGCCTGTTCCAGCGTCCTCCTCCCGCTTTCTCCTCTAGGTGCTGCTGACTGCTTGTCCCAGAGTCCTCCTCTCGCACTCTCCTCTAGGTGCTGCTGATGACCTGTCCCAGAGACCTCCTCTCGCAATCTCCTCTAGGTGCTGCTGACTGCTTGTCCCAGAGACCTCCTCTCGCAATCTCCTCTAGGTGTTGCTGACTGCCTGCCCCAGTGTCCTCCTTCACTCTCTCCTCTAGCTGCTGCCGACAGCCTGTCCTAGGGTACTCCTCTTGCACTCTCCTCTAGGTGCTGCTGACTGCCTGTCCCAGATTCCCCCTCTCACTCTCTCCTCTAGGTGCTGCTGACTGCCTGTCCCAGCATCCTCCCGATCTCTCCTCTTGGTACTGCTGATGACCTGTCCCATAAACCTCCTTTCGCAATCTCCTCTAGGTGCTGCTGACTGCTTGTCCCAGAGACCTCCTCTCACAATCTCGTTTAGGTGCTGCTGACTGCCTGTCCCTGTGTCCTCCTCTCGCACTCTCCTCTAAGAGCTGCTGACTGCCTGTCCCAGCATCGTCCTCCCGCTCTCTCTTCTAGGTGCCGCTGATCACCTTTCCCAGAGAGCTCCTCTCGCAATCTCCGCTAGGTGCTGCTGACTGCCTGTCCCAGCATCCTCCTCCCACTGTCTCCTCTACGTGCTGCTGATGACCTGTCCCAGAGACCTCCTCTCCCTCTCTCCTCCAGCTGCTGCTGACTGCCTGTCCCAGGGTACTCCTCTTGCCCTCTCCTCTAGGAGCTGCTGACTGCCTGTCCCAGAGTCCTCCTCTCGCATTCTCCTCTAGGTGCGGCTGACTGCCAGACCCAGAGTCATCTGCTCGCACTCTCGTCTAGGAGCTGCTGACTGCCTGTCCCAGAGTCCTTCTATCGAACTCTCCTCTAGGTGCTGCTGTTGACCTTTCCCTGTGTCCTCCTCTCGCACTCTCCTCTAGATGCGGCTGACTGCCTGCCCCAGAATACTGTTCTCACTCTCTCCCCTAGCTGCTGCTGACTGCCTTTCCTAGAGTCCTCCTCTCGCACTCTCCTCTAGGCTCTGCTGACTGCCTGTCCCAGATTCCCCCTCTCACTCTCTCCTCTGGGGGTTGCTGACTGGCTGACCCAGAGTCATCCACTCACACTCTCCTCGAGGTGCTGCTGACTGCCTGTCCCAGAGACCTCCTCTCAATCTCTCCTCTAGGTGCTGCTGACTGCCTGTCCCAGATTCTTCCACTCGCACATTCCTCTAAGAGCTGCTGACTGCCTGTCCCAGCATCCTCCTCCCACTCTCTCCACTAGGTGCTGCTGATGACCTGTCCGAGAGGCCTCCTCTCGCAATCTCCTCTAGGTGCTGCTGACTGCTTGTCCCAGAGTCCCCCTCTCACGCTCTCCTCTAGGTGCTGCTGACTGCTTGTCCCAGAGTCCCCCTCTCACACTCTCCTCTAGGTGCTGCTGACTGCCTGTCCCAGCGTCCTCCTCCCGCCCTCTCCACTAGGTGCTGCTGACTGCCTGTCCCAGCGTCCTCCACCCTCCCACCCCTCTAGGTGCTGCTTATGACCTGTCCCAGAGTCCTCCTCTCGCACTCTCCTCTAGCTGCTGCTGACTGCCTGTCCTAGGGTACTCCTCTTGTACTCTCCGCTAGGTGCTGCTGACTGCGTCCCAGAGTCCTCCACTCAATCTCTCCTCTAGCTGCTGCTGACTGCCTGTCCTAGGGTACTCCTCTTGCACTCTCCTCTAGGAGCTGCTGACTGCCAGACCCAGAGTGATCTGCTCGCACTCTCCTTTAGGAGCTGCTGACTGCCTGTCCCAGAGACCTCCTCTTGCACTCTCCTCGAGGTGCTGCTGACTGCCTGTCCCAGAGTCCTCCTCTCAATCTCTCCTCTAGGTGCTGCTGACTGCATGTCCCAGATTCTTCCACTCGCACTCTCCTCTAAGTGCTGCTGACTGCCTGTCTCTGCATCCTCCTCCCGCTCTCTCCTCTAGGTGCTGCTGATGACCTGTCCCAGAGACCTCCTCTCGCAATCTCCTCTAGGTGCTGCTGACTGCTTGTCCCAGAGTCCCCCTCTGACGCTCTCCTCTAGGTGCTGCTGACTGCCTGTCCCAGCGTCCTCCTCTCGCCCTCTCCACTAGGTGCTGCTGACTGCCTGTTCCAGCGTCCTCCTCCCGCTCTCTCCTCTAGGTGCTGCTGACTGCTTTTCCCAGAGTCCTCCTCTCGCACTCTCCTCTAGGTGCTGCTGATGACCTGTCCCAGAGACCTCCTCTCGCAATTTCCTCTAGGTGCTGGTGATTGCTTGTCCCAGAGACCTCCTCTCGCAATCTCCTCTAGGTGTTGCTGACTGCCTGCCCCAGTGTCCTCCTCTCACTCTCTCCTCTAGCTGCTGCCGACAGCCTGTCCTAGGATACTCCTCTTGCACTCTCCTCTAGGTGCTGCTGACTGCCTATCCCAGATTCCCCCTCTCACTCTCTCCTCTAGGTGCTGCTGACTGCCTGTCCCAGCATCCTCCCGATATCTCCTCTTGGTACTGCTGATGACCTGTCCCATAAACCTCCTTTCGCCATCTCCTCTAGGTGCTGCTGACTGCTTGTCCCAGAGACCTCCTCTCACAATCTCGTTTAGGTGCTGCTGACTGCCTGTCCCTGTGTCCTCCTCTCGCACTCTCCTCTAAGAGCTGCTGACTGCCTGTCCCAGCATCGTCCTCCCGCTCTCTCCTCTAGGTGCCGCTGATCACCTGTCCCAGAGAGCTCCTCTCGCAATCTCCTCTAGGTGCTGCTGACTGCCTGTCCCAGCATCCTCCTCCCACTGTCTCCTCTACGTGCTGCTGATGACCTGTCCCAGAGACCTCCTCTCCCTCTCTCCTCCAGCTGCTGCTGACTGCCTGTCCTAGGGTACTCCTCTTGCACTCTCCTCTAGGAGCTGCTGACTGCCTGTCCCAGAGTCCTCCTCTCGCAATCTCCTCTAGGTGATGCTGACTGCTTGTCCCAGAGACTTCCTCTCGCAATCTCCTCTAGGTGCTGCTGACTGCCTGTTCCAGCGTCCTCCTCCCGCCGTCTCCTCTAGGTGCTGCTGACTGCCTGTCCCAGCGTCCTCCACCCGCCCACTCCTCTAGGTGCTGCTTATGACCTGTCCCAGAGACCTTCTCTTGCAATCTCCTCTAGGTGCTGCTGACTGCTTGTCCCAGAGTCCTCCTCTCCATCTCTCCTCTAGGTGCTGCTGACTGCCTGTCCCAGATACTTCCACTCGCACTCTCCACTAAGAGCTGCTGACTGCCTGTCTCTGCATCCTCCTCCCGCTCTCTCCTCTAGGTGCTGCTGATGACCTGTCCCAGAGACCTCCTCTCGCAATCTCCTCTAGGTGCTGCTGACTGCTTGTCCCAGAGTCCCCCTCTGACGCTCTCCTCTAGGTGCTGCTGACTGCCTGTCCCAGTGTCCTCCTCCCGCCCTCTCCACTAGGTGCTGCTGACTGCCTGTTCCAGCGTCCTCCTCCCGCTTTCTCCTCTAGGTGCTGCTGACTGCTTGTCCCAGAGTCCTCCTCTCGCACTCTCCTCTAGGTGCTGCTGATGACCTGTCCCAGAGACCTCCTCTCGCAATCTCCTCTAGGTGCTGCTGACTGCTTGTCCCAGAGACCTCCTCTCGCAATCTCCTCTAGGTGTTGCTGACTGCCTGCCCCAGTGTCCTCCTTCACTCTCTCCTCTAGCTGCTGCCGACAGCCTGTCCTAGGGTACTCCTCTTGCACTCTCCTCTAGGTGCTGCTGACTGCCTGTCCCAGATTCCCCCTCTCACTCTCTCCTCTAGGTGCTGCTGACTGCCTGTCCCAGCATCCTCCCGATCTCTCCTCTTGGTACTGCTGATGACCTGTCCCATAAACCTCCTTTCGCAATCTCCTCTAGGTGCTGCTGACTGCTTGTCCCAGAGACCTCCTCTCACAATCTCGTTTAGGTGCTGCTGACTGCCTGTCCCTGTGTCCTCCTCTCGCACTCTCCTCTAAGAGCTGCTGACTGCCTGTCCCAGCATCGTCCTCCCGCTCTCTCTTCTAGGTGCCGCTGATCACCTTTCCCAGAGAGCTCCTCTCGCAATCTCCGCTAGGTGCTGCTGACTGCCTGTCCCAGCATCCTCCTCCCACTGTCTCCTCTACGTGCTGCTGATGACCTGTCCCAGAGACCTCCTCTCCCTCTCTCCTCCAGCTGCTGCTGACTGCCTGTCCCAGGGTACTCCTCTTGCCCTCTCCTCTAGGAGCTGCTGACTGCCTGTCCCAGAGTCCTCCTCTCGCATTCTCCTCTAGGTGCGGCTGACTGCCAGACCCAGAGTCATCTGCTCGCACTCTCGTCTAGGAGCTGCTGACTGCCTGTCCCAGAGTCCTTCTATCGAACTCTCCTCTAGGTGCTGCTGTTGACCTTTCCCTGTGTCCTCCTCTCGCACTCTCCTCTAGATGCGGCTGACTGCCTGCCCCAGAATACTGTTCTCACTCTCTCCCCTAGCTGCTGCTGACTGCCTTTCCTAGAGTCCTCCTCTCGCACTCTCCTCTAGGAGCTGCTGACTGCCTGTCCCAGAGACCTCCTCTTGCACTCTCCTCGAGGTGCTGCTGACTGCCTGTCCCAGAGTCCTCCTCTCAATCTCTCCTCTAGGCGCTGCTGACTGCCTGTCCCAGATTCCTCCACTCGCACTCTCATTTAAGAGCTGTTGACTGCCTGTCCCAGCATCCTCATCCTGCTCTCTCCTCTAGGTGCTGCTGGTGACCTGTCCCAGAGACCTCCTCTCACAATCTCCTCTAGGTGCTGCTGACTGCTTGTCCCAGAGTCCCCCTCTCACACTCTCCTCTAGATTCTGCTGACTGCCTGTCCCAGGGTCCTCCTCCCGCCCTCTCCTCTTTTTGCTGCTGACTGCCTGTCCCGGCGTCCTCCTCCCGCCCTCTCCTCTAGGTGCTGCTGATGACATGTCCCAGAGACCTCCTCTCGCAATGTTTTCTAGGTGCTGCTGACTGCTTGTCCCAGAGACCTCCTCTTGCACTCTCCTCTAGGTGCTGCTGACTGCCTGTCCCAGGATCCCCCTCTCACTCTCTCCTCTAAGTGTGGCTGAATGCCTGACCCAGAGTCATCCGCTCACACTCTCCTCGAGGTGCTGCTGACTGCCTGTCCCAGCATCCTCCCGCTCTCTCCTCTAGTTGCTGCTGATGATCTGTCCCAGAGACCTCCTCTTGCAATCTCCTCTAGGTGCTGCTGACTGCTTGTCCCAGAGACCTCCTCTCACAATCTCCTCTATGTGCTGCTGACTGCCGGTCCCTGTGTCCTCCTCTCGCACTCTCCTCTAAGAGCTGCTTACTGCCTGTCCCGGCATCCTCCTCCCGCTCTCACCTCTAGGTGCTGCTGACTGCTTGTCCCAGTGTCCTCCTCTCACTGTCTCCTCTAGCTGCTGCCGACTGCCTGTCCTAGGGTACTCCTCTTGCACTCTCCTCTAGGAGCTGCTGACTGCCAGACCCAGAGTAATCTGCTCGCACTCTCCTCTAGGAGCTGCTGACTGCATGTCCCAGAGACCTCCTCTCGCACTCTCCTCGAGGTGCTGCTGACTGCCTGTCCCAGATTCTTCCACTGCACTCTCCTCTAACAGCTGCTGACTGCCTGTCTCATCATCCTCCTCCCGCTCTCTCCTCTAGGTGCTGCTGATGACCTGTCCCAGAGACCTCCTCTCGCAATCTCCTCTAGGTGCTGCTGACTGCTTGTCCCAGAGACCCCCTCTCACGCGCTCCTCTAGGTGCTGCTGACTGCCTTTCCCAGCGTCCTCCTCCCACCCTCTCCACTAGGTGCTGCTGACTGCCTGTTCCAGCGTCCTCCTCCCGCTCTCTCCTCTAGGTGCTGCTGACTGCTTTTCCCAGAGTCCTCCTCTCGCACTCTCCTCTAGGTGCTGCTGATGACCTGTCCCAGAGACCTCCTCTCGCAATCTCCTCTAGGTGCTGCTGACTGCTTGTCCCAGAGACCTCCTCTCGCAATCTCCTCTAGGTGTTGCTGACTGCCTGCCCCAGTGTCCTCCTTCACTCTCTCCTCTAGCTGCTGCCGACTGCCTGTCCTAGGGTACTCCTCTTGCACTCTCCTCTAGGTGCTGCTGACTGCCTGTCCCAGATTCCCCCTCTCACTCTCTGCTCTAGGTGCTGCTGACTGCCTGTCCCAGCATCCTCCCGATCTCTCCTCTTGGTACTGCTGATGACCTGTCCCATAAACCTCCTTTCGCAATCTCCTCTAGGTGCTGCTGACTGCTTGTCCCAGAGACCTCCTCTCACAATCTCGTTTAGGTCCTGCTGACTGCCTGTCCCTGTCTCCTCCTCTCGCACTCTCCTCTAAGAGCTGCTGACTGCCTGTCCCAGCATCGTCCTCCCGCACTCTCCTCTAGGTGCCGCTGATCACCTGTCCCAGAGAGCTCCTCTCGCAATCTCCGCTAGGTGCTGCTGACTGCCTGTCCCTTCATCCTCCTCCCACTGTCTCATCTACGTGCTGCTGATGACCTGCCCAGAGACCTCCTCTCCCTCTATCCTCCAGCTGCTGCTGACTGCCTGTCCTAGGGTACTCCTCTTGCACTCTCCTCTAGGAGCTGCTGACTGCCTGTCCCAGAGTCCTCCTCTCGCAATCTCCTCTAGGTGCGGCTGCCTGCCAGACCCAGAGTCATCTGCTCGCACTCTCGTCTAGGAGCTGCTGACTGCCTGTCCCAGAGTCCTCCTATCGAACTCTCCTCTAGGTGCTGCTGCTGACCTTTCCCTGTGTCCTCCTTTCGCACTCTCCTCTAGATGCTGCTGACTGCCTGCCCCAGAATACTGTTCTCACTCTCTCCCCTAGGTGCTGCTGACTGCCTTTCCTAGAGTCCTCCTCTCGCACTCTCCTCTAGGAGCTGCTGACTGCCTGTCCCAGAGACCTCCTCTTGCACTCTCCTCGAGGTGCTGCTGACTGCCTGTCCCAGAGCCCTCCTCTCAATCTCTCCTCTAGGTGCTGCTGACTGCCTGTCCCAGATTCCTCCACTCGCACTCTCATTTAAGAGCTGTTGACCGCCTGTCCCAGCATCCTCATCCTGCTCTCTCCTCTAGGTGCTGCTGGTGACCTGTCCCAGAGACCTCCTTTCGCAATCTCCTCTAGGTGCTGCTGACTGCTTGTCCCAGTGTCCCCCTCTCACACTCTCCTCTAGATTCTGCTGACTGCCTGTCCCAGGGTCTTCCTCCCGCCCTCTCCTCTTGGTGCTGCTGACTGCCTGTCCCGGCGTCCTCCTCCCGCCCTCTCCTCTAGGTGCTGCTGATGACATGTCCCAGAGACCTCCTCTCGCAATCTTTTCTAGGTGCTGCTGACTGCTTGTCCCAGAGACCTCCTCTTGCACTCTCCTCTAGGTGCTGCTGACTGCCGGTCCCAGGATCCCCCTCTCACTCTCTCCTCTAGGTGTGGCTGAATGCCTGACCCAGAGTCATCCGCTCACACTCTCCTCGAGGTGCTGCTGACTGCCTGTCCCAGCATCCTCCCGCTCTCTCCTCTAGTTGCTGCTGATGACCTGTCCCAGAGACCTCCTCTTGCAATCTCCTCTAGGTGCTGCTGACTGCTTGTCCCAGAGACCTCCTCTCACAATCTCCTCTATGTGCTGCTGACTGCCGGTCCCTGTGTCCTCCTCTCGCACTCTCCTCTAAGAGCTGCTTACTGCCTGTCCCAGCATCCTCCTCCCGCTCTCACCTCTAGGTGCTGCTGACTGCTTGTCCCAGTGTCCTCCTCTCACTGTCTCCTCTAGATGCTTCCGACTGCCTGTCCTAGGGTACTCCTCTTGCACTCTCCTCTAGGTGCTGCTTAGGACCTGTCCCAGAGACCTCCTCTTGCAATCTCCTCCAGTTGCTGCTGACTGCTTGTCCCAGAGTACTCCTCTCGCACTCTCCTCTAGGTGCTGCTGATGACCTGTCCCAGAGACCTCCTCTCGCAATCTCCTCTAGGTGCTGCTGACTGCTTGTCCCAGAGTCCTCCTCTCGCACTCTCCTCTAGGTGCTGCTGATGAGCTGTCCCAGAGACCTCCTCTCGCAATCTCCTCTAGGTGTTGCTGACTGCCTGCCCCAGTGTCCTCCTCTCACTCTCTCCTCTCGCTGCTGCCGACTGCCTGTCCTAGGATACTCCTCTTGCACTCTCCTCTAGGTGCTGCTGACTGCCTGTCCAAGATTCCCTCTCCCACTCTCTCCTCTAGGTGTTGATGACTGCCTGACCCAGAGTCATCCGCTCACACTCTCCTCGAGGTGCTGCTGACTGCCTGTCCCAGAGTCCTCCTCTCAATCTCTCCTCTAGGTGCTGCTGACTGCCTGTCCCAGATTCTTCCACTCGCACTCTCCTTTAAGAGCTGCTGAGTGCCTGTCCCAGCATCCTCCTCCCGCTCTCTCCTCTAGTTGCTGCTGATGACCTGTCCCAGAGACCTCCTCTCGCAATCTCCTCTAGGTGCTGCTGACTGCCTGTCCCAGATTCTTCCACTCGCACTCTCCTCTAAGAGCTGCTGACTGCCTGTCCTAGCGTCCTCCTCCCGCTCTCTCCTCTAGGTGCTGCTGATGACCTGTCCCAGAGACCTCCTCTACCTCTCTCCTCTAGCTGCTGCTGACTGCCTGTCCTAGGGTACTCCTCTTGCACTCTCCTCGAGATGCTGCTGACTGCCTGTCCCAGAGTCCTCCTCTCAATCTCTCCTCTAGTTGCTGCTGACAGCCTGTCCCAGATTCTTCCACTCGCACTCTCCTCTAATTGCTGCTGACTGCCTGTCTCAGCATCCTCCTCCCGCTCTCTCCTCTAGGTGCTGCTGACTGCTTGTCCCAGAGTCCCCCTCTCACGCTCTCCTCTAGGTGCTGCTGACTGCCTGTCCCAGCGTCCTCCTCCCGCCCTCTCCACTAGGTGCTGCTGACTGCCTGTTCCAGCGTCGTCCTCCCGCCCTCTCCTCTAGGTGCTGCTGACTGCTTGTCCCAGAGTCCTCCTCTCGCACTCTCCTCTAGGTGCTGCTGACTGTTTGTCCCAGAGTCCCCCTCTCACACTCTCCTCTAGGTGCTGCTGACTGCTTGTCCCAGAGTCCCCCTCTCACGCTCTCCTCTAGGTGCTGCTGACTGCCTGTCCCAGCGTTCTCCTCCCGCCCACTCCACTAGGTGCTGCTGACTGCCTGTTCCAGCGTCGTCCTCCCGCCCTCTCCTCTAGGTGCTGCTGACTGCTTGTCCCAGAGTCCTCCTCTCGCACTCTCCTCTAGGTGCTGCTGATGACCTGTCCCAGAGACCTCCTCTCACAATCTCCTCTAGGTGCTGCTGACTGCTTGTCCCAGAGTCCTCCTCTCGCACTCTCCTCCAGGTACTGCTGATGACCTTTCCCAGAGACCTCCTCTCGCAATCTCCTCTAGGTGCTGCTGACTGCTTGTCCCAGAGACGTCCTCTCGCAATCTCCTCTAGGTGATGCTGACTGCCTGCCCCAGTGTCCTCCTCTCACTCTCTCCTCTCGCTGCTGCCGACAGCCTGTCCTAGGGTACTCCTCTTGCACTCTCCTCTAGGTGCTGCTGACTGCCTGTCCCAGATTCCCCCTCTCACTCTCTCCTCTAGGTGTTGCTGACTGCCTGACCCAGAGTCATCCGCTCACACTCTCCTCTAGGTGCTGCTGATGACCTGTCCCATAAACCTCCTCTCGCAATCTCCTCTTGGTGCTGCTGACTGCTTTTCCCAGAGACCTCCTCTCACAATCTCGTTTCGGTACTGCTGACTGCCTGTCCCTGTGTCCGCCTCTCGCACTCTCCTCTAAGAGCTGCTGACTGCCTGTCCCAGCATCGTCCTCCCGCTCTCTCCTCTAGGTGCCGCTGATCACCTGTCCCAGAGACCTCCTCTCGCAATCTCCTCTAGGTGCTGCTGACTGCTTGTCCCAGCGTCCTCCTCCCACTGTCTCCTCTAGGTGCTGCTGATGACCTGTCCCAGAGACTTCCTCTCCCTCTCTCCTCCAGCTGCTGCTGACTGCCTTTCCTAGGGTACTCCTCTTGCACTCTCTTCTGGGTGCTGCTGACTGCCTGTCCCAGAGTCCTCCACTCAACCTCTCCTCTAGCAGCTGCTGACTGCCTGTCCTAGGGTACTCCTCTTGCACTCTCCTCTAGGAGCTGCTGACTGCCTGTCCCAGAGTCCTCGTCTCGCAATCTCCTCTAGGTGCGGCTGACTGCCAGACCCAGAGTCATCTGCTCGCACTCTCCTCTAGGAGCTGCTGACTGCCTGTCCCAGAGTCCTCCTATCGCACTCTCCTCTAGGTGCTGCTGATGACCTTTCCCTGTGTCCTCCTCTCGCAATCTCCTCTAGATGCTGCTGACTGCCTGCCCCAGAATGCTGTTCTCCCTCTCTCCCCTAGGTGCTGCTGACTGCCTTTCCTAGAGTCCTCCACTCGCACTCCCCTCTAGGAGCTGCTGACTGCCTGTCCCAGAGACCTCCTCTCGCACTCTCCTCGAGGCGCTGCTGACTGCCTGTCCCAGAGTCCTCCTCTCCATCTCTCCTCTAGGTGCTGCTGACTGCCTGTCCCAGATTCCTCCACTCGCACTCTCCTTTAAGAGCTGCTGACTGCCTGCCCCAGCATCCTCCTCCTGCTCTCTCCTCTAGGTGCTGCTGGTGACCTGTCCCAGAGACCTCCTCTCGCAATCTCCTCTAGGTGCTGCTGACTGTTTGTCCCAGAGTCCCCCTCTCACACTCTCCTCTAGGTGCTGCTGACTGCTTGTCCCAGAGTCCCCCTCTCACGCTCTCATCTAGGTGCTGCTGACTGACTGTCCCAGCGTCCTCCTCCCGCCCTCTCCACTAGGTGCTGCTGACTGCCTGTCCCAGCATCGTCCTCCCGCTCTCTCCTCTAGGTGCTGCTGACTGCTTGTCCCAGAGTCCTCCTCTCGCACTCTCCTCTAGGTGCTGCTGATGACCTGTCCCAGAGACCTCCTCTCACAATCTCCACTAGGTGCTGCTGACTGCTTGTCCCAGAGACCTCCTCTCACAATCACGTTTAGGTTCTGCTGACTGCCTGTCCCTGTGTCCTCCTCTCGCACTCTCCTCTAAGAGCTGCTGACTGCCTGTCCCAGCATCGTCCTCCCGCTCTCTCCTCTAGGTGCCGCTGATTACCTGTCCCAGAGAGCTCCTCTCGCAATCTCCTCTAGGTGCTGCTGACTGCCTGTCCCAGATTCCCCCTCTCACTCTCTCCTCTAGGTGTTGCTGACTGCCTGACCCAGAGTCATCCGCTCACACTCTCCTCTAGGTGCTGCTGATAACCTGTCCCATAAACCTCCTCTCGCAATCTCCTCTTGGTGCTGCTGACTGCTTTTCCCAGAGACCTCCTCTCACAATCTCGTTTCGGTACTGCTGACTGCCTGTCCCTGTGTCCGCCTCTCGCACTCTCCTCTAAGAGCTGCTGACTGCCTGTCCCAGCATCGTCCTCCCGCTCTCTCCTCTAGGTGCCGCTGATCACCTGTCCCAGAGACCTCCTCTCGCAATCTCCTCTAGGTGCTGCTGACTGCTTGTCCCAGCGTCCTGCTCCCACTGTCTCCTCTAGGTGCTGCTGATGACCTGTCCCAGAGACCTCCTCTCCCTCTCTCCTCCAGCTGCTGCTGACTGCCTGTCCTAGGGTACTCCTCTTGCACTCTCTGCTGGGTGCTGCTGACTGCCTGTCCCAGAGTCCTCCACTCAATCTCTCCTCTAGCAGCTGCTGACTGCCTGTCCTAGGGTACTCCTCTTGCACTCTCCTCTAGGAGCTGCTGACTGCCAGACCCAGAGTCATCTGCTCGCACTCTCCTCTAGGAGCTGCTGACTGCCTGTCCCAGAGTCCTCCTATCGCACTCTCCTCTAGGTGCTGCTGATGACCTTTCCCTGTGTCCTCCTCTCGCAATCTCCTCTAGATGCTGCTGACTGCCTGCCCCAGAATGCTGTTCTCCCTCTCTCCCTTAGGTGCTGCTGACTGCCTTTCCTAGAGTCCTCCTCTCGCACTCCCCTCTAGGAGCTGCTGACTGCCTGTCCCAGAGACCTCCTCTCGCACTCTCCTCGAGGCGCTGCTGACTGCCTGTCCCAGAGTCCTCCTCTCGCACTCTCCTCGAGGTGCTGCTGACTGCCTGTCCCAGATTCCTCCACTCGCACTCTCCTTTAAGAGCTGCTGACTGCCTGTCCCAGCATCCTCCTCCTGCTCTCTCCTCTAGGTGCTGCTGATGTCCTGTCCCAGAGACCACCTCTCGCAATCTCCTCTAGGTGCTGCTGACTGTTTGTCCCAGAGTCCCCCTCTCGCACTCTCCTCTAGGTGCTGCTGACTGCTTGTCCCAGAGTCCCCCTCTCACGCTCTCATCTAGGTGCTGCTGACTGCCTGTCCCAGCGTCCTCCTCCCGCCCTCTCCACTAGGTGCTGCTGACTGCCTGTTCCAGCGTCGTCCTCCCGCCCTCTCCTCTAGGTGCTGCTGACTGCTTGTCCCAGAGTCCTCCTCTCGCACTCTCCTCTAGGTGCTGCTGATGACCTGTCCCAGAGACCTCCTCTCACAATCTCCACTAGGTGCTGCTGACTGCCTTTTCCAGCGTCGTCCTCCCGCCCTCTCCTCTAGGTGCTGCTGACTGCTTGTCCCAGAGTCCTCCTCTCGCACTCTCCTCTAGGTGCTGCTGATGACCTGTCCCAGAGACCTCCTCTCACAATCTCCTCTAGGTGCTGCTGACTGCTTGTCCCAGAGACCTCCTCTCACAATCACGTTTAGGTGCTGCTGACTGCCTGTCCCTGTGTCCTCCTCTCGCTCTCTCCTCTAAGAGCTGCTGACTGCCTGTCCCAGCATCGTCCTCCCGCTCTCTCCTCTAGGTGCCGCTGATTACCTGTCCCAGAGAGCTCCTCTCGCAATCTCCTCTAGGTGCTTCTGACTGCCTGTCCCAGATTCCCCCTCTCACTCTCTCCTCTAGGTGTTGCTGACTGCCTGACCCAGAGTCATCCGCTCACACTCTCCTCTAGGTGCTGCTGATGACCTGTCCCATAAACCTCCTCTCGCAATCTCCTCTTGGTGCTGCTGACTGCTTTTCCCAGAGACCTCCTCTCACAATCTCGTTTCGGTACTGCTGACTGCCTGTCCCTGTGTCCGCCTCTCGCACTCTCCTCTAAGAGCTGCTGACTGCCTGTCCCAGCATCGTCCTCCCGCTCTCTCCTCTAGGTGCCGCTGATCACCTGTCCCAGAGACCTCCTCTCGCAATCTCCTCTAGGTGCTGCTGACTGCTTGTCCCAGCGTCCTCCTCCCACTGTCTCCTCTAGGTGCTGCTGATGACCTGTCCCAGAGACCTCCTCTCCCTCTCTCCTCCAGCTGCTGCTGACTGCCTGTCCTAGGGTACTCCTCTTGCAGTCTCTGCTGGGTGCTGCTGACTGCCTGTCCCAGAGTCCTCCACTCAATCTCTCCTCTAGCAGCTGCTGACTGCCTGTCCTAGGGTACTCCTCTTGCACTCTCCTCTAGGAGCTGCTGACTGCCTGTCCCAGAGTCCTCGTCTCGCAATCTCCTCTAGGTGCGGCTGACTGCCAGACCCAGAGTCATCTGCTCGCACTCTCCTCTAGGAGCTGCTGACTGCCTGTCCCAGAGTCCTCCTATCGCACTCTCCACTAGGTGCTGCTGATGACCTTTCCATGTGTCCTCCTCTCGCAATCTCCTCTAGATGCTGCTGACTGCCTGCCCCAGAATGCTGTTCTCCCTCTCTCCCCTAGGTGCTGCTGACTGCCTTTCCTAGAGTCCTCCTCTCGCACTCCCCTCTAGGAGCTGCTGACTGCCTGTCCCAGAGACCTCCTCTCGCACTCTCCTCGAGGCGCTGCTGACTGCCTGTCCCAGAGTCCTCCTCTCCATCTCTCCTCTAGGTGCTGCTGACTGCCTGTCCCAGATTCCTCCACTCGCACTCTCCTTTAAGAGCTGCTGACTGCCTGTCCCAGCATCCTCCTCCTGCTCTCTCCTCTAGGTGCTGCTGGTGTCCTGTCCCAGAGACCTCCTCTCGCAATCTCCTCTAGGTGCTGCTGACTGTTTGTCCCAGAGTCCCCCTCTCACACTCTCCTCTAGGTGCTGCTGACTGCTTGTCCCAGAGTCCCCCTCTCACGCTCTCATCTAGGTGCTGCTGACTGCCTGTCCCAGCGTCCTCCTCCCGCCCTCTCCACTAGGTGCTGCTGACTGCCTGTCCCAGCATCGTCCTCCCGCTCTCTCCTCTAGGTGCCGCTGATGACCTGTCCCAGAGACCTCCTCTCGCAATCTCCTCTAGGTGCTGCTGACTGCTTGTCCCAGAGTCCTCCTCTCGCACTCTCCTCTAGGTGCTGCTGATGACCTGTCCCAGAGACCTCCTCTCACAATCTCCACTAGGTGCTGCTGACTGCCTTTTCCAGCGTCGTCCTCCCGCCCTCTCCTCTAAGTGCTGCTGACTGCTTGTCCCAGAGTCCTCCTCTCGCACTCTCCTCTAGGTGCTGCTGATGACCTGTCCCAGAGACCTCCTCTCACAATCTCCTCTAGGTGCTGCTGACTGCTTGTCCCAGAGACCTCCTCTCACAATCACGTTTAGGTTCTGCTGACTGCCTGTCCCTGTGTCCTCCTCTCGCACTCTCCTCTAAGAGCTGCTAACTGCCTGTCCCAGCATCCTCCTCCCGCTCTCTCCTCTAGGTGCCGCTGATTACCTGTCCCAGAGAGCTCCTCTCGCAATCTCCTCTAGGTGCTGCTGACTGCCTGTCCCAGATTCCCCCTCTCACTCTCTCCTCTAGGTGTTGCTGACTGCCTGACCCAGAGTCATCCGCTCACACTCTCCTCTAGGTGCTGCTGATGACCTGTCCCATAAACCTCCTCTCGCAATCTCCTCTTGGTGCTGCTGACTGCTTTTCCCAGAGACCTCCTCTCACAATCTCGTTTCGGTACTGCTGACTGCCTGTCCCTGTGTCCGCCTCTCGCACTCTCCTCTAAGAGCTGCTGACTGCCTGTCCCAGCATCGTCCTCCCGCTCTCTCCGCTAGGTGCCGCTGATCACCTGTCCCAGAGACCTCCTCTCGCAATCTCCTCTAGGTGCTGCTGACTGCTTGTCCCAGCGTCCTCCTCCCACTGTCTCCTCTAGGTGCTGCTGATGACCTGTCCCAGAGACCTCCTCTCCCTCTCTCCTCCAGCTGCTGCTGACTGCCTGTCCTAGGGTACTCCTCTTGCACTCTCTGCTGGGTGCTGCTGACTGCCTGTCCCAGAGTCCTCCACTCAATCTCTCCTCTAGCAGCTGCTGACTGCCTGTCCTAGGGTACTCCTCTTGCACTCTCCTCTAGGAGCTGCTGACTGCCTGTCCCAGAGTCCTCCTCTCGCAATCTCCTCTAGGTGCGGCTGACTGCCAGACCCAGAGTCATCTGCTCGCACTCTCCTCTAGGAGCTGCTGACTGCCTGTCCCAGAGTCCTCCTATCGCACTCTCCTCTAGGTGCTGCTGATGACCTTTCCCTGTGTCCTCCTCTCGCAATCTCCTCTAGATGCTGCTGACTGCCTGCCCCAGAATGCTGTTCTCCCTCTCTCCCCTAGGTGCTGCTGACTACCTGTCCCAGATTCCTCCACTCGCACTCTCCTTTAAGAGCTGCTGACTGCCTGTCCCAGCATCCTCCTCCTGCTCTCTCCACTAGGTGCTGCTGGTGTCCTGTCCCAGAGACCTCCTCTCGCAATCTCCTCTAGGTGCTGCTGACTGTTTGTCCCAGAGTCCCCCTCTCACACTCTCCTCTAGGTGCTGCTGACTGCTTGTCCCAGAGTCCCCCTCTCACGCTCTCATCTAGGTGCTGCTGACTGCCTGTCCCAGCGTCCTCCTCCCGCCCTCTCCACTAGGTGCTGCTGACTGCCTGTTCCAGCGTCGTCCTCCCGCCCTCTCCTCTAGGTGCTGCTGACTGCTTGTCCCAGAGTCCTCCTCTCGCACTCTCCTCTAGGTGCTGCTGATGACCTGTCCCAGAGACCTCCTCTCACAATCTCCACTAGGTGCTGCTGACTGCCTTTTCCAGCGTCGTCCTCCCGCCCTCTCCTCTAGGTGCTGCTGACTGCTTGTCCCAGAGTCCTCCTCTCGCACTCTCCTCTAGGTGCTGCTGATGACCTGTCCCAGAGACCTCCTCTCACAATCTCCTCTAGGTGCTGCTGACTGCTTGTCCCAGAGACCTCCTCTCACAATCACGTTTAGGTTCTGCTGACTGCCTGTCCCTGTGTCCTCCTCTCGCACTCTCCTCTAAGAGCTGCTGACTGCCTGTGCCAGAATCGTCCTCCTGCTCTCTCCTCTAGGTGCCGCTGATTACCTGGCCCAGAGAGCTCCTCTCGCAATCTCCTCTAGGTGCAGCTGACTGCCTGTCCCAGCGTCCTCCTCCCACTCTCTCCTCTAGGTGCTGCTGATGACCTGTCCCAGAGACCTCCTCTCCCTCTCTCCTCCAGCTGCTGCTGACTGCCTGTCCTAGGGTACTCCTCTTGCACTCTCTGCTAGGTGCTGCTGACTGCCTGACCCAGAGTCCTCCACTCAATTTCTCCTCTAGCAGCTGCTGACTGCCTGTCCTAGGGTACTCCTCTTGCACTCTCCTCTAGGAGCTGCTGACTGCCTGTCCCAGAGTCCTCCTCTCGCAATCTCCTCTAGGTGCGGCTGACTTCCAGACCCAGAGTCATCTGCTCGCACTCTCCTCTAGGAGCTGCTGACTGCCTGTCCCAGATTCCTCCTATCGCACTCTTCTCTAGGTGCTGCTGATGACCTTTCCCTGTGTCCTCCTCTCGCACTCTCCTCTAGATGCTGCTGACTGCCTGCCCCTGAATACTGTTCTCCCTCTCTCCCCTAGGTGCTGCTGACTGCCTTTCCTAGAGTCCTCCTCTCGCACTCTCCTCTAGGAGCTGCTGACAGCCTGTCCCAGAGACCTCCTCTTGCACTCTCCTCGAGATGCTGCTGACTGCCTGTCCCAGAGTCCTCCTCTCAATCTCTCCTCTAGGTGCTGCTGACTGCCTGTCCCAGATTCCTCCACTCGCACTCTCCTTTAAGAGCTGTTGACTGCCTGTCCCAGCATCCTCCTCCCGCTCTCTCCTCTAGGTGCTGCTGGTGACCTGTCCCAGAGACCTCCTTTCGCAATCTCCTCTAGGTGCTGCTGACTGCTTGTCCCAGAGTCCCCTTCTCACACTCTCCTCTAGGTGCTGCTGACTGCCTGTCCCAGGGTCCTCCTCCCGCCCTCTCCTCTTGGTGCTGCTGACTGCCTGTCCCAGCATCCTCCCGCTCTCTCCTCTAGTTGCTGCTGATGACCTGTCCCAGAGACCTCCTCTTGCAATCTCCTCTAGGTGCTGCTGACTGCTTGTCCCAGAGACCTCCTCTCACAATCTCCTCTATGTGCTGCTGACTGCCTGTCCCTGTGTCCTCCTCTCGCACTCTCCTCTAAGAGCTGCTTACTGCCTGTCCCAGCATCCTCCTCCCGCTCTCACCTCTAGGTGCTGCTGACTGCTTGTCCCAGTTTCCCCCTCTCACTCTCTCCTCTAGGTGTTGATGACTGCCTGACCCAGAGTCATCCGCTCACACTCTCCTCGAGGTGCTGCTGACTGCCTGTCCCAGAGTCCTCCTCTCAATCTCTCCTCTTGGTGCTGCTGACTGCCTGTCCCAGATTCTTCCACTCGCACTCTCCTTTAAGAGCTGCTGAGTGCCTGTCCCAGCATCCTCCTCCCGCTCTCTCCTCTAGTTGCTGCTGATGACCTGTCCCAGAGACCTCCTCTCGCAATAACCTCCAGGTGCTGCTGACTGCCTGTCCCAGATTCTTCCACTCGCACTCTCCTCTAAGAGCTGCTGACTGCCTGTCCTAGTGTCCTCCTCCCGCTCTCTCCTCTAGGTGCTGCTGATGACCTGTCCCAGAGACCTCCTCTACCTCTCTCCTCTAGCTGCTGCTGACTGCCTGTCCTAGGGTACTCCTCTTGCACTCTCTGCTAGGTGCTGCTGACTGCCTGTCCCAGAGTCCTCCACTCAATCTCTCCTCTAGCAGCTGCTGACTGCCTGTCCTAGGGTACTCCTCTTGCACTCTCCTCTAGGAGCTGCTGACTGCCTGTCCCAGAGTCCTCGTCTCGCAATCTCCTCTAGGTGCGGCTGACTGCCAGACCCAGAGTCATCTGCTCGCACTCTCCTCTAGGAGCTGCTGACTACCTTTCCCAGAGTCCTCCTATCGCATTCTCCTCTAGGTGCTGCTGATGACCTTTCCCTGTGTCCTCCTCTCGCACTCTCCTCTAGATGCAGCTGACTGCCTGCCCCAGAATCCTGTTCTCCCTCTCTCCCCTAGGTGCTGCTGACTGCCTTTCCTAGAGTCCTCCTCTCGCACTCTCCTCTAGGAGCTGCTGACTGCCTGTCCCAAAGTCCTCCTCTCAATCTCTCCTCTAGGTGCTGCTGACTGCCTGTCCCAGATTCCTCCACTCGCACTCTCCTTTAAGAGCTGTTGACTGCCTGTCCCAGCATCCTCCTCCCGCTCTCTCCTCTAGGTGCTGCTGGTGACCTGTCCCAGAGACCTCCTTTCGCAATCTCCTCTAGGTGCTGCTGACTGCTTGTCCCAGAGTCCCCCTCTCACACTCTCCTCTAGGTGCTGCTGACTGCCTGTCCCAGGGTCCTCCTCCCGCCCTCTCCTCTTGGTGCTGCTGACTGCCTGTCCCAGCATCCTCCCGCTCTCTCCTCTAGTTGCTGCTGATGACCTGTCCCAGAGACCTCCTCTTGCAATCTCCTCTAGGTGCTGCTGACTGCTTGTCCCAGAGACCTCCTCTCACAATCTCCTCTATGTGCTGCTGACTGCCTGTCCCTGTGTCCTCCTCTCGCACTCTCCTCTAAGAGCTGCTTACTGCCTGTCCCAGCATCCTCCTCCCGCTCTCACCTCTAGGTGCTGCTGACTGCTTGTCCCAGTTTCCCCCTCTCACTCTCTCCTCTAGGTGTTGATGACTGCCTGACCCAGAGTCATCCGCTCACACTCTCCTCGAGATGCTGCTGACTGGCTGTCCCAGAGTCCTCCTCTCAATCTCTCCTCTAGGTGCTGCTGACTGCCTGTCCCAGATTCTTCCACTCGCACTCTCCTTTAAGAGCTGCTGAGTGCCTGTCCCAGCATCCTCCTCCCGCTCTCTCCTCTAGTTGCTGCTGATGACCTGTCCCAGAGACCTCCTCTCGCAATCACCTCTAGGTGCTGCTGACTGCCTGTCCCAGATTCTTCCACTCGCACTCTCCTCTAAGAGCTGCTGACTGCCTGTCCTAGCGTCCTCCTCCCGCTCTCTCCTCTAGGTGCTGCTGATGACCTGTCCCAGAGACCTCCTCTACCTCTCTCCTCTAGCTGCTGCTGACTGCCTGTCCTAGGGTACTCCTCTTGCACTCTCCGCTAGGTGCTGCTGACTGCCTGTCCCAGAGTCCTCCACTCAATCTCTCCTCTAGCTGCTGCTGAATGCCTGTCCCAGATTCTTCCACTCGCACTCTCCTCTAATTGCTGCTGACTGCCTGTCTCACCATCCTCCTCCCGCTCTCTCCTCTAGGTGCTGCTGACTGCTTGTCCCAGAGTCCCCCTCTCACGCTCTCCTCTAGGTGCTGCTGACTGCCTGTCCCTGCGTCCTCCTCCCGCCCACTCCACTAGGTGCTGCTGACTGCCTTTTCCAGCGTCGTCCTCCCGCCCTCTCCTCTAGGTGCTGCCGACTGCCTGTCCTAGGGTACTCCTCTTGCACTCTCCTCTAGGTGCTGCTGACTGCCTGTCCCAGATTCCCCCTCTCACTCTCTCCTCTAGGTGTTGCTGACTGCCTGACCCAGAGTCATCCGCTCACACTCTCCTCTAGGTGCTGCTGATGACCTGTCCCATAAACCTCCTCTCGCAATCTCCTCTTTGTGCTGCTGACTGCTTTTCCCAGAGACCTCCTCTCACAATCTCGTTTAGGTGCTGCTGACTGCCTCTCCCTGTGTCCGCCTCTCGCACTCTCCTCTAAGAGCTGCTGACTGCCTGTGCCAGCATCGTCCTCCCGCTCTCTCCTCTAGGTGCCGCTGATCACCTGTCCCAGAGACCTCCTCTCGCAATCTCCTCTAGGTGCTCCTGACTGCTTGTCCCAGCGTCCTCCTCCCAATGTCTCCTCTAGGTGCTGCTGATGACCTGTCCCAGAGACCTCCTCTCCCTCTCTCCTCCAGCTGCTGCTGACTGCCTGTCCTAGGGTACTCCTCTTGCACTCTCTGCTAGGTGCTGCTGACTGCCTGTCCCAGAGTCCTCCACTCAATCTCTCCTCTAGCAGCTGCTGACTGCCTGTCCTAGGGTACTCCTCTTGCACTCTCCTCTAGGAGCTGCTGACTGCCTGTCCCAGAGTCCTCGTCTCGCAATCTCCTCTAGGTGCGGCTGACTGCCAGACCCAGAGTCATCTGCTCGCACTCTCCTCTAGGAGCTGCTGACTGCCTGTCCCAGAGCCCTCCTATTGCACTCTCCTCTAGGTGCTGCTGATGACCTTTCCCTGTGTCCTCCTCTCGCACTCTCCTCTAGATGCTGCTGACTGCCTGCCCCAGAATCCTGTTCTCCCTCTCTCCCCTAGGTGCTGCTGACTGCCTTTCCTAGAGTCCTCCTCTCGCACACCCCTCTAGGAGCTGCTGACTGCCTGTCCCAGAGACCTCCTCTCGCACTCTCCTCGAGGCGCTGCTGACTGCCTGTCCCAGAGTCCTCCTCTCCATCTCTCCTCTAGGTGCTGCTGACTGCCTGTCCCAGATTCCTCCACTCGCACTCTCCTTTAAGAGCTGTTGACTGCCTGTCCCAGCATCCTCCTCCTGCTCTCTCCTCTAGGTGCTGCTGGTGTCCTGTCCCAGAGACCTCCTCTCGCAATCTTCTCTAGGTGCTGCTGACTGTTTGTCCCAGAGTCCCCCTCTCACACTCTCCTCTAGGTGCTGCTGACTGCTTGTCCCAGAGTCCCCCTCTCACGCTCTCATCTAGGTCCTGCTGACTGCCTGTCCCAGCGTCCTCCTCCCGCCCTCTCCACTAGGTGCTGCTGACTGCCTGTTCCAGCGTCGTCCTCCCGCCCTCTCCTCTAGGTGCTGCTGACTGCTTGTCCCAGAGTCCTCCTCTCGCACTCTCCTCTAGGTGCTGCTGATGACCTGTCCCAGAGACCTCCTCTCACAATCTCCTCTAGGTGCTGCTGACTGCTTGTCCCAGATACCTCCTCTCACAATCTCGTTTCGGTTCTGCTGACTGCCTGTCCCTGTGTCCTCCTCTCGCATTCTCCTCTAAGAGCTGCTGACTGCCTGTCCCAGCATCGTCCTCCCGCTCTATCCTCTAGGTGCCGCTCGTGACCTGTCCCAGAGAGCTCCTCTCGCAATCTCCTCTAGGTGCTGCTGACTGCCTGCCCCAGAATCCTGTTCTCCCTCTCTCCCCTAGGTGCTGCTGACTGCCTTTCCTAGAGTCCTCCTCTCGCACACCCCTCTAGGAGCTGCTGACTGCCTGTCCCAGAGACCTCCTCTCGCACTCTCCTCGAGGCGCTGCTGACTGCCTGTCCCAGAGTCCTCCTCTCCATCTCTCCTCTAGGTGCTGCTGACTGCCTGTCCCAGATTCCTCCACTCGCACTCTCCTTTAAGAGCTGTTGACTGCCTGTCCCAGCATCCTCCTCCTGCTCTCTCCTCTAGGTGCTGCTGGTGTCCTGTCCCAGAGACCTCCTCTCGCAATCTTCTCTAGGTGCTGCTGACTGTTTGTCCCAGAGTCCCCCTCTCACACTCTCCTCTAGGTGCTGCTGACTGCTTGTCCCAGAGTCCCCCTCTCACGCTCTCATCTAGGTCCTGCTGACTGCCTGTCCCAGCGTCCTCCTCCCGCCCTCTCCACTAGGTGCTGCTGACTGCCTGTTCCAGCGTCGTCCTCCCGCCCTCTCCTCTAGGTGCTGCTGACTGCTTGTCCCAGAGTCCTCCTCTCGCACTCTCCTCTAGGTGCTGCTGATGACCTGTCCCAGAGACCTCCTCTCACAATCTCCTCTAGGTGCTGCTGACTGCTTGTCCCAGATACCTCCTCTCACAATCTCGTTTCGGTTCTGCTGACTGCCTGTCCCTGTGTCCTCCTCTCGCATTCTCCTCTAAGAGCTGCTGACTGCCTGTCCCAGCATCGTCCTCCCGCTCTATCCTCTAGGTGCCGCTCGTGACCTGTCCCAGAGAGCTCCTCTCGCAATCTCCTCTAGGTGCTGCTGACTGCCTGTTCCAGCGTCCTCCTCCCACTGTCTCCTCTAGGTGCTGCTGATGACCTGTCCCAGAGACCTCCTCTCCCTCTCTCCTCCAGCTGCTGCTGACTGCCTGTCCTAGGGTACTCCTCTTGCACTCTCTGCTAGGTGCTGCTGACTGCCTGTCCCAGAGTCCTCCACTCAATCTCTCCTCTAGCAGCTGCTGACTGCCTGTCCTAGGGTACTCCTCTTGCACTCTCCTCTAGGAGCTGCTGACTGCCTGTCCCAGAGTCCTCCTCTCGCAATCTCCTCTAGGTGCGGCTGACTGCCAGACCCAGAGTCATCTGCTCGCACTCTCCTCTAGGAGCTGCTGACTGCCTGTCCCAGATTCCTCCTATCGCACTCTCCTCTAGGTGCTGCTGATGACCTTTCCCTGTGTCCTCCTCTCGCACTCTCCTCTAGATGCTGCTGAATGCCTGCCCCAGAATCCTGTTCTCCCTCTCTCCCCTAGGTGCTGCTGACTGCCTTTCCTAGAGTCCTCCTCTCGCACTCTCCTCTAGGAGCTGCTGACTGCCTGTCCCAGAGACCTCCTCTTGCACTCTCCTCGAGATGCTGCTGACTGCCTGTCCCAGAGTCCTCCTCTCAATCTCTCCTCTAGGTGCTGCTGACTGCCTGTCCCAGATTCCTCCACTCGCACTCTCCTTTAAGAGCTGTTGACTGCCTGTCCCAGCATCCTCCTCCCGCTCTCTCCTTTAGGTGCTGCTGGTGACCTCTCCCAGAGACCTCCTTTCGCAATCTCCTCTAGGTGCTGCTGACTGCTTGTCCCAGAGACCTCCTTTCACAATCTCCTTTAGGTTCTGCTGACTGCCTGTCCCTGTGTCCTCCTCTCGCACTCTCCTCTAAGAGCTGCTGACTGCCTGTCCCAGCATCGTCCTCCCACTCTCTCCTCTAGGTGCTGCTGACTGCTTGTCCCAGAGTCCCCATCTCACGCTCTCCTCTAGGTGCTGCTGACTGCCTGTCCCAGCGTCCTCCTCCCACTCTCTCCTCTAGGTGCTGCTGATGACCTGTCCCAGAGACCTCCTCTCCCTCTCTCCTCCAGCTGCTGCTGACTGCCTGTCCTAGGGTACTCCTCTTGCACTCTCTGCTAGGTGCTGCTGACTGCCTGTCCCAGAGTCCTCCACTCAATCTCTCCTCTAGCAGCTGCTGACTGCCTGTCCTAGGGTACTCCTCTTGCACTCTCCTCTAGGAGCTGCTGACTGCCTGTCCCAGAGTCCTCCTCTCGCAATCTCCTCTAGGAGCTGCTGACTCCCTGTCCCAGAGACCTCCTCTGGAAATATCCTCGAGGTGCTGCTGACTTCTTGTCCCAGAGTCCCCCTCTCACGCTCTCCTCTAGCTGCTGCTGACTGCCTGTCCCAGCGTCCTCCTCCCGACCTCTACTCTAGGTGCTGCTGACTGCCTGTTCCAGCGTCGTCCTCCCGCCCTCTCCTCTAGGTGCTGCTGACTGCTTGTCCCAGAGTCCACCTCTCGCACTCTCCTCTAGGTGCTGCTGAAGATCTGTCCCAGAGACCTCCTCTCGCAATCTCCTCTAGGTGCTGCTGACTGCTATTCCCAGCGTCCTCCTCTTGCACTCTCCTCTAGGTGCTGCTGACTGCCTGTCCCAGATTCCCCCTCTCACTCTCTCCTCTAGGTGTTGCTGACTGCCTGACCCAGAGTCATCCGCTTACACTCTCCTCGAGGTGCTGCTGACTGCCTGTCCCAACATCCTCCCGCTCTCTCCTCTAGGTGCTGCTGATGACCTGTCCCAGAAACCTCTTCTCACAATCTCCTTTAGGTGCTGCAGACTGCTTGTCCCAGAGACCTCCTCTCACAATCTCGTTTAGGTGCTGCTGACTGCCTGTCCCTGTGTCCTCCTCTCGCACTCTCCTCTAAGAGCTGCTGACTGCCTGTCCCAGCATCGTCCTCCCGCTCTCTCCTCTAGGTGCTGCTGATGACCTGTCTCAGAGAGCTCCTCTCGCAATCTCCTCTAGGTGCTGCTGGTGACCTTTCCCAGAGAGCTCCTCTCGCAATCTCCTATAGGTGCTGCTGACTGCCTGTCCCAGCGTCCTCCTCCCACTCTCTCCTCTAGGTGCTGCTGATGACCTGTCCCAGAGACCTCCTCTCCCTCTTTCCTCCAGCTGCTGCTTACTGCCTGTCCTAGGGTACTCCTCTTGCATTCTCTGCTAGGTGCTGCTGACTGCCTGTCCCAGAGTCCTCCACTCAATCTCTCCTCTAGCTGCAGTTGACTGTCTGTCCTAGGGTACTCCTCTTGCACTCTCCTCTAGGAGATGCTGACTGACTGTCCCAGAGTTCTCCTCTCGCAATCTCCTCTAGGTGCGGCTGACTGCCAGACCCAGAGTCATCTGCTTGCACTCTCCTCTAGGAGCTGCTGACTGCCTGTCCCAGAGTCCTCCTATCGCACTCTCCTCTAGGTGCTGCTGATGACCTGTCCCTGTGTCCTCCTCTCACACTCTCCTCTAGATGCTGCTGACTGCCTGCCCCAGAATACTGTTCTCCCTCTCTCCCCTAGGTGCTGCTGACTGCATTTCCTAGAGTCCTCCTCTCGCACTCTCCTCTAGGAGCTGCTGACTGCCTGTCCCAGAGACCTCCTCTCGCACTCTCCTCGAGGTGCTGCTGACTGCCGGTCCCAGAGACCTCCTCTCAATCTCTCCTCTAGGTGCTGCTGCCTGCTTGTCCCAGATTCCTCCACTCGCACTCTCCTTTAAGAGCTGCAGACTGCCTGTCCCAGCATCCTCCTCCCGCTCTCTCCTCTAGGTGCTGCTGATGACCTGTCCCAGAGACCTCCTCTCGCAATCTCCTCTAGGTGCTGCTGACTGGTTGTCCCAGAGTCCCCCCTCACACTCTCCTCTAAGTGCTGCTGACTGCCTGTCCCAGCGTCCTCCTCCCGCCCTCTCCTCTTGGTGCTGCTGACTGCCTGTCCCGGCGTCCTCCTCCCACCCTCTCCTCTATGTGCTGCTGATGACCTGTCCCAGAGAACTCCTCTCGCAATCTTTTCTAGGTGCAGCTGACTGCTAGTCCCAGAGACCTCCTCTTGCACTCTCCTCTAGGCGCTGCTGACTGCCTTTCCCAGGATCCCCCTCTCACTCTCTCCTCTAGGTTTTGCTGACTGCCTGACCCAGAGTCATCCGCTAACAATCTCCTCGAGGTGCTGCTGACTGCCTGTCCCAGATTCCTCCTCTCAATCTCTCCTCTAGGTGCTGCTGACTGCCTGTCCTAGATTCTGCCACTCGCACTCTCCTCAAAGAGCTGCTGACTGCCTGTCCCAGCATCCTCCTCCCGCTCTCTCCTCTAGTTGCTGCTGATGACCTGTCCCAGCGTCCCCCTCTCAGGCTCTCCTCTAGCTGCTGCTGACTGCCTAACCCAGCGTCCTCCCGCCCTCTCCACTAGGTTCTGCTGACTGCCGGTTCCAGCGTCCTCCTCCCGCCCTCTCCTCTAGGTGCTGCTGACTGCCTGTCCCAGCGTCCTCCTCCCGCCCTCTCCTCTAGGTGCTGCTTATGACCTGTCCCAGAGACCTCCTCTTGCAATCTCCTCTAGGTGCTGCTGACTGCTTGTCCCAGAGTCCTCCTCTCGCACTCTCCTCTAGGTGCTGCTGCCTGCCTGCTCCAGTGTCCTCCTCTCACTCTCTCCTCCAGGTGTTGCTGACTGCCGGACCCAGAGTCATCCGCTCACACTCTCCTCGAGGTGCTGCTGACTGCCTGTCACAGCATCCTCCTGCTCACTCCTCTAGGTGCTGCTGATGACCTGTCCCAGAGACCTCCTTTCGCAATCTCCTCTCGGTGCTGCTGACTGCTTGTCCCAGAGACCTCCTCTCACAATCTCCTCTATGTGCTGCTGACTGCCTGTCCCTGTGTCCTACTCTCGCAATCTCCTCTAAGAGCAGCTGACTGCCTGTCCCAACATCCTCCTCCCGCTCTCCCCTCTAGGTGCTGCTGATGACCTGTCCCAGAGAGCTCCTGTCGCAATCTCCTCTAGGTGCTGCTGACTGCCTGTCCCAGCGTCCTCATCCCACTCTCTCCTCTAGGTGCTGCTGATGACCTGTCCCAGAGACCTCCTCTCCCTCTCTCCTCTAGCTGCTGCTGACTTCCTGTCCAAGGGTACTCCTCGTACACACTCCGCTAGGTGCTGCTGACTGTTTGACTCAGAGTCCCCCTCTCACTTTCTCCTCTAGGTGCGGCTGACTGCCAGACCCAGAGTCATCTGCTCGCACTCTCCTCTAGGAGCTGCTGACTGCCTGTCCCAGGGACCTCCTCTCGCACTCTCCTCTACGAGCTGCTGACTGCCTGTCCCAGCATCCTCCTCCCGCTCTCTCCTCTAGGTGCTGCTGATGACCTGTCCCAGAGACCTCCTCTCGCAATCTCCTCTAGGTGCTGCTGACTGCGTGTCCCAGCGTCCCCCTCTCACGCTCTCCTCTAGGTGCTGCTGACTGCCTGTCCCAGAGTCCTCCACTCAATCTCTCCTCTAGCTGCTGCTGACTGCCTGTCCTAGGGTACTCCTCTTGCACTCTCCTCTAGGAGCTGCTGACTGCCAGACCCAGAGTCATCTGCTCGCACTCTCCTCTAGGAGCTGCTGACTGCCTGTCCCAGAGAACTCCTCTCGCACTCTCCTCGAAGTGCTGCTGACTGCCTTTCCCAGAGTCCTCCTCTCAATCTCTCCTCTAGGTGCTGCTGACTGCTTGTCCCAGAGTCCTCCTCTCGCACTCTCCTCTTTGTGCTGCTGATGACCTGTCCCAGCATCCTCCTCCCGCTCTCTCCTCTAGGTGCTGCTGATGACCTGTCCCAGAGAGCTCCTCTCGCAATCTCCTCTAGGTGCTGCTGACTGCTTGTCCCAGAGTCATCCTCTCTCACTCTCCTCGAGGTGCTGCTGACTGCCTGTCCCAGCATCCTCCCGCTCTCTCCTCTAGGTGCTGCTGATGACCTGTCCCAGAGACCTCCTCTCGCAATCTCCTCTAGGTGCTGTTGACTGCTTCTCCCAGAGACCTCCTCTCACAATCTCCTCTATGTGCTGCTGTCTGCCTGTCCCTGTGTCCTACTCTCGCACTCTACTCTAGGAGCTGCTGACTGCCTGTCCCAGCATCCTCCTCCCGCTCTCTCCTCTTGGTGCTGCTAATGACCTGTGCCAGAGAGCTCCTCTCGCAACCTCCTCTAGGTGCTGCTGACTGCTTGTCCCAGAGTCCCCCTCTCACGCTCTCCTCTTGGTGCTGCTTACTGCCTGTCCCAGCGTCCTCCTCCCACTCTCTCCTCTAGGTGCTGCTGATGACCTGTCCCAAGACCTCCTCTCCCTCTCTCCTCTAGCTGCTGCTGACTGCCTGTCCTAGGGTACTCCTCTTGCACTCTCCGCTAGGTGCTGCTGACTGCCTGTCCCAGAGTCCTCCACTCAATCTCTCCTCTAGCTGCTGCTGACTGCCTGTCCTAGGGTACTCCTCTTGCACTCTCCTCTAGGAGCTGCTGACTGCCTGTCCCAGAGTACTCCTCTCGCAATCTCCTCTAGGTGCTGCTGACTGTTTGTCTCAGAGACCCCTCTCACTTTCTCCTCTAGGTGCGGCTGACTGCCAGACCCAGAGTCATCTGCTCGCACTCTCCTGTAGGAGCTGCTGACTGCCTGTCCCAGAGACCTCCTCTCGCACTCTCCTCTAGGTGCTGCTGACTGCCTGTCCCAGATTCTTCCACTCGCACTCTCCTGTAAGAGCTGCTGACTGCCTGTCTGGGCATCCTCCTCGCGCTCTCTCCTCTAGGTGCTACTGATGACCTGTCCCAGAGACCTCCTCTCGCAATCTCCTCTAGGTACTGCTGACTGCCTGTCCCAGTGTCCTCCCCCCGCCCTCTCCACTAGGTGCTGCTGACTGCCTGTTCCAGCGTCCTCCTCCCGCCCTCTCCTCTAGGTGCTGCTGACTGCCTGTCTTAGCGTCCTCCTCCCCCCGTCTCCTCTAGGTGCTGCTTGTGACCTGTCCCAGAGACCTCCTCTTGCAATCTCCTCTAGTTGCTGCTGACTGCTTGTCCCAGAGTCCTCCTCCCGCCCTCTCCACTAGGTGCTGCTGACTGCCTGTTCCAGCGTCCTCCTCCCGTCCTCTCCTCTAGGTGCTGCTGCCTGCCTGTCCCAGCGTCCTCCTCCCGCCGTCTCCTCTAGGTCCTGCTTGTGACCTGTCCCAGAGACCTCCTCTTGCAATCTCCTCTAGTTGCTGCTGACTGCTTGTCCCAGAGTCCTCCTGTCGCACTCTCCTCTAGGTGCTGCTGATGACCTGTCCCAGAGACCTCCTCTTGCAATCTCCTCTAGGTGCTGCTGACTGCTTGTCCTAGAGTCCTCCTCTCGCACTCTCCTCTAGGTGCTGCTGATGACCTGTCCCAGAGACCTCCTATCGCAATCTACTCTAGGTGCTGCTGACTGCTTGTCCCAGAGACCTCCTCTCGCAATCTCATCTTGGCGCTGCTGACTGCCTGCCCCAATCTGCCCCTCTCACTTCCTCCTCTAGCTGCTGCCGACTGCGTGTCCTAGGGTGCTCCTTTGCACTCTCCTCTAGGTGCTGCTGACTGCCTGACCCAGAGTGATCCGCTCAAGCTCTCCTCGAGGTGCTGCTGACTGCCTGTCCCACCATCCTCCCGCTCTCTCCTCTAGGTGCTGCTGATGACCTGTCCCAGAGGCCTCCTCTCGCAATCTCCTCTAGGTGCTGCTGACTGCTTGTCCGAGAGACCTCCTCTCGCAATCTCCTCTATGTGCTGCTGTCAGCCTGTCCCTGTGTCCTACTCTCGCACTCTCCTCTAAGAGCTGCTGACTGCCTGTCCCAGAGTCCTTCTCTCGCAATCTCCTCTAGGTGCTGCTGACTGTTTGACTCAGAGTCCCCCTCTCACTTTCTCCTCTAGGTGCGGCTGACTGCCAGACCCAGAGTCATCTGCTCGCACTCTCCTCTGGGAGCTGCTGACTGCCTGTCCCAGAGTCCTCCTATTGCACTCTCCTCTAGGTGCTGCTGATGACCTGTCCCTGTGTCCTCCTCTCGTACTCTCCTCTAGATGCTGCTGACTGCCTGCCCCAGAATCCTGTTCTCCCTCTCTCCCCTAGGTGCTGCTGACTGTCTTTCCTAGAGTCCTCCTCTCGCACTCTCCTCTAGGAGCTGCTGACTGCCTGTCCCAGAGACCTCCTCTCGCACTCTCCTCGAGGTGCTGCTGACTGCCTCTCCCAGAGTCCTCCTCTCAATCTCTCCTCTAGGTGCTGCTGACTGCCTGTCCCAGATTCCTCCACTCGCACTCACCTCTAAGAGCTGCTGACTACCATTCCCAGCATCCTCCTCCCACTCTCTCCTCTAGGTGCTGCTGATGACCTGTCCCAGAGAGCTCCTCTCGCAATCTCCTCTTGGTGCTGCTGACTGCTTGTCCCAGAGACCCCTCTCACACTCTCCTCTAGGTGCTGCTGACTGCCTGTCCCAGCGTCCTCCTCCCGCCCTCTCCTCTTGTTGCTGCTGACTGCCTGTCCCAGCGTCCTTCTCCCGTCCTTTCCTGTAGGTGCTGCTGACGACCTGTCCCAGAGATCTCCTCTCGCAATCTTTTCTAGGTGCTGCAAACTGCTTGTCCCAGAGACATCCTCTCGCAATCTCCTCTAGGTGCTGCTGACTGCCTTTCCCAGCGTCCTCCTCTCACTCTCTCCTCTAGCTGCTGCCGACTGCCTGTCCTAGGGTACTCCTCTTGCACTCTCCTCTTGGTGCTGCTGACTGCCTTTCCCAGGATCCCCCTCTCACTCTCTCCTCTAGGTGTGGCTGACTGCCTGACCTCGAGTCATCCGCTCACACTCTCCTCGAGGTGCTGCTGACTGCCTGTCCCTGTGTCCTCCTCTCGCACTCACCTCTTAGAGCTGCTTACTGCCTGTCCCAGCATCCTCCTCCCGCTCTCTCCTCTAGGTGCTGCTGATGACCTGTCCCAGAGAGCTCCTCTCGCAATCTCCTCTAGGTGCTGCTGACTGCTTGTCCCAGAGTCCCCCTCTCACGCTCTGCTCTCGGTGCTGCTGACTGCCTGTCCCAGTGTCCTCCTCTCACTCTCTCCTCTAGCTGCTGCCGACTGCCTGTCCTAGGGTACTCCTCTTGCACTCTCCTCTAGGTGCTGCTGACTGCCTGTCCCATCGTCCTCCTCCCGCCCTCTCCACTAGGTTGTGCTGACTGCCTGTTCCAGCGTCCACCTCCCGCCCTCTCCTCTAGGTGCTGCGGACTGCCTGTCCCAGCGTCCTCCTCCCGCCCTCTCCTCTAGGTGCTGCTTATGACCTGTCCCAGAGACCTCCTCTCGCAATCTCCTCTAGGTGCTGCTGACTGCTTGTCCCAGAGACCTCCTCTCGCAATCTCCTCTAGGTGCTGCTGACTGCTTGTCCCAGAGTCCTCCTCTCGCAATCTCCTCTAGGTGTTGCTGACTGCCTGCCCCAGTGTCCTCCTCTCACTCTCTCCTCTAGCTGTTGCCCACTGCCTGTCCTAGGATACTCCTCTTGCACTCTCCTCTAGGTGCTGCTGACTGCCTGTCCCAGAGTCACCCTCTCACTCTCTCCTCTAGGTGTTGCTGACTGCCTGACCCAGAGTCATCCGTTTACACTCTCCTCGAGGTGCTGCTGACTGCCTGTCCCAGAGTCCTCCTCTCAATCTCTACTCTAGCTGCTGCTGAAGGCATGTCCCAGATTCTTCCACTCGCACTCTCCTCTAAGAGCTGCTGACTGCCTGTCCAAGCATCCTTCTCCTGCTCTCTCCTCTAGGTGCTGCTGATGACGTGTCCCAGAGACCTCCTCTCGCAATCTCCTCTAGGTGCTGCTGACTGCTTGTCCCAGAGACCTCCTCTCGCAATCTCCTCTAGGTGCTGCTGACTGCTTGTCCCAGAGACCTCCTCTCGCAATCTCCTCTAGGTGCTGCTGACTGCACGCCCCAGTGTCCTCCTCTCACTCTCTCCTCTATCTGATGCCGACTGCCTGTCCTAGGGTGCTTCTCTTGCACTCTCCTCTAGGTGCTGCTGACTGCCTGTCCCAGATTCCCCCTCTCACTCTCTCCTCTAGGTGTTGCTGACTGCCTGACCTTGAGTCATCCTCTCTCACTCTCCTCGAGGTGCTGCTGACTGCCTGTCCCAGCATCCTCCAGCTCTCTCCTCTAGGTGCTGCTGATGACCTGTCCCAGAGACCTCCTCTCGCAATCTCCTCTAGGTGCTGTTGACTGCTTCTCCCAGAGACCTCCTCTCACAATCTCCTCTATGTGCTGCTGACTGCCTGTCCCTGTGTCTTACTCTCGCACTCTCCTCTAGGAGCTTCTGACTGCCTGTCCCAGCATCCTCCTCCCGCTCTCTCCTCTAGGTGCTGCTAATGACCTGTGCCAGAGAGCTCCTCTCGCAACCTCCTCTAGGTGCTGCTGACTGCATGTCCCAGAGTCCCCCTCTCACGCTCTCCTCTTGGTGCTGCTTACTGCCTGTCCCAGCGTCCTCCTCCCACTCTCTCCTCTAGGTGCTGCTGATGACCTGTCCCAGAGACCTCCTCTCCCTCTCTCCTCTAGCTGCTGCTGACTGCCTGTCCTAGGGTACTCCTCTTGCACTCTCCGCTAGGTGCTGCTGACTGCCTGTCCCAGAGTCCTCCTCTCAATCTCTCCTCTAGCTGCTGCTGACTGCCTGTCCTAGGGTACTCCTCTTGCACTCTCCTCTAGGAGCTGCTGACTGCCTGTCCCAGAGTACTCCTCTCGCAATCTCCTCTAGGTGCTGCTGACTTCCTGACCCAGAGTGATCCGCTCACACTCTCCTCTAGGTGCTGCTGACTGCCTGTCCCAGAGTACTCCTCTCGCAATCTCCTCTAGGTGCTGCTGACTGTTTGTCTCAGAGCCCCCCTCTCACTTTCTCCTCTAGGTGCGGCTGACTGCCAGACCCAGAGTCATCTGCTCGCACTCTCCTCTAGGAGCTGCTGACTGCCTGTCACAGAGACCTCCTCTCGCACTCTCTTCTAGGTGCTGCTGACTGCCTGTCCCAGATTCTTCCACTCGCACTCTCCTGTAAGAGCTGCTGACTGCCTGTCCCAGCGTCCTCCTCCCGCCTTCTCCTCTAGGTGCTGCTTGTGACCTGTCCCAGAGACCTCCTCTTGCAATCTCCTCTAGTTGCTGCTGACTGCTTGTCCCAGAGTCCTCCTCCCGCCCTCTCCAATAGGTGCTGCTGACTGCCTGTTCCAGCGTCCTCCTCCCGCCCTCTCCTCTAGGTGCTGCTGACTGCCTCTCCCAGCGTCCTCCTCCCGCCGTCTCCTCTAGGTGCTGCTTGTGACCTGTCCCAGAGACCTCCTCTTGCAATCTCCTCTAGTTGCTGCTGACTGCTTGTCCCAGAGTCCTCCTCTCGCACTCTCCTCTAGGTGCTGCTGATGACCTGTCCCAGAGACCTCCTCTTGCAATCTCCTCTAGGTGCTGCTGACTGCTTGTCCTAGAGTCCTCCTCTCGCACTCTCCTCTAGGTGCTGCTGATGACTGCTTGTCCCAGAGACCTCCTCTCACAATCTTCTTTAGGTGCTGCTGACTGCCCGTCCCTGTGTCCTCCTCTCGCACTGTCCTCTACGAGCTGCTGACCGCCTGTCCCAGCATCGTCCTGCCGCTCTCTCCTCTAGGTGCTGCTGACTGCTTGTCCCAGAGTCCCCCTCTCACGCTCTGCTCTCGGTGCTGCTGACTGCCTGTCCCAGTGTCCTCCTCTCACTCTCTCCTCTAGCTGCTGCCGACTGCCTGTCCTAGGGTACTCCTCTTGCACTCTCCTCTAGGTGCTGCTGACTGCCTGTCCCATCGTCCTCCTCCCGCCCTCTCCACTAGGTTGTGCTGACTGCCTGTTCCAGCGTCCACCTCTCGCCCTCTCCTCTAGGTGCTGCGGACTGCCTGTCCCAGCATCCTCCTCCCGCCCTCTCCTCTAGGTGCTGCTTATGACCTGTCCCAGAGACCTCCTCTTGCAATCTCCTCGAGGTGCTGCTGACTGCCTGTCCCAGAGTCCTCCTCTCGCACTCTCCCCTAGGTGCTGCTGACTGTCTTTCCTAGAGTCCTCCTCTCGCACTCTCCTCTAGGAGCTGCTGACTGCCTGTCCCAGAGACCTCCTCTCGCACTCTCCTCGAGGTGCTGCTGACTGCCTGTCCCAGAGTCCTCCTCTCAATCTCTCCTCTAGGTGCTGCTGACTGCCTGTCCCAGATTCCTCCACTTGCACTCTCCTCTAAGAGCTGCTGACTGCCTTTCCCAGCATCCTCCTCCCACTCTCTCCTCTAGGTGCTGCTGATGACCTGTCCCAGAGAGCTCCTCTCGCAATCTCCTCTTGGTGCTGCTGACTGCTTGTCCCAGAGACCCCTCTCACACTCTCCTCTTGGTGCTGCTGACTGCCTGTACCAGCATCCTCCTCCCGCCCTCTCCTCCAGGTGTAGCTGATGACCTGTCCCAGAGACCTCCTCTCGCAATCTTTTCTAGGTGCTGCTGACTGCTTGTCCCAGAGACCTCCTCTCGCAATCTCCTCTAGGTGCTGCTGACTGCCTGCCCCAGCGTCCTCCTCCCGCCCTCTCCTCTTGGTGCTGCTGACTGCCTTTCCCAGCTTCCTCCTCCCGCCCTCTCCTCTAGGTGCTGCTGATGACCTGTCCCAGAGACCTCCTCTTGCAATCTCCTCTAGGTGCTGCTGACTGCTTGTCCCAGAGACCTCATCTCACAATCTCCTCTAGGTGCTGCTGACTGCTTGTCCCAGAGTACCCCTCTCACGCTCTGCTCTAGGTGCTGCTGACTGCCTGTCCCAGTGTCCTCCTCTCACTCTCTCCTCTAGCTGCTGCCGTCTGCCTGTCCTAGGGTACTCCTCTATTTCTCTCCTCTAGGTGCTGCTGACTGCCTCTCCCAGCGTCCTCCTCCCGCCCTCTCCTCTAGGTGTTGCTTATGACCTGTCCCAGAGACCTCCTCTTGCAATCTCCTCTAGGTGCTGCTGACTGCTTGTCCCAGAGTCCTCCTCTCGCACTCTCCTCTAGGTGCTGCGATGACCTGTCCCAGAGACCTCCTCTCGCAATCTCCTCTAGGTGCTGCTGCCTGCTTGTCCCAGAGTCCTCCTCTCGCACTCTCCTCTAGGTGCTGCTGATGACCTGTCCCAGAGACCTACTCTCGCAATCTCCTCTAGGTGCTGCTGACTGCTTGTCCCAGAGACCTCGTCTTGCAATCTCCTCTAGGTGCTGCTGACTGCCTGTCCCAGAGACCTCCTCTCGCAATTTCCTCTAGGTGTTGCTGACTGCCTGCCCCAGCATCCTCCTCTCACTCTCTCCGCTAGCTGCTGCCCACTGCCTGTCCTAGGATACTCCTCTTGCACTCTCCTCTTGGTGCTTCTGACTGCCTGTCCCAGATTCCCCCTCTCACTTTCTCCTCAAGGTGTTACTGACTGCCTGACCCAGAGTCATCCACTCACACTCTCCTCGAGGTGCTGCTGACTGCCTGTCCCAGAGTCCTCCTCTCAATCTCTCCTCTAGGTGCTGCTGACTGCCTGTCCCAGATTCTTCCACTCGCACTCTCCTCTAAGAGCTGCTGACTGCCTGTCCCAGCATCCACCTCCCGCTCTCTCCTCTAGGTGCTGCTGATGACCTGTCCCAGAGACCTCCTCTCGCAATCTCCTCTAGGTGCTGCTGACTGCTTGTCCCAGAGACCTCCTCTCGCAATCTCCTCTAGGTGTTGCTGACTGCCTGCCCCAGTGTCCTCCTCTCACTCTCTCCTCTAGCTGCTGCCGACTGCCTGTCCCAGGGTACTTCTCTTGCACTCTCCTCTAGGTGCTGCTGACTGCGTGTCCCAGATTCCCCCTCTCACTCTCTCCTCTAGGTGTTGCTGACTGCCTGACCAAGAGTCATCCGCTCACACTCTCCTCGAGGTGCTGCTGACTGCCTGTCCCAGCATCCTCCAGCTCTTTCCTCTAGGTGCTGCTGATGACCTGTCCCAGAAACCTCCTCTCGCAATCTCCTCTAGGTGCTGATGACTGCTTGTCCCAGAGACCTCCTCTCACAATCTTCTTTAGGTGCTGCTGACTGCCCGTCCCTGTGTCCTCCTCTCACACTGTCCTCTAAGAGCTGCTGACTGCCTGTCCCAGCATCGTCCTGCCGCTCTCTCCTCTAGGTGCTGCTGATGACCTGTCCCAGAGAGCTCCTCTCACAATCTCCTCTAGGTGCTGCTGACTGCTTGTCCCAGAGTCCCCCTCTCATGCTCTCCTCTAGGTGCTGCTGACTGCCTGTCCCAGCGTCCTCCTCCCACTCTCTCCTCTAGGTGCTGCTGATGATCTGTCCCAGAGACCTCCTCTCCCTCTCTCCTCCAGCTTCTGCTGACTGCCTGTCCTAGGGTACTCCTATTGCACTCTCTGCTAGGTGCTGCTGACTGCCTGTCCCAGAGTCCTCCACTCAATCTCTCCTCTAGCTGCTGCTGACTGCCTGTCCTAGGGTACTCCTCTTGCACTCTCCTCTAGGAGCTGCTGACATCCTGTCCCAGAGTCCTTCTCTCGCAATCTCCTCTAGGTGCTGCTGACTGTTTGACTCAGAGTCCCCCTCTCACTTTCTCCTCTAGATGCGGCTGACTGCCAGACCCAGAGTCATCTGCTCGCACTCTCCTCTGGGAGCTGCTGACTGCCTGTCCCAGACTCGTCCTATTGCACTCTCCTCTAGTTGCTGCTGATGTCCTGTCCCTGTGTCCTCCTCTCGCACTCTCCTCTAGATGCTGCTGACTGCCTACCCCAGAATCCTATTCTCCCTCTCTCCCCTAGGTGCTGCTGACTGTCTTTCCTAGAGTCCTCCTCTCGCACTCTCCTCTAGGAGCTGCTGACTGCCTGTCCCAGAGACCTCCTCTCGCACTCTCCTCGAGGTGCTGCTGACTGCCTGTCCCAGAGTCCTCCTCTCAATCTCTCCTCTAGGTGCTGCTGACTGCCTGTCCCAGCGTCCTCCTCCCGCCCTCTCCTCTTGGTGCTGCTGACTGCCTGTCCCAGCATCCTCCTCCCGCCCTCTCCTCTAGGTGCAGCTGATGACCTGTCCCAGAGACCTCCTTTCGCAATCTTTTCTAGGTGCTGCTGACTGCTTGTCCCAGAGACCTCCTCTCGCAATCTCCTTTTGGTGCTGCTGACTGCCTGTCCCAGCATCCTCCTCCCGCCCTCTCCTCTAGGTGCTGCTGATGACCTGTCCCAGAGACCTCCTCTCGCAATCTCCTCTTGGTGCTGCTGACTGCCTGTCCCAGCATCCTCCTCCCGCCCTCTCCTCTAGGTGCTGCTGATGACCTGTCCCAGAGAGCTCCTCTCGCAATCTCCTCTAGGTGCTGCTGACTGCTTGTCCCAGAGTCCCCCTCTCACGCTCTTCTCTTGGTGCTGCTGACTGCTTGTCCCAGAGTCCCCCTCTCACGCTCTCCTCTAGGTGCAGCTGACTGCCTGTCCCAGCGTCCTCCTCCCGCCCTCTCCTCTAGGTGCTGCTTATGACCTGTCCCAGAGACCTCCTCTCGCAATCTCCTCTAGGTGCTGCTGACTGCTTGTCCCAGAGACCTCCTCTCGCAATCTCCTCTAGGTGCTGCTGACTGCATGCCCCACTGTCCTCCTCTCACTCTCTCCTCTATCTGATGCCGAATGCCTGTCCTAGGGTGCTTCTCTTGCACTCTCCTCTAGGTGCTGCTGACTGCCTGTCCCAGATTCCCCCTCTCACTCTCTCCTCTAGGTGTTGCTGACTGCCTGACCCTGAGTCATCCTCTCTCACTCTCCTCGAGGTGCTGCTGACTGCCTGTCCCAGCATCCTCCCGCTCTCTCCTCTAGGTGCTGCTGATGACCTGTCCCAGAGACCTCCTCGCGCAATCTCCTCTAGGTGCTGTTGACTGCTTCTCCCAGAGACCTCCTCTCACAATCTCCTCTATGTGCTGCTGACTGCCTGTCCCTGTGTCTTACTCTCGCACTCTCCTCTAGGAGCTGCTGACTGCCTGTCCCAGCATCCTTCTCCCGCTCTCTCCTCTAGGTGCTGCTAATGACCTGTGCCAGAGAGCTCCTCTCGCAACCTCCTCTAGGTGCTGCTGACTGCATGTCCCAGAGTCCCCCTCTCACACTCTCCTCTTGGTGCTGCTTATTGCCTGTCCCAGCGTCCTCCTCCCACCCTCTCCTCTAGGTGCTGCTGACTGCTTTTCCCAGAGACCTCCTCTTGCAATCTCCTCTAGGTGTTACTGACTGCCTGCTCCAGTGTCCTCCTCTCTCTCTCTCCTCTAGCTGCTGCCGACTGCCTGTCCTAGGGTACTTCTCTTGCACTCTCCTCTAGGTGCTGCTGACTGCCTGTCCCAGATACCCCCTCTCACTCTCTCCTCTAGGTGTTGCTGACTGCCTGACCAAGAGTCATCCGCTCACACTCTCCTCGAGGTGCTGCTGACTGCCTGTCCCAGCATCCTCCAGCTCTTTCCTCTAGGTGCTGCTGATGACCTGTCCCAGAAACCTCCTCTCGCAATCTCCTCTAGGTGCTGATGACTGCTTGTCCCAGAGACCTCCTCTCACAATCTTCTTTAGGTGCTGCTGACTGCCCGTCCCTGTGTCCTCCTCTCGCACTGTCCTCTAAGAGCTGCTGACTGCCTGTCCCAGCATCGTCCTGCCGCTCTCTCCTCTAGGTGCTGCTGATGACCTGTCCCAGAGATTTCCTCTCACAATCTCCTCTAGGTGCTGCTGACTGCTTGTCCCAGAGTCCCCCTCTCATGCTCTCCTCTAGGTGCTGCTGACTGCCTGTCCCAGCGTCCTCCTCCCACTCTCTCCTCTAGGTGCTGCTGATGATCTGTCCCAGAGACCTCCTCTCCCTCTCTCCTCCAGCTTCTGCTGACTGCCTGTCCTAGGGTACTCCTATTGCACTCTCTGCTAGGTGCTGCTGACTGCCTGTCCCAGAGTCCTCCACTCAATCTCTCCTCTAGCTGCTGCTGACTGCCTGTCCTAGGGTACTCCTCTTGCACTCTCCTCTAGGAGCTGCTGACATCCTGTCCCAGAGTCCTTCTCTCGCAATCTCCTCTAGGTGCTGCTGACTGTTTGACTCAGAGTCCCCCTCTCACTTTCTCTAGATGCGGCTGACTGCCAGACCCAGAGTCATCTGCTCGCACTCTCCTCTGGGAGCTGCTGACTGCCTGTCCCAGACTCGTCCTATTGCACTCTCCTCTAGTTGCTGCTGATGTCCTGTCCCTGTGTCCTCCTCTTGCACTCTCCTCTAGATGCTGCTGACTGCCTACCCCAGAATCCTATTCTCCCTCTCTCCCCTAGGTGCTGCTGACTGTCTTTCCTAGAGTCCTCCTCTCGCACTCTCCTCTAGGAGCTGCTGACTGCCTGTCCCAGAGACCTCCTCTCGCACTCTCCTCTAGGTGTTGCTGTTTGCCTGACCCATAGTCATCCACTCACACTCTCCTCGAGGTGCTGCTGACTGCCTGTCCCAGCATCCTCCCGCTCTCTCCTCTAGGTGCTGCTGATGACCTGTCCCAGAAACCTCCTCTCGCAATCTCCTCTAGCTGCTGCCGACTGCCTGTCCTAGGGTACTCCTCTTGATCTCTCCTCTAGGTGCTGCTGACTGCCTGTCCCAGCGTCCTCCTCCCGCCCTTTCCTCTATGTGTTGCTTATGACCTGTTCCAGAGACCTCCTCTAGCAATCTCCTCTAGGTGCTGCTGACTGCTTGTCCCAGAGTCCTCCTCTCGCACTCTCCTCTAGGTGCTGCTGATGACCTGTCCCAGAGACCTCCTCTCGCAATCTCCTCTAGGTCTTGCTGACTGCCTGCCGCAGCAGCCTCCTCTCACTCTCTCCGCTAGCTGCTGCCCACTGCCTGTCCTAGGATACACCTCTTGCACTGTCCTCTTGGTGCTTCTGACTGCCTGTCCCAGATTCCCCCTCTCACTCTCTCCTCAACGTGTTACTGACTGCCTGACCCAGAGTCATCCGCTCACACTCTCCTCGAGGTGCTGCTGACTGCCTGTCCCAGAGTCCTCCTCTCAATCTCTCCTCTAGGTGCTGCTGACTGCCTGTCCCAGATTCTTCCACTCGCACACTCCTCTAAGAGCTGCTGACTGCCTGTCCCAGCATCCACCTCCCGCTCTCTCCTCTAGGTGCTGCTGATGACCTGTCCCAGAGACCTCCTCTCGCAATCTCCTCTAGGTGCTGCTGACTGCCTGCCCCAGTGTCCTCCTCTCACTCTCTCCTCTAGCTGCTGCCAGCTGCCTGTCCTAGGGTACTCCTCTTGCACTCTCCTCTAGGTGCTGCTGACTGCCTGTCCCAGATTCCCCTTCACACTCTCTCCTCTAGGTGTTGCTGACTGCCTGTCCCAGACTCGTCCTATTGCACTCTCCTCTAGTTGCTGCTGATGTCCTGTCCCTGTGTCCTCCTCTCGCACTCTCCTCTAGATGCTGCTTACTGCCTACCCCAGAATCCTATTCTCCCTCTCTCCCCTAGGTGCTGCTGACTGTCTTTCCTAGAGTCCTCCTCTCGCACTCTCCTCTAGGAGCTGCTGACTGCCTGTCCCAGAGACCTCCTCTCGCACTCTCCTCTAGGTGTTGCTGTTTGCCTGACCCATAGTCATCCACTCACACTCTCCTCGAGGTGCTGCTGACTGCCTCTCCCAGCATCCTCCCGCTCTCTCCTCTAGGTGCTGCTGATGACCTGTCCCAGAAACCTCCTCTCGCAATCTCCTCTAGCTGCTGCCGACTGCCTGTCCTAGGGTACTCCTCTTGATCTCTCCTCTAGGTGCTGCTGACTGCCTGTCCCAGCGTCCTCCTCCCGCCCTTTCCTCTATGTGTTGCTTATGACCTGTCCCAGAGACCTCCTCTAGCAATCTCCTCTAGGTGCTGCTGACTGCTTGTCCCAGAGTCCTCCTCTCGCACTCTCCTCTAGGTGCTGCTGATGACCTGTCCCAGAGACCTCCTCTCGCAATCTCCTCTAGGTCTTGCTGACTGCCTGCCGCAGCAGCCTCCTCTCACTCTCTCCGCTAGCTGCTGCCCACTGCCTGTCCTAGGATACACCTCTTGCACTGTCCTCTTGGTGCTTCTGACTGCCTGTCCCAGATTCCCCCTCTCACTCTCTCCTCAAGGTGTTACTGACTGCCTGACCCAGAGTCATCCGCTCACACTCTCCTCGAGGTGCTGCTGACTGCCTGTCCCAGAGTCCTCCTCTCAATCTCTCCTCTAGGTGCTGCTGACTGCCTGTCCCAGATTCTTCCACTCGCACTCTCCTCTAAGAGCTGCTGACTGCCTGTCCCAGCATCCACCTCCCGCTCTCTCCTCTAGGTGCTGCTGATGACCTGTCCCAGAGACCTCCTCTCGCAATCTCCTCTAGGTGCTGCTGACTGCCTGCCCCAGTGTCCTCCTCTCACTCTCTCCTCTAGCTGCTGCCAGCTGCCTGTCCTAGGGTACTCCTCTTGCACTCTCCTCTAGGTGCTGCTGACTGCCTGTCCCAGATTCCCCTTCACACTCTCTCCTCTAGGTGTTGCTGACTGCCTGACCCAGAGACATCCGCTCACACTCTCCTCGAGGTGCTGCTGACTGCCTGTCCCAGCATCCTCCCGCTCTCTCCTCTAGGTGCTGCTGATGACCTGTCCCAGAAACTTCCTCCCGCAATCTCCTCTAGGTGCTGCTGACTGCTTGTCCCAGAGACCTCCTCTCACAATCTCCTTTAGGTGCTGCTGACTGCCTGTCCCTGTGTCCTCCTCTCGCGCTCTCCTCTAAGAGCTGCTGACTGCCTGTCCCAGCATCGTCCTCCCGCTCTCTCCTCTAGGTGCAGCTGATGACCTGTCCCAGTGTCCCCCTCTCACGCTCTCCTCTAGGTGCTGCTGACTGCCTGTCCCAGCGTCCTCCTCCCACTCTCTCCTCTAGGTGCTGCTGGTGACCTGTCCCAGAGACCTCCTCTCCCTCTCTCCTCCAGCTGCTGCTGACTGCCTGTCCTAGGGTACTCCTCTTGCACTCTCTGCTAGGTGCTGCTGACTGCCTGTCCCAGAGTCCTCCACTAATCTCTCCTCTAGCTGCTGCTGACTGCCTGTCCTAGGGTACTCCTCTTGCACTCTCCTCTAGGAGCTGCTGACTGCCTTCCCAGAGTCCCCCGCTCACTTTCTCCTCTAGGTGCGGCTGACTGCCAGACCCAGAGTCATCTGCTCGCACTCTCCTCTAGGAGCTGCTGACTGCCTGTCCCAGAGTCCTCCTATCGCACTCTCCTCTAGGTGCTGCTGATGACCTGTCCCTGTGTCCTCCTCTCGCACTCTCCTCTAGATGCTGCTGACTGCCTGCCCCAGAATCCTGTTCTCCCTCTCTACCCTAGGTGCTGCTGACTGCCTTTGCTAGAGTCCTCCTCTCGCACTCTCCCCTAGGAGCTGCTGACTGCCTGTCCCAGAGACCTCCTCTCGCAATCTTATCTAGGTGCTGCTGAATGCTTGTCCCAGAGACCTCCTCTCGCAATCTCCTCTAGGTGCTGCTCACTGCCTGCCCCAGCGTCCTCCTCTCACTCTCTCCTCTAGGTGTTGCTGACTGCCTGACCCAGAGTCATCCGCTCACACACTCCTCGAGGTGCTGCTGACTGCCTGTCCAAGAGTCCTCCTCTCAATCTCTCCTCTAGGTGCAACTGACTGCCTGTCCCAGATTCTTCCACTCGCACTCTCCTCTAAGAGCTGCTGACTGCCTGTCCCAGCATTCACCTCCCGCTCTCTCCTCTAGGTGCTGCTGATGACCTGTCCCAGAGACCTCCTCTCGCAATCTCCTCTAGGTGCTGCTGACTGCCTGCCCCAGTGTCCTCCTCTCACCCTCTCCTCTAGCTGCTGCCAACTGCCTGTCCTAGGTTACTCCTCTTGCACTCTTCTCTAGGTGCTGCTGACTGCCTGTCCCAGATTCCCCCTCTCACTCTCTCCTCTAGGTGTTGCTGTTTGCCTGACCCATAGTCATCCACTCACACTCTCCTCGATGTGCTGCTGACTGCCTGTCCCAGCATCCTCCCGCTCTCTCCTCTAGGTGCTGCTGATGACCTGTCCCAGAAACCTCCTCTCGCAATCTCCTCTAGGTGCTGCTGACTGCTTGTCCCAGAGACCTCCTCTCACAATCTCCTTTAGGTGCTGCTGACTGCCTGTCCCTGTGTCCTCCTCTCGCGCTCTCCTCTAAGAGCTGCTGACTGCCTGTCCCAGCATCGTCCTCCCGCTCTCTCCTCTAGGTGCTGCTGATGACCTGTCCCAGAGAGCTCCTCTCGCAATCTTCTCTAGGTGCTGCTGACTGCTTGTCCAGGTGTCCCCCTCTCACGCTCTCCTCTAGGTGCTGCTGACTGCCTGTCCCAGCGTCCTCCTCCCACTCTCTCCTCTAGGTGCTGCTGGTGACCTGTCCCAGAGACCTCCTCTCCCTCTCTCCTCCAGCTGCTGCTGACTGCCTGTCCTAGGGTACTCCTCTTGCACTCTCTGCTAGGTGCTGCTGACTGCCTGTCCCAGAGTCCTCCACTCAATCTCTCCTCTAGCTGCTGCTGACAGCCTGTCCTAGGGTACTCCTCTTGCACTCTCCTCTAGGAGCTGCTGACTGCCTGTCCCAGAGTCCCCCGCTCACTTTCTCCTCTAGGTGCGGCTGACTGCCAGACCCAGAGTCATCTGCTCGCACTCTCCTCTAGGAGCTGCTGACTGCCTGTCCCAGAGTCCTCCTATCGCACTCTCCTCTAGGTGCTGCTGATGACCTGTCCCTGTGTCCTCCTCTCGCACTCTCCTCTAGATGCTGCTGACTGCCTGCCCCAGAATCCTGTTCTCCCTCTCTCCCCTAGGTGCTGCTGACTGCCTTTCCTAGAGTCCTCCTCTCGCACTCTCCCCTAGGAGCTGCTGACTGCCTGTCCCAGAGACCTCCTCTCGCAATCCTTTCTAGGTGCTGCTGAATGCTTGTCCCAGAGACCTCCCCTCGCAATCTCCTCTAGGTGCTGCTCACTGCCTGCCCCAGCGTCCTCCTCTCACTCTCTCCTCTAGCTGCTGCCGACTGCCTGTCCTAGGGTACTCCTCTTGCAATCTCCTCTTGGTGCTGCTGACTGCCTGTCCCAGGATCCCCCTCTCACTCTCTCCTCTAGTTGTGGCTGACTGCCTGACCCAGAGTCATCCGCTCACACTCTCCTCGAGGTGCTGCTGACTGCCTGTCCCAGCATCCTCCTGCTCTCTCCTCTAGGTGCTGCTGATGACCTGTCCCAGAGACCTCCTCTTGCAATCTCTTCTAGGTGTTGGTGTTTGCTTGTCCCAGAGACCTCCTCTCACAATCTCCTCTATGTGCTGCTGACTGCCTGTCCCTGTGTCCTCCTCTCGCACTCACCTCTAAGAGCTGCTTACTGCGTGTCCCAGCATCCTCGTCCCGCTCTCTCCTCTAGATGCTGCTGACTGCTTGTCCCAGAGTCCCCCTCTCACGCTCTGCTCTAGGTGCTGCTGACTGCCTGTCCAAGTGTCCTCCTCTCACTCTCTCCTCTAGCTGCTGCCGTCTGCCTGTCCTAGGGTACTCCTCTTGCTCTCTCCTCTAGGTGCTGCTGACTGCCTGTCCCAACGTCCTCCTCCCGCCCTCTCCACTAGGTGCTGCTGACTGCCTGTTCCAGCGTCCTCCTCCCGCCCTCTCATCTAGGTGCTGCTGACTGCCTGTCCCAGCATCCTCCCGCTCTCTCCTCTAGGTGCTGCTGATGACCTGTCCCAAAGACCTCCTCTCGCAATCTCCTCTTGGTGCTGCTGACTGCTTGTCCCAGAGTCCTCCTCTCGCACTCTCCTCTAGGTGCTGCTGATGACCTGTCCCAGAGACCTACTCTCGCAATCTCCTCTAGGTGCTGCTGACTGCTTGTCCCAGAGACCTCCTCTCGCAATCTCCTCTAGATGCTGCTGACTGCCTGTCCCTGTGTCCTCCTCTCGCACTCACCTCTAAGAGCTGCTTACTGCGTGTCCCAGCATCCTCGTCCCGCTCTCTCCTCTAGATGCTGCTGACTGCTTGTCCCAGAGTCCCCCTCTCACGCTCTGCTCTAGGTGCTGCTGACTGCCTGTCCAAGTGTCCTCCTCTCACTCTCTCCTCTAGCTGCTGCCGTCTGCCTGTCCTAGGGTACTCCTCTTGCTCTCTCCTCTAGGTGCTGCTGACTGCCTGTCCCAACGTCCTCCTCCCGCCCTCTCCACTAGGTGCTGCTGACTGCCTGTTCCAGCGTCCTCCTCCCGCCCTCTCATCTAGGTGCTGCTGACTGCCTGTCCCAGCATCCTCCCGCTCTCTCCTCTAGGTGCTGCTGATGACCTGTCCCAAAGACCTCCTCTCGCAATCTCCTCTTGGTGCTGCTGACTGCTTGTCCCAGAGTCCTCCTCTCGCACTCTCCTCTAGGTGCTGCTGATGACCTGTCCCAGAGACCTACTCTCGCAATCTCCTCTAGGTGCTGCTGACTGCTTGTCCCAGAGACCTCCTCTCGCAATCTCCTCTAGATGCTGCTGACTGCCTGTCCTAGAGACCTCCTCTCGCAATCTCCTCTAGGTGTTGCCGACTGCCTGCCCCAGCATCCTCCTCTCACTCTCTCCTCTAGCTGCTGCCGACTGCCTGTCCTAGGATACTCCTCTTGCACTCTCCTCTAGGTGCTGCTGACTGCCTGTCCCAGATTCCCCCTCTCACTCTCTCCGCTAGGTGTTGCTGACTGCCTGACCCAGAGTCATCCGCTCACAAACTCCTCGAGGTGCTGCTGACTGCCTGTCCCAGAGTCCTCCTCTCAATCTCTCCTCTAGGTGCTGCTGACTGCCTGTCCCAGATTCTTCCACTCGCACTCTCCTCTAAGAGCTGCTGACTGCCTGTCCCAGCATTCACCTCCCGCTCTCTCCTCTAGGTGCTGCTGATGACCTGTCCCAGAGACCTCCTCTCGCAATCTCCTCTAGGTGCTGCTGACTGCCTGCCCCAGTGTCCTCCTCTCACTCTCTCCTCTAGCTGCTGCCAACTGCCTGTCCTAGGGTACTCCTCTTGCACTCTCCTCTAGGTGCTGCAGACTGCCTGTCCCAGATTCCCCCTCTCACTCTCTCCTCTAGGTGTTGCTGACTGCCTGACCCAGAGTCATCCGCTCAAACTCTCCTCGAGGTGCTGCTGACTGGCTGTCCCAAGATCCTCCCGCTCTCTCCTCTAGGAGCTGCTGATGACCTGTCCCAGAGAGCTCCTCTCGCAACTCCTCTAGGTGCTGCTGACTGCTTGTCCCAGAGACCTCCACTCACAATCTCCTCTATGTGCTGCTGACTGCCTGTCCCTGTATCCTACTCTCGCACTCTCCTCTAAGAGCTGCTGACTGCCTGACCCAGCATCCTCCTGCCGCTCTCTCCTCTAGGTGCTGCTGATGACCTGTCCCAGAGACCTCCTCTCGCAATCTCCTCTAGGTGCTGCTGACTGCTTGTCCCAGAGTCCTCCTCTCGCACTCTCCTCTAGGTGCTGCTGATGACCTGTCCCAGAGACCTCCTCTCGCAATCTCCTCCATGTGCTGCTGACTGCTTGTCCCAGAGACCTCCTCTCGCAATCTCCTCTAGGTGCTGCTGACTGCTTGTGCCAGAGACCTCCTCTCGCATTCTCCTCTAGGTGTTGTTGACTGCCTGCCCCAGTGTCCTCCTCTCACTCTCTCCTCTAGCTGCTGCCGACTGCCTGTCCTAGGCTACTCCTCTTGCACTCTCCTCTAGGTGCTGCTGACTGCCTGTCCCAAATTCCCCCTCTCACTCTCTCCTCTAGGTGTTGCTGTTTGCCTGACCCAGAGTCATCCGCTCACACTCTCCTCGAGGTGCTGCTGACTGCCTGTCCCAGCATCCTCCCGCTCTCTCCTCTAGGTGCTGCTGATGACCTGTCCCAAAGACCTCCTCTCGCAATCTCCTCTTGGTGCTGCTGACTGCTTGTCCCAGAGTCCTCCTCTCGCACTCTCCTCTAGGTGCTGCTGATGACCTGTCCCAGAGACCTACTCTCGCAATCTCCTCTAGGTGCTGCTGACTGCTTGTCCCAGAGACCTCCTCTCGCAATCTCCTCTAGATGCTGCTGACTGCCTGTCCTAGAGACCTCCTCTCGCAATCTCCTCTAGGTGTTGCCGACTGCCTGCCCCAGCATCCTCCTCTCACTCTCTCCTCTAGCTGCTGCCGACTGCCTGTCCTAGGATACTCCTCTTGCACTCTCCTCTAGGTGCTGCTGACTGCCTGTCCCAGATTCCCCCTCTCACTCTCTCCGCTAGGTGTTGCTGACTGCCTGACCCAGAGTCATCCGCTCACAAACTCCTCGAGGTGCTGCTGACTGCCTGTCCCAGAGTCCTCCTCTCAATCTCTCCTCTAGGTGCTGCTGACTGCCTGTCCCAGATTCTTCCACTCGCACTCTCCTCTAAGAGCTGCTGACTGCCTGTCCCAGCATTCACCTCCCGCTCTCTCCTCTAGGTGCTGCTGATGACCTGTCCCAGAGACCTCCTCTCGCAATCTCCTCTAGGTGCTGCTGACTGCCTGCCCCAGTGTCCTCCTCTCACTCTCTCCTCTAGCTGCTGCCAACTGCCTGTCCTAGGGTACTCCTCTTGCACTCTCCTCTAGGTGCTGCAGACTGCCTGTCCCAGATTCCCCCTCTCACTCTCTCCTCTAGGTGTTGCTGACTGCCTGACCCAGAGTCATCCGCTCAAACTCTCCTCGAGGTGCTGCTGACTGGCTGTCCCAAGATCCTCCCGCTCTCTCCTCTAGGAGCTGCTGATGACCTGTCCCAGAGAGCTCCTCTCGCAACTCCTCTAGGTGCTGCTGACTGCTTGTCCCAGAGACCTCCACTCACAATCTCCTCTATGTGCTGCTGACTGCCTGTCCCTGTATCCTACTCTCGCACTCTCCTCTAAGAGCTGCTGACTGCCTGACCCAGCATCCTCCTGCCGCTCTCTCCTCTAGGTGCTGCTGATGACCTGTCCCAGAGACCTCCTCTCGCAATCTCCTCTAGGTGCTGCTGACTGCTTGTCCCAGAGTCCTCCTCTCGCACTCTCCTCTAGGTGCTGCTGATGACCTGTCCCAGAGACCTCCTCTCGCAATCTCCTCCATGTGCTGCTGACTGCTTGTCCCAGAGACCTCCTCTCGCAATCTCCTCTAGGTGCTGCTGACTGCTTGTGCCAGAGACCTCCTCTCGCATTCTCCTCTAGGTGTTGTTGACTGCCTGCCCCAGTGTCCTCCTCTCACTCTCTCCTCTAGCTGCTGCCGACTGCCTGTCCTAGGCTACTCCTCTTGCACTCTCCTCTAGGTGCTGCTGACTGCCTGTCCCAAATTCCCCCTCTCACTCTCTCCTCTAGGTGTTGCTGTTTGCCTGACCCAGAGTCATCCGCTCACACTCTCCTCGAGGTGCTGCTGACTGCCTGTCCCAGCATCCTCCCGCTCTCTCCTCTAGGTGCTGCTGATGACCTGTCCCAGAAACCTCCTTTCGCAATCTCCTCTAGGTGCTGCTGACTGCTTGTCCCAGAGACCTCCTTTCACAATCTCCTTTAGGTGCTGCTGACTGCCTGTCCCTGTGTCCTCCTCTCGCACTCTCCTCTAAGAGCTGCTGACTGCCTGTCCCAGCATCGTCCTCCCACTCTCTCCTCTAGGTGCTGCTGACTGCTTGTCCCAGAGTCCCCATCTCACGCTCTCCTCTAGGTGCTGCTGACTGCCTGTCCCAGCATCCTCCTCCCACTCTCTCCTCTAGGTGCTGCTGATGACCTGTCCCAGAGACCTCGTCTCCCTCTCTCCTCCAGCTGCTGCTGACTGCCTGTCCTAGGGTACTCCTCTTGCACTCTCTGCTAGGTGCTGCTGACTGCCTGTCCCAGAGTCCTCCACTCAATCTCTCCTCTAGGAGCTGCTGACTGCCTGTCCCAGAGTCCTCCTCTCGCAATCTCCTCTAGGTGCTGCTGACTGTTTGACTCAGAGTCCCCCTTTCACTTTCTCCTCTAGGTGCGGCTGACTGCCAGACCCAGAGTCATCTGCTCGCACTCTCCTCTAGGAGCTGCTGACTGCCTGTCCCAGAGTCCTCCTATCGCACTCTCCTCTAGGTGCTGCTGATGACCTGTCCCTGTGTCCTCCTCTCGCACTCTCCTCTAGATGCTGCTGACTGCCTGCCCCAGAATCCTGTTCTCCCTCTCTCCCCTATGTGCTGCTGACGGCCTTTCCTAGAGTCCTCCTCTCGCACACCCCTCTAGGAGCTGCTGACTGCCTGTCCCAGCATCCTCCCGCTCTCTCCTCTAGGTGCTGCTGATGACCTGTCCCAAAGACCTCCTCTCGCAATCTCCTCTTGGTGCTGCTGACTGCTTGTCCCAGAGTCCTCCTCTCGCACTCTCCTCTAGGTGCTGCTGATGACCTGTCCCAGAGACCTACTCTCGCAATCTCCTCTAGGTGCTGCTGACTGCTTGTCCCAGAGACCTCCTCTCGCAATCTCCTCTAGATGCTGCTGACTGCCTGTCCTAGAGACCTCCTCTCGCAATCTCCTCTAGGTGTTGCTGACTGCCTGCCCCAGCATCCTCCTCTCACTCTCTCCTCTAGCTGCTGCCTACTGCCTGTCCTAGGATACTCCTCTTGCACTCTCCTCTAGGTGCTGCTGACTGCCTGTCCCAGATTCCCCCTCTCACTCTCTCCGCTAGGTGTTGCTGACTGCCTGACCCAGAGTCATCCGCTCACAAACTCCTCGAGGTGCTGCTGACTGCCTGTCCCAGAGTCCTCCTCTCAATCTCTCCTCTAGGTGCTGCTGACTGCCTGTCCCAGATTCTTCCACTCGCACTCTCCTCTAAGAGCTGCTGACTGCCTGTCCCAGCATTCACCTCCCGCTCTCTCCTCTAGGTGCTGCTGATGACCTGTCCCAGAGACCTCCTCTCGCAATCTCCTCTAGGTGCTGCTGACTGCCTGCCCCTGTATCCTACTCTCGCACTCTCCTCTAAGAGCTGCTGACTGCCTGACCCAGCATCCTCCTGCCGCTCTCTCCTCTAGGTGCTGCTGATGACCTGTCCCAGAGACCTCCTCTCGCAATCTCCTCTAGGTGCTGCTGACTGCTTGTCCCAGAGTCCTCCTCTCGCACTCTCCTCTAGGTGCTGCTGATGACCTGTCCCAGAGACCTCCTCTCGCAATCTCCTCCATGTGCTGCTGACTGCTTGTCCCAGACCTCCTCTCGCAATCTCCTCTAGGTGCTGCTGACTGCTTGTGCCAGAGACCTCCTCTCGCATTCTCCTCTAGGTGTTGTTGACTGCCTGCCCCAGTGTCCTCCTCTCACTCTCTCCTCTAGCTGCTGCCGACTGCCTGTCCTAGGCTACTCCTCTTGCACTCTCCTCTATGTGCTGCTGATTGCCTGTCCCAAATTCCCCCTCTCACTCTCTCCTCTAGGTGTTGCTGTTTGCCTGATCCAGAGTCATCCGCTCACACTCTCCTCGAGGTGCTGCTGACTGCCTGTCCCAGCATCCTCCCGCTCTCTCCTCTAGGTGCTGCTGATGACCTGTCCCAGAAACCTCCTCTCGCAATCTCCTCTAGGTGCTGCTGACTGCTTGTCCCAGAGACCTCCTTTCACAATCTCCTTTAGGTGCTGCTGACTGCCTGTCCCTGTGTCCTCCTCTCGCACTCTCCTCTAAGAGCTGCTGACTGCCTGTCCCAGCATCGTCCTCCCACTCTCTCCTCTAGGTGCTGCTGACTGCTTGTCCCAGAGTCCCCATCTCACGCTCTCCTCTAGGTGCTGCTGACTGCCTGTCCCAGCGTCCTCCTCCCACTCTCTCCTCTAGGTGCTGCTGATGACCTGTCCCAGAGACCTCGTCTCCCTCTCTCCTCCAGCTGCTGCTGACTGCCTGTCCTAGGGTACTCCTCTTGCACTCTCTGCTAGGTGCTGCTGACTGCCTGTCCCAGAGTCCTCCACTCAATCTCTCCTCTAGCTGCTGCTGACTGCCTGCCCTAGGGTACTCCTCTTGAACTCTCCTCTAGGAGCTGCTGACTGCCTGTCCCAGAGTCCTCCTCTCGCAATCTCCTCTAGGTGCTGCTGACTGTTTGACTCAGAGTCCCCCTTTCGCTTTCTCCTCTAGGTGCGGCTGACTGCCAGACCCAGAGTCATCTGCTCGCACTCTCCTCTAGGAGCTGCTGACTGCCTGTCCCAGAGTCCTCCTCTCGCACTCTCCTCTAGGAGCTGCTGACTGCCTGTCCTAGGGTACTCCTCTTGCACTCTCCTCTAGGTGCTGCTGACTGCCTGTCGCAGAGTCCTCCACTCAATCTCTCCTCTAGCTGCTGCTGACTGCCTGTCCTAGGGTACTCCTCTTGCACTCCCCTTTAGGAGCTGCTGACTGCCTGTCCCAGAGTCCTCCTCTCGCAATCTCCTCTAGGTGCTGCTGACTGTTTGTCTCAGAATCCCGCTCTCACTTCCTCCTCTATGTGCGGCTGACTGCCAGACCCAGAGTCATCTGCTCGCACTCTCCTCTAGGTGCTGCTGACTGCCTGTCCCAGATTCCTCCACTCGCACTCTCCTCTGAGAGCTGCTGACTGCCTGTCCCAGCATCGTCCTCCCGCTCTCTCCTCTAGGTGCTGCTGATGACCTGTCCCAGAGAGCTCCTCTCGCAACTCCTCTAGTTGCTGCTGACTGCTTGTCCCAGAGACCTCCACTCACAATCTCCTCTATGAGCTGCTGACTGCCTGTCCCTCTGTCCTACTCTCGCACTCTCCTCTAAGAGCTGCTGACTGCCTGACCCAGCATCCTCCTGCCACTCTCTCCTCTAGGTGCTGCTGATGACCTGTCCCAGAGAGCTCCTCTCGCAATCTACCCTTGGTGCTGCTGACTATTTGTCTCAGAGTCACCAGCTCAATTTCTCCTCTTGGTGCGGCTGACTGCAAGACCCAGAGTCATCTGCTCGCAATCTCCTCTAGGAGCTGCTGACTGCCTGTCTCAGAGTCCTCCTCTCTTTTCTCTCCTCTTGGTGCTGCTGACTGTCTGTCCCAGATTCTTCCACTCGCACTCTCCTCTAAGAGCTGCTGACTGCCTGTCTCAGCATCATCCTCGCGCTCTCTCCTCTAGGTGCTGCTGATGACCTGTCCCAGAGTCCTCCTCTCGCACTCTCCTCTAGGTGCTGCTGATGACCTGTCCCAGAGACCTCATCTCACAATCTCCTCCATGTGCTGCTGACTGCTTGTCCCAGAGACCTCCTCTCGCAATCTCCTCTAGGTGCTGCTGACTGCTTGTGCCAGAGACCTCCTCTCGCATTCTCCTCTAGGTGTTGTTGACTGCCTGCCCCAGTGTCCTCCTCTCACTCTCTCCTCTAGCTGCTGCCGACTGCCTGTCCTAGGCTACTCCTCTTGCACTCTCCTCTAGGTGCATGCTGACTGCCTGTCCCAAATTCCCCCTCTCACTCACTCCTCTAGCTGTTGCTGTTTGCCTGACCCAGAGTCATCCGCTCACACTCTCCTCGAGGTGCTGCTGACTGCCTGTCCCAGAATCCTCCCGCTCTCTCCTCTAGGTGCTGCTGATGAACTGTCCCAGAAACCTCCTCTCGCAATCTCCTCTTGGTGCTGCTGACTGCTTGTCCCAGAGACCTCCTTTCACAATCTCCTTTAGGTGCTGCTGATTGCCAGTCCCTGTGTCCTCCTCTCGCACTCTCCTCTAAGAGCTGCTGACTGCCTGTCCCAGCATCGTCCTCCCACTCTCTCCTCTAGGTGCTGCTGACTTCTTGTCCCAGAGTCCCCCTCTCACGATCTCCTCTAGGTGCTGCTGACTGCCTGTCCCAGCGTCCTCCTCCCACTCTCTCCTCTAGGTGCTGCTGATGACCTGTCCCAGAGACCTCCTCTCCCTCTCTCCTACAGCTGCTGCTGACTGCCTGTCCTAGGGTACTCCTCTTGCACTCTCTGCTAGGTGCTGCTGATTGCCTGTCCCAGAGTCCTCCACTCAATCTCTCCTCTAGCTGCTGTTGACTGCCTGTCCTAGGGTACTTCTCTTGAACTCTCCTCTAGGAGCTGCTGACTGCCTGTCCCAGAGTCCTCCTCTCGCAATCTCCTCTAGGTGCTGCTGACTGTTTGACTCAGAGTCCCCCTCTCACTTTCTCCTCTAGGTGCGGCTGACTGCCAGACCCAGAGTCATCTGCTCGCACTCTCCTCTAGGAGCTGCTGACTGCCTGTCCCAGAGTCCTCCTATCGCACTCTCCTCTAGGTGCTGCTGATGACCTGTCCCTGTGTCCTCCTCTCGCACTCTCCTCTAGATGCTGCTGACTGCCTGCCCCAGAATCCTGTTCTCCCTCTCTCCCCTATGTGCTGCTGACTGCCTTTCCTAGAGTCCTCCTCTCGCACTCTCCTCTAGGAGCTGCTGACTGACTGTCCCAGAGACCTGCTCTTGCACTCTCCTCTAGGAGCTGCTGACTGCCTGTCCCAGCCTCCTCCTCCCACTCTCTCCTCTAGGTGCTGCTGACTGCCTGTCCTAGGGTACTCCTCTTGCACTCTCCGCTAGGTGCTGCTGACTGCCTGTCGCAGAGTCCTCCACTCAATCTCTCCTCTAGCTGCTGCTGACTGCCTGTCCTAGGGTACTCCTCTTGCACTCCCCTCTAGGAGCTGCTGACTGCCTGTCCCAGAGTCCTCCTCTCGCAATCTCCTCTAGGTGCTGCTGACTGTTTGTCTCAGAGTCCCCCTCTCACATTCTCCTCTATGTGCGGCTGACTGCCAGACCCAGAGTAATCTGCTCGCACTCTCCTCTAGGTGCTGCTGACTGCCTGTCCCAGATTCCTCCACTCGCACTCTCCTCTGAGAGCTGCTGACTGCCTGTCCCAGCATCCTCCTCCCGCTCTCTCCTCTAGGTGCTGCTGATGACCTGTCCCAGAGAGCTCCTCTCGCAATCTCCTCTAGGTGCTGCTGACTGCTTGTCCCAGAGTCCCCCTCTCACACTCTCCTCTAGGTGCTGCTGACTGCCTGTCCCAGCGTCCTCCTCCCGCCCTCTCCTCTTGGTGCTGCTGACTGCCTGTCCCAGCGTCCTCCCCCCGCCCTCTCCTCTAGGTGCTGCTGATGACCTGTCCCAGAGACCTCCTCTCGCAATCTCCTCTAGGTGCTGCTGACTGCCTGCCCCAGGGTCCTCCTCTCACTCTCTCCTCTAGCTGCTGCCTACTGCCTGTCCTAGGGTACTCCTCTTGCACTCTCCTCTTGGTGCTGCTGACTGCCTGTCCCAGCATCCTCCCGCTCTCTCCTCTAGTTGCTGCTGATGACCTGTCCCAGAGACCTCCTCTTGCAATCTCCTCTAGGTGCTGCTGACTGCTTGTCCCAGAGACCTCCTCTCACAATCTCCTCTATGTGCTGCTGACTGGCTGTCCCTGTGTCCTCCTCTCGCAGTCTGCTCTGAGAGCTGCTTACTGCCTGTCCCAGCATCCTCCTCCCGCTCTCTCCTCTAGGTGCTGCTGATGACCTGTCCCAGAGACCTCCTCTTACAATCTCCTCTATGTGCTGCTGACTGCTTGTCCCAGAGTCCTCCTCTCACACTCTCCTCTAGGTGCTGTGGATGACCTGTCCCAGAGACCTCCTCTCGCAATCTCCTCTAGGTGCTGCTGACTGCTTGTCCCAGAGTCCTCCTCGCGCACTCTCCTCTAGGTGCTGCTGGTGACCTGTCCCAGAGACCTCCTCTCCCTCTCTCCTCCAGCTGCTGCTGACTGCCTGTCCTAGGGTACTCCTCTTTCACTCTCTGCTAGGTGCTGCTGACGGCCTGTCCCAGAGTCCTCCACTCAAGCTCTCCTCTAGCTGCTGCTGACTGCCTGTCCTAGGGTACCCCTCTTGCACTCTCCTCTAGGAGCTGCTGACTGCCTGTCCCAGAGTCCTCCTCTCGCAATCTCCTCTAGGTGCTGCTGACTGTTTGACTCAGAGTCCCCCTCTCACATTCTCCTCTAGGTGCGGCTGACTGCCAGACCCAGAGTCATCTGCTCGCACTCTCCTCTAGGAGCTGCTGACTGCCTGTCCCAGAGTCCTCCTATCGCACTCTCCTCTAGGTGCTGCTGATGACCTGTCCCTGTGTCCTCCTCTCGCACTCTCCTCCAGATGCTGCTGACTGCCTGCCCCAGAATCCTGTTCTCCCTCTCTCCCCTATGTGCTGCTGACTGCCTTTCCTAGAGTCCTCCTCTCGCACTCTCCTCTAGGAGCTGCTGACTGCCTGTCCCAGAGACCTCCTCTCGCACTCTCCTCGAGGTGCTGCTGACTGCCTGTCCCAGAGTCCTCCTCTCAATCTCTCCTCTAGGTGCTACTAACTGCCTGTCCCAGATTCCTCCACTCGCACTCTCCTCTAAGAACTGCTGACTACCTGTCCCAGCGTCCTCCTCCAGCTCTCTCCTCTAGGTGCTGCTGATGACCTGTCCCAGAGAGCTCCTCTCCCAATCTCCTCTAGGTGCTGCTGACTGCCTGTCCCAGCGTCCACCTCCCGCCCTCTCCTCTTGGTGCTGCTGACTCCCTGTCCCAGCGTCCTTCTCCCGCCGTCTCCTCTAGGTCCTGCTGATGACCTGTCCCAGAGACCTCCTCTCGCAATCTTTTCTAGGTGCTGCTGACTGCTTGTCCAGAGACCTCCTCTAGCAATCTCCTCAAGGTGCTGCTGACTGCCTGCCCCAGCTTCCTCCTCTCACTCTCTCCTCTAGCTGCTGCCGACTGCCTGTCCTAGGGTAGTCCTCTTGCACTCTCCTCTAGGTGCTGCTGACTGCCTGTCCCAGATTCCCCCTCTCACTCTCTCCTCTAGATGTTGCTGTTTGCCTGACCCAGAGTCATCCCATCACACTCTCCTCGAGGTGCTGCTTACAGCCTGTCCCAGCAACCTCCTCCCGCTCTCTCCTCTAGGTGCTGCTGATGACCTGTCCCAGAGAGCTCCTCTCGCACTCTCCTCTAGATGGTGCTGACTGCCTGCCCCAGAATCCTGTTCTCCTTCTCTCCCCTAGGTGCTGCTGACTGCCTTTCCTAGAGTCCTCCTCTCGCACTCTCCTCAAGGAGCTGCTGACTGCCTGTCCCAGAGTCCTCCTCTCGCACTCTACTCTAGGAGCTGCTGACTGCCTGTCCCAGCCTCCTCCTCCCACTCTCTCTTCTAGGTGCTGCTGACTGCCTGTCCTAGGGTACTCCTCTTGCACTCTCCGCTAGGTGCTGCTGACTGCCTGTCGCAGAGTCCTCCACTCAATCTCTCCTCTAGCTGCTGCTGACTGCCTGTCCTAGGGTACTCCTCTTGCACTCCCCTCTAGGAGCTGCTGACTGCCTGTCCCAGAGTCCTCCTCTCGCAATCTCCTCTAGGTGCTGCTGACTGTTTGTCTCAGAGTACCCCTCTCACTTTCTCCTCTATGTGCGGCTGACTGACAGACCCAGAGTCATCTGCTCACACTCTCCTCTAGGTGCTGCTGACTGCCTGTCCCAGATTCCTCCACTCGCACTCTCCTCTGAGAGCTGCTGACTGCCTGTCCCAGCATCCTTCTCCCGCTCTCTCCTCTAGGTGCTGCTGATGACCTGTCCCAGAGAGCTCCTCTCGCAATGTCCTCTAGGTGCTGATGACTGCTTGTCCCAGAGTCCCCCTCTCACACTCTCCTCTAGGTGCTGCTGACTGCCTGTCCCAGCGTCCTCCCCCCGCCCTCTCCTCTAGGTGCTGCTGATGACCTGTCCCAGAGACCTCCTCTCGCAATCTCCTCTAAGTGCTGCTGACTGCCTGCCCCAGCGTCCTCCTCTCACTCTCTCCTCTAGCTGCTGCCTACTGCCTGTCCGAGGGTACTCCTCTTGCACTCTCCTCTTGGCGCTGCTGACTGCCTGTCCCAGCATCCTCCCGCTCTCTCCTCTAGTTGCTGCTGATGACCTGTCCCAGAGACCTCCTCTTGCAATCTCCTCTATGTGCTGCTGACTGGCTGTCCCTGTGTCCTCCTCTCGCAGTCTGCTCTGAGAGCTGCTTACTGCCTGTCCCAGCATCCTCCTCCCGCTCTCTCCTCTAGGGGCTGCTGATGACCTGTCCCAGAGACCTCCTCTCCCTCTCTCCTCCAGCTGCTGCTGACTGCCTGTCCTAGGGTACTCCTCTTTCACTCTCTGCTAGGTGCTGCTGACGGCCTGTCCCAGAGTCCTCCACTCAATCTCTCCTCTAGCTGCTGCTGACTGCCTGTCCTAGGGTACCCCTCTTGAACTCTCCTCTAGGAGCTGCTGACTGCCTGTCCCAGAGTCCTCCTCTCGCAATCTCCTCTAGGTGCTGCTGACTGTTTGACTCAGAGTCCCCCTCTCACTTTCTCCTCTAGGTGCGACTGACTGCCAGACCCAGAGTCATCTGCTCGCACTCTCCTCTAGGAGCTGCTGACTGCCTGTCCCAGAGTCCTCCTATCGCATTCTCCTCTAGGTGCTGCTGATGACCTGTCCCTGTGTCCTCCTCTCGCACTCTCCTCTAGATACTGCTGACTGCCTGCCCCAGAATCCTGTTCTCCCTCTCTCCCCTAGGTGCTGCTGACTGCCTTTCCTAGAGTCCTCCTCTCGCACTCTCCTCTAGGAGCTGCTGACTGCCTGTCCCAGAGACCTCCTCTCGCACTCTCCTCGAGGTGCTGCTGACTGCCTGTCCCAGAGTCCTCCTCTCAATCTCTCCTCTAGGTGCTGCTAACTGCCTGTCCCAGATTCCTCCAATCGCACTCTCCTCTAAGAACTGCTGACTACCTGTCCCAGCGTCCTCCTCCAGCTCTCTCCTCTAGGTGCTGCTGATGACCTGTCCCAGAGAGCTCCTCTCCAAATCTCCTCTAGGTGCTGCTGACTGCCTGTCCCAGCGTCCTCCTCCCGCCCTCTCCTCTTGGTGCTGCTGACTCCCTGTCCCAGCGTCCTCCTCCCGCCGTCTCCTCTAGGTCCTGCTGATGACCTGTCTCAGAGACCTCCTCTCGCAATCTTTTCTAGGTGCTGCTGACTGCTTGTCCCAGAGACCTCCTCTAGCAATCTCCTCAAGGTGCTGCTGACTGCCAGCCCCAGCTTCCTCCTCTCACTCTCTCCTCTAGCTGCTGCCGACTACCTGTCCTAGGGTAGTCCTCTTGCACTCTCCTCTAGGTGCTGCTGACTGCCTGTCCCAGATTTTCCCTCTCACTCTCTCCTCTAGGTGTTGCTGTTTGCCTGACCCAGAGTCATCCGCTCACACTCTCCTCGAGGTGCTGCTTACAGCCTGTCCCAGCAACCTCCTCCCGCTCTCTCCTCTAGGTGCTGCTGATGCCCTGTCCCAGAGAGCTCCTCTCGCAATCTCCTCTAGGTGCTGCTGACTGCTTGTCCCAGAGTCCTCCTCTCACGCTCTGCTCTAGGTGCTGCTGACTGCTTGTCCCAGAGACCTCCTCTTGCAATCTCCTCTAGGTGTTACTGACTGCCTGCTCCAGTGTCCTCCTCTCACTCTCTCCTCTAGCTGCTGCTGACTGCATGTCCTAGTGTACTCCTCTTGCACTCTCTTCTAGCTGCTGCTGATTGCCTGTCCCAGATTCCCCCTCTCACTCTCTCCTCTAGGTGTTGCTGACTGCCTGACCCAGAGTCATCCGCTCACACTCTCCTCTAAGAGCTGCTGACTGCCTGTCTCAGCATCCTTCTCGCGCTCTCTCCTCTAGGTGCTGCTGATGACCTGTCCCAGAAACATCCTCTCGCAATCTCCTCTAGGTGCTGCTGACTGCTTGTCCCAGAGACCTCCTCTCACAATCTCTTTTAGTTGCTGCTTACTGCCTGTCCCAGCGTCCTCCTCCCGCCCTTTCCTCTTGGTCCTGCTGACTTCCTGTCCCAGCGTCCTCCTCCCGCCGTCTCGTCTAGGTCCTGCTGATGACCTGTCCCAGAGACCTCCTCTCGCAATCTTTTCTATGTGCTGCTGACTGCTTGTCCCAGAGACCTCCTCTAGCAATCTCCTCAAGGTGCTGCTGACTGCCTGCCCCAGCTTCCTCCTCTCACTCTCTCCTCTAGCTGCTGCTGACTGCCTGTCCTAGGGTACTTCTCTTGCACTCTCCTCTAGGTGCTGCTGACTGTCTGTCCCAGATTCCCCCTCTCACTCTCTCCTCTAGGTGTTGCTGTTTGCCTGACCCAGAGTCATCCGCTCACACTCTCCTCGAGGTGCTGCTTACAGCCTGTCCCAGCAACCTCCTCCCACTCTCTCCTCTAGGTGCTGCTGATGACCTGTCCCAGAGAGCTCCTCTCGCAATCTCCTCTAGGTGCTGCTGACTGCTTGTCCCAGAGTCCTCCTCTCACGCTCTGCTCTAGGTGCTGCTGACTGCTTGTCCCAGAGACCTCCTCTCGCAATCTCCTCTAGGTGTTGCTGACTGCCTGCCC